>NC_000069.6:104286225-105026225 GCF_000001635.26 Mus musculus | reverse complement strand
GGGAAGGTGGACTTCTTCAGCTCTACATGACTGTTTTTATTGTTTGAGAATTTTATATATGCCCAACACCAGTCTTCTCACTTCTTTCTTTCTTTTTCTGTTTTTTTTTTTTTTTTTTTGGTTTGATTTGGTTTGGGGATTTTGGTTTGTTTAATTTGTTGTTGTTGTTGTTGTTTTTTGAAATAAGATCTCACTGTCAGGCTGGCCCCAAACTCAGAGATCTGCCTGCTTCTGCCACTTGGATGCTGGGATTAAAGGCATACACCACTACCAACCAGCTTCTCATTTTAATATTAATTTTTCATTTCTTATTGAGTAATGAAATTAGGTATTTAAATGTCATCAATATTTACTTCCTTAGTTTTTGAGACAGTCTCACTATGTAGCCCAAATTGTCTGACATTTGCCCTCCAACTCCCTCAACCTCCTGACTAAAGCTGCATGTAAGACTGTTGCTAGCGGACCATCTAGAGACTGCCATATCTGTGGATCCACCCCATAATCAGCTTCCAAACGCTGACACCATTGCACACACTAGCAAGATTTTGCTGAAAGAACCCAGATAGAGCTCTCTCTTGTGAGACTATGCCGGGGCCTAGCAAACACATATGTCGATGCTCACAGTCAGCTATTGGATGGATCACAGGGCCCCCAATGGAGGAGCTAGAGAAAGTACCCAAGGAGCTAAAGGGATCTGCAACCCTATAGGTGGAACAACATTATGAACTAACCAGTACCCCTGAGCTCCTGAGTCTAGCTGTGTATGTATCAAAAGATGGCCTAGTCAGCCATCACTGGAAAGAGAGGCCCATTGGACTTGCAAACTTTATATGCCCCAGTACAGGGGAATGCCAGGGCCAAAATGTGGGAGTGGGTGGGTAGGGAAGTTGGGGGAAGGTATAGGGGATTTTTGGGATAGCATTGGAAATGTAAATGAGGAAAATACCTAATAAAAATATTTAAAAAAAAAAAAAAAAGACTGTTACTAGCAGCAGACGTCATAGCAGCACAAGTGCTAGAGAAAGCCTAGCATCTCACAGTAGGGTCTGCTCAAGAAAATCACTCTTGAGGTTTGATCTTTTGCTATATATTGTAATGCTAAGTGGGAGGTGGGGGGAGCAAGACCTGGTTGCCCCGAGGACAAGAGAGTCCTCACATAGACCCAAGTGACCCTGTGTGCCCTTGCCCCTAAGTTAGTTTTGATTGGTGAATAAAGATGCCAACAGAGCAGCAGGTACTCTGAACCACTGAGCCGTCTCTAGCCCCTGGGAGAAATGTATAGTGTTTCCTTTTAAGAATATTTACTTATTACTGGGTGAGAGTGACCATGCCACGCTGTGTGTGGAGGCCAGGACAACTTTGTGAGCTAGCTTATTCCTTCCACCTTGACATGGGATCTGAAAACTGAACTCAGGTCGGCAGCCTTTCGTCAGTGGGCCGTAAGCACAGAAGAGACATAGGCAGGGTTTAGGTTCTAGAGCCTAGAACCTTCTGCGGGGCCAGGGAAGAAAAGGTGAGGAGGAAGAGAAAGCCGCCATAGGTTAGGTGAGTCACGAAAACGTGGTCCCACATTAAAAGCAGCCCAGATGAAACATAGTAAGTACTAACTCAGGGTTACTGATAGGAAGGTAGATTCTAATAGCATAGACAGTGAATATCTGCCCAGCTCTTGTGCGGCTTAAGCAATATTGTAAATAATAAAAGTTGTGTGCTAGGCAGGCGTGGTGGTGCACGCCTTTAATCCCAGCACTCGGGAGGCAGAGGCAGGCGGATTTCTGAGTTCAAGGTCAGCGCTACAGAGTGAGTTCCAGGACAGCCAGGGCTATATAGAGAAACCCTGTCTTTAAAAAACAAAAAAAAAAGAAAAACAAAAAAAAGTTGTGTGTCTTTTATCTGGGAACTGAATGATTGAAGGTGGGTAGAAACCCCGGATTGGGATTAAAAAATTTTACAACAGTTATGATGGAATCAGAGTGGAGTACCTCCAGACTGGTAAGGAATGGTCTTTGTGTGTCCTAGGGAATACTGTCCACAATGTGATATGTGGAAACATAAAACCATAACATGGAAAAATACTAAGTTGTAGTCTAGTAGGGGAAACCTCTCAAAGTCTCTCCATTCTCCCCCTCAGCTTGTTCCCTGAAGATAGTAGGACCTCCTAACACCATCTACGGGGGTGGGGGGAACCCGCAGTGGGGCACTAGTGAGAGGGAAGAACCTGCAGGTGGGGTGCCCTGGCAGGAAAGAGCCACGAGAAGGGCAAGGCCATTGGTACCGATGATTGTTCGTAAACCGGATATTTAGAACAAGAAGCTTGTGTTCCTAAGTGATAAAGCATCTGATTTTCATTCCTGAAAACATGGACCCTCATCTATCAGCTGGCTCATAACGCAATAGTGTGGTGTCAGCTGTCTAGACCGCTTTCTGTGACGTGTCATTCTTGCTGTGAATTGTGTGAGGGATTACAGGTGCCAGTGAATTTCTCATTTGACTGGCATCTTCCTGTGAACTCTGGGATCTGTGTGGTGTGTGTCCGAGTGGGTGGGGGTGGGGTGTTATGTCTTGGAGGAAGAGACGGGGTTCTGCTTGTGAAGTGGCAGTCCCTTCCAGCACAGGCAGTTGGGACAAGCTTACAGCAGTCACTCAGCCTGAAACTAAGACAGATAGAAAAAGGAAGCAGCTTATTCCTGTTATTCTGACTTCCTGTCATTGTGTCTCCTTGCATGTGTTGGCCTCGTGATTTAGGTTAAATCAGAGGTTATTTCTAGCAGCTCCTATAGAAAGAAGCAAGGGAAACTATGAAAGTTTTAGTTGAAAACAAAATCTGTGGTCTGTCAGTATATTGAGCCAGTTGTAGAAATAATAGGACTAGAGGAGGCCATCTTGTCAGCTTGCTGACAGTCTGTGTGGAAAGGAGGCATTTAGAGAATGTATTGGGAGTTTTATTAAATGAGAAACATAGGGCTGCCAAAGCTGATGGCTCTCGGCAGGTAATGATGCTCACTGCCCACTGATGACAGTCTGCAGGTAATGGTGCATACTGCCCACTGCCCACTGACGAAAGGCTGCCGACCTGAGTTCAGTTCTCAGATCCCATGTCAAGGCAGAAGGAATAAGCCAGCTCCAAAATTGTCCTGGCCTCCACACACACAGCGTGGCATGGTCACTCTCACCCAGTAGTAAGTAAATATTCTTAAAAGGAAACGCTATACTTTTCTCCCAGGGGCTTGAGAGACAGCTCAGTGGTTCAGAGTACCTGCTGCAATTCCAGTGGACCTGAGAACAGTTCCCAGGACCCACATTAGGTAGCTACACTTGTAACTCCAGCTCCAGAGATCCAGCCCCCTCCTCTGGACACTAATGACACACATATATGAGTGGCATATACTCATGGCAGGCACACATATGTACACATGAATAGAAGTATGACATTTTTTAAAGGAAGGAAGGAAGGAAAGAAATACCTCTTCTGTAAAGCTGTTGTTACACTGACAGGGATGTTCGTGTGCTGTTGTTTAACACCGGGAAATCGTAAATCTCCTGTCAGTAAAGCTGCATCCTGGTGCATCTCACTGTGGGATGTTCCTGGATGTAGGGTTTTCACTGTGCATGCCAAGCTGGCCTTGAATCAACTGTGCAGCCCATACCCAGGCTGATCTCCAGCTTGTAGCATCTTTCTGCCTCGGTCTCCCCAGGAAGCTGTCTTAGGCATGTGCCCATATGCCCAACTGGTTGTATTTTTAAGAAGAAAACTGCTATGCAGTGACTTAGATGTCTAAGATTGATTGGAAAGACACAGCAGAGCCCTGCAGTTTAGCTGTGTGGTTGGGTTTTATACAATGCACCTAAACATATGCGTTTGCCTAGAAGTGGCCCACGAACAGAATTCAGGAAGACTTTCCGAGAGGAAAGATAGATGAAGTGGCTCAGGAGAACTCACAGACTCAGAAATAGGTGGGGTTGCAGTCAAGAAGGACTTCAGTTAGCTAAACAATAAGTTTGGTGAGTGCTGGGGTATAGGTGTGCACTGCCACGCCCAGTTGTATGGGGCTGTGGCTTGAGCTCAGGGTTACATGTGTTCTGGGTAAGTTGTCTGACCTCCAGCTTGTAGCACCTCCCTGCCTCAGCCTCCCCAACTGAGCATCTCCCCAGCCTTCTTTCCCTTGCTTCCTTGTGTACTCGGAAGTTCTTGGTCGTCTCTTGCCCTCCGATTTCTTCCCTTACATTACTTCTTGCCCCTGCTGTAAGGCCCATTTGGACCAGTCTCTTAATTATGAGCCACCTGCGAGACAACTCGTCTCCTTGGTACACTCAGTATTTCAGTGTTGCTTGTCTTCTTCTGCCTTCTGTGCCTGCATCTCTCGTTTAGTTTTTACCTCTGTCTCGACTTAAATCTGCCTGCTGAAAGCAAATATAACTTCTAATGCCTACCGCCCTCTGTGCTGGATTGGACCCAGAACCTAGCCAACACATAAGGCAAACATTCCACCTCTGAGTCCCAGGCCCTAATGGCGTCTTCTAATTAAATTACTAAAGCATCTGGGGGGGGGGGGGGGGGACAGGGACGGGAGGTGTGTCAGTCCTTAAGACAGGGTGTTGCTGGGTAGCTGACAGGCATCAAACAGACACCTCAGGCCATCATACTTTCTTTAAATGTGTATACGTTTTTCACCTGCATATATGTCTGTATACCACTTACATGCATTCCTAGTGCCAGTGAAGGCTAAAAGAGAGCATTGGATTCCCCTGGAACTGAAGTAATAGACAGTTGTGAACCTCCATGTGGGTACTGGGAATTGAACCTGGGTCCTTTGGAAGAGCAGCCAGTGCTCTTAACCACTGAGCCATCTCTCCAGCCCCTCATCTTACTTTTACACTTTCTTTCTTTGGTTTTCTTAGCTTTCTTGTCTTGATATTTCTCATCATTTTTTTCTTCCACATACCTTTAAATGGAATGCCCCCCATGGCTGTTTATAATCCTCTGTGGTTCCCATGGTATACGTTCAGAAGCTCTCTGTCTGGCACACTTCGTGACTGTACTGTGATAGTGCTGTATCAGGCTTTTAGACTTCGGGGCTGATTTGGGTTTGTTGGTTGGTTGTGTTTGGAGCTTTTGTTTTGTTTTATAAAATTACATTTATCTACCTACCTATCTATCCATCTGTCTGCCTGTCTGTCTGTCTGTCCTGTCTGTGTTTGTCTTGGAGCTGAAGTTACAAGTACATTGCCTGGTCTATGTGCTGGGAGCTGACAGGAAGCATCTTATCTACTGAGCGCCCCATTGCATGTTTTATAAACCTGTGTTCACTTAATATGCTTTCTCTTTTCTGGCTGTCCTCACTGGGGATTACAGTAATGTGTAACCTGTTAATTCTGATAAGCATTGGACATTACAAGGATCTTTCTATTTTGTGTGCAAATCCGTGGTTCCCTACCTCCATCGAGTGTAATTCCATGAGGCGCACACAGGTCCTTAATCTCCTCTGACTCTGGAAGCCCAGTATCCAGAGCCTCTGTCGTACTCACCGCTATATGTGTCACATGAAGAATGAGCTGGGACCCTTTTAAGTCTTATGTGAATATTTCAGTTCTCAAAATGGATAGCATTTATTAGTGCTTTTTAGAAGAGAGGCATAACTCTAATAAAGTAGTTTCATAACTTCCACTGTTGATGATTCCCATCCACTCACGTTATTTACATGTCTGGGAACAGCTTGTTCTTCAGACAGGAAGTCAGGGCTTGACGTTGGCTTTCATATCTGTGAAGGATGCAGATGTCTGCTCTGCCCCTCTCCGTCCACGGGTAAATTCCTGTCATGAAACAAGTTTTCTCACTTTAACTTTTTAAACTAAAAATTATTTTTATGCTATGTATATGGGTGTTTTCCCTACATATATGTCTGTGCACCACATGCTTGCAGTAGCAGTGGAGGCCAGAAGAAGGTGTCAGCTTCTCGGGAACTGGAGTTACAAGCAGTTGTAAGCTGTCACGTGAATCCTGAAAGTACAGTTCAGGTCCTCTGGAAGAGCAGCCGGTGCCCTTCCAGCCCCTCCCCCATTTTAACTTTCAGTGAACATTTTGTCTTAGCATCCTTTCTTGCTGAGGTGAGGTGTAGTCGTCTGCACTGCCCTCTCCCCCCATTGGGTAATAATGGGAGCTTTGTATCAGCAGAAAAGCAAACACCCGCGAGCTCCTCCCAATCCTAGCCTCATCCCCAAACCCTGGACCTTATAATGCTAGGCAAGACCACTCCCACTGAGGCTGCTCCAGCCGCACTGTATTGAGTGGTGCAGTGTTCTTTTTCCTTCCCTTCTAGCTACTTAGAAAATCTATTTCCCCACTGTCCAGCTGAGGGCTTTAGAGCATCTGTCTGACTTAGAGATACTGACGTTCAGAATGCACGCACTCACCCTAGTTCTGTGGGACTTGTGCTTACTGCAACTGGTTCTTCTTCCTTCTCTTCCTTCTCTTCTCTTCTCTTCTCTTCTCTTCTCTTCTCTTCTCTTCTCTTCTCTTCTCTTCTCTTCTCTTCTCTTCTCTCCTTCCTTCCATCCTTTTTTCTTTCTTTTCTTTTTCTTTCCTTTTTTCTTTTCTTTCCTTCCTCTCTCTCTCTCTCTCTCCCTCTCTCTCTCTCTCTCTCGCTCTCTCTTTTTCTGATGGGTGGGAGTTAGTTTGAGACAGGCTCTCTTTGTAGCTCTCTGTCCTGGAACCCTCTTTGTAGACCAGGCTATCCCTAAGCTCACAGAGATCCTTCTACCTCTGCCTCCCCAATACTGGGATCAAAGGTTTGGGTCACCACGCCTAACTGGGAATTTGTTTTTCAGGGTTTGGGTTTTTTTGTTTTGGGTTTGTTGTTGTTGTTGTTTGTTTTTGTATCTTTTAGATAATGTTTATCATCATCTGTTTTCTCTATTTTCCAAATTAACACTATTTTAAATTTTTTTTAAATTTATTTTAAATTTATGTGTATACATACACATAAATAAATCTAAAACAGAAAGTACAAACTAACTTCAGACTAGAGAGATAGCTCAACAGTTAAGAATGTACACAGGCTGGCCTTTCAGAGGACTCAGGTTCATTTCCCAACACCCACGTCAGGCAGAGCACAACTGCCTGGAACTCCACTTCCAAGGTTTCATATGCCTCCTGGAGCATGCCCTCATGAGTACATACAAAGACACGTACACATAATAAAAATAAAAGTAATTTTTAAAAACTCCTTAGTTTCAGATGGGGCTCACGTGGGACTGTTGCTCAGTGGTGGGGTGCACAGGACACACTTAGTCAGCAGTAGCGCTGGAAACGGAGCTCATGAGATGTGACTGAGGAGGAGGAGCCGCCTTGTAGAGTGACTCTGAGGAGGGACGATGGAAGCTGTGCAGCTGTGAAGTGGCTCCTGACTAGACTTTCTCTATTTGTTTGTCTCTTTGTTTTGAGTCAGAGTCTCAGTATGTGTTGTTGGCTGGTATGGAACTCATAAAGCCCACCTGCCTCTGGCTCTCTAGTGTGGGGATTAAGGTGCGTGCCAGCACACCTGCTGTAACTGTAATTTGTCTGAATGGACTCCTAAACTTTGCACAAGGGCTCACACAACTTGGCCGGGATGGCGCAGACAGGTCAGAGGACAACTTTTGGGAGTCAGTTCTTTTCCTCTGGTGTGTAGGTCCCAGGGATCAAACCCAGGTTGTCAGTGTCCGTCTTGGCTGCAAATACCTATACTCACTGAGCCCTGGGCCTTTTCAATACAGTGAATACAAGAGCCTCAGTTCATCTCTAGTAGAGAGGTCTCCAGGTTCATAGGATTAACCTACCGTGTCCCACGGCCTGTGGGTTAGTCCCATTGTGTGGTACTCCAGAAGTTTGGGGTCAAGTGTCTCCCCACCATCACCACCGCTGTACCTATTTCCTGTGATTCATTAAGTCACTGATTGTACCGTTTATCTGCCAGAACCCACCCACTTCCAGGGTTGGCCGTTTCCTTCCTATTCCTTAGGAGGTTAAAGTCTGTGTGTCTTAGAAAACTCCAATCAAATAAACTCCACTTGGTGTTCTTCTAAACATGTGTGATGCAGTTCAGAAACCATTAAACAAGCAGAGGCTGCCCACCCTCGCTCCTGTTGTTTGTCCTTAAAAATGTAGCAGATTTTTATCTTCTTGAAGACTGAGAACTTTGCCTCACATGTTCAAATCTGCCTTCCTCTGTCACCGCCCACATCACAGCATATGCACTGCCCAGCAAACATAAAGTACTAAATAAATGCATGCAAAGTTTGTGTATTCTGGATATTTCAGTTATGCGGCTTTTCGTTTCTTTTGTATATTATATACTTGTTCTATAACCAAATCTCTTCTAGTAACACTTGCTAGTTTAAAATAAGATAGTCCTACTAATACCTTTTTAGATTAGCGTTTATATATTTCTTTTACCTTAAATAGAAAAGCAGAGTCAACAGTCAGACTTATTTGAGTCTTCCGTTTATTCCAGTGTCATTCATAGTTGAGACGTGATGCAAAGTAGATGTTACTTTGTGACATAGGGGA
Source organism: Mus musculus (assembly GCF_000001635.26). NCBI lineage: Eukaryota > Metazoa > Chordata > Mammalia > Rodentia > Muridae > Mus > Mus musculus. Next base: position 105,017,680 of record NC_000069.6, on the reverse strand, counting down.
CACAACACACTTGTGGGGTAACCCAGGAAGAACTTGCTTGAAATAACCTCACCCCTCACAGTGCTCTGCAGCGACTTCTCTTCTGGTTTTGAGGCAGGGAGGAAGCCGAAAAAAACCCAGGATTACTGTCTGCTATGCAGACTCCTAGCTGCCCAGACTCCGCAGTTAGGGCCTAACCGGAAGCTCGTTCCTGATAAGTTCTGAGTGTCAGCCTCCTCCTCTTCCTCACTGTGGACGAGCTTCTCGGCTCTGAGAAAGTTGGATGCTACTGTTTAATCTCTATGAAAGGAAATGGAGATGATAGTGTCGCCTAGCAGAAGAGGAATATGTGCTGGGCATGGTTGGTGGTGAATCCTGTATGCAGAGCACGCAGGAGACCAAGGTGAGAGGGTCTCAGTTCTAGACCAGCCATATACCAGACCTGTCTTAAGCAAACAGAGAAGAGAGATTGTTAGGATTAGGTTGGTGGGATGAAAACTCAGCACACTGCTTTCAGGTAAAAAGCATTTGGATGTTAGCATCCCTGTTTCTGCTGCTGCTGTTAAAATTGATTTGGGGACCCAGCAAAATGGCTCAGTGAGTAAAGGTGCTTGTCATCTCCATCCCGGTGACCCCAGTTCAGTTCTTGGGGCCCACATGGTAAAAAGATCCAGAAAACTGGCTCCCGCAGGTTGTCCTCTGACCTCCATACATGCTCTGTGTGGCATATAAATGGTTATTCACACATGTGCGTGTGATCACACTCTTTCTCATATATACATAGCAAAATGGAGAGGTGCTAAATTCAGTAGGTACCAGTCAGGACAATGAGACCCTGCTGCAGCTGCTGCTGAAATACAGCCTGACCACAGCAGATGCTGGGAAGGGTGAGACCTGAACGCTTCCAAGCTGCTGATAAGCAGTAGTGTAGTAGACCCACTCTGGGAACTGATGGAGCAGTTCTCATGATTAGACAAGCTAACGAGCTGTAATTACAAAAGAAGCATCTGCAAGCAGCTCTTACTCTGTTGCTAATACAGCTTTGTTCATAGAAGAATCCAACTTAGTAGACTCAAACATCAGTCAAGAGAGTAAATAAATGCAGTATATTCATATAGTAGCATACAGTGCAGCAGTAGAGGACAGATTACAGACATGCCACCTATGAGCATGAACTTCATTATACTGAGAACAGGGCCAGGTACAAAAGCGTGCAGCATGTGCGACTGTTTAGATGACTAAGTTAGTGAAAACAAAAGAACTCAGAACGGGGTTGGCCCTGCGGGGAGACTTCTGGTGGGGAGGGGCACGCAGTAACTTCCTGTTGAGATTTAGAATGCTCTGTGCTTTAACTGGGATATAGGTAACGGGATGTGTATGTTTGTATGGTGTCTGCACAGTGGGGACAGGGCAGAAGAAGATCACTCTCCACTCGTCACTTTATTCCCCAGGACAGGATCTCTCCCTAAACCTAGGGTTAGCTGGCAGTCAGCCTCTGTCTCCACACGCGCGCACACACACACACGCACACGCACACGTACATGCACACGCACACATACATACCCAGTGGTGGGCTTACAGGCCCATGAGAGGCCACTCCCAGCTTTTTTACATGACTATTGGGAATTTGGACCCAGGACTTCATGCTTGCACGGAAAGAACTATTTACCCACTGAGCTGTCTCTCCAGCCCTAAACTGAACTCTAATGTATAATTCTTGGCCATTTGGATTTTCTCTTTTCATTTATGGTCAGTGTCTGGCTTTTGTTTTGTTTTGGTTTAGTTTGTTTGTTTTTACTTTCGCTTTTTTAGTTGGTTGGTTGTTTGGTTGGCTGGTTGGTTGTTTGGTTGGCTGGCTGGTTGGTTGGCTGGTTGGCTGGTTGGTTGGTTGGTTGATTGGCTGGTTGGTTGGTTAGTTCATTGGTTTTCGTTTTTCAAGACAGTTTCTCTTTGTGGCCCTGGCTGTCTTGGAATTCATTCTGTTCACCATACTGGCCCCAAACTCAAAGATCCACCTGCCTTCTGCCTCCCAAGTGCTGGGATTAAATGTGTGCACAACCACACCCAGCTTCAGTGTCTGTTTTTATTTGTGATCATTGGGCAGGAAGATGAAGAACTGGAGTTGTAGCCTGGCTGCTTACCTAGGAGGTCCTGGGTTCCATGACCCATTCTAATGAGAGGTGGTTGTCAGGGCAGAGTCCTAAGCATTTGCCAGTGGGGATAGCTAGGAAATCTCTTAACTCACTCACTTCTGTTATAAACCTAAAACTGCTGGGAAAGGGAAAGGATTTTTTTGTTTTTGTTTTTATGTGCATTGAAATCCTTAATTTATGTTCAGGAATACTTGCCCTTTATCTGTTCTTTCTTCCCTGTTCAATTCCCGTACACATTTTTGTTCCCCACATCAAAAAGGTAAGCATATGGATCCAGGCCAGAAAGTACCATAGCCCCCATAGCCTCATTCCTGGAGGGAAGGGATCCGACAGAAGGACAGACATACTCCACATTCCTTTGGTTTCATCAAAACCTGTGACAGACTTTGGAATTAGGGTGTTGATACCGCTCCTTGTGGCCACACTCACAGCTACTTAAGATTAAACCCACTCTCAGTCCTGAATAGAATTTAGGACACTTTGTCCAAATAATGATAAATAATTGTCTAATCTTATGTAAATAATTGCCTTTATAAATATCTGTGCTTGAAGATTACTTTGAAGAGTGTTTGAAGTTCATCCTACTTCAAAGGCAGTTGAAATAATCACCTCATTCTTGTAGAAGTTAGAGGGCAACCTATAGGAGTTGGCCCTCCCACAGTACAGGTCTTGAAGATCAAATTGAGGTCATTAAGCTTGGCAACAAGTACCTTTACCATCTAAGCCATCTTATGTGCCAAGTTATTAGTTTGCTTTGCTTTGCCTCAAGACAGGATCTCATGTAGCCCAGGCTGGCCCCAAACTTAATATTTAGCTGGAAATGACCTTGAACTTCTGATCTGCCCACCTCCTTCACCTCCTAAACACTGAAACTGCAGACATGCACCAGCACACCCAGTTTTGTGCTATGCTGTGGATGAAACACAGGGCTCCATGCATGCGAGGCAAGCCCTCTACCAACTGAGCCATCCTAGACTAACTCTTTACCTTTAGATTCAGAGCCACTTTTCATCCAAAGAATATAGTGGCTGGTATCCTGCCCAGGAGTGGATTATGCACACTCCTGTTGTTACACACTTCACACTAGGAAGGCAGAAAAGGAAACTGCTTTATTTCTTTGTGGGGGAAGGGTGACGACTTGAAACAAAATCTTCCTGTGTGGCTCATGTGGCTCAGGCTGGCTTGAACCTCTCAGTTCTGCCACCATAGCCTGAGTGCCCACCTCTTCCTTTATGAGGCAGTGAGAGCGCCACAGGAGCTTGGGGACTAAACATGGCGGCTCCAAGGCTAGTCTGTGATGTCATTTTAAGCTTTCTCTAGTGATGTGTTTCCTCCAGCCTGTGAAGTGAAGATGAAGGCATAATAGGTGGCTGGTGTTCTGGCTGTTGATAGGACCTCTGTTGTCAGTCTGTCTAGCAAGCCAGTATTTTTCTTTTCTTTGAAATTAAAGACCAACATGTTTTCTGGCACTGTAGAAATTTCTCTTCAGCTGAAGTTTATATTGTCCCTGAAGCAAAAATGCTGAAATACGAAATTGATTGGTTTAAGCTTTGGCCCCTCATGTACATTTTTAATAGGTACAAATCATTAAAATATTAATGCTATTTTACCCTGTAATATAATGTTAGTGGCAGCATATCTCATTCCTTGACTGTGGCCAGTCTCAGTGAGCTGTGTGGTCGCATCTGGAGTGTTCTAAGGTTGGGCTGCACACCTGAGATGTTGGTCTTGATAACCTGAACACTGCATGCTGTGGGAAGCCAGCACATAAGCCGTGGTGATTAGAATAGACCCTCATGAGATCCCAATCTAGAACTACCCAGCTAACCCCTCATCCTAGATTCCTGACCATCAGGTGCCACATGAGATAAAATAAGGATTATTTAAGCTGCTGGCGTTGCTGCTTGTTATGCAGCAAGAGGTAGCCAGCACATACCCCCACAACAGTTATTCTCATTACATTTTAGCATTTGGTTTTGCTTATCACTGTTATTTACAGTTAAACATGTAGCCCATAAATTGGTTGAAAAATGAATTTCTCCCGTTTTTCTGGTGTTTAGTATCATAAGTACAGCCTTCGAGCTGACCTTGTCTGTGCTTGGCCCTGTGGTGGAACTGCTGTGTGACCAGAGCCTTTTAGTCTGCCCACAGCTCCCTTTCATCTGCGGTGAAGCCGTGTATTGGTGTGGATTGTAATTAACCATGCAGGTGACTATGGGATCACTCTGAAGTATCAGAAGACAGCCTAACAACTGTTTTCGGGCTAAGGCTACTCTTGCTTGGGACTCTGATACTAACTGTCACAAAAGATAATCACCATGTGGGTTTTTAAAGTCAAGTTTTAGGACTGGTTAACTCTACACTCAAACCCGACAGGCAGCTTCTTGGCAAAACTAACATCCGAGTCACCAGTTGTTCCGTGGCCAGAGTCATCGTCCCAGCTTCTGCTCGAAATCCCAACTCCCCAGTGTTTTGAAAAGAAAAGATCATTAACACTAATTTAAAAAGACTCTAGCTTAATCTCTCTCTTTTGGGCTACAGAACCAATCTTGGTGATAGTAGCATTTACTACACTAGTGGTACAGGGTTGGCTTTATCAGAAGAGCAAGGGCTGTAAGGAGACTCCAGGAAAGAGGCCAAGTATGGTGGCTCATGTCTGTCAGTCCAGCCAGAATCCAAGACCAGCCTCCTCCCCAGCCAAGGGCCTCCTCCATACTCCAGTACACATAGGGATTTTTAAAAAGAAAGAAGAATATTTGCACTTACAGTGTCTGTGTCTACTGTGTAAATAGCCTCAAACTGTTCCAGTCATCTGGTGATAAGATGACTGTAGGCCAAACCAGAAATCAAACGGAAAGCGTGTTTGTTTTGAGGAAGGGTCTCACTGCATAGCCCACACTGACCTAAATTTAGGATCTCCTCATCTCAGCCTCTCCTGCAGGACTTGTGGGCTTGTACCACCATGGCCAGCATTGGGGCTTTCATCATTGTTAGTTGTTTTGAGATAGGGTCTCAGAATGTTGCTCAGGCTTGCCTCAGACTCACAGAGATCCAGCTGCCTCTGCCTCCTGAGTACTGGAGCATAAAAGCATATGCCCCCATGCCTAGCCTGTGTAGAAACTGCTCATGCCCCTCTGTTTATAGACATGAAGTACTTGTTGCTCATATCATGTCATTCCTAAAGCTTTCCTGAGCAGAGGTAAGACAAGAAGGAAACTGAAGTATCTTTCCAAACATTTGTTGATCCTTAGATACCTGGTTGCCAGGGGAAACAGAAAAGACTATGGAACGGAGAGGGTGATCAGAGATTGAGAAGGAGGGGCAGGGGTTGAATTTGGCGGGGGGTAGAAGGGGTTTTTGTGTGTGGCTGGCATTATATGTACCTACCCACTCTTAACCCATCAGCTGTGAACTCGAGTTCTCTCTGTACAGATCACAAGGAGTCCTGAATTCTCCTCTGTCGGCACTTGCTGGCACCTGGTTTGTTGTTAAGTATATAAACTGATAAAGTCATCAAGCTTAACACTTTAGGAATGCAAATGCCACACAGGAGAAAGATAAGATAAACCTGCAGGTAACACAGACATACAAGTGGAGGCACTGGGTTTGCTGCTTTAAGACTTGGGACTTCCAAGCCCGGGAGTGGTGCTACATGCCTTTAATCCCAGCACTTGGGAGGCAGAGGCAGGTGGATTTCTGAGTTCAAGGCCAGCCTGGTCTACAGAGTGAGCTCCAGGACAGCCAGGGCTACACAGAGAAACCCGTCTTGAAAAACAAACAAACAAACAAACAAGTCATGGGACTTCCAGAGCCATGCTAGCTGGGTTAAGTACCTGTTCTGACAGTCGGCTAGCTGAGTAGTTAGCCTCTTTTTAATGATTTTTCCATTTGCAAAGGAGATGATTAGTGCTACTTTATAAGGCTATAAAATCACCCACGTTAATATGGCCAAACCTGCTGTGGATCACGTCTAATACTGGGTCAGTGTTCATATTACTGCAAGGCACCACCTCCTGGTATCTCCTGATTTGTAGTCAGGTTTACACTAATGCTACCACCTTTGGTATTGTAACACATTCCTCTCTTTAATGGTTTGGGGTTTTGTTTGTCTTTTCTTATTCTCAGGCCCAACACAGAGATACTTTCATTGAAGAACGCTATGGAAAATATAACATCAGTGACCCTCTAATGGCTCTTCAGAGAGATTTTGAAACACTGAAGGAGAAAAATGATAGTGAGAAGCAGCCAGTGTGCACAAACCCCCTCTCTGTCCTCAAGGCGGTGATGAAGCAGTGCAAGAACATGCAGGAGCGCATGCTGTCCCAGCTGGCCGCAGCCGAGAGCAGGCACCGCAAGGTAGGCTTGCCCAGAGCCAGGCTGGGCTTCGGAAATCCGCAGGAGACTTGCCTCAGCCACCAGTGTTCACGGGCATTGGAGAGGGCTGGGGAGCTCATGGGTATCGGACTCTTCAGTTACACAGGAGTCCAGGCACAAAGGGAAACGGGTCATTGCACAGGTCCAGACGTTACTAAAGATGACATTCATCTGTGATGAGTCACTCCAAAATACTTGGTGCCATTTTTTTCCCCAAAATCTCAGTCTTCCAAACTTTAGTGGCAAGCTGGTGTTTAACCATGCTTGAAGCTGAACAGAGCATTCTCTGTTTGCTTATTTAAGTGATAAATAAAAAGATTAACAGGTATTTAGGGAAGAGAGGGAGTATAAATCCACCTGGTACTAACCATGCAAGCATGAGATTGTTTCCACTCATCTGGTTCCTGGTTTCATTACAAGGTGTAAGGCTGTAAACAGCTCCTGCCATGGCTGGCCTTTAAGTCTTCTCTACACTGGAGTGCAGGGCAAACCTGTGCTCCCTGCAGTTTCAGGTTTGAGAACTCCAATGTGTGTAGTACCTCTCCAGCTTGTTCCTGCCTATAGGCAGGGTTTGACAAGCATCTGCATTTTAAAAAGCTAGCTATTTAGATTTGGCCCTACAAGGGGCAGGCATCGACCATGGCTTGTAGGAGACATTTTAATGAGGGAGATGGTGTCAGCAAATTCAGTAGACATTAGTTTGTTCTCATGGTTATCTCCACGGGAGCTCTCTGCTAAAGCCACATCTGGTAAGTTGCCCCTGAGCTGGGTCTTCTTGCCTGTCAGCCTTTGTTTCTCTTCACTGAGTCCAGAGGATAAGTCCTTAACCATGGGTAGGTCACGCATGACCCACAAGGCCCCTGAAATATATAACATATCAGAAGTGTATGCATTTTTATGGAAAGTGTATTTTTTTATACTTTCAGTCAAAATCTAAAAGTTGCCTGTGGCCAAAAAGAGTCTAACCCAAATGTTTCATTTGTGGCAATGTGTCTGATCCAGGCTATGTCGTCTAGAACACACATGGCAGTGTGTCTGACCCAGGCTGCGTTGTCTAGAACATACATGGTAGCGTGTCTAACTGCAGTACCTAGCTGCTCTTGGGTGTTTTACCCAAGCTGGGCACTAAATTTGCCAGTAATCAGTTAGTACTTAGAGGTCTGTATATAGAGTAGGCTTATAGTCCAAGTTCGCTGAAGATTCCGTGTCTACCCTTTGCTGTGCTGTGGCTATTATCTGTAAGCCCTCGTCCTCCCAGAAAGAGTAGGATCTGCACAGTAGACAGTCTGGTCACTGTGCTTGCAGTAGAAGGAGGGTTCCTCAGGCACTTCCTCCCTGTCCCAGTGCCCCCAGCACTCAAGGGTAGCTTTATCTCTGTTGTTTCGAAACATGGATTTGTCACACACACACACACACACACACACACACACCACCGCATCTGCCCTCCTCATGCTTTAAATCACTGGGTAGCTAAAGATGACCTTTTGACTTTACTTCTCAAGCCCTGGGGTTGCAGATACTGCTCCTCATACCCAGTTTAAGGAAGAGTCTCTTCTTCATCTAGTCTTTGAAAATCCAGACTCTGAACCAGACTCCCTACAGCACCTGCTTTCCAAGGTTCCAGCTCTTTGGAGCCTGCAGGTGAGGTGAGATGGTTCACTCCTGCTACCGAAGCACTGCCTCTCCCCAAGCTTGTTTTCCATTTCAGACTGTTCTTAAACCTTCCTGTCTGGGGCCTGGAGAGATGGCTTAGCAGGGATGAGCACTAATTGCTCTTCCAAAGGACCGAGTTTAGTTGCTAACACACTCACATCAGGCAGCTCACAACCACCTGTAACTCTAGCTCCATAGAATTCAGTGCCTCTGGCCTCCATGGGCAACAACGCTCATGTGCGCACATACTCACGCATAAATAAATACAATAAATTCTTGAAAAAACTTTCTCCCCTACTAAAGTCTCTCATCTCTGAGACTCTATAGTATATTTCTTTCTGTAATTTTAAAGGGCTCTCAAACTAGATAATACATTTAACCAGAAGGCATTCTATTACATTTAAAATCTAGATTTTTTTTAGCTCAACAGGAAGTACACTAATACATCTTAATTTTAGTTTTATTTATATTTAATTATTTTTTGAGACTAGATCTCCCTGTATCTGTATAGCTCTGGCTGGCTTCGAACTCATTGTGTAGACAAGGCTAACTTCACGGTCATGGCAATCCTCCTGCCTCTGCCTTCTGTATACTTAGAGGACAGGCATGTGTCACCATGTTTGTTTGTTTTCATTTTAAACTTTAAAGTGGGGTTCCGTGTTATAGAAAATGTTCTTTCTTCATTCCTAAAATTATTAGTAGGCAACATCTTGAGAATTGACCATCAACATAACTGACAGCCCAAGAGGTCTAGGCTGAGCCACTCTGAAACAGAAGCTACTGAACGATACATTCACATGTCAAATGCTGTGTGGTTTGGGCAGAATGCATGAGAAATGTCCATTTCTGCTTTTGTTTTCCTGGAAACTGATTTAGAGCATTCAGCACCAGGATAAGTGGACTAGGATAAATGGGCAAGTTGTTAAATTCTTGTGGAAAATCACAGGTCAGATCCCAGTAACCGAGCCTTCTGCACATAGGATGGAGTAGGAGTCTTTCCCAGATGATCTGGGTGTTAGTTAAGCAAGGCACTGGATGTTCTGTTTGATTTGATCTTTAGTTTCAAGCTGGAGCTTTGGTGCCTCCTGTGATAGCATTGAGAGGAACACCTCAGCCTTGTGTGGTGCCGCCCACCACAACAGGGCTCGCCCCAGCAGGTCCCTAGTCAGAACAAACCGCCTGTGATTTCCCAGAATTCTGCTGGTTCTCAAACCTTCCCAACCCCCACAGCTAATTCGTTTCTCTCTTGTCTCTGTTTGCATTCTTCTGCACATACTTCAACAAAAGTAAACATCTTGTTTTCTAGCACATAGCTCACATGTCTTTCATCCTGCTGCGACAGCGTGCGCCTCGACAGCCCTGGCTGGATTTCATGTGTTTGCTCATTTAATCTGGAACCCTCAAGTCTTGAGTAGTGTAAGTGTTGAGTCGATGTTTGGAAGTTAATGCTTTAAAATCCTTTACAGGTGATCCTCGACCTTGAAGAAGAAAGACAGAGGCATGCACAGGACACTGCTGAAGGAGATGATGTCACCTACATGCTGGAGAAGGAGAGGGAGAGACTGACGCAGCAGGTAACTCGGGAAGGAGGAGCAGGATGACCTTGTCTAGAGAGTTGCTGCTTAGGCTTACGGCAGTGTGCAGAATTACGTTAGAAGTCCTTATTGAGAAGATAGAATGGCCATGTTTATCACGGCTATTCCCAAAATGTCTGTTTTTTCAAACAAACAAACAAACAAACAAACAAAAAACATAGGTAACTTGGGATTGGGGAGATAGTCCAGGGGGCAAGCACTGCTCTTGCAGAGGGCCCACGTTTGGTTCCTCACATCCACATCAGGTGTCTCACACCTTCCTGGAACTCCAGCTCAGAGGATCTGACACCCTCCTCCTGTCTACAGTAAGACCTGTACTCATGCACAGAGTCCTCACCCACACACAAGTATACATAACTTTAAAAATAAAACAAACAAAGATCACTCAGTGGAACTGTCATTCATAGCACATCCTTTAGAGATCTCTGAGTTTCAGGCTTTTTTGTTGTCCCACGACCTACAGTAACAGCATGGCCTATCCCAAGCCAGTACGCCTGAAGTAGAGTGTTGAGGTGTGGTCTTGCTTGTCCTTTAATGCTAATATTGGGCCCCCAAGATCTGGTTGTCCCAGAGATGACACAGTCTACATGTAGACCCAAGTGACACTGTGTGATCTTGCCCCGAGTTATTTTTGATTGGTGAATAAAAATGCCAATAGCCAATAGCTAGGCAGGATTTGGGGTGAGAGGAGAAACACAAGAAAGAGAAGGTGAAAAGTATGGAGGAGGAGCCACCATGGGTTAGGTGAGCCGTGAAAATATGGCCCTGAGGGCTGGCCAATTAGAGTTTAAGAGCAGCCCAGATGAAACATGGTAAGTAATAAGTTGGAGTTATCAATAGGAAAGTAGATTCTAATAGCATAGAAAGTAGATATCTGCCTAGGTTTTGTCCTGGTTAAGCCTTATTGTAAATATAAAGGCTGTGTGTGTCTTTTATCCGGAAACTAAATGATAAAGGCAAGGTAGAAACCTCAGTTTGGGATTAAATAATTTCCACATCACAGAGATCACAGGACATAAACCATCTGTTTATTCTTGTACTATACAGTGGTGGTGTGCTCACATTGTAGATCAGGGCAGCCTTGACTCACACTCATGAATTCTTTTTGTTTTTAAGTATGATCATGGTTTACTGAACTGGCTTCCCCATCTATCAATGTATCTCGAATTGGAAATTCCTGATTAGAAGGTTCATCCACCCGTTCCCTCTCAGAGTCTGTATAATAATGTTAGACAATAAAACAGACTACATTTGTGTAGATCCAAGGATGGTGGTTCATGCCTCTCGTCCTACCAGTTGGAAGGAGGATTTCAAATTCAAAGCGAGTCTCAGAGTAAGACTTTGTCTAATGAAAACAACAAAAGCAGGGTCTCAGTGCAGCTATTTATGTTCGTTACTCTTTGTAAAGATCAGACAGAATGATTGCTGCATCTTCAAGTTTGATTTTCAACAGCATCCATGCCCAGATGCATCTTACATTGTATTCTGTTATTTGTTTTGGCTGATTCTATGGCCTCTCCGCATACCTAAAACACAACGGTGCATCATATCCCTGCTGTTCACCCTGAGGCAGTTAGGAACTCAAATGCCTCCCAAGTCATCAAGAAAGATTAAATCATAGTGTGTGGGGTGTTCTCATACTTCAAAAATACTAATTAACCTAAGCACCGTGCTGTACAAACTAATACCGCGCACCAGAGAGCAGCCAGTGAGGACACCCTGAGTGATCGTAATTGTTAGTACATCCTTCTGTTTTCCTTCTCTAATCAAGAGGTGTGGTGGCATTTTTCTTTTCTAGTTGGAATTTGAAAAGTCCCAAGTGAAAAAGTTTGAAAAAGAACAAAAGAAGCTGTCCAGTCAGTTGGAGGAGGAGCGCACCCGCCACAAGCAGCTCTCTTCCATGCTGGTGCTCGAGTGCAGGAAGGCCACTAGCAAGGCAGCCGAGGAAGGGCAGAAGGCCGGAGAGCTGAGCCTGAAACTGGACAAGGAGAAGAGCCGGGCGAGCAAGCTAGAGGAAGAGTTGGCAGCCGAGAGGAAGCGGGGCCTGCAGACGGAGGCCCAGGTGGAGAAGCAGCTGTCTGAGTTCGATATCGAAAGGGAGCAGCTGAGAGCCAAACTGAACCGAGAGGAGAACCGGACCCGTGCCCTGAAGGAGGAGGTGGAGAGCCTGAAGAAGCTTGTGAAAGACCTAGAGGCTGCCCAGCAGCACCGCAGCACCAGTGAGCAGGGCAGGGAGCCAGTGACCATGTCCAGAGGCACAGCCACGGAGCCTCCCATGCGAGTGTCTGCGTTTTGTCAAACAGAGAGTGTTCAGACAGAAAGAAGCCACGGGAGTGTCATAACCAAGCTGACAGACACTGGTCTTCCAGGTCCCACCACGGCTGCTTACTCATATGCTAAAGCTAATGGCCACTGTGACCCAGAGATACAGACTACCAGGGAGTTGACCTCAGACAGCAGCACAGAAAACCAAGGGCCTCCACGGGAGAAATCTGCAGTAGCGGCTCAGGAGAAACCAGTGGAGAATGGTGGGTGTCCTGTAGGAACTGAGACTCCAGTCACGATGCCTAGTCACCTCCCTTCCAGTGGCAGCTCCCTGTCTCCCAGCAGCACAGCCTCTTCCTCTCTGACATCATCTCCTTGCTCCTCCCCAGTTCTAACCAAGCGTCTCTTGGGGTCAGCAGCCAGCAGCCCGGGCTACCAGTCTTCCTACCAAGTCGGGATCAACCAGCGCTTCCATGCCGCTCGGCACAAATTTCAGTCCCAGGCGGATCAGGATCAGCAAGCCAGCGGTCTCCAGAGCCCTCCATCCAGGGACCTGTCCCCTACCCTGTTAGACAACTCTGCTGCCAAGCAGCTGGCCCGAAACACAGTCACTCAGGTGCTCTCCAGATTCACTAACCAAGGGCCAATTAAGCCCGTCTCTCCCAACAGTTCTCCCTTTGGGACAGACTACCGAAATCTGGCCAGCACTGCCAGCCCAAGAGGTGACACCAGCCATTCACCCACTCCAGGGAAAGTGTCCAGCCCTCTGAGCCCCCTCTCTCCAGGAATCAAGTCCCCAACCATCCCCAGAGCTGAGAGAGGAAACCCTCCACCAATCCCGCCCAAAAAGCCTGGCCTCACCCCTTCGCAGTCTGCCACCACTCCAGTAACCAAGACTCATTCCCAGGCATCCTCCCTGGCCGCCACAGAAGACCTCGCCAGCAGCTGCTCCCCCAGTGCCGTGGTGGCCAATGGCAAAGATGTTGAGATACTTTTGCCTACCAGCAGCTAGTCCCTAGGGCTGAGTCTCCACATTTGACATTCCATCAGACTCGGGCCAAGAGCTCAGCGTTAAACCCTGGAGTCAAATCATGTTATTTATTTGATAGTAGCTACAGCCATCTGTATAATACATTCAGTGTATTTACCTTTTTGTATTTTTTTAAGTAGAAATTGAATACTTTGGATTTTTATGACTCACCTCTTTGTACTAAGCTAGAAGGGGACCTCATAGACATAGCGCATCTCAAGCTCTGCACTTGCCAGCGTGCTGCGACGAGGCGGCTGACTGGGGACCAGGCGGTGCTGCTGCCAGTCGGGGAGCTAGAATTCATTACTCAGCACTCATTTCAAATTATGCAGAAGCGGTTCGTGCAGATTTTTATTCCAGATGAACATGTTTTAAAAGTGCCTGAAATCGCCTGCCACGGGAATGTGATTCTGCGGCAGAAACAAAAGACAGAGCATTTCTTGCAGCAAATGAGATCCTCTGTGAATCTGAATGTCAAAAAACCAACACTGCTTTTAATCCTCTCTGACTGTTTAATGCCAGCTTTGTGTTCTGAACCGAGGTTTGCATAAGTAGAGTGGAAATCCTTCTGAAGGGCGGGAACTCTGTCAGGCTGAGCTCTGTAAAGCCCTCAAGAAACCCTCCAGAACACTTAGCAGTTGGGGTGCTGATTTTCTTGTGCTTTTGAAAACTTAAGTCATTCTCCGTTTCCTGCATCACTTCTTGAGTAGTGAAGTCACGTCTCCATTCAAATCCACCCTCAAGCATCGGCCATGGGAACTTCTGATTCTGGTTGCTTTTACTTGAATAGGAAATGACATAATGAACTCTTTATTCTGTGATCAAAAAGCAATAACTTAAAAGTCAGTCTTTGTAATACTGTAAGTCAGAATTATACAGATTTTACCAAATTGTTACATTCACTCTCCATGCTGCCAGCACTTCTATCTATGGAACCAAATGGGCGTATATCTGTATCTGTATAGTACACACCCCTTTTACATGTTCAGCATTCTCACACTCAAGCACATAAGTATTAGTGCAATTGTATCTCTGGAGCTTGCAGTGTAGCATAAAGGACAAAGTAGAATCAATCGCATGTTAAGATTACCTACCAAAGCAATTAGATGTGACTTGGAGCCAGTCAGTCAACAAAGAAATCCATTTGACAAGGAAGTGGACAATCCCAAACTAAGCTCACATCATCAGCATCATAGGAAAGCCCATTAAATCGTCCTAGTGCCACAGAACTCAGCTAGCCATGTGAGTGAGTGAGACAGCACAGCCCCTCAAGTGCTATCCACTCAGCCATAGCATCCTAGCCCCGTGTAATGGGGCCACCCCTTTGAGCCCCAGCTCCTGTCATGCAAAAATTGCAGATGGAGGTTACCAATTCTCTAAACGTTCATGGAATTGAGATTCCCACAAGAAGATTCTCATTCTGATTTTAAATGTTTTTTAAATGCTGCTGATTAGACAAACATGGCTGCAAATGACTTTAGCTTGCAGGCTACCAAGCTGCAGCCTCTCCCTCCCTAGAACCTGTGCTGTTTCCCTTGTAGTGAGTTTGTACAGACAGAAACCCCCAGGCTTCTCCACTGTGTCAGCTACATCTGACCAAGTCCACAGAGCAGGACAGCCTTGCTCTTGGCAAGCAGAACCCCCGACACACCAGCTCAGGACACTGGTTACACAGTTTTTTATCCAGAGTAAGAGAGAGGAAGGCCTTGGTGTCTTTACATAAATTGTTCTGGCCAGCATCTACCCAGAAGCCCCTGGCCTACTGTAACCGTTTATTGGGAAGGAGAATGGGTGATCATTGGAAACACCTGATCATGTTTGCAAAACCAAAGGATTCAGTGGGCCCATTCAGATGAGTCACAAGGAATTAGAAATTGATTTTCTTCTTGAACCACAGAGCTGAAAACAAAAAGTCTCCCTAATAATTTAGCTAATAGCTCTTAGTTATATTTTTATTAACCCTTTGAGTCAGTGGGCAAGAGGCAGGTGATTAAAATCTTGGTGGGCAAGTCAACAACAGGGTATACTGTTGACTCTCCAGCTTACAGTTTAAATGGTTAAGGTAAATGCATGACACATGAAAGTGTGGCTGGTGTCTGCTGAAATGATGGAGACATGTGAAACTGTCCCGAGCGATCCTGCATGGAATTTACTCCTATTGCGGAGCCAAAATAGACCAGTGATGATCAAACGCTGAACCTTCTCCTCAGGAGAGACTGCAGGGCCTCAGTGTTCTTACCTCTCTTGCTTTAAATGGTAATCTTAAAAGCTGTGTTGTGCTCTTCCTCTGTTTGGAGACAGATATATATAGAGAAAGAGAAATGCTATAGGGGAGTTTATTTCTTGGGGGGGATGCACTGAACAATATTTCTTTTACAGTATAATACAGGGGTGGGATATGCAAAAGAAATGTGTATTTTTGCTAGTTCCTATCTTCTGAGATAATAAGCACAATCCTGAAATGGATCCAATAATTCAGCTAGATATTATAGATTAGTATTTCAGTTTGCAGTAGATTGTGAGTGTGTGCGCTAAGTAAAAGTTCCATGATTCACAATTTGGGTATTAACCATATCAAAGAAGCTGTTACTGGTCAGCAGAATCTAATGATGTGCTCGGTGTAACACAAGCGTTAACTAAGTCATTAACATTTGTAAGGCCAAGTGCAGAAGTCTTCATTTTTATAGTAGACTACATTAAAACAAGTTAAATCATAACTGTCTGGGGGAAAAGTCTTGTCTTGGGCTTGTTTTATTAGAAAGGGGAGTGTGTGATATACGGAGCACTTGATTGAGTTTTTGAGAAACTCGGCCTCGATGGCAGCATCCAGGTTAGAACTCCCAAAAACTTAGGACATTGGCTTTCTTGTGAAGCATAGAGCTGGGGGTAGGGGTTCCAATAATCTAGTATTTAATAACTTGCATTTTTACTCACTGGGAATCTCACATGCATGCAGACACAGGGACATCGACTGGAGCTTGGTCTGCCTGTCAGGCTACAAAGCTGTCACCACTTCCTCTCTAGTAGCCGTCAGCTGCCATTAACACTCAGCTAGGAGCAGGAACTTGGGAGGCCACGCTGCAGTGTGGCTGGCTTGATCTTGTGCAGGCAGCCACAGCTACTGAGAGTTCATGAGTACATTGGTCCAGAAGACAGCCCTGTCCCCGTCCTTCCTAACCTCTGGCTCGTAGAATCGTTCCTCCTGTGTTGTCCCCTGAGCCTTGGGAGGAGGGCTGTAATACAGATGCCCCACTGAGCAGTCCCTTGGATGTATTTGCAGTCCTCTCACCGGTTGTCAGTTCCTGTGATAACCACTGACCCCCACACAAAGAAGCTTTTGTGAGAAGGGCTGGAAGCTGCATTGCTCTACACGTATAGAATAATACATGTAGCACGTTAGCACTAGGTCCTCAGCAAATCACCCCTAGGGCCTACGAGCTCTCCAGCCATGAGTTCTTGGCCAGATGTACATACAGTACCTTGCATGGAATTTTCTCCTGGGAAGACCGGTCCTAAATCCAATCAGAAAGCAGTAGTTACCACTATAACATTTTTACCACTGATGTACCATGAACATATCTTGCTGGACCAGCTACTAATAACTTTACAACCCTTTCAGGGTTCTGGACCTTTTGAAAATCTTAGAAGAGCTATATATTGTAGTTCCAGAAAAGTGGATGTGTCTATATGCAAAAGTCAGTTGATGGTTTTGCTGGAACTCGACCAGAAGCCACCAGTGACTCATGGGTTCCAGTTTTAATGCCTCATCTTGCCTTGCCCTTTCATTCCACAAATGACTAATGCTTCCCTTAAAGTTTACTAGTCCATGCCTTCGCTGCTACCCCATGCTTGCAATTGTAAGTTGTAGCCAGACGAAAGTACTTGAAAACCCTTTGAAGTACAAAAGATGTTCAAACATTGTGGATGTTTATGTATCTTAAGTAAGCTCATTAACAATCCATTCAGCAAACACCAGCTATATCCAGTTTCCCATGACAGCCTCTGGCAGCTGCTGCGCACGCGCGTGCGTTCTCTCTCTCTCTCTCTCTCTCTCTCTCTCTCTCTCTCTCTCTCTCTCTCTCCCTCTCCCCCTCTCCTCCTCTCCCCCTCTCCCCCTCTCTCTCTCTCCCTCTCCCTCCTGCTCCTTCCCTCACCACCACCCCTCTCTTTCTGTGTCTGGGTCTGGGGGAGAGAATTTAGGGTTTTTCTAAGGGCTAGGTGGTCCTTGAAACCACTTTCAGTGTCTTGAAATGCTGGTTTTGGATTAGTGGGTATGGAGCTGGGGCTAGCCCTGTGGTGACATGCTAAGCCCTGGGTACCACCCACAGCTCTGGGGTGGGATGAGACCCATTTTCAAACCTGAATCAGGCAGGCAATGAGCAATATTCCATGGGAGTCATTTTTAAGGTTTAACTAATGTTTAAACTATTTGAGAAAATTGAGAGTCCATCTATCTGTTTGCCTATCAATGGACGCATCATTACTAGGAGGAGGAGACAAAGTGGGTTGGGCTCCGCAAACCCGCTGTGCTTGTGCATAACCTGTGTATAACCTGGGAAGCCTGCTAAAATTGATGGCTGGTGAGGTCTAAGGACAACATTTGGTAAGCCATGCTTCATATCCCTCCCTTGTTCTTTGGTGACTTTCTTGCCCACGTGTAAGGAGATGTCTTAGCTTCTGGAAATCTTGCCAGAACGTCAGTTGCGTTGAGAGAAGTACCTGCGTGGGGACCAAGCCCCATAGCAATGAGTTGACATGAATGTAACGATACTGATCCTCCTGTGGCCTGTTATCACTAGTGAGCTGATAAAAGTGGCTGTGGACAAGAGATCTGTACAAAAACTCCAGGTGAAGTGACAAGCAGGATTGCACACCTGTTGCTGAAAATCTCTGGTGCTCCAAATGCAATGACCAAGTGCAAGACCGTGGGCAGGGAGGAGGGTCAGTTAATCTAAACCATGAGCTGTGGCTGGAGAAATAGCTCGTGACTAGCAGCATTTGGTGCTCTTGCAGAGGACTCAGGTTCAGTTCCAAGCACACAGTGTGGCTAACAAGCCTGTAACTCCATTTCCAAAGGTTCCAGGGCCTTCTCCTAACCTGTACAGGTACTGCATGCATATGATATACTTGCGTATGTGAGGGCAAAACTCTCATACACATAGAAAATAGACTTAAAACCCTCTACAGACTGAAAACAGGGTCTCCCTATAGATTTGACTGAATGTAGACTAGGCTGTCCTCAAACCCTCTTTTGTGTCTTTGAAGGTGTGTTAAAGTCTCATGGCTCACTAGCAGGGTGATAACACCCCATTTTACATACACGTTTAGAACTATTAAGTACAGTCAGTCCAGAACCAACAGTTTCACCTATGGACTGCCTTCCAACAAAACCTGTTTCTTATAATCTGTTCCCCCTTAATAGCCACACAGTTTCAGTGGAAACACTGTTCATAAAAGCACTCTTTACTCTTACAAATAGGCACACATCTTCAATCTTGTAACTTGGGAGGTGGAAATAGAAGGATCCAAACATCTAGGTCACTTCAGCTACTTAAAGAGTTTGAGGCT
The DNA here is from genome assembly GCF_000001635.26 of Mus musculus. Classification (NCBI taxonomy): domain Eukaryota; kingdom Metazoa; phylum Chordata; class Mammalia; order Rodentia; family Muridae; genus Mus; species Mus musculus. The sequence goes on along the minus strand of NC_000069.6, from coordinate 104,999,063 downwards.
AGCCTGGGCTTTTTGAAACCTGTCTAGAAAAGAGATGGTTAAAAGTGCTTGCTGCCCCTACAGAGGTCCAGATCTTCTTGTAACTCCAGCTCCAAAGGATCTGGTGAGGCCTCTGAGGACACCCATGCACACTTGGGAGCTCACACAGACACACACACACAAACACAAAGAAACCTAGTCCCTCCTCCCCCTGCACAACATGATAATGGATAAGCATACTCTTTAAGGACCGCCTCAGCCCTGGGTCTCGTGGTCACTTTTCTCTCTGCCCTAACGTGGGTTCGTTCTTTTTCTGCCAGCATCTGTAATCGCACCCTAAACCTGCTTACTGTAGACCTTGAATCAATCCTGGGAGTTTGGGTTTAACTCCCTCAAAGAGCCTGGGCGGGTCTATATAGTGAGTTCCAGGTCAACCAGAGCTACACAGAGCTTTTTTTTTAAAGGTGGGGGAGAGAGGTGGGACGCTGGAGAGATGGCTCAGCAGTTAAGAGCACTGGCTGCTCTTCCAGAGTTCCTGGGTTCAATTTCCAGTACCCACATGGCAGCTTGCAGCTTATCTGTAACCTCATTTCAAGGGACCTGACAACCTTCACACAGACTTACTTGCAGGCAAAATGCCAGTGCATCTCAAGAAAGCCTTTTTTTAAGGCAGCATGCTTAGCATGCATGAGCTCTTAAATACAATTCCCAGCACCACACCCCCCAAAACTTCAAAGTTAAAACAATTTAAAGATCTCCACTGGCCCTATTTGTCGGTGTAGAATCAAGCATGTGTTAGAATAAGTTATTAGAATACATTAGGCAAAGACTTTGTGGGGGTTACAAAGCTGAAAGGAACAGAAAATGGTTTGGTCATTTCGAAGTTACTTGTAAGGTGGGAACTAAGACAAAACAGAACCAGATCAGCGTAAAGCCGAAAGGAGCCACACTGGAAGATTCAGACAGCCGGGGAATGTGGCCGTTCTCTCGGCTTCTCTGAGTGCGATCAGGTTAACTCGGTGAGGGGGCTTCTGTGGGAGTGGTTTTGATTTTTAATCTGGTCTCTTGGGAACCTCGTCCAAAACAGCCACTTGCAATCTTTATCAAAATGTTTCGCTCCCAAAGTATCTGTGTTTCCCAAATTCGTGGTGTGGTGGCCTACTATCCTAGCAGAGGCAGGAGGATTGCCACAAACTCAAAGCCTGCCTAGACTACATAACAGATTCTGTCTCGGACAAACAAAGCCATCACCGCCACCTCAGAGGAAACAGTCCCACTGCTGATTTATTCGGCCAAGACGGGCCTCTCTCTAACCAAGTGATTGAGATTGAAGGAGGTCAGAAAACCCTCTCAGGCTCCACTCAAGTGCCTTATCAGACCTAAGCAGGGCCTGTAGACTCCAGATAAAGGAAGCAAAAACAAAGGCCTTAATTAATTCCCCTCAAACAACAGGTTTCCTAAGGATCCAAGGAAAGCCAGAAACCAAAGTAGCTATTAAAGACACAAGTTTAGACCTGTTACGAGCCCTCAAGGTACTCTCAGTTTAGCTGGAAAAAAACCCACATACACACAAATTTACTTGATTCTAGGATGATCTTGAGTCCTAGGCCAGTTCAGTCGACAGGGAGATCATCGAACTTTTCAAAGGAAAGAGAAAAGGCATCTAGTTACTGTGCATGCTTTAGAAGAATACCCCCTCGTACTTCCCTGTAGCGCAGTGCTTCTTGTAAAAGCTCTCCAGGTCTTCGGATGAGAAGGCACGGGAAACGTTCACTAGGAGGCCAGTAAAGTCTCCTGTCTCCAAAGCAGTTGTCTGGGGTTCTGCCTCATCTCCCCATGATTGATTTAGATTCAGAAAACCCAGTCTCGCTTGAGGAAGAGTAACAAGCACCTATGTGTAATTTCTGCAAGGGTTGAGATCAGCTAAAGAGACTCAAATCCACAGCACAGTCCCGTGGCAGGGTAAGAAAGGGCTGTTTTACAACATGCATTACCCAGAAGTGTTCTCTCTTGCCCATTCCCCTCCTTACAGACTAAATCTCCAAGCAAAAGAGTAGTGAAAAGTGGTTGTCAAGGATCAAATGCACTCTCCTGGAGCCTTGTAAGTGGCTCAGTCAGAGGATAGAAAAGCAAAGTCTGCCTTTTGGGACCATGGTCCTTGTTGCTGAGCCTAGAAGGACTCCTCCTCCACATCCCTGAGACATGTCTGATACGAAGAAGTTACTGAATTTTTTGTTTTGTTTTGTTTTCTTCAAGGTAGGATTTCTCTGTGTAGCCCTGGCTGGTCTGGAACTCTGTAGACCAGGCTGGCCTGGAACTCACCTGCCTCTGCTGAAATTAAAGGCACCCAGCAGCAGCAGCAAGCAAAATGGACATTTTTTTAAAAATTTGTGTTTGATGTGTATGCCACAGCTATGGAGTGCCCATAGAGGCCATTGAATCCCCTGGAGCTGGAGATACAAGTTATGGTGAGCCACCTGGTGTGATGCTGAACTCAGGTCCTCTGAAAGAGCTGCAAGTGTTCTTAACTGCTGAGCCATCTCGGCAGCCCCCTGAAATTTTAGGATAGGCCTTATCATGGAGAGCCACCTACTTAGTCATACAGGCTGGGCTTAGAGTTCAGTGGGGGAGATTGTTCATGCTAGCACAGACAAGGCTACGGGCTTAATCCCCCGGCACGGCAAAATAAAAACTTCTACTCGCTCAATATGATAGATAACTAGAATATCCTTGTAGGTACAGGGAATGTTAGGTTAGGCTGTTGCCCTCATATAGGAGCTACATTTACTAGAGAGGGGGGAAAAAACTTCTCCAAGGTCATTTCTGCAGCGTTCAGCTCATACCAAGGACCTATTGGTGTATGTGCGCTAAGCACATTCGTACTGTATATCATGCATGCTCTGTTCTCAAAACTAGCAATTTCCTGTCTTCAGCCTCCTAGATGCTGGGATCACAACTCTGCTGACTCCAGTTTACTGTTTGTCTCCTTGTCCCAACTAAGGAAAACTCAGAAGGGTCATCCCAGCTTGAAAACCACGCGAGGGCTGGGGCTATAGCTTAGTGGGAAGTGCTTAGTCTAGCATGCATGAAGTGCTGGATTTGGACCTCAGCGCACATTCAAAAGCCAGTAAATAGTGAAACTATCAAAAATGCACGAGGGTTGGCCATGGCCTTCCTGATGCATAGCAACTCGGTTTCTCCCTCTATCCATCAGGCTCCACGTCCCTTTCTGCTTCCTGGGTGTGGTTAGCTTCCAAGCAGCTAACCTGTAGCCCCAGCTAATCTCTAGCCAAGCCCAAGGTCTTCCTTTTGGTTCTGATTAAGCTCTGTAAAGGAGGGAATATAGTCTTGAGAATGTTTGTCAGTTAGCCAACTCGGGTTACTTCCTTTAATTCTGCATAGCTACTGAATATGATCATCCTACCTAACAAATACGGTGACTTAAGAAACAATAAATTAATTGCCCAAAGATCCAGAGCCAGGCTGAGATGTAAAGTCACAGCTACAAGTCAAGGTCGTGGGGAGGACTGCTCCTGATTGAGAAATGCTGCTAACCATTGCTTGGTGTGTGCTGAGTTGTGTTGTGATGTGTTTGGGTGGTGCTAAGGACCAACATAAACTAGGTGGTTATTCCACCCCTGAACTACATCCCCAGTCCTACAGCTGGGATTTGAACCCACAGCCAGTTGGTTTCAATCCCTTCCACTGGCCACACTACCATTTCGAACAGGTCAGAGGGCAGCAGCAGCTCAGAGATCGAGCACACCCAGTTTCCAGAAAGCCCTGGGATCACCTGTAGTGGCGCACACCTTTAACCCCCAGCACTCGGGAGGCAGAGGCAGGTGCATCTCTGAGTTGGAGGCAAAAGTACTCTACATATTGAGTTCCAGGACAGCCAAGGCTACACAAAGAAGCTCTGTCTTGAAAACAAGCAAATAAGAAAGTCTCAGGATATTAAATCCCCAGCACCAAGAACAAGCAATACATGATGGGAATTAGGACATTAACTGATTGTCAGCCAGATTCCCAAGTGAGTCCACTGGTTGTTTATTATTATTATTATTATTATTATTATTATTATTATTTTGAGTTCTTCAGCTGACACAGGGAGAAACAAAAACAAAAAACCTGGGTCTTGAGGAAAGGACAATTTGTCTACTCACATGGAATCAAATGAGAGACACTTCGGAAACCTCTGGGTCGGTCTCCTGTATTAAAAATGAGAACAAGTCCTAGAAAGGTCAAGTGACTATCCAAGTTCAGGCCATGGCAGAGCCCACACAATAAACTGTAGTCCCCGCCCACCACTTCTGCCTAGGCTTCTCCTGAGCTGACCTGGGACCAGCAGTCAGCCTGGTCCTGGCTACTCCCTTAAGGCCTTCCCTGTCCTCTCCCCTGCTTCCCCACAAAGCTTGGCTTTGATCTTGCTTGCCCGGGCTGCCTAAGCCTCAGGCTGCCCACCAGCCTGATTGCCACACAAAAATCCTGTCCTGTCTCTGAACAGGTTTGACAGCCAGGTGAGGGGAGGAATGAGAAGCATGGGAGGGCTTTTGCTCCCAGGCTGGGCCCCTCCGTCTGGCCTCAGCCCTGGGAAGTACTCACAGGCAAGCTTGCTCCTCAGGTAGAGCCAGGCAGACACAGAAGCTGTAAGCATCTGTCCCCTCCCTGCTCAGACTCTGACTTGCCACACCTGCCTGTGAGGAAGGGCCACCAGGATGCCTCCTGGCCCCTCTCTCCATCAGAACTCAGATGCTACGCTGTCCCTTAAACCCCCGCCTTTTGCATTCTCAAAACTCCCCATCTCTTATCGCTCCCTGCTGTGTGTTCCATCTCCTCTCCCCTGCCTGTCCCACCTAAATCACAGCCTTCCAGGACTCTTTGTACCTCGGGGCAGCTGGTGTCCTCAGGAAGCCCCTGACCAAAGCAATCTGGGGTGGCAGGGCGGTTTGGAGGTGGTGGCAGGGCATAAACAGGCCCCTTCTTCATCCCTAGCATGTTTTCGCTCTCCTCAGCCTGGTGAGTCAGCAGCACAGGGCCACACACAAGGCTCCCATTCAGGGCTCAGCTTCCTTCTGCTATAACTCAGATCTTGGCAACTCTCCCTCCCTCATTCTCTATGTGGGCCTTATTCTCACCATGGGAAAGCTCTGCTCCCTGCCCCGGGCCTCCTCATGCCTCCCAGCCCCCACCAACAACTCCCCAGCACCCACATCAGTCCACATTCCTCACTCTTCCTTTCTGGGAGTTGGGTAATCCCAGCTGGCTGTAGACATATAGGACACAGAACAAAATAGGAATGATACATTAGTGGGTCCTCATTTGCATATCCAATAGAGACTTGTTGGTGTGCCAGCATAAAAGTCTATGATCCCAAGTTGAAGGACAGCCTGGGTTACATAGCAAGATACTGTATTAAAAGGAAATAAATACAGATGAAAACCAGTTGTTTGTTGCTGGTGGCTCTTATGTAACCCTGAGCTGGATCTAGAAATATGGATGCACGCGCGCGCGCGCACACACGCACACACACACACACACACACACACGCACACACACCACTTTGTATCTGCCTCTTAATTTATTGAGCATATAGTTATTAAGTGCTGTAGTTTACACATTGATAGGGAGATGAGTCTCACATAAGTGACATCTCACAATAATGCATGTCTTAAGACATAGTAGGTGTCTCAGATAAGTTGGGGTGGGGGCTGTCCAAGAGCCTAAGAGGAGAGCAGGATCAGAGAGCTTAGAGACTTAAGACAAATAATACACGCAGACAGAAGGGAAAGAGGTCTTGGTTTGCATAGATGGGGTATAGCTGCACTGTATACAGCAAGGGGAAGCAAAAGGAATTTGGACCAAAGAGACATTAAGAACAATAATGTCATTCTGTATGGAACCCTGCTAAATGACAACCTGGGCTAGTCTATCGGCATGTAATGGTAGCTTGCCTTCTTCCCGTGGGGTTCTCTGCCTAGCATACAGCAGCTAGGTTATCTGCCCTTGACCATCGGAGTTGCAGGGTAGGGAAGATTAACTTGCATGTCTGGATTAAAAGACGCTGGTTCTGACGCCACCCTTGGGCACAAATGCCAAGCAGGCTTCTTCAGGCTGGCAGCCTCGCCCTAGTCCCGAAAGCTAGGTTGCTCGCGCCCCCTGGTGTTCGGACGTGGACAACCTCTATGGGACGAGGTGCTGCTGCGCAGCAACCTCAGCGACCTAGAGCGACGCGTTCTACGGCCAAGAGGGGGCGTTGCATCAGCCGCCCGCAGGCAATGCTGCATGCTCACACCCCTGGGTCCAACTTCCTTGGAGACCAGCCTCCTGCTAGGTTCCTTAAAAAATAAAATAAAAAGACGATGATGATGATAAAAGGGGAGAGAATGATAGAACCACTTCACAGGATTGCTATGTTTGGGTTTTTTGGATTTTGGTTTTTGTTTTTCAGTGCTGGGGATTAAACTTAGAATCTCACACTCACCGGGTAAGTGTAATCACTGGACCAGTGAGACAGGATCTCACTCAGTTGTACATGCTGGCCTTGAATTCTGATCCTTCTGCCTCAGCCTTTCAAGTGATTGGGATTACAGACCTGACTACTCTATGAGCCTTGGGTCTCTTAGAGCACGTTTAAAAAGGAAACTAACTCCTAGCCCAAATGAGCCCTCACCAAGTCTTGGATAGTGAGTGACCAACACCTTAGATGTTCTCTTACTGCTAGAAGGGTCAGGTTGAGTATGAGTATTTATTATTTATCCATACACTGCATGATACCTCAGAAATGTTGTGTTGACATCCCAAATACAGAACTCTTAATGAAGTAGGGTTTTGTTTTATTTTGCTTTCTGGTGCGAAGGGCTGAACCATTACCAAGGCTCTACCACTGAGCTAAATCCCCAACTCTTTGTTTTATTGTTTGTTTGTTTGTTTGAAAGACTAGGTCTCATTCTGTAGTTCAAGCTGGACTCAAACTCATAGCAATCCTCCTGCTGCAACCTCCCAAATGTGGGATTACAAACTGGGGTTACAGGCATGTGCCACCATGCCTAGTTTGTTTCGTTTGTGTTTTGAAACAAGCTCTCACTCTCTAGCACAAACTGGCCTGGAACTTTCAATGATCCAGCTGGGACTGCAAGCATGAAACACCACGCCCAGTTTCATGAGCCAAGCAAATAGCCGGGAGACAGCACTCTGGCAGGAACACAAAGAATCCATCCGTGAAGATGTCCATGCCATAGTCACTACTAGGTGTCAGGCACTGCCACAGGCACTTGGAAGAATAAATAACTTTCTGCCCTTTGGGGCTTTTGATGGTAGTGTGTGAGACAAATGCAAAACATGGCACTATTTAGACTGTAGGCATGATAGCCCACACCCGGTCTACAAAGCAAGTTCCAGGTCACTTAAGGCTACTGAGACCCTTTCTCAAAAAGCAAAACAGAGCCTTTAATCCTACCACTTGAAAGGCAGAGGCAGGCAGATCTCTGTGAGTTTGAGGCCAATCTAGTCTACAGAGTGAATTTCAGAACAGCCAGGGTTACACTGAGAGACCATGTCTCAAAAACAAAACAAAACAAACAACAACAGCAAAACAAATACAAAAAAAGGGGGGGTGAGCTGTGGCTGCAGGTATTCGGCCAGTGAGTTACAAAGGTCTGGCAGAGGAAATGACACTTGTCCTGGCTCTGAAGGAGATGTGAACAAGGAGTAAAGGGTCCGAAGAATAGCAGAGCCAGGCAAAGTGCTGGTGCAGATCCAGCACCAAAGCCGAGCAATATTTCAACACCTCACCAAGAGCCTAGTAAGTGTGTGCAGCCTTGGGTGGTGGTGGCATGGACCTGGAGACTCTGCCCAGGAAAAGAGTTTAGACTCCTGGGCCACTGAGAGCTGGAACTGAGGAGATAACCAGAATACAAGCCCCCTTGTGGTAAAGCCAAATTAAGCTTCAAGGTCCATCTCTACCTAGCACAGCTCCTTCCAAACCCTTAAGCACCCAAGCCAAGTGGTCAGCGCAACATTATAAAATGCAAAACCTTTTTGCTCTTTTTCCAACATTACACTGTGCTCCGTGGCGGCTTGCCTTGGAGTGACAGTCACATGCAGTTTTGGAATTGACCTAAAGTTAAATTAAATCAGGAATTAATCGTTATGGGGGGATATGTATTTATTTATCATACATTTTTGTTGTTTTGATTTTTGTTGTTTTGTTTTTGTCAGTCTGTCTCAAGAACAGTGAGGTTGATCAATGGGTAAGGGTGTTTGCTACCAAGCCAAACAACCTGAGTTCAGGCCCCAGAATCTACATGTTGGAAGGAGAAAACCAACTCTGAGCTTCTTCAATGTGTGCACCACGCTACACATGCACATGTGCCCACACCATACATATTGTATATAAACATACTGTATATGAAAAATGATGCTAGATATCATCTTCTGTCGAGTTGTAATTCAAGCCATTGTGATAAAAACAGCACGATGCTGGCATAAAAACAGACACATGGATCAATGAAATCAATGAAAGCCCAGATGTTATGGCCACCCATCTATGACCATCTGATTTTTGACAAATACACACACTAAAAAGAGAGAGTGTCTTTAACAGGTGGTGCTGAGGAAAATGGATATTTGTATGTAGAACAGTCAAAGATCATCCTTACCGATTACTTTGCCCAATAAAACAATTCTGAATGGGTCAAAGCCCTTCACATGAGACCTGAAACTTGGACACTAAGGGAAAAGTAAAGAAAACTCCTAAAGTTATAGGCATGGGTGCTGGCTCTCTGAATAGGACCCAGTCAGTCATTTTGGAAGTAATGCCAACAGTCAATGAGTAAGACCACATTGAGATTAGAGAGCTCTGTAGAGCAAACAAAATGATTGATAATTAATATTTAATATTTTAGTAAGAGATAGGTTGGACTCAAGTCCAAGTGGATCAAGGACCTCCACATAAAACCAGCTACAGTGAAACTTAGAGGAGAAAGTGGGGAAGAGCCTCAAACACGTGGGCCCAGGAGAAAATTTCCTGAACAGAACACCAATGGCTTATGCTCTAAGATCAGCAATTGACAAATGGGACCTCATAAAATTGCAAAGGTTCTGTAAGGCAAAGGATATTGTCAGTAGGACAAAACAGCAACCAACAGATTGGGAAAAGATCTTTACCAACCCTACATCCAATAGAGGGCTAATATCCAACATATACAAAGAACTCAAGAAGTTAGACTCCCAAGAATCAAATAGCCCTATTTAAAAAGTGAGGTACAGAGCTAAACAAAGAAGAATTTTCAGCTGAGGAAACTCGAATGGCAGAGAAGCACCTAAACACCCTCAGCCATCAGGGAAATGCACATCAGAACCACCCTGAGATTCCACCTCACACCGGTCAGATGGCTGAGATCAAAAACTCAGGTGACAGCAGATGCTGGCAAGGATGTGGAGAAAGAGGAACACTCCTCCATTGCTGGTGGGATTGCAAACTGGTGCACCCACTCTGGAAATCAGTCTGGCAGTTCCTCAGAAAATTGGACATAATACTACCTGAGGACCCAGCTATACCACTCCTGGGCATACACCCAGAAGATGCTCCAACATATAATAAGGACACATGCTTCACTATGTTCATAGCAGTCTTATTTATAATGGCCAGAAGCTGGAAAGAACCCAGAGGAATGGGTACAGAAAATGTGGTACATTTACACAGTGGAGTACTACTCAGCTATTAAAAACGATGAATTCATGAAATTCTCAGGCAAATGAATGGAACTAGAAAATACCATCCTGTGTGAGGTAAACCAGTTTCAAAAGAACACACATGGTATGCACTCACGAATAAGTGGCTATTAGCCCAAAAGCTCCAAATATCCAAGATATAATTCACAGACCACATAAAGCTCAAGAAGAAGGAAAACCAAAGTGTGGGTGCTGCTTAGAAGAAGAACAAAATCGGGAGGCAGAGGCAGGCAGATTTCTGAGTTGGAGGCCAGCCTGATCTACAAAGTGAGTTCCAGGACAGCCAGGGCTATCAGAGAAACCCTGTCTCGAAAAACAAAAAACAAAAAAAGAAAACAAAACAAAAACAAAAAAAAACACAACAAAATAACTCATAGGAGCAATTATGGAGATAAAGTGTAGAGCAGAGACTGAAGGAACGGTCATCCAGAGACTGCCCCACCTGGGGATTCATCCCATATACAGTTACCAAACCCAGACACTATTGTGGATGCCAAGAAGTACATGCTGAAAGGAGCCTGATATGGCTGTCTCCTGAGAGGCCCTGCCAGAGTCTTACAAATACAGAGGTGGATGCTTGCAGCCAACCATTGAACTGAGCATGGGGTCCCCAATAGAGGAGTTAGAGAAAAGACTGAAGGAGTTGAAGGGGTTTGCAACCCCATAGGAAGAACAACAATACCAACCAACCAGACCCGACACACCCCTCCCCCAGAGCTCCAGGGACTAAGCCATCAACCAAGGAGTACACATGGCTCCAGCTGCATATGTAGCAGAGGATTGCCTTGTCATACATCAATGGGAGGAGAGGTCCTTGGTCCTATGAAGGCTCAATAGATGCCCAGTGTAGGGGAATCGAGGGTGGGGATGTGGGAGTGGGTGGATGGGTGGGAGAACACCCTCATAGAAGCAGGGGGAGGGAGGATGGGATAGGGGGTTTCCAGGAGTGGGGAAAACCGGGAAAGGAGATAACATTTGCAATGTAAATAAAGAAAATATCAAATAAAAAAAGAGACAGGCTGGAGACTAGGAGAAAATCTTTGCCAACTCTATGTCTGTCAAAAGATTAATAGGTCGAACATATAATGAACTAAAGCAAAGCAAAACAAAACAAGAAAGATAGGTGTTTCAACAATGACAAGCCCCTGCTCTGCAGTCCTGATGGTCCACTGAACAAGCTAGGCACCCCCACAAATGCCTGTAACCCCAGCTCGGAGTGGGAAGAAACAAGAGGACCTCTGGGGCTTGCTCCCTCCCATGACATGAGCCCCAGGATCAGGGAGAAACCCTGTCTCAAAGGAATAGGCAAAGAGTGACAGAGGGAGACCCCCAGGGCCCTCTCTGGCCTCCTCGAATGCACACAGGGATGAGCCTATATGCACACGCCCATGCACTCACATAGAAACCCACAAACAAATACTCTTAAAACCTAAAGAATACATGCCTGGTTGAAGAACGTATTCTCAAAAGAAAAGAAAAAATACAAATGAGCAGTGAATGTTTTTAAATGGTTTGTCAGCAAGGAAGACTTACTGAACTACCAAACTAAACTACAAACAAAAACTAGGAAACTAAAACTCTGTCGAGATTCTATTTCACCCCAATCAGAATGACTACAAAGGAGAGAACAAATGACGATACGTGCCGGCAAGGAATGGGGAAAAGGGGACCCTTATACACTGCAGCTGGGAATGTGAGCTGGTATAACTGCCATGGAAATCCTTGAAGTCTCTCTCTCTCTCTCTCTCTCTCTCTCTCTCTCTCTCTCTCTCTCTCCATGCTGAAAAGAGAACTACCTCTGTGACTTAGCTCTTCTGTTCCTGGGCATCCACCCAAAGGACTCTGTGTCTTACCACAGAGACACTCTCCCATCCCTGCTGTTCTGGCCACAATAGCTGGGATGTGGAATCAGTCAGACGTCTGTCAATTGATGAATGGGTACTAAAAAATATGGTACATATATATCCTGGTTTTGTTTTTGTTTTTGTCAACTCCACAGAGGCTAAAGTTAGCTGGGAACTTCAATTAAGAAAATGTCTCCAGATTGGCCTGTAGGCAAGACTGTAGGGCATTTTGTTGATTGGTGACGATTGATGCAGGAGGGCCTAGGCCACTATGGACTGTGCCGCCCCTGGGCAGGTGGTCCTGAGTTATATAAGAAAACAGGCTGAGCAATTAATAAGCAGCACTTCTCTATGGCTTCTACTTCAGTTCCTACCTCCAGGTTCTTGTCCCAACTTTTCTTGGTGACAAAACATGATTTAAGGGTTGTAAGATAAAGCAAGCCTTTCCTCCCTTCCTTAGTTGCTTTTAGTTATGATGTTTTGTCACAGCAAAATAAACCCCAACTGAAACAATATATATAATGGAATTATATCCAGCCATAAAGAAACATGTTATTTGCAGGAAAATGGAAAATAACTGCATTGAGTAACTAGGACTGGGAAAGATGAATCTCGAATGTTCTCTCTCATGCAGATCCCAGCTTCTGATTTTTATGTATGTGCTTTTATGTGGGAGAGGGTATGTGTAGAGGACAAGAAACCAGAATGGGAGCCAGGCGGTGGTGGCGCACGCCTTTAATCCCAGCACTCGGGAGGCAGAGGCAGGTGGATTTCTGAGTTTGAGGCCAGCTTGGTCTTCAAAGTGAGTTCCAGGATAACCAGGGCTATACGGAGAAGATACAAGGAAGGAAGGAAGGAAGGAAGGAAGGAAGGAAGGAAGGAAGAAAGAAAGAAAGAAAGAAAGAAAGAAAGAAAGAAAGAAAGAAAGAAAGAAAGAAAGAAAGAAAGAAAGAAAGGAAGAAACCAGAATGGGAACATGACAGGTGTGTGTGTCTGTGTGTGTTTCATTAGAACACATTAATATGAAGTAACTGGGGAGAATTAAGAGTGGAAATGTTCAGGTGGGGGGAGGGAACAAAGATGTGGGGATGAGAAGGAAGTAGGAAGGTTGGCCAACACGAAGGATGGATGAAAAAGCCCTAAGGAAACCTACTATCTCTTAAACTAATTAAAAATTATTTTTTAAGAACTCACACAGCCAGGCATGGTGGTGCAGGCCTTTAATTCCAGCACTCGGGAGGCAGAGTTTGAGCATAGCCTGGTTATACAAAGCAAGTTCCAGGACAGCCAGGGCTCTGTTGTCTCACAGAAGGAAAAAAAAATCCAAACACTTAAATAGGCTCAAGACAAAAACGAAAAAGCAAAACACAACGTGTGCAGCGGTGGTGAAGCTGTGCCAGGAAGACTGAGCCCAAGTGTCCTACACCAGCCAATAGCATGCTAAGACTCCACCTTTAAAAGATAACCGCCCTACCCCCAAGATTGGCTAGGTGTGATGGCACACACCTTTAATTCCAGCATTCAGGAGGCAGAAACTGGAGGATCCATGAGTTCGAAGCCAGTCTGATCTACAGAATGAGTTCCAGGGTAGCCAGGGGTTTCCCCAGACAGCACGGATCAGATCGTAGACTTAAACATGGCTCCTGGCTGGAGCACGGACCACTGACCTCAAAAAAGCCACTGCTTTTGCAGTGGTATCCAGGACTGCAGACTCATGACTGAGAATGAGAGACTGTGAAGGCTTCTGTGACAATGCTTCCTCACCTCACCCTCCCGGCTCCAAGCCCACCCCACGCCACCCCACGCCACCCCACCCCCAAAAAGAAAAGGAAACAGTCCAGCCAGAAAGTAATTGACGAGAGTCCTTTAAAAACTGTGATAACGCTGCTGACCTGTAGTTCTTCACAATTGATGGTTTCTGGGGGTGATGGGCACGGAGGGAGAGGATTCAGTTTTCTTTAAGGGGCTGATCGCTGTGAGGTTTGACCATGTTCCAATGAGTGTGTGGGCAACACAAATTGAACTAGGTGTTTTGTTTTGTTTGGCGCAAGGCTAGGAGGGTAGACCTGGAAGGAATGGGAAACGAGTGTGATCGGGATGTATTGGGCGAAATTCACAAATAATTAATACAAATATTATGTTGGGGGAGAAAGATGCAGAGAAAACATTTGACAGAAACCAAATCCACTCACGGTTAAATATCTTTTTAAAAAGTTTCTTTTTTCAAGTGTTGTATGACTTATTGCTTCAACAAATCAGAAGACAAGTAGTTGTGTGGGTTAATAAAAAGAAGGAACTGAAAAAAGTTTTTTGTTTGTTTTTGTCCCAAAGATTTTATTCTTATTTATTACATGTATATATGCATGCGACTGTGTGTAAATGCAGTGCCCCTGAAGTCCATGAGAGTGTCCTCTAGAGAGCCCTAGAGGAGTTACAAGGAGTTGTGAGCCAGACATAGCTCTGTGGTTCAGTGGTTAAAAGCACTAATGGTTCCCAGAGGACCAGAGTTCAGTCCCTAGCAGCCATGTCTGTCCTCAGCACACAACTGCCTGAGTTATAGCTTTAAGGAATCTGAGATCCTCGTAAGGTCTCTGTAGGCATGTACATTCACACACACACACACACACACACACACACACACACACACACACACACATACACACATACACACACACATTAAAACATTTTTTTCATTTAGCTTATTCACTTTACATCCGGGTTACAGCACCCTCTCCCTCCTCTCCTCCCAGTCCCACCCTCACAACCACTCCCATTACCCCCTCCCCTTCTCGGAGAAGGGGAAACTCCCCTTGGGTACCACTCCACCCTGGGACATCAGGTCACAGCAGGACTGAGGACATCCTCTCCTGCTGAGGCCCAGCCTGTCACACACATATATATATATATATATATTTTTTTTAATTGAAATCTGAGAGGTGGTTGTGCACACCTTTGGTCTCAGGACTCAGGAGACAGAGGCAGTTGAATCACTGAGTTCAAGGTTAGACTTATCTACAGGCTGGCCAGGGCTACACAGAGAAACCTCGTCTCAAAAAAACATTAAAAAGCAAAAACAAAAAAGAAAAGAAAAATTAAAGATGAGTAGGGAAGGGTGCAGCTCAGTGGTAGGGTGGTCATCTAGCATGTCCCAGGGCCTGGGATTGATCCCCAGAACCAAGAGGGGATGCAGGGGTGAGTAAATGGATAGATAGATAGATAGATAGATAGATAGATAGATAGATAGATAGATAGATAAATGTGGCCTTATCAAGGGAAGAAAAGCATTTCTCTGCTTTGGCTTCCAGTGGATGCAGAGACCTCTTGGAATGTGAGCCTCTCCTCCTCCCCTTCCACCAGGCCAGTGGCTCCCATGGTTTATAGACTCAGATGTGCCTACGGCTATGGTGTTGGCCTGGGCGGAGGCCTCAGCAGCACCAGGGGCAGCAGTAGCAGCCCTCAGTGGTTTAAGCCACGAGGCTTGCTTGCTTGCTTGCTTGCTTGCTTGCTTGCTTGCTTGCTTGCTTGCTTGCTTGTTTGCTTTATGTATGTATGTATGTATGTATGTATGTATGTATGTATGTATGTATGTATGTATTTAGTTAATGGTCTTTTTACTGGGGGTGGGAGGGAAGATTAGCATTTACACTTTGGAATGGATGTCCTTGAGCAGCTGAAGGTTCTACTGAGGTCCACAGCCACTGTGTATACTGCCAGTTCTGAGTGATGGCCGAAAGGTGTTAAAAACAGAGCCTAAAGATGCTCCCTTGATGCAAACTTAATAAAACTTTGTGTGATGGTAACAGCCCGACATTCACTTCACTGTGGTACAGTGAGCCAACACCCTAGTTTATCCTTGGCCCATTTTTCTGCATATTGTCCTGAGGTCAACACATTTTAAACGTGTTTGTTTTCAGTAAAGCAGCTATTATAATTTATACAAGCAAGCTGACCCCACCTAAACAGGCTTTAACTTTGTTTTTCCATTTTTTTTTAAACTTTAATACAAATGCCTGACTGTACTCAGTTGTCAAGCTACATGTGCAGAAGACTGGCCAGCCCAAACAGTGCATTAATCATTAGCAAATGGAACTTTAAGGAGTCCACTAAGTGCCTCCTTACCATTAAGGTAGTATATGTATTTATACTGTAAAACTAACGTAGAGCCTGATCCATCCAGTACTCACAGATTCTGGGTGGAAACAGCATTTCTTGATATTTAGTTTTCCTCCTAGAAACAAAATGAATACATGAGCTTTCTTTCCTTTTTTTGCAAGAAGCAAGGAAAAGATTCACTTTGATTTTTCTGGAGGGGAAAGGGGATGTTTGGGGATTTGTTTGTTTGTTTGTTGTTTTGTCTTTTAAGACCGCGTTTCTCTATTCAGCTCTGGCTGTCCTGGAACTTGATCTGTAGACCAGGCTAGCCTTGAACACACAGAGATCCTCCTGTCTCTGCCTCCCAGGTGCTGGGATTAATCTAGCAATTGTTTTTCTTTACTTTATGCTAGTTTTAATAACCACACAAAGCAACCAATATTTATTTTAAAATCCACCTCAATAGCTGAGCATTTAAATGATTGACCTTAGCCTCCTATGCTAATCTGGCTACCACCCAGCCCCATCCCAGAATACTTGCATAGTATTCTTGATCTGGCTCTTTGGGCTTCAGCTCTGTTTCCATGATCTCTCCCTGTACCTCTTTCTCATGGTTCCAAACTCCATCCTCCTGAGGGATCTGATTCTCCCCTTCTCCCTTCTCCTTCCTCTGGTTGGCAGAAGTCCCGCCCTATTCTCTATTCTTCCCAGCTATTGGGTGATCAGCATTTATTGATAAGGCAGAGAATAAGTGGTAAGAACTGTTTACACAAACTTAAGACAGGAAATTCTTGGTATAAGTATTACAATGCCATGAAGCAAGACATGAGGTCAGAGAAATCAGCATTTGAATAACACAAGGGTCAAATTTACACAATGTACAAAAACATTATGCCTACATTTCCAATAAAATGCTCCTTTTCGTATAATAATAACATACAGTAGAAACAATTATAAAAAAATATTAGGTAAGAGTTACTTTCACAATGTTTAGTCTATAATTTTTGGCAACTAGATAAAGTATTCTACTATCTATATTATGTTGGTGGATTCAGAGTTCAGTATTTAATTCACTTTTTATCTTAGCTTGTATTACCATCCTAAAAACATCTTTTTAGACCTAGAACATCTTCTTAAATCCTAAACAACTTAAGCTTATAGTAAGACTATGGCTATACTATAACACCATCAGACACCCAAGAAGGAACAAATATTACCTGAGTATGCAGGAAGTGTTGAGATGCAGCTTCCAAAAATTATAGAACTAACAGAGATCCCTGACTGCCTGGACAGTCCCCAATATTCTCTATAACATTGGAACATCGATCTTCAGCCTTCTGGTCCAGAGTATCTGACAGACTTTTTGTGAAGTAGGAATTAGGAAGGACTTGCTTACCCAACCTTGGCAGAGTTTGGCAGTCCATTTGTCCTTTCTGGACAGCATTCTGTCTGCAAATGAAGTTAGGACATTTTCTTTTCTCAGCGGCTAGTTTGCCACTATTGAATCAACTCCATATGGAGGTTTTTGATGCTCATCATCTTCTTTGAAGTGCAGTGGGGCAGTGTCAGAGCAGATCTGTCTTATAGTCAAAAAATCTTAAATTAATAAAATTATGTTTAGGGGCTAGATGGCTTAGCGTTTAAGAGCACTGGCAGCTCTACCAGAGGTCATGAGTTTAATTCCCAGCAACCACATAGCTCATGACCATCTATAGAGGGATATGATGCCCTCTTTAGACAGGCAGATATATATGCAGTAGTGCACTCATACATTAAATAAATCAATTTTTAAAATAAATAAAAACAAAATACAAGCCGGGCGTGGTGGCGCATGCCTTTAATCCCAGCACTTGGGAGGCAGAGGCAGGTGGATTTCTGAGTTCGAGAACAGCCAAGGCTACACAGAGAAACCCTGTCTCGAAAAAAACAAAACAAAACAAAACAAAACAAAAAACAAAAAAACCCAAAAAAGATAAAATAAAAGTATGTTTAAATGCCATATTCTGTAAGTCTCTAAGAATTTTTAAGACCAACTATCTATAGTATATTTGAAGTGTCAAGCATTATTTATTCTTAGCTATTTACTATCTGACTAACCTTGAAAGCATTTTATTATAATTAAATAAACTAATATCTAATATGACCATTAGTTAACTATTGTATTAGGTTTGGGGTTTTTTTCTGCAAACATAAAGCTTTTAGAGGATATATATATATATATATATCTCCGTGTGTGTGTGTGTGTGTGTGTTTCTGTATTAACATAAATGTATGGAATGTGCAATATGCACAGATCAGTTAAAGACAAATTTTTGTTCCTAGTTTGAGCAGGTGAAAGACAACTGTCTTTCTTTAGGAGTTAGTTTGATCATATAACCAAACTGCAATATAAATCTTTATGCCATATGAAAGGATGGCATGAAGAATCTTGAGAACTCTGTAGCCAACAAGATCCACTGGCTATGTATAGCTGATGTTCTAAACAGTTTTAGGGCTGTTCCCATGTAGAGGGATCAGCAAATCATGTTACCTGTCCTGTTTGGTCTTTTTGATTTCTTTCTTCCTGTCTGTAGCCAAGATCTTCAGGGAATCTTCCTCTATCAAATATGATTTTGATCAGTTTGGACAGAATCCGTAATTTTTCCTCTCCTGTATGAACATATACAAAGCCCCTTCACCCTTGCAACACATTTTCTGCTCTCCATTCTGAGGTTAATATATCTTTAAAATAGGTTGATAAAATTCAGCAGTTTCTTTTTTTTTTTTTTTTTAGCAGTTTCTTTTTTTAATAATCCAATGTCTCTCAGCAGCTGTTGTTTTCTGTTCGTTGGCATTTAAGAAATTCAAAGTGAATAAAGCATTATGTAATCTATCTTTGGGGGCCTTTGATACCCCTCTCTGTTTATTAAGCATTTCTTTTAAAGTATGATTGGACCTTTCTAATCTGTACTGTAAGATTCTGTGGTATACCTATAATATGCTTTATATTATAATAAGTAATTTTTTATTTTGTTAAAGACATATACTGGAGCATTGTCAGCCTTAATTTGTCTAGGTATACCCATAATTGCCATAAATTCTAGTAAATGTGTAATAACGGAATCAGCCTTCAGAGCTCAAAGCAGTTGCCCGTTGAAATTCTGAATATGTGTCTATACTATGGTACACATATTTCAGTTTATCAAACTCTGTAAAATGGAACATATCCATTTGTTAAATTTCATTTTTTTCTTAGTACCTTTAGGGTTACTTCCTGCATGTGATGGAGTTTGGTTATGTAAAGAAACAAGTAAGACATTGCCTTGTAATTTCCTTAGCTTGTTGCCAAGTAATAGAATTCTTTCTTTAAATTTTTGCTATTAGTATTGTGTTTTTATGAAATTCTGACGCTTCTAGCATATGTCCCGTCAAAAGCTGATCAATTTCATCATTACCTTGTGCTAGAGGGCCCGGTAGACCCATATGGGGATCTGATATGTGAGATATATAACAGATGGTTTCTATTTATGATCATTTGTTACAGTTGAATAAACAGTGAAATCAATTTGCAGCCATCCTGAGCGAGTCCAGCAGTTCCTACATGCGAAGCAATCTTTCTGTGCACTGAGAGTCATTTACTATATTAACAGATTCTTTAAAAATCTAATAACACCATAAGGATTGTATATCATTCTGATTTTTGAACTGAATTATAAGGTCTTTCAACCACCTTACTTATATCTTCTCACTTATACCTTGCCTTTTCTGACTTACTTGCATCAGTATAAAATGTAGGGGCTCCAGAGTTTTAATTATATGAGACAGAATCCAATTAGTTCTTTTTCTAGACTAAAGCTGCTTGGTTTTTGGCTATTTGTTGTTAATGTCTCCAAAAAAAAAATTACTGCAAGCTCTTTGCCAATATTCATCTTTATGCCCATAATGCAATTTCTGCATTAGTAAAAGGTACCACAATTTCAACTGGATCTATTCCAGCTAATTGGCAAAGTCTCATTTTCCCCTTTAGAATCAACTCAGAAATCTCTTCTGTGAGGAGCCGCCCTCACATTTGCCATTATAAGATGGCACTGACAGCTGTGTTCTAAGTGGTAAACATAATCTGCACACATGCAGGGGCAGTTTTCCCACCATGTGTTCTGCCTTTCCCGTGATGACAACTGGGCCGATGGGCTGCAGCTAATCAGGGAGTAATACATCCTAGGTGGAGGATAATTCTCCTTAAAAAGGGATGGGGTTTCGCCATTTGCTGGCTTGCTCTCTTGCTTCTTGCTCTTGCTTCTTGCACTCCTGCTCCTGAAGATGTAAGCAATAAAGCTTTGCCGCAGAAGATTCTGGTCTGTGGTGTTCTTCCTGGCCGGGCGTGAGAACGCGTCTAATAACAATTGGTGCCGAATTCCGGGACGAGAAAAAACTCGGGACTGGCGCAAGGAAGATCCCTCATTCCAGAACCAGAACTGCGGGTCGCGGTAATAAAGGTTCCCGTAAAGCAGACTGTTAAGAAGGATTCAACTGTATGAATTCAGAACTTTTCAGCTGGGGAACGAGAGTACCAGTGAGTACAGCTTTACGAGGTAAGTCTGATCTTGAACTTTCTAAGGAAATTCAAGACAGTCTATCAGAAATAAAGTGGAATATGTTTGGCCTTGAATTTTTTCTGGTGTTAGGAGCCCTTTTGTTCCTTTTCACATGTTATCAAGTGGTTAAGGCAGGGCGGATTCTAGATGAAATTCAGGACAAGCTATCAGAAGTAAAGTGGGGAGAGAGAGTAGGAACAAAGAGAAAATATGGTACACAAAATAAGTATACAGGCCTTTCCAAGGGTCTTGAACCCGAGGAAAAGTTAAGGTTAGGTAGGAATACCTGGAGAGAGATTAGAAGAAAAAGAGGAAAAAGGGAAAAGAAGAAAGATCAATTAGCGGAGGTCTCTAGGAAAAGGAGCCTGTGCTCATCGCTGGATGGGCTCGGGGAGCCAGCTCTTAGTAGCTCTGAAGCAGATGAAGAATTCTCCTCTGAAGAAACAGACTGGGAGGAAGAAGCAGCTCATTATGAGAAAAAAGGGTACCAGCCAGGTAAAGTGCTAGCTAATCAGTTAAGGAAGCCAAAAGCGGCTGGCGAAGGCCAGTTTGCTGATTGGCCTCAGGGCAGTCGGCTTCAAGGTCCGCCCTATGCGGAGCCCCCACCCTGCGTAGTGCGTCAGCAATGCGCAGAGAGGCAATGCGCAGAGAGATGCGCAGAGAGGCAATGCGCAGAGAGGCAGTGCGCAGACTCATTCATTCCCAGAGAGGAACAAAGGAAAATACAACAGGCATTTCCGGTCTTTGAAGGAGCCGAGGGTGGGCGTGTCCACGCTCCGGTAGAATACTTACAAATTAAAGAAATTGCCGAGTCGGTCCGTAAATACGGAACCAATGCTAATTTTACCTTGGTGCAGTTAGACAGGCTTGCCGGCATGGCACTAACTCCTGCCGACTGGCAAACGGTTGTAAAAGCCGCTCTCCCTAGTATGGGCAAATATATGGAATGGAGAGCGCTTTGGCACGAAGCTGCACAAGCGCAGGCCCGAGCAAACGCAGCTGCTTTGACTCCAGAGCAGAGAGATTGGACTTTTGACTTGTTAACGGGTCAGGGAGCTTATTCTGCTGATCAAACAAACTACCATTGGGGAGCTTATGCCCAGATTTCTTCCACGGCTATTAGGGCCTGGAAGGCGCTCTCTCGAGCAGGTGAAACCACTGGTCAGTTAACAAAGATAATCCAGGGACCTCAGGAATCCTTCTCAGATTTTGTGGCCAGAATGACAGAGGCAGCAGAGCGTATTTTTGGAGAGTCAGAGCAAGCTGCGCCTCTGATAAAACAGCTAATCTATGAGCAAGCCACAAAGGAGTGCCGAGCAGCCATAGCCCCAAGAAAGAACAAAGGTTTACAAGACTGGCTCAGGGTCTGTCGAGAGCTTGGGGGACCTCTCAGCAATGCAGGTTTAGCGGCTGCCATCCTTCAATCCCAAAAATGCTCCATGGGCAGAAATGATCGGAGGACATGTTTTAACTGCAGGAAGCCTGGGCATTTTAAGAAAGATTGCAGAGCTCCAGATAAACAGGGAGGGACTCTCACTCTTTGCTCTAAGTGTGGCAAGGGTTATCATAGAGCCGACCAGTGTCGCTCTGTGAGGGATATAAAGGGCAGACTCCTTCCTCCGCAGTCAGAGAGGCGACCCAGGAAGACCCACAAGGGTGGAGCCTATACCATCCTTGCCCCCTGGAACCATGGGCCTTATTCTCGGCCGGGGTTCACTCACCTTGCAGGGCTTAGTAGTCCACCCTGGAGTTATGGATTGTCAACATTCCCCTGAAATACAGGTCCTGTGCTCAAGCCCCAAGGGCGTTTTTTCTATTAGTAAAGGAGATAGGATAGCTCAGCTGCTGCTCCTCCCTGATAATACCAGGGAGAAATCTGCAGGACCTGAGATAAAGAAAATGGGCTATGTATAATGCTCAAGTATTCTCCTGCTTTTTACCACTAACTGGGAACTGGGTTTGGCCTTGATTCAGACAGCCTTGGCTCTGTCTGGACAGGTCCAGATGACTGACACCATTAACACTTTGTCAGCCTCAGTGACTACAGTCATAGATGAACAGGCCTCAGCTAATGTCAAGATACAGAGAGGTCTCATGCTGGTTAATCAACTCATAGATCTTATCCAGATACAACTAGATGTATTATGACAAATAACTCAGCTGGGATGTGAATAAAAGTTTCCGGGATTGTGCATTACTTCCATTCAGTATGAGAAATTTACTAGGGCAGCTAATTTGTTAAAAGGTCTTTCTCAGCATATGTTACAGAATTGGACGGCTGAATTTGAACAGACCCTTCGGGAATTGAGACTTGCCATCATTCAGGTCAACTCCAAGCGCTTGGACCTGTCCCTGATCAAAGGATTACCCAATTGGATCTCCTCAGCATTTTCCTTCTTTAAAGAATGGATGGGGGTGAGATTATTTGGAGATACACTTTGCTGTGGATTAGTGTTGCTTCTTTGGTTGGTCTGTAAGCTTAAGGCCCAAACTAGGAGAGACAAGGTGGTTATTGCCCAGGCGCTTGCAGCTCTAGAACATGGTGCTCCCCCTGATATATGGTTATCTATGCTTAGGCAATAGGTCGCTGGCCACTCAGCTCTTATATTCCCATGAGGCTAGTCTCATTGCACGGGATAGAGTGAGTGTGCTTCAGCAGCCCGAGAGAGTTGCAAGGCTAAGCACTGCAGTAGAAAGGCTCTGCGGCACATATGAGCCTATTCTAGGGAGACATGTCATCTTTCAAGAAGGTTGAGTGTTCAAGTGTCCTTCCCCCAGGAAAAACAACACGGGACCAGACCAGGACCCCTCTGGGTGATGAGCCTGGGAGGAGGTTATGTGTACGGCTCCTTTACCTGCACACTGGGGATTTGACCTCTATCTCCACTCTCATTAATATGGGTGGCCTATTGCTCTTATTAAAAGAAAAGGGGGATCTGTGAGGAGCCGCCCTCACATTTGCCATTATAAGATGGCACTGACAGCTGTGTTCTAAGTGGTAAACATAATCTGCACACATGCAGGGGCAGTTTTCCCACCATGTGTTCTGCCTTTCCCGTGATGACAACTGGGCCGATGGGCTGCAGCTAATCAGGGAGTAATACATCCTAGGTGGAGGATAATTCTCCTTAAAAAGGGATGGGGTTTCGCCATTTGCTGGCTTGCTCTCTTGCTTCTTGCTCTTGCTTCTTGCACTCCTGCTCCTGAAGATGTAAGCAATAAAGCTTTGCCGCAGAAGATTCTGGTCTGTGGTGTTCTTCCTGGCCGGGCGTGAGAACGCGTCTAATAACACTCTTCTATATAGTTTTTCTATATAGGTTTTTAATTTTTTTACAGTTTGTGTTCTAAAAATATCCATCCTAAGATGTAATCTTCCCTGTGCATCAAAGTTCCTGTGGGAGAATGAATAGAAATCAAGATAACTAAGATGGGGGCCATCTTCGGATCTATACAATCTAGATGTACATCTTGTAGTTCCCTTTCTATCAGGGCCTACTCTTTCTCAGCCTCAGTTCATAATTGTCTTGGACTATTTAAATCTTTATTACCTTGTAAGGTTTTAAATAAATTACTCAGCTATGAGTAGCCAACCAATTGTAGGCTGAAGCCAGTTCATATCTCCCAATAATTTCTGAAAACCATTAAAGGTCCTTAATTGGTCTCCTAATTTGTACCTTTTGTGGTCTAACCTTTTGTAAACTTATTGTATATCCTAGATTTGATAGACTCTCCTCTTTGTATTTTTTTCAGGGGCAATTGGTAATCCCCAACAAGGCATCCTTTTGTTTCTTGGTTGGTTGGTTGGTTGGTTGGTTGGTTGGTTAGCTGGTTGGTTTCATCAAACACTCTTCAAGGTATTCATATCTGATTCAGCCAATAAGAAATCATCCATATAATGGTAAGATATGAATTGAGGAAATTGTTCACAAATTATCTCCAATGGCCTTAATACAAAATACTGGCACAAAGTAGAGCATTTAACATTCCTTGTGGCAGGACTTTCCAATGATATCTCCTTATTGGATGACCTTTATTAAAGTAGGTACTGAGAAAGAAAACCTTTCCTTATCATTTCCATGTAAAAGAATTATGAGACTTTTGGTATAGCATTGGAAATGTAAATGAGCTAAATACCTAATAAAAAATGGAAAAAAAATTAAAAAAAAAGAATTATGAGAAAGCAATCGTTTAAGTCAATCATTGTGATAGGCTATTCCTTAGGTAATAAGAAGGCAATGGGATTCTGGGCTGTAAGGAACCCATTGACTGAATGATTTTAATAATTGCTCTGAGATCTGTCAACATCCTCCATTTGCCAGATTTCTTTTTTTTTTTAAGATTTATTTATTATTATTATATCTAAGTACACTGTAGCTGTCTTTAGATGCACCAGAAGAGGGCATCAGATCTCATTACAGATGGTTGTGAGCCACCATGTGGTTGCCGAGATTTGAACTCAGGACCTTTGGAAGAGCAGTCGGTGCTCTTAACCACTGAGCCATCTCTCTAGCCCCACCAGATTTCTTTTTAATGACAAAGATCAGATAATTCCAAGGGATGGTGGACTCTTCGATATGTTGAGCCTCTCGCTATTCTGTGAATAACTGTTCTAGTGCCTATAATTTTTCTTTTGTCATAGGCTATTGTTCAATCTAAATAGGTTAGTCAGTCAACATCTTAATGGTAGGGCTCTTGGTGTTTTATCAACAGTGTTTCTCCTGTACAAAGCTGGAGTCAGCTTTTGTTGTACCCTGTTTATGGAAAATTTGGACAGTCCATGACATTCTGGATAAAATTCTTTAATATTTTGATCAGGATCGTTTATTTTATTTCTTATCCCTAAAGTTGGAAGAATGGTAATTCATGTCTCCCATTGTTGTAATAGATCTCTCCCCACCACCACCAAAAAACAAAACAAAACAAAACAAAACAAAACCAATGGCTATATCAGTCATATATGGCTTTAATTTTCCTATTTGACCTTCTGGTCCTTTTTTAAGGCCATTTCATACTTTGATTTACCTGGAATAAAGTTCCAAATCATTGAAATTGAATATCTAGGGCTGGTGAGATGGCTCAGTGGGTAAGAGCACCGACTGCTCTTCTGAAGGTCCGGAGTTCAAATCCCAGCAACCACATGGTGGCTCACAACCATCCATAAGGAGATCTGATGCTTCTTCTGTGGTGTCTGAAGTCAGCTACAGTGTATTTACATATAATCAATAAATAAATCTTAAAAAAAAAGAAAGAAATTGAATATCTATCTCCTGAAGAGGCCATTCTGGAGCCCATGACTTTGGAGAGATTATGGTTCCATCTGTTATGGCATCAACCATTCAATTTCAACATTATTTATTAACACCTTTAGTTCAGGCCTTTGATCATCTGTGGAAGTTTGCCAAAACACATTTTTTTTTTTTGGCTTCTAGCTTGATTTGTTTTGTTTTATCTGTTGAAGTGGTTCTGATTTTGATATCTGAGTTTTTAATGTATATTTTTAGAACAGTATTGTTTATTTGTTCTGCAGATGAGTATGTCCACCATTGCTCTGGATTGGCTGATGTGAATTTGGTATTGGGACCTTTTGATAATAACTTACCCCGTTTATCTATTGATGGCTTACACTCACTAGTCCAATGTCAGCCTTGGCCTCATCTTTTGCATGTCCAGATGGCATGGGCTCTCTTTGACTCAATTTGGTTTTCCTTGTAATTTTTTTGAAATGACTTTGTTCACCATAATTCAGACATTTGTGAGTTTGGCCTTTCTCATAACCCCTAGGGATGGCTTTTTCCTATTAAGGTTATTCTAGGAGAACGAGATCCAGCACCAGCCACACTCCTAGTCCATTCATTAATAGGTGCTGACTGAGCCCTAAGTGGCCTGATCACCTCATTGCATTTAGCGTTAGCATTTTCAAAAGCCAAAGATTTGATCCGTGCCTTTTTAACTAAGGGATTAGATACCTTTCTATCTTTGTTAATTTTTGTAAAACTCAGTGGATGTTTCTTTTGGGGCTTGTACAACCTGAGTAAATGGCTCAAGTATTATTCCCATTTCTTCAGTCTTGTCCCACACATTTAAGGCTGCTATGTGATAAAATGTCAAGGTTTCTTCATCATTGTCATAAGTGGCTTATAACTCTATCTTAGCATATTGACCTTCATTCACCTAGCAGTTGATCTTTGGAAATATTGACACCTCTGGCTCTATTTTTCTGTGCTATATCTTTACTCTCTTCTTTCTACCATGAAAGCAATTATAAGTATGACCCAGGTTCTAATATTGCTCTTATCATATCTTTCCAGTCTTGAAGAATTATTCTATTTTTGTTAGCCCAAGAAGTCAATATTTGTTTTACAAATGATGAATGTATTCTGTAATTATTACACTTTTCTTTAATTTTCTCAAATCTAGCACATCCATAGGGTTCAATTCATATTCATTATAAATTTATGGATGATTTTAGTCTTCTGGCCTTTGCTGTATACTAGCTAGATAAAGTTTGTTCTAACAAATATTGGTGGCTTTATTTTTTATTTTTATTTTTTAGTTTCGAGACAGGGTTTCTCTGTGTAGCTCTGGCTGTCCTGGAACTCACTTTGCAGACCAGTCTGGCCTCTATCTTCCTGCCTCTGCCTCCCAAGTGCTGGGATTAAAGGCTTGTGCCACCACACCTGGCCAAGATACCCATTTTTATCTGAAAGTTTTCTCTTTTGTTGGAGGCTAAAGCTAGAGGTGCCTGACATGAAGGACTAGAGTTGGCTACATACCACAACTCTAGACAACAGCGAGAGTGCAATAGGAAAGGGATTAAGGAGTTTATTTTTGAGTTTCTAAGGTCTGTGTATATTTCACATTTATTATGTCTGTCATTCTACCATTTTGTTCAACCTGGTCTATATAACTTTGTACCTGTTGTTCTAATTGTTGTTTCCATATTTTATTTTTTCTTTATTTTGTATCTTTAACATTTTAATATCTTCTTTCTTCTGAATTATTAATTTCAGCAAAGTCTCCTTTAAGCCTGGTGAATTTTTTTCCTAAGGCCCTGTTTTTCAAAAAGACATAGCAAACTAAAATGCTTTTTAGGATAAGAATGAAACTTAATATCACAATAACTATAAAGTGTCATGTTTTAATTTTCCCTGTCTCTTCTTTCTGTCTTCCTTGAACCTCTTAGAATGGAAGTATACAAAGCCCAAAAGGTCTTTACTATGTTTTACTCCTTTATATGTTTTGTTTCTTTAAAATTATCAATTTCAATATATTTATACCTATGATGTTTTATATTTAGTTCCTTTTACTTTTAGCACAAAAGTGTGATTTTTAAACAATTTTACCTGATTGGGAGGTCTGTTCTTTGAGTTCTGCTTCCGTGTTTGTGTTATCAGCAGTTCCACCTCATTCTTTCAGCTCACAGAGAAGAGGTGTGTTTCTGCCTTTTACCTGTAATTTGGAATACCTTACTCAATTCTAATTCTTCAACCATTCTGGGAAGTTGTAGGGTTAAAAGTATTGGCTTCTTAGGTCAGCACGCATCTATCCAGAAGTAGCCCCTTTGGTCCCATCTAGTTACCTGGCTTTGCCCCATTTAGGTAGACTCTTAGCCTGCAGGAGTAGCTTGGTTAGCTACCTAAGGCTCTTATGCCTGAGGCAGTGGCCAGAAAAGCTACAGAGTTGTCAAGTAACCTTTCCTATGTAAATAGCTGGGATTTCATATGCAATCCCGTGTTTGACTCTTTCCTCTGTGGCCTCAAGTCACTGCTTGGTCCATTTGACCCTGGCCAAAGATCCTGTCCCCATGGTTTGCAGAGGCCCAAGTTCTTTACCAGATCCCTGACCTCTACTAAGTGGCAGAGCCAGCCAGTCCTTTAGAGAAAATCTCAGAGAGATTGCCTTTGCTAAACTGTTAAATTTTGCTGAGAGTGTTAGTTTAAGCTTTGCTAAGAGTGTTAACTTAAATTTTCCCTCTAAAATATTTTTGTTTTAAGACCTGAGTATGAATTTTAAGAGTATGGATAGCATGCCCCATGTTGGGCGCCATATTAATAAATGAATTATTCTTCATATAAGTGTAAACAGTGAATTAATCTGGCAACTGTATTTCTTTACTTTATGCTAGTCCCCAATGACCACACAGAGCAACCAATATTTATTTTAAAATCCACCTCAATAGCTGAGCATTTAAATGATTGACCTTAGCTTCCTATGCTAATCTGGCTACCACCCAGCCCCATCCCAGAATACTTGCATAGTATTCTTGATCTGGCTCTTTGGGCTTCAGCTGTGTTTCCATGATCTCTCCCTGTACCTCTTTCTCATGGTTCCAAATTCCATCCTCCTGAGGGATCTGATTCTCCCCTTCTCCCTTCTCCTTCCTCTGGTTGGCGGAAGTCCCGCCCTATTCTCTATTCTTCCCAGCTATTGGGTGATCAGCAATTATTGACAAAGCAGAGAATAAATGGTAAGAACTGTTTACACAAACTTGAGACAGGAAATTCTTGGTATAAGCATTACAATGCTGAGTCTGGATTGAAACCAGATATGAGGTCAGAGAAATCAGCATTTGAATAATGCAAAGATAAAATTTATACAATGTACAAAAACATTATGCCTACACAAATGTGTCATTTAACCCAGGCTGGACTAAGTATCTTTATGTAGCTGAGGATGACCTTGAATTCCTGACCCTTCTGCCTTTACCTCCCAAGTGCTAGGACTATACCACCAAGCCAGGTTTAATTTTATTTTTTATTTTTTATTTTTTGGTTTTATGAGACAGGATCTCTCTGCAACACCCTCAAATTCACTTTATAGACCAGTCTGGCCTTGAACTTACAGAATTCCACCTGTCACAGAACTCCACCTGTCTCTCCCTTCAGAGCATGAATTAAAAGCATGCACTACCACACTCAGCTTCAAGCCAGATGTTATTGTTAGTTTTGTTTCTATCTATCTATCTATCTATCTATCTATCTATCTATCTATCTACCTACCTACCTATCATTTGTCTATCTATCCAGAGTGTGTGTGTGTCCCTGTGCCATGATATACATGTGGCAGTCAAAGGACAACTTTTGAGAGTCACTTTCTTCTACCATATGGCTTGGTAGTAGACATCTTTGCCTGCTGAGCAATCTCACCAACTTGCTCATTTCAAATAAATAAATAGATTTCTTCTATTTCCTCCTAATGTCCTCATTATTTTTTAGGCTCCATTCTGGAAATACTATCCCTAGCATATTACAAAAAGAAACAAATAAGGAAATTATTTTCAGCAGGATGTAATGATGCATATCAATAACCCCAGCCTGTGGTGGACTGAGGTGGAAGGGTTGAGAGTTCAAGGCCAGCCTGGATTGCACAGCAAGAACCTGTCTCGAAAATAAATAAATAAATAGATAGATAGATAGATAGATAGATAGATAGATAGATAGATAGATAAATTCCTCGGATGGATTTGTCCGATATTTTTCTCCTGGTTTCTCATGACACTGGGATTACAAAAAGGGGTCCCAGAGGAAGGAATCCTGACCCTATCATTCCCGTGGTTTTGCCTTTTGTCAGAAATGCAGTCGGAGCCACAGCTTCTCAGGTCCACTTCTCTCTGCTAGTGATATACAGGGGAAGCTCCTCCAGGCCTCATAGCTCATTTTATCACTAAAAACATTCCATTCTCTGTATGCACAGCTCACGTCTCCATTCATCTCTGAAGGGCATGTCAGTTGCTCCCCCATCCTGACAGTTATGGAGAGAGTAGCTATCAGCCTCTGTGTGCAGGATTTTATGTGGCCATCCCAGTGAATGGGTGCAATTATTTCGTTACGCGGTAAGAGTATATAGCATTTCCTATGACATCCCTGAGCTGCCTTCCCAACTCACTGGGCCATTTTACCATTTCTCTAGCAACAAATGTGGTCCTGTTGCTCTGTAGCAACAAGAGACTTAAGTGTTATTTTTGTCATTGGGGCAAAAACTATTGCCCTGACTCCAATAATGTTGAGCCTGATGCCCCGGCTAAAGTATTTGTCAGGTTTCTCCCATGGTAAATTCCATTTCCCTTCCCCACACCATAGCTGTGTTGTGTGTGTTAGGAAGATGTCAGAATGTGCAGCGCACACTTAAGGATTAGAATCATACTTCGTGTCGCTGAGTGTGCAGTGTCTACATAAGTTTCTTGGAAGTCTTCCTACATGGGAGACTTGTCCTTTCCCCATTTATTTATTTGTTCAGTTGTTTATTTATATTAGTTCAGACTCGTGGATATTTGTTTTATTCTTTGGATTACTATCAAGAAATGTTTTTATGTTGTTGCTCATGGCCTCCTCGGCTGGCCATCAGGGACTTTATCAGTTGGTCCCTGTGTTTCTGTTACTCCAGTGACCGTGAGTGACAGTAATTCACCTAAACAAAAGAAGCCCTCTGGAGGAACCTCGGTAATATTTGTGTTTCTAAGATCAAAAAGTCTGAGGACGTCCAGGGATTCCTTACCCATGCTGGTTTCAGGTACGTTTGGTTCTAGGCGCTGCGGTCCTGGTGGAATCCCTGAACGTCACACTCTTCCACTCTTGGAAATATCTCCCTTCTCTGTGTCCAGACCTATCTGAAACCCAGGGATCCCCAAAATGAAACTCGGCCCTCTGTCTTTCCAGAAAACGCCACGGCGGGGCGCCCTGCGCACGGGGTGCATTCCAGCCGGCCGCGAGCGTTGCAAAGGACTGGGCGTCTGGGCTCGCTCAGTCGGGTCCCCGCGGAGCCCCGGCCTCGCCCGACCCCGGCGACCTGCCTCACCCCTGGGTCTGCGGCGTCTCTCTGGGCCACGTCCGTGCGTTGTGACGCCTAGAACAGAGGGATGGCGGCGAGAGTGGTCCGCGGGCTCCACTCCCCTGGACGCCCTCCCGCCCTCCGCCGACCATTCCCACAGAGAGCAACCGGGCCTTCCCGGCCCAGACGCCGCCCTTCTCTCGCTTTCCTCGGTCCGGCTTTCTCGGCAGGGCAGACCCTTAGCCAGCGAACTAAAAGCCAGCGATAAACAGCTGCAGCTGGAGACCTGGCTAATTGATACAATAAGTTCTGTAATTGCCTCGAAAATAAGGTAATGATTTGGCAGAGGGAATGCTTTGATCTTATCAGCCCAGAGAGATCTCTCCAAGGAAAATTCAGGGACTTGGTTGGAGGCTTCCAATTTGAAGTGCAATGCCGAGGGCCAGCCTGATCCCCACCCCACCCCTCCCCCACGTTCCCTATGTCCTTCTGCAAGTTCTGGGCTTTTCAAGAAGGGATTGCCAAGTCCTAAAATGACCGAAAAGTACACACAATTAGGCCGTGAGATATGCGTTGAAGAGGGGTAGATTCTGGACTGTTCGGGAACAGGGGAATAGCTGAAATGCATAATCCAGTTCTGGAAAGCCTGCAGAAGAGACTGGAATGGAGGTGGGAGGCAAGCTTGGCTCAAACCTCAGCCTTTTTTTTTTTTTTTTTTTTTAAACACAGGGAGGCTTGCTGACTTGGCCTTTACTCGAAGGAGGGGGTCCAGAGGAGAGAACCTTGTGTGCCCTGCCTTTCCAAGAACACACACACACACACACACACACACACACACACACACACATACACACACACAAATACGCACACACACACACACACACACACACACACACACACACACACACACGGCACTGTGGGTGTCCTTGCCTGGCAGAGGCTCCAGCACAAAGAGGATTAGAGAGATGAGCTAATCTGGTTTGTATCCCAGACATGGCCCCAGAAAGGGACCCTGTCTACACTGATGTTTAAGGGAGTGGAGTAGTGACGAATCTTGCTTTGAGGGCCTTGCTGGCTGACACTAACAGGGACTCTCCCCATTGGCGTCCTTAAGACGCTCGAGTCCAGGCTTCAGGGTCAAATTTAGAAGCAGAGGCAGAGGCCTTGGGCATAACAGGATGGCGTATGCTAAAGGAAGAAGAGATAAAGACAGAGGACGTTCCACAGCAGAAAGTTGCTCTCCATCCTCTCCATCTACTCTAGTCCCAGTGTGGGGAAACTGAGGCCCAACGTGGGGAAGTGACTTACAGTATTGTAAATAGTGCCTAAGTTCTGCATTGAGTTGAAGGTAGGAAGCATTTTGTTTTTAAATCTTTTCTGGCCCTTGTACTGCAGGAGCTGAGGGTAGAATAAAGTCATGCACCAGAGAACGTATAGAGGCAGGTCCTGGAGAGAGTCAGAAAGCCAGACACCGAGAAACAGATGGAGACGAGAGAGAAAAGAAAGAAGAACATGGGTCACAACTGTGCATCCCTCTCTCTCCCTTTCTCCCTCTGTCTCTGTCTCTGTCTGTCTGTCTGTCTGTCTGTCTGTCTGTCTCTCCCCTCTCTCTGAAGAGAAGGGGGCAAGGGAGAGACCGACAGAGGAATAGGGAGACAGAGACAGACAGAAGGCCAACCAGGAGATAGCCAAGTGGCAGAACTGAGAAAGAGGGGCAGACAAATATCTAGACAGAAATAAAAGCCAGACCAGTGAGACCAGGAAACAAAGCTAGAAAGCGGGCTAGGGCTAGACACGGAATCACAAGCTTGAGAGAATGGTACCCCAGAGAGGAGATGGGGAGAAAGCCTGAGAGCTGAGGAAGGTCATGTGAGAGGGGGTGACAGTGGGTCTGCGGATTTGGGCTCACTGGGAGCAATCTAACATCCGGATCAGCCTGGGGCCTAGAACAGACATCAGGCAAGAATGAGAGCTCAGTGCTTAGCCTACGTGGTTCAGGCACATTGGGGGAAAGGTTGAAGGTAAAATGGGAACCTGCCTTTGAGGAGGTCAGTGATCACCCAGGATCCCAGTAGCACACCCCGGGCCACCTGCCCAGAATGGCCCTCGGCCTGTCCACTGCCTGGCTCCAGGCTCCTCACAGCTCAAGTGCTAAAAGGCTCCAGCCCACCCTGAAGCTCTCATCTCCCTTGTTTCCTTTCCTGGTGTCTCTTCTCCTTTTTGGTTCTCTGGGGACATTTGCTCTGTTTAGCCACTTACTAATTGAGAGGAATGCTGTGCCATCGAGCCCCCCCTCCATGGGGCTGGATGTTCCTTTTTCCTGTGGCCCCACCACCCCCAAGCTTGATTGGCCTAGCCTCTTTGAGACAGTTCCACGCCTCGCCTGAGAGCTCATAAATACCAAGCAGAGGCCACTGAGGCTGTGTAACAAGCCAAGAACCCCATGGCATTCTCCTTTAAAACCTTTGGGTTCTTCTCAGGCTCCCCTCTTGTCCCCAGTCACCTGGGGTGGTGTAGCAGGGCAGGAGGTGGGGCATCGGGCATGGTGTGAACCTGGCCCCAATTCAAAAGAGATCTGCCTTAGTTTGCAAAGAAATCCCAGGAAAGGCATTTGGGGGCCCCCCGCCCCTCCTGTACTCAGCAAGGAATTCCTTGACTTTCATCCAACACCTCCAGCCCCTTCTTGGCCTTTCTCTCTCTGCTCATTACCATCCACACCTCCCACCCACCAGGAAGGAGGAGGTCATCACCAACCAGGGCCCAAGGAAAGGGGGCTTTCTGGAAGACAGGCCAGGGTGGAGTTAGGGTGTTCACACACCCCAGCTCCCCTTAACTCATCTCCACTCCCATCTGAAGGCCAGTGACAATCTAAAGCCACTCAGCCAGTGACAGTCTAAAGCCACTGAGCCATATAAAGCTGAACACAAGGTGGAGGGGGGATCTGAACCCTGCGTGGTCTCAGTAGAGATCAGAGCACAAAGTGAGCTATCGAAGCTGGGCGTGGAATCTTCTTTTTTTACACCCATTTTGAAAAGGACAGGAGACTAGGGTGCCGCTGAGAGCTGATCTGGAAGCTGTCTGCAGAAGGTTCCAAGGGATTTGGCATTGTGTGTGTGCATGTGTGGGGAAGGGGTGAGGTGGGAGGGGGTGGCCTGGGATTCCTTGGGTCTCTGCTAATATTATTGCTCATTATATCTGCAGCATACAGCCTTGAACCCAGAGGTTAGACATCACCTTAAGGCCTTCTCCTTTTGTGTCCATCTGGATGCCCATGTCAGTGGTAGGCACATAGCAGGTACTTACTAAGTGTGAATTGACACCATGCAGGGCCCTCCAGACCAGTGTCTGACTCTCAAATCAGAGGCTTCTCCTGCAGGCTCCCATAACTCAGGTGGTGGGTGAGGGTGGGAGTTGGGGTGGGGGTGGGGATAAACTAGAGGAGCAAGACAGACAGACAGAACCTCCACCCTTGACCCATCTCCTGGAAGCCGAATAACAGGCCCTTGCGTGAGGAGCTGAGCTCTCCAGTAGTGTCTAGGACTTTGAGGCTGGGAGTTTATTTTGAGATTTGAAGCTCCAAAGTGGCAGATCCCAGAAAACCTCTTCTCTGGCTCCATAACTGTTCTCTAGTTAAGTGGTTGAGTGCTCTTGCTCTCAGCTGGCTCCTGCAGCCGGGGATCTGGGGACTGGGGAGGGGGGAGAAGGAGAAGGAGAAGGAGAAGGAACACAGCCTCTTTCTGGGTTCCTGACTATAGGGCAGAGGTGGCCTGTACACTGGGAGCTGGGAGGAGTCTTGTCTCCTCAGTGTCCTCCCTTCTTGGAGCTGGTGATGTTTTAGGGGTGGGGGCTCATATCAGAAATACACTTCAATAGCCGAGCATCTGTGTTGTGCCAAGACACGGTCTCACTCATCTATGATGATAGTTGAAGCCAAAGAGGGGCCTCAGATATGAATCTGGGGCCCATGTGGGTGAGTCCACCCAAATCGGATGTGATCATCTCCAGCTCCCATCCCACAACCCCAGGCTCATATGTACAAATAAACACAAGGCCAGAGTCACACCCAGGTCTAAACACACAGGGGAGTCTGGGAGTAGCATCCAAGCCGGAAGACTTGGGCCCTGCAAAGGGCTAGAGCTCGGTTGGGAGGAGGTAAGAGTGGTCCAAGGAGAGAACTTCAGCCAGGAAAGCCTAATGGCACAGCCCCTTACCTGACCCCCACAGGGAAACTGGCCTGAGAGCCGGTTACCAGTGGGAAGTCTACCAGGCTGTAGGAATGGGGCTCCGGAGGAGGGGAACAACATAGCTAGCTGCTGGTTCCACTTGCTTCCTGAATTCACCCCTCCCCCCTTCTCATCCAAAACCAGTCCAGCCCCTCCTCCATCCACACAGCCCAATGACGGTGGGCACCTTCTCTCCTTCCGACCTTAGATTACCCTCCATTTACTTATCTGAACTCCCCTCCTCCTGCCTAGGGCACTCTGCTCCATTTAGCTGACTGCTTTGATGGCTCCTGCCTCGGGGTGTCTACTGACTCTGCTTCTTACAGTGCTCTGCCCCAGTGTGCCCAGCTTACTTCCTGCCTGCTCATACCCTCTCTTCATTATCACCATGATGAGGCCCCTTTACCCTGCCGGATTTGCCCACAGCGCCCCCCCCCCCCCACCTCTCTGCACTCTCTACTTTGTAGCATTCCCCGTGCTTATTATCTGTGTTTATTATCTGTCTTGCTTAATAAAGTGTAAGCTCCTTGAAGGCAGAAATGCTTTTTTGATGTGTGTGTGTGTGTGTGTGTGTGTGTGTGTGTGTGTGTGTGTGTGTGTGTGTTTTCCTGGAGCCAAGCACGACTCTATCAGATGAAAGAAAATAATGTTTGTGGAATTGGCACATCTACTTTGCCTCTTACCACAGAAACTGCAGGCAGAGGACTGAGTTGAGGGGAGAGAGGATGAACGCCCCTCTGAATTGTTCTCTCTTCTCTGTCTCTGAGATGTCTGCAGCCAGCTGTACCCTGTCCTTCACACTCTGGCATCTCTAACACCCCCACCAAACACGGACTGACAGTGAGTTTGGGGTTAAGGTGGGTGGGCAGTGGCCAGCGTGATGTTTACATCAGAACTATATAGTTTAGATAAAATCACGAGGAGAGGCATGAAAAACAACCTGGGAATGGGAGGCTGGGCAGGAGAAACTGAGGCTGAAGGAGTTAGGCCAGACCTCAGAGGAAGTCTCCAGTTGAAAGGCTCCATCTGGGCTTTAAAGAACTTTTGTGTTTCAGTAAGGATCATTGTGCCCCTATGGAGCTTCAACTTCACACATAGGGAAGTGAGAGCCCGTTGGGGGTCGGGGGTGGGGCATACAAAAGGAGCAAGGTATCCTTTCAACCCTCTTCCCAACTACCCTACCCCACCTCCCCGACTCTGCGGGACTGAGGGACCAGTGGAGAGGAAGAAGGGTGGAAAGGGAGGGGGGAGAAAAGGCACCAGGGCTTCCACCCTCTCCGCAGGACCCCCACCCCGGCCTCTGGTGCGGGAAAGCAGCCCAGCTGTTTCTGATTCTTTCCCAGTCGCAGCTCCGCCCGAGGGGGTGGGGGACGGAGATACTGGGAGAGACCGAGCTCTGCCGAGCCCTGGCCAGCCGTCAGGGCACCGGCAGGCGGCTGCGTCCCGCCCGCAGGTGTGTTTCTTGGGTGGCTGCGCTGCCCTGAGTTGGGGAAAGCACCAAGGTGGACAAGACTCTCAACGACGGGCGGGACGAGAGTGGGTGGGAGAAGCGGTGGGCGGGGTGGAGGGAACGTTGAGTCCTTCTTGAGAGGGTCCGCCGCCCGAGGCCGGTTGCCTACGGTGGTACCCCTGAGGGCAGTGTGGCCAAAGGAGTCCCACTATCCCGCAACTCTTGCTGGCCGGGTGTCTACCAGTTTCCTAGAAGCGCAAGGATGGGAGGACCAAGAGAAAGTGCATCTTCTGTACTTAAAGAACTGGAAGTGTCCGCAACCCTCTCCACGTCTCTCCCTCGCCACACACACCGTGTGCTCCTTGCCATCAAACGCAGTGGTCCGCGTTGCTGAGTGAAGGGCGCTAGGACCCGGTGGCGTGGCGTGGCGTCGGTAGGGACAGGGGGCTGCAGGCAGGGAAGAGCCCCGTCGCGGGTGGCCAGAGCAGGTGGGGACGCGGCGCGGTGGCGCCCCGTAGAACGGAGGGGAGGAGGCGGCCGCCACACCTAGGGCGCCGGGGAGCACCCGGGCTGGCGCGGGCGGAGCCGCGCTGAAGGCCGCGCGTGTCCCCGGCCCCGCCCCGCCCCGTCCAATGAGAGCTGCGGCCGCAGGGGCTGTCGGCGCGCTCTGGCCCCCGCCGCACTCCGCGCCCCGGAGCCACTGACACCGCACCCGACCGCCCACACCCGGCTCAGCGCTCGTCGGTCTCCTGGCCCTGCACGCTCTTGGGAACCCTGCGTCTGGCTCCCGGGCTCCACGTGCCTTGAGGTCCTCGGTCGCCCATGGTCCCCATGGCCACTCTGTGGGGCGATCTAGGAGACGCCTGAGGAAGCCCAGACAGTGCCCGTCCACGGCCCTGCGGGCTTCGGGGCGGGAGTCTGCGGGGAGCTATGCTGAAGCTGCAGGGTGAGGATGAAGCCGCGCAGCTCGCCCCTCGGCGTGCCCGCGTCCCCGTGCCCAGACCCACGGCCCCCGACGTGTCCCCATCTTCCGCCCGCCTGGGTCTTGCCTGCCTGCTGCTGCTGCTACTCCTGACTCTGCCGGCCCGTGTAGACACGTCCTGGTGGTAAGTATGGTTCTGGGGTTGGTAGGCTTACTGGAACGAGTGCATTGCTCTGGGCATCGGCTGCTTAGGCACCAGAATTGCCTAGGAGGAATTAGAGGAAGGACACAGTCCCAGAAGTTTCCAGTGGCCAGTGAGGAGTTGGAGAAAATGAGGCGCTGGAGAGGAGAGCCCTGGGCATCTGGAAGGAGGGAGCTGATGGTTGAAGTCCCCTAGGCTGCCCCATTGTGCCCCTTGGTATTTCTACTGAAACCTCTACCGCAGAAGCTACTTGGTGATTCTCTCTCAGGGTGGGAACTAGTCGCCTCTCCACATCCTGCAGTGTCTGTTTGGCATGGTCATGGTCTTCAAAAAACCTTACACCACCTAAGAGCCCTTGGAGACACGAGTAG
This sequence comes from Mus musculus, assembly GCF_000001635.26. Lineage (NCBI taxonomy): Eukaryota > Metazoa > Chordata > Mammalia > Rodentia > Muridae > Mus > Mus musculus. The sequence continues at coordinate 104,960,907 of NC_000069.6, read as the reverse complement.
GGGGGGCAGCTGGCTGTCCCCCACATCCCTCTGCTAGTCTAGCCCACACAACGAGCCAGTAGCATCCACGGAAAGGCTTAGAAGTGAAATTGAGGCACAAACTTCCCCTAATGCCCACAACCGAAACAAATTAAATCCTTGGGGTTGCATAACGCAGGCGTTTGTCACCAGCCTTGGCTTTGAGGGTGTAATTTGGAACACCGATGCCCCCTTTTGCTTTCCTGTCCCAGATAACATAACCTCCCGCCTTTCCTCCCCAAGCCCCAGGGGCTTCTAGAGTCTCAAGAGTTGTGAGACCCTCTCTTCAGATCTCTTCCTGCAGGCCTTAATCTTCAGACACTTCCAAAGGGCAGATGAGGCAAAAGGCGTCCAGGATCCACCGGATGCCTGCTGTGTTCTTTGTAGAATTCCCGACCCGGCCCCAGGACTCCTTCATCCCCCTTTGGATACGCATCCTCTTTCCAGGAAGGGCAAGGAGGGTAGAATCGGACTGCAAAAAGATTCGGATGGCTCATCCTTCCTCCTCACCTCTCCAGTCGAACTGGCCTCTTGGGCTGGGCCAGTGCCCTCTCTAACATGTAGTGTCTCCCTTCCCCGCTTGCTCTGCTCCTCCCCTGAAACAAGCACCCCCTCCTCACCCCCACCCCTACCTCCCACAGAGCGAGGTCTCTTCTCTTGCACCCTGTAGCTGCTTTCTCCCCTGGACTAGGAATCTGGGCTGGAGGGGTGAGGGGTAGCTGGCTGAGGGGCAAGGCAGCTTGGGCTGCAGATTCCTATCATTTCAAGATGCTGCTCTCTCCATCCCCACCCCCACCCCTGTTTTCCTGTTAGAGAAAAATCTTCCTTTTGGATCTTTTTTATCTCTGCAGTGTTGGAGAAGGCAAAAAGGCGGGTTCGGACGAGGAAGCAGAGAGGCCTATATCTTACATCTGGCTTGAAACATTCCTTTAGAAAGGGAAAGGGAAAGAAGGAAGATGGAGAAAAAGAGCCTTTCAGTGACTAGAGTGCCCCCCACCCCCATCTTTATGACCCAGTTTGGCTGGGGACTTCAGGTTCCCTGTGAAAAAGCATGGAAGCATGTAGTACCCAGCGCTCACCTTAATCTGGCCCACACGGCAACTGGCTTTTCAAAACACTTGACTGCTTTTCACCAGTTTTAGTCTCCCTGGGCTGGAGAGATGGCTCAGTGATTAAGAGCACTGACTGCTCTTCCAGAGGTCCTGAGTTCAATTCCCAGCAACCACAGGGTGGCTCACAGCCATCTGTAATGAGATTTGATGCTCTCTTCTGGTGTCTGAAGACAGCGACAGTGTACTCATGAATTAGAGAGAGAGAGAGAGAGAGAGAGAGAGAAGACAGCTACAGTGTACTCACGAATCAGAGAGAGAGAGAGAGAGAGAGAGAGAGAGAGAGAGAGAGAGAGAGAGAAGACAGCTACAGTGTACTCACGAATCAGAGAGAGAGAGAGAGAGAAAGAGAAGACAGCTACAGTGTACTCATGAATCAGAGAGAGAGAGAGAGAGAAAGAGAGAGAAAGAGAGAGTCAGTCAGTCTTGGTGACCCTTGGATGCTTCACTCTGGACTTTCCCACATTCTGGTCAGACCTAAAGACTCGCCTGCAACTCTTCTAGCCCCATTTTCACTCCTGACTACTACTCCCTTTCCCATTTCCTTCCTCCCTCCCTCCACAAGTGGTTCATATTAAAGATGTTGCAAATGCTGCTAGATGGAAGAGCAGAGGGACTGAGTGGTTCCTATGTCCATGTGAAACAAAGGAAGGCAGCATCAGGGCCAGGACGAGTGTGGGTGCAAAGCTCATTGGCAGATGTCTGTCTCAGTGGTCAGTACTTGTAGGAGGAGGAGACCTGAGTTCTAAAGGCGGGGCGGGTCTGGCCCCCAAGGTGATCAAACCCATAAGATTAGTACTGTGTACAGTCATGAAGTTCCCGGAGGAGAGGGATGTCGACTGACTCAGTGTGTCTGTGTTCTACTCTGGAGCAGAAGGCTATCCCTATGAGCAGTCAACAGTCTGATCTCACAGCTCAGGATTCTTCCCTTTCCTTTCCCATAACTCCTCTGCGCCTTCCCTTAACTAGAAGAGACACGCGGTTTCTTCTCAGTCTGTGACAAGAAACGTGGATATATGGAGACTCACAAGAGCTGGGCATGTTCTTGGGCTCATAGAGAGAGGGCAGAGGGCAGCGTCGTCTTAGCTCTCCTGTTACCATCACAGGCACTCTGTTGTGCTCCCTTGCTAAGTTCCAGCACCATGGCCAAGTGCCTTGAGAAGCATCACCTTTAATCTCCAGTTTGAGTGAGTGAGGTAGGGACTGTTATAATCCCTGTAACGCCAATGAAGAGACTGAGAGATAGGAAGGGAAAACAACAAAACCAAAAGGAGCTGGGAGAGGTGGCACACAGCCCGAACCCCAGCACGTTGGCAAGTTCCAGATCTAGCTAGCAAGTTCTAGGCAAAAGTGAGACCCTATCTCAATAATAATAAGAAAAAATTGCTTAAATTTGCACCAATTTTGGAGTCGTACAGTTTTATTTCTAATCAAGCGTGCTGGGGGAATCAACTCTTAGGCCAGTCTTGGATGTATAGTGAGACGCAGAAACAAAACAAACCCACCAACCACAAAAGCCCCTTGTGTTTGAATTGAGGTGGCTTCCTTCATCCTGGTTTCTCCTCAAGTATCCTTCACCGAGTAGGCTTTCCATCAATGTTTCTGAACCCATAATGTTGAGATTTCCCTGACTCACACTCTGTGGTATCATCTTGTTCGTTTGTTGTTGTTTTTAAGAGAGCAACTCATTATGTATGCATCCCTGGCTGCCCTGGAATTCTATACAGACCAGGCTGGCTTCAAATTCAGAGATCTGCCTGTTTCTGCCTTCTGAATGCTGGGATCATATATGAACCACCACTGCCAGCTATGTCTTGATTTTTTTTTTTTTTCAGAATGATCTGAGACCTGTGTACTATGCAAAGAAGAGATTTGGGGGGGGGGGAGCTAACAGTCTTCTCTGCATTTTAAGTCCAGTTTTTGTTGAGTTGAAACACTTATACTAATGAGTAGACACAAAAGGAATCAGATAGGCCAGGTGTAGTGGCTCATGTCTTTAATCCCAGTACTTGGAAGGCAGAGGCAGGCAGGACTCTGTAGAGAGTTGGAGGCCAGCCTGGTCTACAAAGTGAGTACAGAACCCACGTTGGTGGTATAGTGGTGAGCATAGCTGCCTTCCAAAGTGAGTACAGGATAGCCAGGGCTTTTACACAGAGAAACCTTGTCTCAACAAAAAAGAAAACGAAACAAAACAACAAGCAAACAAAACAATAAAACAAACACAAACAAACCAACAAAAGGTAGTGGGAGATCCCTGATTCTATTTAAAAAGATAGAAACATAAAGCTTCTACAAAAGAACAGGCAGTGTTGACAGGAATCAGGCTAACTGGATAGAATGAGGGATGCCTAGGAGAGATGGAAGCGGGGGATAATCAGCAAGCACATAGTGCTACTGAGCACTTACTGTGTGCCAGGAGCTTTCCTTAGCACTGGGTATACTGATTCAGCAGATGTGGAGGCCAAGGGAGTCTAGGTCCTTTCAGACCCCAAGCAAGGGGCTAGTGTTGGTCCTAGTGACTTTGCCAAAGGAAAGAAGGTGAATTGGTCAAAAGCAGGTGAAGGGAGCCCCCTGGCACAGGAGGCTGGGGCAGAAATGAAGAATTAATTTCTGAAAGGGAAAAGAGGAAGTCAGGACTGAGGCATCCTCTCTAGGACAATGAGCTGGGGGATGGAGATCATGAAGTATTTGTGCCCCTAACAACTAAGCTCAGTGACTGGCACGTGGCAGGCATGGTGCAAGCGTTCGTTGGGCTGAGGGCGATGGGTTCGGCTTCAGAGTCAGTATCACTGGCAGTTTCCACGTTTGACTACAAGGGCTCTGAGAACCAGACAGCAGGCAAGCCCCATGCAGGGTCTTGAAGCAGTTACTTAGGAACCAGCATGGTAGTAGGAAAACCTAATTATCTTCCCATCATATATACCGACCAGATGTTCCCATGCTCACTGAGGACGTAATAAGAAAGATCAGTGTGGGCTACAGCGGAATGGATTAAAGTCAGACCACAGGAAGGCCTTTTCACCAGAGTTTGGCCTACCCTACTCCACACTGTCTATGAGGGCTGGATTCTTGGTCTACCATTCCCATCCATTCTCCTCCCTCCAAGCCCCAGATAAAAAAACAAACACCCATCGCCTAGATCAGTAATCTAGGGCTGAGCTGGGGAAGCAGAGCGGTGGTGAGACAGGGACAAGCTCCAACTCTGATGGTTTCAATACTCCAAACAAAGCACCAGGGCAGTGGGTGTAACTCAAAGCTGTGCGTCAGGCAGGCCTTTCCGGCCTGGCCTGGCCTGGCCTGGGGTGTTTATTTTGTTTGTTCCTGGAAGCTGCTGCCCTGATGGACAGTGTTGGGGATGCTGAGTCCATGGGATTTGTTCCTGGAGGATCAGCCCTCTCACCCTTCTATCTGGACAGATGGGGCTCATCAGACCTCCTGAGTTCCCGACGAGGCCATCGCCAACCCTCCTTGTGTTTGCCTGAGTTACTGTCACTAGTGGTGAGGGTTGGCTGTGGGAATGTATGGTGGGGGCAGGGCTGGTTGGGTTGCCCCTCCTCTATTGGCTGCCTTCTCTTCTCTTCTCTCCACTCACTTTAGGCCCACTTTGGGGCCATTGCCAAACCACTGGCTCATTCATAGTTCAGACCGAAGTTTTTCTGTTTGCAGTAGCAACTGGTCACTACAGTTCCCACCTGTTCCCTCCAGGAAAGACAGCGATAGTTCCATTTAGGTGTTGGAATAGAATATACTGAAAATACAAAGGGCGAGTGTCGAGTGTGTGTGTGTGTGTGTGTGTGTGTGTGTGTGTGTGTGTGTGCGCGCGCGCGCGGTACATGTGTCTGTGTTTGTAGGTTATAGGCGAGACAGAAAGGCAGAGAAGCTGAGCTGCAGAAAGAGGGAGTGAGTCTCATCTCTTTGGGGGACTTCTTGGGGAGAAAGGGTGATATGCTCCTGTTTTCTCTCCAGACTCTCTTGAGACCATGGTAGAGTGCAAGGGCAACAGTATTTGAAAGGAGAGGTAATATTGCCTTGAGCAGTTTCTGAATGATGCTGGCAGCCCACCTATCCTTCAGTGGCTGTCTTGCTTAGGCTTGTAAATTTGTCAAACTAGAGACTCTATCACATTTTAATTGATTGAATGGATTGATTGATGATTGATAAAGAGACTGGTTCTCATTATGTAGCTCTGGCTGGCCTCGAACTCTCTATGTAGACTAGGATGCCCCTAGAACTCAGAGAGATCTGCCCCTGAGTGCTGGTCTCAAAGGCCTGTGCTATCCTGTTCAGACTTCCCATTGCGACCAGCTCTTTGTCGGTGGAGGTAAAGGGAACAGGAGTGGGGGCGGGGTTAAAGATGGGGGCCTTGTTCCATAGCCTCAGGATTTAGAACAGGATGTTTTAGCTACCAGATCCAAAGCTGTAAACATTGCTCAAACCTGCTCACTCTGCGTTCTCCAGCCCCCTCCTCTCTTCATCCTGCTGTGGCCAAGCGATCTTCATGGGCCAGCCACTGTGTCGTGCCTCTCACACCAGCGTGTAAGAGTGTTGTCGCAGATCCTTATTTTGTTAGTTTGTTTTGCTGTGAGGATCTTGGTGTTTATTAAATAAACCAACCGTTGAGTTTGTATGATATGCCACAAGCCTGGCCTGTGTTCTAGAAGTGTGTGTCACTTTGGCCTTTGGCTTGGGGCCTGGTAATGGTGGAGACCACTCAATTACCCAGTTACTCTCTTCCTGCAACTGCATAGCTTTTTTTTTCCCCTCTCTCTCAGAGATTGCAGGTAATGGTTCTACCCATCAGCCGCAGAGAATGTCTTGGGAAAGGAAGGAATGTTTTTTAAGGTCTATATATCAAATAACTCACCTCTTTATCCTTCTGCTGACGCCCAGCCCCTTTCAGAAAGGAGGCTATGACAAGGCCATCTCCACTTTACAGGTACATAGGGGCTCTGGGAGCCCGAGTGATCTGTGACAACATCCCCGGTCTGGTGAGCCGGCAGCGGCAGTTGTGTCAACGCTACCCAGACATCATGCGCTCAGTAGGTGAGGGTGCCCGGGAATGGATCCGAGAGTGCCAGCACCAGTTCCGTCACCACCGCTGGAATTGCACCACACTGGACCGGGACCACACTGTCTTTGGCCGCGCCATGCTCAGAAGTAGGATCCTCTTCCAAGCTTCTGACGCCCCTTCCCTTCCTATGCTTGGGGTGGGGGGAGTTAGAAGGGTAGGCACCACCCTCTTCATTTCCCCACACAAACTTTATACTTTAAGAAGCAATTGTGAGCAAACCTGGGAGACAGGGACAGCTGCTCTCTAGCCTAGACTGTAAGCCAGGGCCCCTCTTCCTTGCCTACTTCCATCTTACTCCGGCCTTTCTCTGGCTTCCCCATACCCAAGCCCAGCTGGGCATCCATGAACTCTGTGGCTAAGGATGAGAACCAGGTTCTCTGCTTCTTACCACCACAATCACCATTGTCACCCAGGCACCCTAACATTATAGCGAAGGGCACAAAAGATAAACAGAAGGTGATATGCAAGTATTCCAAGAGCTGATGTCCTGACCCCAGTTCAGCAAAGGTTCAGCAGAACTAGAAGGCAGAGGAGGAAGGGGGTGAGGTGGGATTCTGTGGGTGAAGAACGGGGGGCAGAGGAGGAAGGGGGTGAGGTGGGACTCTGCGGGTGAAGAACTGGGGGTGTTGAACCACCATCTGCAAGGGTAAGGGGAGAACCAGAGCAGACTCAGTATGGTTCTCTGAACAGGCTGACCCCCCCTGGGGCAAGGGGGTCCACATTGCGAGGGAACTGTCCAGCATCGGTGGCCTGAAAACCCTGGAATGTTGACTAAGACAGGTGTGGCTGCATCAGGGCTAGTTCTCTCTCTCTTCCCCCTCCCCCTATTCTGTGGTGGTGGTGGTGGTGGTGGTGTGTGTGTGTGTGTGTGTGTGTGTGAGAGAGAGAGAGAGAGAGTGCATGGGAGAGTGGGTGAGAGAGCAAGAATGAGAGTAAGAGAGAGTGGGTAGGAGAGAGCGTGCATGAAAGTAAGAGAGTGGGAGGAGGTGGGCAGACCCTTAGGGAAAACAAAAGGAAACAGAGTAGAGGTTAGCCTAAGAGATCGGATGTACCAAGGAGTGGAGCACTGAGGCCTCACGGGAGAGGATGGCTACTACTCTGAGGGATGCTCTTAGAACACAAGGAAGCTTTGGTGGGTGGGTTGGGCTCTGGAAAAGCGGCGGAGACTTCTGAAGTTGTGCTGGTTGAAGAAAGGGATGGACAGAGTTGGCCATGTGGCCTGGCTCTGCAATCCTAGCACTATGGAGGCTGAGACAGGAAAAGCTCAAGTTCAAGGCCAGGTTACATTTACATAACACTTTCCAGACCTGGATCATGGAGTAAGACACTGTGAGAAACACCCAGAAGTAAGTAAGTAAGTGTGTGTGTGTGTGTGTGTGTGTGTGTGTGTGTGTGTACACACACACACACACACACACACACACACGGAGAGGGTGGTGGTGGATGTGGAGGAAGGGGAGGAATGGAAGACACGGGCTGGGCCATTCCTGTAATAAGTCTCTGCCTGTCTTGTGTAGGCAGCCGGGAGGCAGCGTTCGTCTATGCTATCTCGTCAGCAGGAGTGGTCCACGCTATCACTCGGGCCTGCAGCCAGGGTGAGCTGAGCGTGTGCAGCTGTGACCCATATACCCGCGGTCGGCACCATGATCAACGAGGGGACTTTGACTGGGGTGGCTGTAGTGACAACATCCATTACGGTGTTCGCTTTGCCAAGGCTTTTGTGGATGCCAAAGAGAAGAGGCTTAAGGATGCCCGGGCCCTCATGAACTTACACAACAACCGCTGTGGTCGCACGGTCAGTACTCACATCTGGGAATATACGTTCACATTTTCTGGTGTAAACCAGTTAGTGTGACCACAGGCTGAATTCAATGGTAGAGGAGTCAATGGCTTCTGGTTCACTTCCACGATCCCTAACCTTCTGCCACAGACTGCATGGAGCTTGGGAATGCAGGGGGCATTAGGAATACATAGCCACAATCAAGTTTTCATGAGACAGAGAAATAACTTCCTTTTTCTTCCTTTTCTTTTTTTTTTTTTTTTTTAATCTTCCCTTTCTCTTCTCTTTCTTTCCCAGTTTCCTTCCTTTTGGTTTTGGTTTAGTTTTTCTGCATGGAATAGGGAACTGGGTGAAGTGGGGGCTTAAACTCCAGGTTTGTTTCTTTCAGGGTCTGTGAAATCTTGGCTATCTTGGAATTTGATATATAGACCAGGCTGGTCTTGAACTCACACAGATCCGCCTACTTCTGCCTGCTTAGTGTGGCAGTTCAAGGCATGTACCACCATGTCCTGCCAATGATGCTTTATTTGTTTGTTTTGTCTTGTGGACAGGGTCTCACTCTGCCGATATCCTAGGCTGATCTCACAATTGATGCCATGCTCTTGTGGCAGCCTCCAGAGTAGTGAGATTATTTGTGTGTGACACCATGCCTGACTAAAACGCAAATTTTAAATATTTAAAAATCGGATCTGTTATGGTTGTGTGTACACATGTGGATATCTATGCCTGGGCTTTGTCACAGAGGTCAGAGGAGGATGTCAGGTGTCTTGTTCCGCTACCCCCGCCATATTCTCTCGAGACAAGGACTCTTACTGAACCTGGGGCTCAATCCCAGCAATCTTCCTGTCTCCAATCCTCCTGTTTCTGTGCCCCAGTGCCCACCACCGGGATTCTATGTCATGTGCTACCACGCCTAGCTTTTTACACGGGTTCTAAAGACTTAAACTCAGGTCCTCACAGGGACTGTAAGTGCTCTTAAGTCCCTGGCTGTCTCCTAAGCCCCAAAGTAGCTTTTAATTTATTAAGTTTTAATTTATTATTGTTGTGGATATATGCATGATATATATGGGCAGGCATGCATGGCATGGTGCATGTGTGGAAGTCAGAGGACAACTCTGTGGAACTGGTTCTCTTCTTCTACTTATAGTGAGTGTCTAGGGATGAAACCCAGGTGGCCAGGGCTGCATGGCAATTACCTTTCATTGATATCAGTATCACTGACCCAAAAGTAGCTTTGTTTTGTTCTGCTTTTAAGAAGAAAACATTCCTTCATAACAACTAAGAGTTTCAGGTATCACTTTAGGCTATTCACTCGTGTTTGAGCATCTGCTGTGTACCATGCTGAGAAATGGTGTGCTATAGAAGCAGAAGACATGGTACCTAGCGCTTTAAAAGATACACAGGCTGTAATCAGGAGCAGACTCCTGTGGGTTGACAATCCAGCAGGCAGTCATGCAGAGCAAAGGACTGTTGGTCCAGGAAGACTTCCTAGAAGAGATTCTGTGATGGGTTCAGGAAGATTGGGTGGGATCTGATGTGGCAGAGAATCACCGTGGGCTCAACCGCAGGCCTGGATCAGCATAGCTCAGAGCACGACTGCTTGACCCCAGGGATGCCTGTACAGTGTCCTGAGCTCTCTCCTCTCTCCTCTAGGCTGTTCGGAGATTCCTGAAGCTGGAGTGCAAGTGTCACGGTGTGAGTGGCTCCTGTACTCTGCGCACCTGCTGGAGAGCACTCTCAGACTTCCGACGCACAGGTGACTACCTGAGGAGGCGATATGATGGGGCTGTGCAGGTGACGGCCACACAGGATGGGGCCAATTTCACAGCAGCGCGCCAGGGCTATCGCCACGCCACCCGGACTGATCTTGTCTACTTTGACAACTCCCCTGACTACTGTGTCTTGGACAAGGCTGCAGGTGAGAAAGAAGCAGGCAGAGACATCATGGAGCTTGCTTATTAGCACAGGCACTTCTGCTTTATCAAGGGCTGTCTAGCTTGCAGGAGTTAAAGAAGGGAAAGGAGTCAGTCACTTCCTTACATGAAAACCTTGTCTTGAGATAGGTATGTCTCAGGCTGGCAGGTCATATGTTACTATGTTACTCACTATATCCCTGGTGTCTGGGATACAGTAGGTACAACTCAGAGAACATTTAAATGATCCACCTGTTTTCAAGTTCTGGGCAAGAGGTGAGCTACACACACACACACACACACACACACACACACACACACACACACACACATGAACATGGGGAATCAAAACTGCTTCTTGATATGCCACCACTACAAAAGAAGTGAGGGGAACAGGAGATCTCTGCCAAGGCTGGTAAAGCAGCAAACACTTGATTACAAGCAGAAAATGGCTGCTTCTCGGGCTGCTCTAAGTATGCGTGGCAGTGGGGCGGGTGTCTTGGGAACGCTGCAAGGTGATAAGGTGCTCCTGTGAGAGAATGGAAGCTCACATCTTGGTCCAGGTAAGTTAACCCAGGGACAATGTGTAGCTCAATGGAGCTGCTTCTCTTTTGGTTCCTGTCATGACCACCACCTGAGAGACTGGACCAAGTGGAGGATGGCATGACTGAGAGAGGCGTAGTCAGGATAGAGGTTCACGTAGAAGGTGTCTCAGGCTCTTTTCCCAGGCAGATTCGATAGTCGAGACTTGGTAGAGTAGAGCCCTGCACCATGGCTGGCTTCCATCCTGTTTGTTTGCACTTCCCATTATTTCTAGAGTTGAGTGGCCCAAAGTGCTTCAGCCCAAAGGAAGCAGGTAGCATCCCACCTGGATAATGAAGGCCATATGAACTCTAGGGAGTGCTAGAAGTCAAAAAGGTTGGGGAGGCCCTCTGATCTCCTGGTGGTTTACTGCCATGAGGTAGCTTTTCCATGTGGTCTAATGCAGAGGATTCATATCTAAATGCCCAGGAATAATTTCCACATATCTGTATAGGCTATTCTACTACCCCTAAAATGTGTCTTTGGAGAAGGATCTTTGGAGTTTGGAGGGAGGATGAGTCATACACTTATTAATTTTTCTCAGAGGCATAAACTTAGGTCCCCTAAGCCCCAAGAGATCCCAATGATATAAGCCTCCCCCCACCTCCCGAGTATGGAACCAAGGATCCCCTCCACGGTAGTACTGCCCAACTAAACTTCCTACGTTGATTGAATCCTCATTGCTACTGTTTCCAGTGCTCCAAGGTCAAGGGATGCCTCAAAGTACAGGTAGTACTAAACCTTCTATGTACTCTGCTTCTTAACATACATATCTATGATGAAGTTTAATTTTTAATTGATAAGTAAGAGAGTAGATTCACTCTTTTAATGCTACTGTTGATCTAACCCAGGACCTTACAATATGCTGGGCTCTCCTACTGAGTCACAAAGAGGATGATTTTTTTTTTTTTTCTCTTTTCGAGACAGGGTTTCTCTGTATAGCCCTGGCTGTCCTGGAACTCACTCTGTAGACCAGGCTGACCAGGCTGGCCTCGAACTAAGAAAGCTGCCTGCCTCTGCCTCCTGAGTGCTGGGATTAAAGGCCTGCACCACCACGCCCGGCTAAGAGGATGATTTGAATAATAGACATTTACAAGTTTTAGTCATTTATCTTTGGATTGTCCATTTAATACTTTTAGCATGACAGTTGATGTTGGGCAGCAAATGACACTGAATAAAACCACAAACAAGTGTGACAGACTTGTTAATCCAATTCAAAACCAAAACCTTTTAGTTTAGCTAATAATTTAAATTCTCTGAATTTAAGAGATCTAACACAGTTAGTAGCTAGTCTGCTTGTACAGCTCCAGATTGTAGAAGAGGACTTTGGTATTGAGGACCCAGCTCTCGGCGTTAGAATAACATATGTAGACCTAGTCAGCCCATACTCTATAGAGTAGTAGTTTGCTAACATTTTGGATTATATATTCCGGTTGTTAAAAAAGAAAATAGAGGGGGCTGGAGAGATGGCTCAGTGGTTAAGTGTTCTTGCTGCTCCTCTAGAGGACCTGAGTTCAGTTTCCAGCATCTACATTAGGTTGCTCAGAGCTGAATCCAGGAGACTGATGTCCTCTTCCGGACTGTGAGGGCACCCACACGCAAGTGTGCACACACACATACAAAGATACACACACACATACACACACACACACACACACACAAGAAAATAAATAAAATCAATCTTAAAGAGTAAAATCGAGAGCTGGAAAAGTGGCTCAGCAGGCAAAGGTGCTTCTGCAAACCCTATTAATCTCAGTTTGGCCCCCATTGTACTATACGGTAGGAGAGAACCAACCTCCACAGGTTGTTCTCCGACTTCTGAATGCATGCTGTGGTCCCCCATGTGTGTGTGTGTGTGTGTGTGTGTGTGTGTATAATGTGTGTGCATGTATTTATATATATACATATACACATACAAAAATTTTTTAAGAAAGAAAATTGAGCACATGTGCACTTAAAGACGTCTGCTTATGTTGTTGCTATACCATGTAATTATTAGATATTCATGTCTTCTACATGGTTGTCATTGTCACTATAACAGTGCTGGGATCCAATCCAGGGTCTTGCACATGCTAGGCAAGTATGTCACCACTGAACTACACTCCTAGCCCTAAATCAGAGATTTTAAACCAATAAGCTAAAAAACAAAGAATTTCTGCTTTTGTCCTCCCCATATCCTAGTGGGTTGGTGGGGGGCATTGCTGTTGAGCTCTTTCTTGAAGTCTCAGGCCAGGGGTCCCTGTTAGTAGGAAAAGGGTTGATGGGGTCTTTTTGTGCTGACATCTTTTGAATTAGCATTCCCTGTACAAGGAGAAAGCTACCCTACTTTTCAAGAATCCCTTCTGAAAGGGGTGTAACACAGAAACTTCTTGCAGTAAGCTTCCAGCCTGTCATGCCAATCAGCTCATCTCTGTTGGACGGAAATAATAAATGTACGCTAACAATCTATTACATTAGATTTTGAGTTGTTTTGTTTCCTCGAGACAGCATCTTACTATGCATTCTAATCTGACCTCAAACTCACTACACAGCCCAGGCTAGCCTAGAACCAAAGTGGCTTTTCTTGCCTCAGTATTTTGCATCATGGCTACAAGCAGGTGCTACCACACCTGGATAGCCATTATTTTATATACATTTGCATATATGAAAACTGAGGCCCAGATACAATCATTAACTTGCTAAATAGCTACAGCTATGAAATAGTACAACTAGAATTTAAATCCAGATAATGTGCCATCATATTCCCTACAAAATAGAGAACCTCACCTGACCTACAGTTCTTCTATTTTCAAGCTAGATTCTGAAGAGGACATGGCAGTGTGGGGGCTGCAGGAAAGGGACGGTGCTGGGACTGGTGCCTCTGGGGAGCTTTGATAGTGGCAACAAGGGAACCTGGGTCAGAGGGCAACGAGTGACCGTTTTGGTTATATTTTCAGGAACAGAGGTTCTTTATGGCTTCTTAAGAGTGTAAGGGTGGACTGGAGAGATGCCTCAGTGATTAAGAGCACTGACTGCTCTTTTGAAGGTCCTGAGTTCAAATCCCAGCAACCACATGGTGGCTCACAACCATCTGTAATGAGATTAGATGTCCTCTTCTGGTGTGTCTGAAAACAGCAACAGTGTACTTACATATAATAAATAAATAAATCTTAAGAAAAAAATAAGGGGGTGTAAGGGTACCCAGAGTGGCATAAACAAAAGTGACTTGTTTCTCACCTCTCTTCCCTGACTCAGGTTCCCTAGGTACCGCAGGCCGCGTCTGCAGCAAGACTTCTAAAGGAACAGATGGGTGTGAAATCATGTGTTGTGGCCGAGGGTATGACACAACTCGGGTCACCCGCGTCACCCAGTGTGAGTGCAAATTCCACTGGTGCTGTGCTGTGCGGTGCAAGGAGTGCAGAAACACTGTGGATGTCCACACATGCAAGGCCCCTAAGAAGGCAGAGTGGCTGGACCAGACCTGAACACACAGAAACCTCATTCTTCCCTCCACTTCAAGCCTCTGACTCAAAAGCACAAGACCCTTGCATGCGCACCTTCCTCTACCCTCAATCCTGGGCTGCTATGGCTTCTGTCACGGACCTGGAGAGTGATCCGGAGGGACCCCAATGTCCCGGCCGCCTGGTTCCTTAGCCCTAGGGACGTGTTGATAGGGGATGGATTTAGGAGGCTGAGTGACTCCCTGATGGTCCATCTGGAGGTTTGAAGGGAGAGTAGGAGAGGTCTGTCTTCAGAGTGATTTGAGTTGCACTAAGTCAAGGCTCATCCTCCCCTTTGCTTGCACTGACTTCTGATCCTCTTTGGGTATGCAACAGGAAGGGAACCTGGAGGTAGCTTCCGTGTTTGATGCTACTCTGCCTGAGGATAGGACAGAGATAAAACTGCCTGTCCCTTTGCTGGAGACAGTACGGGCAGACAATCTTAGGCCATAGTATTCTGCTGAGACCCTGAGATAGCTAGATGGGTTAGCCACATTGAACAAGGCTCCACATCATGCTTCTACGCAGCTTATAAAGTAGTGGTTTGGTGAGGAGGAAAATCACAATGCTCTACAGATACACATTCTCTGTGCCTCCCTTTCCACCTACATCACACAGCAGCAGCCTGCTCACTGGCTGCCTGTTCAGAGTGAGGCAGCTTGCAGTGGGTCAAATTCTTACCAGGCCATTAGAGGCCCGGAACAGGATTGTGAGAGAATGACATAGAAAGCCTGGCTAGGCCTTGGGACTTCCCCCACATCCACTATTCCGGAGATTCGGTAGGAAGGGAGGTAACTCATGGGAAGGGTGAGCGCACCTGATCTCAGGGGTTCCATGAGGATCAGTGTATACTAGGAAGGCAGAGATCTCGCATTTTGCTAGTTCTTGAGGATCTTCAGCTTTGAAGTAGGAACAAAAGGCAGCAGCTATAGAGAGAGAGCTGGTGCTGGAGCCGAGGTGGCAAACATCCTATAAGGCCTTTCTCATTTACCCAGCAAATCTTTATTTTGTGATTCACCAGGTCCAACTGTTAACTACTGCACGTTCCACGATCGACTTAAACAGGGAAGGTTCTCTCTGTGCTACTGACCGTTGCCTAACGAGGGTACACAGGAGTGGAGCCTTCAAAGAGAGCAGGCACAGTGACATGGGGGTTCCAAACCTTGATGGTCTAGTTTTATGTGACCTCGACAATGGTCATCTTCTTCCCTATTGATAAACAGAAATAGTATAGAAATCCACAGTTAGACTTAGGTCTAATCCCAGCTATTTACTCTCTATTTTTTATTTTCAGCAGGGTCTTTAAATTCTCCTCTCCCATTTTCTTATCTGTAAAGTGAGGGTGAAACTGAGATCTAACTGTGCCCCAAACTCTAGCCGACTGATAGACGTCATCAACACTCTCACTGGTCAAGTACTTCCTGCTTCTCTGGGACCTTCTGATTTAGGGCTGTCTGGGCAGACAACAGACTAGATTCAAAGGCTTTCACAAGGAATTCTGGATATAGCTCCTCTCTCTCTTCTCAGGTTCCTCTTCATCCAATCGTACTCTCAGATGTTTGTGGAGCAACCTCTTTCTGCCCAGGCAGCAGGAGGCTGGGGTGGGGTGGGGTGGGGGGGCACAGCTCTGGCCACAGAGGCAGATTTATTTGGATGATAGGACTAATATTTGTGTAACCTGCTGAGACCTGTGTGGGAGAGTTTAGTATGGTTTTTCTTTTGGTGAGGGGATTTGCTCCGGTTTCACATCCATTAACACAAAACATGAGCTAGTCAGGGCCCTTGTGGTCTGTGGTGAGGGGATGACTGGAGAAACGGGACTGAGTGAGTCAGGCGGAGGGAATGTCTTCCTCGCAGAGTAGAGTCAACGGGATAACTGATGAGCCAGTGGTGGGGTCACGGAGGGGGGCGGAGGGGAAGAGGGACTTCTCTTGGAAGAGAGGAGTTTTGGGGCAGGGGCGAGAACATCCAAGTTACGGTATCAGTGATGGCATTGGCCTTCACTGGGGAGCCAGCCTGAGGTAAATCTACTTGTGCTGTATTCTCTTTGAGTTTGGGTTCTTAGCTGTGGCAGACATCTGTGACATCTCATATTACTCCATGCCTTTGCCTGGGCTCCAAATTCTAGCTGATAAAGATATACAACCACTTATAAATGGCTCAGAGAGAAATAGCTGTCCAGGGAGTGAGAAGTTTGTAAAGTGAGGTGTTTATGTGAGAGAAAAGATATCCGAGTCCTGCTACGGAAGCTGTGTGGCCCCAAGAAGGAATGGTGGCCAAGCAATTAGTTTTTCCTCCGAACTTAGCTTGTCTCTGCATTCCAACTGGCTTTAGACAACTGGCGCTCATTCTGCGCTATACAAACAAACTGATTTATTTGGAACAAGCAACAAAACAAGAACTTTATTCCGTGCCGGGACTCCACAGAATTCTGTTGCTACCTACTCCTTGTCTGCTCTGAAGGCCTCCTCTTCTGTCTCTAGATGGTAGAGGTTTGTTGCCCACCAGCGGTGTCTTAACCTCCTTCCTCAGTTCCTTTCTCTCGTGTTGGCCCTTACTTCATTTATCTTTTGATAAACATTTAGGACAGTGTATTTCAATAGGAGCTATTTGGATACAAAGTGAACTTAAAAGGTACTGTTTCTATCCTTTAGGGATAATAGGATCTTTTCGGAGAAGTGGCTGCACAGCCTGCAGGCAGTTTCTTTTAAATAGAAGAGCCAGGGTGATGGCTTATGGTTGTAATCCCAACACTCTGGGAGGCTGATGCAGGAGGATAGCTGTGTTTATGAGCAGTGAGTTCCATGTTAGTTTAAGAGCAGAGTAAGACCCTGTCTCAAACAAACAGGAAGAAAGAATGTTGGCCATACCCCATAACTCAGCACTATAGAAAAGAAGCTTTCAGTTTTCAGCTCTGAACAATGGCATCAGAGCACGCTCTTCATTAGTGTACTTCAGATTAAAAGAAGAAAATACTGTCCTGAGGGTCTGTGTGCAAAGCTTTGGAGATTTAACTTATGAGCACTCCAGGCTTCATCTCTCTTCCTCTCTGCTGTAGGAAACTATCTTCCCCTTTCTCTTGCATCCCTTATCGAGAACACCAACCATCAGGTCTCTTGCCAAATTCTTAGACCCACTCAGGACATAAGTCTCTGCATGGCTTAATAGAAGACAGATAATCAGGATTTCCCGCCCCCACCCCACCTTTCTAAAATTTGTATTTAAATGCCCTCAGTGGTCATAGGGCAGAAGCCCAAGCTAGCTGGGGATAAGGGACGCGGCCAGGGAGAGTGTTTCTCATCCCTGGGAGGCATTCTGCTTAGCTCCTGCAGCCAAATTACAGCAGCAGAGAACAATGCAGTGCATTCCTGGGCAGGTCGGTGGGCCCTGGGCGCCTGGGTCTGGTGGAGAGAGGTGCCAGACACAGAGCGCTCCATAAGCAACCCTGCAGAGCTGGCCCTGGGTGCAGAAATGAAATACAGCGAGCTTCACATTACACACCTGGTTATTGATGGCCTTGCTGGAGGCCTCTGCCCCCACCTTCCACTTGGGAACTGCCTGTACTGCGGGGGCTGGGCACCTCCGAAGCAGTGTTGGAATATAAGAAAGGCATGCTTCTTTTTTACTCTTTGCCCTTCCTGTCAGCCTGAGCATAACTCTGAGGACACACATGGACCCATGTGCAGAAGGTGGACTCAAAACAGACTCCCACAGCATTTTTTGGGTTGTATGGGGATTATAATAATCTCACCTCTCCCAACAATTAAAATAAGCAGCTAGATCCTCCAGAAGTCACACCAACAACAGGGTCAGCTACAAGCAAGGAATGTTTCAAAACTACATTATCAACATGCATGCAGTGTTTGCTTTGGGAATTGGTACTCCCCTGGGAGGTGGTAGAGGAAGGACACAGAAAGGGCATGGAGAAGAGATCAAGGGTGGAGAATTACCACCCAAGCAGAGTGGCTGAGGCCGGGTAACTTCTCAAACCTGGTCTGCACTGAGGACAGGGAGAAGTGCATCCTATGTGTTCTGAGTGACTGGCCAGCCTCCTGGACCTGCCCCGAGGTATGCACCGTCACTGGGCTTGCTTTTTATCATCTGCTGTTTTACACTCTTAACAGACCAGAAAGCAGGACACCTTTGGTTCCAGGAGTGATCCTAAGAGGGGTGCTGGAAGAACAAGCAGTGCTTGACAAGGCTGAATGCGGCCCAGTTGCTGACCTGTCGGGAGTGGTCTTTATCTTTGGATGATTGACAGGTTTCAGCTAACAGATCTGAAGTTCCCCTCCTTCCATGCCTGGGTATCACTGGGCACTGCTGCAGCCACTCACTTAGGATGCGGCACTCACCCAGGATTTGAAAGACGAATATTCTCTGCTTTGCTCCCTAACTCTTTTGTTGTTGAGTATCTTTTGTTGTTATTCACTTCCATTTTGCCCATGAATCTACTGACAGAACAGCTGGACATAGGAGTTTTTTAATCAAGAAGGCAGAATTCTGGTTCCATTTTGTCAACACTATCAGCCCCTGTAAGCAACTATGGCCAAACAGAAAAGCCAAGCCACAGTTTCAACTCCCCCCCCCCCCCCCCCCGAGACAGGGTTTCTCTGTGTAGCCCTGGCTGTCCTGGAACTCACTCTGTAGACCAGGCTGGCCTCAAACTCAGAAATCCGCCTGCCTCTGCCCCTCCCAAGTGCTGGGGTTAAAAGGTGTGCGCCACCACGCCCGGCCCAGTTTCAACTTTAGACAAATTCCAAGACGGGGATTCCACAAAAATAGCAATAGTGCTCACAATAGCCTTTTGTGCACAAGCTGCTTGGGCATGTATATATAAGTCTCACCATCACTGCAGGGCTTGTGAGGTGGAGAGTACTCTGTTGATGGAGCCATTCCGAGAGGTTCAGTGAATGATCCCACCAGAATGCCAACCTAGTTTTCTTTAGCTTCAAATACCTTGTACTCTTTTCAAAGTCTGAGGATGCTAGGATTTGGGGGTAGGGGAGTGTTGCCATAGTACCAGCACTTCAAAACAGAAACTACTGTTAACTGGCCCGACCCATAGAGGAGTCCTAGACTGCCAGCAGAGTATCTAAGCAGAGCTTATGAAGGCGAAGCCTACATTCCCATAACCTCATCAATGTCTTGTTCCTACTCTGTCACTGTTAACCATCACTCTACAAAGAACTCTGCATTTCACCAGCCGTTGCTTCTCATTCTTTGTAGCTCCACCCCATCCCTCAGATTAGCATTCAATTTTTTTGTTTTATTTTCTCTTAAGTTCTTTTCCAGTGGTGCATAGGCAGAATGGAAGTAGTCATGAGAAGACATGGCTTGTTTTGAATTTCCTTTGAGACTTCATTCTTTTTAGAAATCACTACCAAGTCCTTGGTGAGAGAGCTAAGCCACCATCCCACCCAAGCCCACTCAGGACACTAGCTGAGACACTGCAGTTCATCTACCAACTGTGTCCAACCTTGGCAATACAATACAAAAATCTTTGCTCAAGAACTGTGCAGGCAACTCACAAAGCCTGTCATGTTTTAAGTAAGCTTATAACTATAATTTTGTGTTGGGCTGCATTTATAGTTATTATTTACTAGGTGCAGATACATGTGGTTTATGGGCTGCAGGCTGGACACAGCTAAGACAAAGGAGATCTATGATGCAGAGAAAAATCTCTAAGATGAGACAGAAGCAGATTTTATTTGATCAAAAACTCTTGCTTCTCTCAGTTCCTCCTTCTACACTCACTCAAAATTGGGGTCTCAGTTTAATCGTGGACAGCAGAGGAAAAAAAAAAAAAGCAGCTCAGCCAAGCCTTTCCTGTCCTGCACTGGAGTACACTTGGTTAAGATAGCATAAGCCCTCATATCCCCTGCGTATCTCACTGGTGTACCCCAGCCGAGAAGCCAGAGGCGAAGCTGCAGGAGCACAGTGCTCATCAATCATAGCCTGGGACGTTGCAGCTCTCTGACCTGGGCCCCTGCTTGAGCTGGGGAAAGAACACCTACCTACAGTCAGGATTTCTCCTGCAGCAACTCTTAGGTTTTGGTCCATCCATCTTGGCTCTCACTGCTCTCCTGCTCTCCACCCCCAACTGCCTCCACATGTGGGCTCAGAAGTCATCATCTAAAGAATTCCACTGCTCACCTCCTGCATAGCAGCACAGCCCCATGAGGCCGCACACCAGATGGAAGGGATAAAAGTACGAGGTCATGGCTTCTAGCAAGAGGTTTTTCTTAAACTAACCCTGACTCCTGGAAAAGAGTCAGAGCAGGAGTATGTCTGGTGAGCTGCTGACAACAGCAGCTTCATAGATCTTGTGTGAAAAGGAAGGAAAATTCTACCTTGGCTTTCAGTGGAAATTTCCCTACTTCTATCTTTGGGTCTACTCCTGGTTTCATGTCTGTAGCTTGAAGATGTCCGAGAAGAATGCAGACATGGGACAAATCAAAGGCTTAAGTATTTCCTAAACGTGAGGACCCACATGCTGACACGCAGGCCTTGCCTCAACAGATGCCTTATTTCTCCAAGGAATACAACTATCAAGTAAAAGGGAGAAAGGTGCACTAGGACACTGATGACCTTGGACAGGCTGTCAGTAGGTTTTCATAGGTTTGTGTAGAGTAAAAAGGCAAGGGGGTTGGGGAATGGCCATCATTGTTAGCATTATGAATGTTGGGAGACAACACACAGAAACAGCAGTTACACAGAGACAAACAGAGACTGGGCAACAAATCTTAGAATAAAGTATGAATGAGATCCATCAGAGGTGCTTTTCCAAAGGAGGTGCCCGAGAGCTGGAATGTTATAAGATAAGGCATGAACAGCTGGACGGCAGTCAGAGGAAGGCATTCTATGTTGAAGGAACTGGTGTGTGCTGAGGCTTACAAGCAAGAATGTACAAGCAATATATTAGGAATTTCAAACAAGTATATACTATATACATTGGGGAATACAGAGAAACCAGAATGCTGAGCCCAGAGCTTTATTATGAGGTGACTGTGTCAGAAGGCTCAGAGTCCCAGAAGAGCTATGTCGGTGAACTCCAGGGCATCTATGGGAAAGCACTGGGATAAGTTCATCTGATACACATACAACAACTCAAAGAGATGGCTGCTTGTGAAATCCATCAAAATGCTATGCATCATTAACTACTGATCCTTATCATTTGAAATTCTGAGTTAATCAAGTGATATTAAATGCCTAGAGATATGATACATGAATGTAGCATTAGGCCCGGAACCTGACATCAGTCAAGTCAAATGTGTAAGAAATGAGAATGTAAAAAAGGAATAATTTACAATGGAAAATACATTTCTTCCCTTCACTCCAAACTTTAAAACTTGTCTGACTCTTATTCCATTTGATATATTGGATTTTTGTGGTCACAGTTTATCATATCTAAGGACACAGTGAATAGAGGGAAACTTCAGGAGAATTTTAGAGACCACAAAACAAGCTGACTGATGAGTGAGAGACAGTTCTAATGCACTACAGGGCACTGGACCAACAGCCAAGAGCGGACAGATTCTGAGCCCTGGTCTCCAACTAGATCGTGGTTGGTTAGATTTGTGGCTTGTTAGGTTGATAAAAGCAGCTCTATTTAGCAGAATATTTATTTAATCTAATGTACTTGACAGAATTTCCCTAACTTACATGGCAATCCTGCTCCTCTGTTCAGTTTCCTGATGCCACTTTCAAACACAGCATAAATACTGGGTTGTGTGCTGGCTCCAGTGCATGCTGAGCATGTGTATTTCAATGCTCCTTGACTATGGCCAAAGGCGGGCAGTAGCTTAGGTTTCTGCTTCACCTAGCTGGCATGAGTAGGTGCTGGGAGGGAGGTGGCGACTTCACGCGATGGTGTTTGTTAGTGTCATCTCAGCTTCATCTCAGCTTTTCTCCTCCTCTCCTGGGCACTTTATTAAAGGTGATTTCTGAAACCCTTCACAAAAGGAAAGCTCAGGGGTTTACATTCAATTGTGACACCACCATGAATTCATTAAGCAGCATGTTTCAGGTTGCACTGTAATTTCTCCATGTAATGTAAACCCATGGAATCTGACATAAGCTGATTGCTTGTGCTGGTTATTTTATTTACATTTCTGAATGGAGGGGATTTCAATACTCATAAAGTTTTTCATCTGGTCTCCCAGGGCAGCCACTATAAAGTAAGCCTAGAGACGGAAGCCTCAGCGTGCATGACTGGTTAAGCAACAAGGGAAAAGCTATTGCTCAAAAAGCAATTTTAAAAAATTCAATATGGAATTTGAGGCTGAAACACAGATATGGTTACTCTTAATGCCATCCAGAAGATAAAAGCTCAGGAAAAAACGCTAAATAACCAAGTTCCTTATCTTTGTTCCAGTGCTGTGAGGGTGGGGAGCAGCTTCACGGAGTTCAAAGGGCTGGAGTTAAGTCCTCCCAGAGCCCCAATGAATGCTAGCAGACACAGTCAGTGTGACGCAGGAATGCAGGTGACTGAATGGCTGGGAATGGGCTCCCTACCACATACAAAGTGACTATGCTTTCTTACCACTGTGTAACGAGTTAGAGTTCTTTAGAAACTGCCACCACACAACCAAATTACTCACTAGAAGTGGATATTCTGTTAACCTACTCAGAGAATAGCCCTTTCTGCTTATTCCAGTAGGTTTGGCAAGCTTAGAGATTGCCAGAGAGTAACAGCCACCAGGAAACTCCGAAGCCTCCATCTTCTGCCTTTAAGTCACTTTTTAAATTATCTACCTCCTTTCTTTTGCTATGGCACTGAGTTACTGCAGTATGCTCTCTGGTCCTCTAGTCCAGCCTACACTTCTACACCACACACACTACATCATTTAATCAGTTTCACTTTCACTGATGACATATCTGATTTGTATAAACTCACCAGCCACAGGTTCCATATCTATTTTACACTATGTACACTGTTATTCTAGTATTCAGGAGGCTGAAGCAATAAGGATTGAGATTTGAGGTCAGCCTAGGCTACACAGTGAGACCCTGTTTCAAAACCTGAGTATCCTAACGTCATAACTTCAGGTTTCCAGTTAGTACATATCACTTGACTGAGGTGTCACAGTAAAGATAGGAACTAGTTTCACTTCCTTGGGAAGCAAACACTCTGGAGGTCACTTCTATAAAGAAAGACTTGTAAAGGATTCAGAGTTGGAACAGCAAAGTTCAGCTTGCAAGCATGGACAATAGGAACTTAATGCTGTATCCCAAAATTCTTCTGCTTAGTTTTTAAACTTGCATGGCACATGCCTATTTATCAGAATTAGTGCTACACGAGACAGTTATGGGGTGAGTGTGTGAGCTCTGGGGGATGTAGGGGCATTGTCTTCTGCCCTCCCCCCCCCGCCCCCCCAGCATAGACAGAAATCAGTAAGTAGTTCTAAGTCACTAGTCTGCTCCCATGACATGGTATTTCATTTTCACCTAGAATATCCTTCAGCCATTATTAAATGGTCACTATCAGGTATGAGCTGGTATAAAAGAAGGAACTATATGGGTAGGAGCTTTTATGGCCATTATTATGTGACTAGGAGGTAAGGCTTTTCTTAAATGTGTCACTGAGGAACTCTTCATTATGTGTTAAATTGTAAGTTATTCATACAGACAGTATACTGAATACTACATTTACAAAACTTAGGCAGTGAGGTATAAAGATGAAAATAATCTACGCTGCATCTTTGAAAGAGAATAAAGACACTTCTTTCTGGACTTAAGGACTCTAGCCAGATGGTTCTGAAAGGAGGGCCCTCTGTGAGTTGAGCTTGCCTCTGTCATCATTAAAATGGAAGCATGAGCTTTCTACGGTGGCAGTAATCCCTGCTTCATCCTTGCACATATCAATGCCCTGTTCAACACTCTACCACAAGACTATGATCTACTTGTGAACAAGAATTGTATCTATATTTCATAGAAGTACCCAATAAATATTCATTTATTATATTAATTAATTAATTAACAAACAAGGGCTGGGGGGATTGGCTCAGCTGGTAAAGTGCTTGCAGCATAAACATGAAGACCTGAGTTTGAACCCCTAGCATCTACATAAAAAGCCAGGCACAGCGGTGTCCCTATAATCCCAGTACTGGGAGGGAAGAGATAATCTAGCCAATGTGTGTGTTCCAGGTCCAGTGAGAGACGCTGTCTCAAACTATAAGGTGGAGAGTGAAAAAGAAACACCCAGTCTTGACATCTGGCTTCACATGCACACACTAGACAGTGACACTGCACACCCAAACACACATGCATAAAACACAAAACAGACAAATCCATTAGTAGTAAGATCTTAATGCAATGAATTTGAAACTCAAAGGTTTATAGTGTGCTTACTAGTTAGCATATTCTTTTTAATGCTGAGGCTCTTTTAAACGCCTAAACTTGAAAACAAATTAAGATAAGCCTTTTGGAGTTCTTCCATTCAAAAGGCTGATACTGAAAGCTTTTTGTCAGAGTATCCAAGACTCTCTGAACTGCATGTTCCAGTGTAGTTTTTGTTTTGTTTTTAAAAGGTGGTATTACAATAGCTAAAATAGACCAAGAGCAAATGAATAAGAACAGTCTTCGCAGTCAAGGCTTAGCTAAATTAGAATCCCTGGGCTCCCAGGAAAGGCTAAACCCCCAAAGGGATCAGAGTCAAGTAAATAAAAATCCAGCTGAATGTTATCAGAGGGCAGAGTTTCAGGTCTGAGTACCCCAGCAACAGAGGATGAATTATGTATAAGATTAGTGAAGTGCCTTCATCCACACCCTAGCCAGAGAACATTTTTGTATCTTGCTGCGACTGAGGGAAAAACAGCAATGCATTTGCCCGCCAAGAACAGCTGTGGCTGTACTTTGGATGGGACTCTAACAACACTGAGGATTAAAATGCAGGCATAATGCTGCTGCTATTGGGGGTGAAAGGCTGAGCCCTGGGTCAGAAGAACTCAGGATAGAAGCATGTTGAACAGATGAGAACAAGATCCAACATGTTCCTGCATGGCATCTTAACTCTCAAGTGGCTGCTTCCTTACGTATCAGGCACAGACACCACCTGCACATTTAACCTCCAGAATGCTTGAAATTTCAAGATGCAAAGAACTCTCATAATGAAGTCCTCTTACTTTGCTGACTCTCATGTGAAGCTCCCTTGATGCTTCTTATTGACAAGATAGACCCAAGACAGTCTTTTAAAAATTTATGCCTATTTTTAAGTTAAAAATTTATTTATTCTTAAATCAAAACTTGTCTATTACTGCATGTATATGCACGTGCGTGCATGCATATGTGAGATCATGTGTGTATGTGTGTTTGTGTGGTTCCGTTTTTTCCTCTTTACATAGGTTCCTGAGGTTAAACTCAAGTCTCCAGGCTTGTACAGCAAGCACCTTTACCTGTTGAGCCATCTTGCCAATCCCTTAAGGCAACTCTGTTTGTTTGATTTTGAGAGAAGTTTTTTTCTACTTAGCCCTAGCTGTCCTGGAACTCACAATATAAACCAGGCCATCCTCAAACTCGCAGAGATCCTCCTGCCCCTGCCTCCAAGTTTTGGGATTTAATGCATGCACCACCATACCAAGCCCCTAAGGAAATCTTAATGTTATTACAGACAAATAATTTCCTCTCTTAAGTTGGTTAAATACCCATAATTTTATCTGAGACCCCATCAGTAGTAAGGGATACACCTACTGATAAAATGATTAGAACTCTAACTGCTGCCTGAAACCTCCACTTCAGCAAAGAGAATGTGATAATATTTAGGCCAAAACTTTATTCTGTTCAGCTAAATATAAGAAACACATTTATATTTTGTATTAAAGCTTTTTCAAACAGGGCTGCTGGGTAGCTCAATGACAGAATACTTGCCACGAATGCACAAGGTCCTGGTCCCAAGTATGACATGTGCATGTGTGTAGGATGTGAGACACAGCCTTATCCCAATACTCGAGAGGGTGAATCAGGAGGATTCCTGGTAATCTAAACTAGAACCTTCCACTTAGGCAGATAGATGCTATTACCGAGCTACCAAAATTACCAGCTTCAAAATTTGTTTGAACTCTTGGAGTCGATCAAACCCCTTTTGAAATATTATAAGCCAAGGACCACCATTCCCTTACACTTTCTGTTGCTTTCAGCAGACACTGAAGTTGTTTATCCTGCTATGTACCTGGTACAAATAACCAAACAGCATCCTTTATTCTTCAGTAGCTGCCCAGCAAGGAGCGGAGTGCAGTCTGAAGCCAGAAGAGCAAGTGTACAGTCTGTATTTTAAAGTCCCAGAGCTCACCAACAAGCACAGATGTGAAGAGTTCCCCAGGCAGCTAGCTTACTTACCTACAGGGCTTTGCTGTATAATAAGCATTTCTTGAGTCTGGACACCTTTCCTGTTTTTCTGGCAATCTACAACAGCCTTTTTATTTAAAACTCTTCTCTATATTTTGCCCTCACAAGGAGACTTTTCTAACAAAGCCATTTGGCTATCATCAGTCTGTCTTTTGTTGTTGTTTTAAAATAGAAAAGTACTGTGTAGTTCTGACTAGGCTGGAACTCATTGTGTAGACCAGGCTGGCCTCAGTCTAACCTCTCCTCCTGAGTCCTGGGATTAAAGGTGGGAATAATTGTACTTAGCACCACTCTGCCATTCTATATTCCTTCAGTATTACTCTATTTGGTGTGAAATTTATTCTTTTCTGCTTGTAATGAAGTACGTTGTAAGGCTCTGCGTGTGTGTGTGTGTGTATGTGTGTGTGTGTATTTTGAGACAGGGTCAAACTATGTAACCCACTTTGACTTTGGACTCAACTCCTCTCAACCTCCTGAGTGTTGAGATTAAATACACATCACTTCTGATGTGTTACTGAAACCAAAAATATACACATTGACTAAAAGTAATAATAGGCCGTCTTATATATTGTGAAATTTTAGGCAATTAACTTTCAGGACTCAAAATTCCCAGCCATAACACTGTACAATAATTTATCTTCCAATAAGAGTGTAAGTATAAAGTCTATAAAAATAAATCTGAAAATTAAAGTGCTTAATACAGTAAATAATTTCATTAATGTGGTTCTTCTGAATATTAGAAATTCGATTCACTAGGGATGGACATGAAAGTCTACTTGGGAAGAAAAACCTAAAACACTCTCCTCAGGACTATAGCTTTCTTTTGTATTCCACTATCTTCTCCATATGAAGCACTTCAATGCATCTGCAAGACAAAGACTCTTCAAAACCAAGAAATAAGTATATTTTCTAAACCGAAATCTAATATAGACAGAATGATGAGTGTGGGATAAGCAACCCATACTAATGTCTAAGCAGAAGTCTTCTCAAAACTGCTAAGCAGTCCACATACAGCTGTTAAATACAGCTGATAAATTTATTAGTAATAGTGACGAGGTGTTCTAAACTTTGGTACTGAGATTCATTTTGATTGAAGAAATTATTAAATACAATAACAGAAATACTCATGGAACATTTCTGAGAATGTCACTTGACAGGTGTGTGTAAGACAGGCCTTCCAGAAGCTTCAGATTAATGCAACATCATAAACATCTAAGTCTGGATTTTATATTATTGATTGATTGATTGTGTGTGTGTGTGTGTGTGTGTGTGTGTGTGTGTGTGTGTGTGTGTGTGTGTGTGTGTGATGTGTATGACTTTCTCATTTGCTTTCCATTTTATCTTTTGAGAAAGGTCCCTTCACTGAACCTGGAGCTAGGCTAGCTGCCAATAAGCTCCAGGAACTGCCCTGCTTATGCACACGCACCCACACACGCATGCACGCACGCACGGACACATACAGAGTGTTAGGATGACAATGTCACCCCTGTACTTGTCTTAAACAAAACAAAACAAAACAAAACAAAACAAAACAAAACAAAACAAAGCATGGGTACAGGCCCAAACGTAGATCCATATACTTGAATATCAAGCCCTTACCAACTGAGCTACCTCTCCAACCTGTCAATCTAGACATATCTGAGGGAATACAATGAGAATGCAGCAGATAAAATACTTACAGGGAGCAGATAGCATCTTTCTGTTTTGCTAAAAGGTTTCAGAACTAGAGCTATACTCAGTGGCAGAGCATTACCTAGCATGCACAAGGACTAGATTTTGTTCTCAGCACCAGAGGAAGAAAGGAAAAAAGGAGAGAGGGTGGGAGTGAGGTGGATATCAGACTTCAGAGGCAATAACAAAAGAGTAAAATTGTAAACATTTAAAAGTTTTTATCTGGGGCTAAATAAATGGCTCAACAGTTAAGAAGATATATAGCTTCACAGAGAACCAAGTTCAATTCCCAGTACCTTCTTCAGGTGGCTTACAACCACATATAACTCTAGCTCCTGGGATCTGATCCTCTAGCCTCCATAAGCACCCGCTGTCATATATACCCAGACACACAGAGATATAAACACACACAAAGACACACACGCACATGCACAGGCACATACACACACACACACACTTAATTTAAATAATAAAATAGATCTTCAAAAAACTTGTCTTGTTATATCACAGGCTCATTCTGTTATCTCTAGAATTTCTGGAAAATACCTCAGCTGCATTACTGTAGTAATTATATGATTGCAGGAATATAAGTTTAAAATATTTAGAAAATAATTTCCAAATAAGTGGAGAAACGATTTTGTCAGTTTCACTTCTCTCTCTCCTCTCCTCCTCCCTCTCCTCTTCTCTCTCTCTCCTCTCTCTCCTCTCCCTCTCTCCCCCCCCCCCTCCCTCTCTGAGGCAGGGTTTCATGTAGCCCAGGCTGGTCTCAAATTGACAGGTAGCTTAGAATGACCTTAAAGTTCTGATTCTTCTGCCACTACTTCCCAAATGCTGAGATTACAATCACCATACCTGGTTCATACAGTACCAGGGATCAAAGCCAAGGTTTTGTTTATTCTAGGCATGTACTCTACCTGAGCCAGATCCCCAGCTGTCACTCTTTTGAATATAATCCTATATTATTAAGCAAAGAGATATCATAGATTTTTAGCATTAATTAGATAAATGGAGAATATAGGAAATATTCTTTCACCTATTAACAACTTTCAAATCACTGGTTATGATGATTTAAGAAAAAAAACCCAAACTAGAAACTTCCCAAAGAGTCATATATTCTTTTACTTTATATACTCACATATGGTTATAGTTGTTTATCAACTTCCCTAGCTCTTACAGAGTGATCTTTGCCCTTAGCAGGGGAAATAATGAGAGATAGTGGATAAAAGATATTTGGCATCTATATGTGCTTATTATTTTTAAAATGTAATTTGGGAAGAAAAATTTTAATTATTTTTAGGACGGGCCCGAAGAATTCCCAGTGAGGCGTTTTGTGGAGAGGTCCTTTGTTAGTGTAAGAACTGACCTTCTATATCTTTGGAAATCATGCAACTTGGCTAACACAGTCCTTAAAGAATTAATCAAGCAAATTGTAAGGCCTTGGCTACAGTGGAGCCAGCCAATTATGAGTTCCTCTGACATTCATCACTGGTCCATCCAACTGCATTTTCCCACATAGAGATTAGTGGGAATCTGTGGAGAGAAGGCCTGTTCCCACCCCAGCTCAGCTACAGTGTGCTCTCAGTGAAACTCATGGAAGTAAAACAATTTATTTACTACTCTTTTTGATACCCACCTTAACCCTTTTTCTGCCAACATCACAGTGACTGTCCTATTCAGTTAAAACTGGATGAGGGACTTTGGCATTCAAATACATTTCTCAATGCAGAGCCCCAGAGGCACAGCCTCATGCCTGAATTCATCAGTGAGTTAGTGGGATGGATCCCCAAAGACCACCTTTAAGTCTTTGACAACACCTCCAAGGTTTGCTAAGAAGAAAGCTCTTTCTGCAGCACAGAACTGAAAGGAGCCAGACTGGGTGAAGATTGGCTCGCTAAGGAAAGGGTAGTACTGCTCTTAAATAAAGAGGCTCCTTTCAGATAAGCAGAATCAGATTCTCAGAGCTGGTTTGCTGGCTACCCTTTCTTTGAACCCTCATATTTAACCCAGCAGGCTTCAAAGCAGGTGAGAAAATGACCTACCACTTAAAAGCAATTTTTCCTTTTTCAGGAATCCTGGCCTTGGAGAATATCAGCTCTGGTATCAGTACATTCCACATCTCCAGGGATTTATGCAACCTTTTCATTGCTCTGTGCATAATGTCAGATGAGGTTTTCATCTTAGCCAGGAGAAAAATATCCTAACTTGCTGAAAACTAAGTCTGGTTCCACATAGCTTTATACCATGAGAAAGGGGATAAAGTGCTCAAATCAATAGTCTCTTTAGCTCATTCATTCTCTTCTATGTATTTACGTTTGATAGACAGAAAAAATTGTTCAAAATTATTAATCTCGGGATGGGGATGTAATTCAGATTGTAGAGAGCTAACTTACCATGCTCATAGCCCTAAGAATTCAAGGTCATCCTTAGCAACATAGTGAATTCCAGAATGCCTGGGCTACATGAGACCTTGTCTCAAAAACATATCCCAAATCATTATACTCTACAGTGCCAGGCAACATAAAAACACATTTTTAAAACAAACATTTTAAGAAAGTCAAATAGAATTTGCTTTAACATGTGAGCTAATACAAAAAGATAATAGAGAAAGAAGATAAAATGGTAATGACCAAAAATTTAGATTTAGTCAGGCATGGTGACACATGCCTATATTCCTAGATACTCTGAAGGCTGAGGTTTACAAATCCCTTGAACCCATTAGTTTATGACCAGCCCTGGCAACAAAATGAGACCCATCTCTAAAAACAACAACAAAAGAAGGGGAAGAGGGAGCAGAAATGGGAAAGGAAAATGGAGAAATAATAATAATTTGCATGTTTTCTTATGTGGCTTTGCCTTATTAAGAAGCAGGACAAATACATTTCATCAGCTTTTACTTTATATTGTCATAATCTGACGGTTTATAACTTGCCAAAATGTTCTGTTCTAAACAACAGTTTGCCAGAACCAAGAATTGGAAACATTTTCCCCTCTTTTTGTGGTTCACACACACATGATGTATCAGTTGTATATTCTTATTATTTAAATGACATCCAGCTATCATTATATTCCAATTACTGTGGGAAAACTCATTTTGCACTTGTTATCCTCATAAGAGGTAGGCTCTCTTTAGTGGTAACATCATTTGCAATCAGAGGGAATAATATCCACTTACTTCTTACTGTGGAGGAATAGTTCTACACAGTTGATATACGTTAAACACATTTACCCCAACAACACCTATGTAGCACTATTTCTTACTTTACAACGAAGACTAGAGAAGATTGCATAACTTACATGAGGTTGCATAGGCGGTGTCAGAGCTGGGATCAGAGCAAAGCAGTTTGGTTCCAGAGTCTTGCTCATAAGCACTCTGCAGGGCAGCCACTTCTCCAGCCCGATAAGGCAGCATGCTATCCTGGTGTTCCAATTCCTCGCATTGGTGGCCAGAATAACTGGTGGTGGTGGTGGAAGGAGGCTTCTTGAGCTTTAAAAGTGCATGCAGGATAAGCTGGGGATCTTGTTAGGACTCAGACTCTGATTCAGACTCTGCAGCGAAGCCTGAGCCGATCCTTTCTTAACATGCTCCTACAAGAGGGTGGTGTTTCTCGTGCATAGACCATATGTTATGAAGTGGTGAAAAACTAGAAAAGGAGCCTCCAGTTCCTTGTTGCATGTCTTCTGTGGAAGCATTTAAGTGTTGCACACTGTGAGGGGCAGACTGCCCAATCACTTTCCACTGACTCTTACATAGGACCTGACTTTAGAATAGCTGCATACCACATACTGATGTGCAAGTCTCATCAGTAAGTATGTGGCTTTCAGAAATCAAAAAATATACATGTAATACCCACAGGGATAAAAGATAGCTATAAAAGTTCACTGTCAGCAAGCTTTTAAATATTATATATCACCAACTATACAAATAAAATATAGTATATAAATGTTTGTTATCTAGCAACTAAAATAATAATATATTAGTAACTTTTGGTCTAAAAAAAAAGGAAGCTTCTACTTTCAAAGGTGCAATTTTTCATTCTCGCGTCTCTGCTAAGAGTGCTAAGCAACCTGCGCTGTGTAACCTTACTGCTCTCCAGGTGCCATTAGTGACCTCGTCATCGAAGGCCACGACTATATGAACATTGATGGATAGAAAGTAGAGCACTCTCTACTCCCTGTTAGCTAGAACTTCAGGGAAATACACTATTGACTGCTCCATCTTTGTTGCAGATTGCAGACCTGCTCTATTTCTCCCCCTTCCTACTCCATTGCCTTGAGAAAAATTCAAGAACCCATCTCTCTCGTTGCCTGTCTGGATCGTTCATATATGTGGGTTAAGTGCCTCCCCACTTCTTTTCTTCCTCTCCTCTAAGTGAACAGGATCCCCTTTTTGGTCCATTTGTCCATGCCTCTCACACAGTGAGGTCATGTTAGTCTGAGACACACTTATTCCCCATCAGCACCACTACAAGCAACAGTAAAAGTCATTACCAAGTTTCCTTTCCCCATTAGGAGGGAATGGAATAGTCAGTCTGCAACCCACACACCCACACTCCCTGAGCAGCAGTTGGAAGTCATTTGTCTTGGAGCCTAACTAAAAATCAAATTCGTACTATTAGGCCTAGACTATTAGGCCTAGAGCCAGTGACATCTTAACACATTGCACAGGTGACCTCCAAGGCAAAGGGAGCCAGTGTCCATAGCACTGGTGCCGTAAGAGCCAACACATCTGCAAGGCACAAAATAGACTAGTTCTTTTGGGTTCTGTTGTTGTTGACCCCCTCACATCTCAATACCTCTCAGACAGGGTTTCTCTGTGTAGCTCTGGCTGTCCTGGAACTCACTCTGTGGATCAGGCTGTTCTTGAACTCAATAGAGATCCCCTGCCTCTGCCTCCCAAGTGCTGGGATTAAAGGCATGCAACACCATGGCCTGGCTCAGAATAAACTATTCTCATGCCAGGAAAAGAAACTATGAGAAAAACAAGGAGTTATAATGGAATAAATAAATATAGAAATACATATTAATTATTCCATACAAATTAAATATGTGTTTCTATATTTATTTATTCCTGAATATTTGAGAATATAACAAAACAGCACTTTCTTTTGGATCCTCACCCATTGCCTGGTGATAATGCTAGGCTGTAAAAGGGAGATATATTTTTATTTATTTGCTTATGTTTAATTTATGATGATTGTGTTTGCATGATCCTGGGGACACATTCATCATGGCATGTGTGTGAAAGTGAGAGAACAACTTTCTAAACTTGGCTCTCTCCCACCCTTATATGAGTTCGAACTTAGATCACTTAGATTAAGCTTAGCAACAAGTACTTTACCTGCTGAAACATCTTGCCACCCCTCAAAAATTGCATAAAAATATGTAAATTATTAAAATGAAAAATTATTAAATAAAAAATTTTGTGACATGAATTAACATATTAATATTAAAGAATAAATAGGGGAACCATTTTAAATATCAGTCCTCAGCCAGGCAATGGTGCTGCTCGCCTTTAATCCCTGCACTTGGGAGGCAGAGGCAGGCAGATTTCTGAGTTCAAGGCCAGCCTGGTCTACAGAGTGAGCTCCAGAACAGCCAGGGCTACACAGAGAAATCTTGCCTCAAAATAAATTAAATAAACAGACAGACAGACAGACAGACAGACAGAAAGAGTAAAGAGAGGAAGGAAGGAAGGAAGGAAGGAAGGAAGGAAGGAAGGAAGGAAGGAAGGAAGGAAGGAAGGAAAAAAAAATAGTCCTTGGTCAGGAAAGAGGAAACCAATTCAAAATTGAAGGGTTTGAATTAAAATAAAGGCTGACACACAGTCTATACTTAAGGCCAGAACCTGAAAGGGTCAATGAAAGGATGCAAAAACTAGGAGAACCTTTGAGCCAAGAAGCACATGCCACGCATGGTGAAATGTCCCTCCTGTGCCTTCTATGCACTTATTCCCCACTATAGTTTCACTCTTGAGTTAAAGTCAGTAAATGTTTTGAACTCGTGACATCATTTCAATGGAAAAGTCAAAGTTTTGTTTACAAAATTAGTAGTTTTTAAATACCAAAGAAAATACACTAGTGATAAAGAAAAATTGTATCATTCTTTAGTTGGTAAGGAATGTTGTATTAATCACCAAAATTAATCACAAAGGCCAATTTTATAATGTTATAGCATTGTACTCTTAAACGTTTAAGCGATAGAAGTTCACATCACCAGAGCTTGTGTTTGACACAGTCATGGTAGAAGCTTTACATCAGCTCTTGCCGTCTACAAGTGTCTTCCGCTGCTCGTGCGGGTTAGCACTGGCAGATGAGAGATGCTTTCCTGCGCTGGTTTATAAATACTCCACACAAGTCCTGGAGATCATACTCACAGCTTTAGCAAAAACACCCATGACTTCAGGAAACTGGTGAGTGAGAAACGCTAGCATTGCGGTAGAGGAGCACAGTCCTGCTGTAAAGTGGATGAAAAAAGGAAGCTCCTTCTTTGGATAGACAGAGACGTGATGGAAAGCTGCAAGGAAAGGAGGCAAGAAGGAGGTTACTTCTGCATAAACCAATCTTAATGTTGTAAAATTAAATCTAGCTTTGAAAATTAAGAACATGGTCAAAAAGAATAAGAGCAAAGCTAAAAAAAACAAGCTATTTACTTTATCTGCATAGTCAGATGGCTGTACAGGGGTCTGGGAATAGGATGGCATCGTGGGAAAGAACATGGACTATAAAGTCATGCTGAGGTGGTTTTGAAAAAGAGCCTGTCCCTTATTAGCTGTGGACTAAACTCTGTAGAAGTTGCTATGGTGTTGTTATGATGAATAGTGTAAGTACTTATTTAATGTGAGTTGTTATTAATTTTTGTTCTTTGAAAGCTCAGCAAGTAGTGTAGAGATAAAGAGATAGACATGTCTTGGAGGATTTCCCAGAATTACTGCTTAATAATTTTACCCAGTTACTGCAATGTTCTATGCATGACACTTCACCAAGTGTTATGAAAACAGAATAGAAAACCAACGAATAAATGAAGTGCTTTGGCTTATTTTATCACATTTATACACCTAAGTATTATTTTTTTTAGTGTTTGAGAGTCTCATTACCAATTTTACTGAAGCTCATATATAGTATTCAAAGTATTTGTATAACAATAATCTGGAGCAAAGCCTTTTAGAGTGCCCAATGCACAGTAGGTGCTCAATAAATTTCTTTTAAACTGAGCGCTATATGAAGACTTCATTAGTCAGAAAGTTGACTGCTAGGACACCGACCCCGGAATTCCTGATGTAATAGCCTGTAGCAGTAAGAAATGACTAATTCCATGCTGAACCAAGGGCAGCTATAAATTTCACTTTTTAAAAAATATAATAATTAACAGAGAAGGTTATACCTAAGTGTTCTTCAATAGCTACAATATTTTTAAATATATTTTATGTTATATTCAGAAAGCATATAGCAAAAACTAAACGCATTTTAAAAATTCAGACGATTTCGAGAGCACTGAGCCATATTACATGTAAAAGCACAATAGGACTGAACTTTGTAAACAGTAAAGCACTAGAAACTGTCAATGCTGCTCTTATAGCACCCAGAGAACCAGCAATCCCTTCTGCCCGGCCCCTCACCCACGACAGGTTGACTTCTTCCAGGAAACAAAGAGAAACAAACTCTGGTATTTCAGAAGGCAAAGAATAAGACAGTAAAATTAATATTAGTTAAACCCTAAAGCACTTTATGTTTTTTTTAAAGTTCTCATTTAATTGTTGAAATAACTTGAAGACAGATAGTATTATTTTCACATTATAAGATAGAAGACTCCACAGCTTTAATAAGAAAACTTCCTAAAATATGAGACTTTTATATTGTAGGAAAGACCTAATTATTTCTTTTTGGACTG
The DNA here is from genome assembly GCF_000001635.26 of Mus musculus. NCBI lineage: Eukaryota > Metazoa > Chordata > Mammalia > Rodentia > Muridae > Mus > Mus musculus. Next base: position 104,925,055 of record NC_000069.6, on the reverse strand, counting down.
GTTTCTGTAGATTCACTTGTCAGTCAATGTTTGGCTAATACATCAGTGTAATGGATGACTGACTAGTACAGAAACACTCCTTTGGAACAAAAGTTCAAATTTCATCACTGGCTTGTAAAGAAAAATTTATCAGGAGACATAAAAGATGACAAAACAGCTATATGAACTAGGGGGAGTAGTTCAAGTCTCAACTTATGAGTCTATAAGCAAATTCCAGGAAGCTTTAAGTCATATCAAGGTTGAAAGAAATTAAAAACAAAAACATTAAGTACTCCTGGGTATTAGAACTCCACATTATTAAAATTTTGTTCACTTCACCACAGTCAAAAACAGAAAAATAAACTGTGAGAACATATATTACAATCAAATAAAACTCTCCAGCTTATCCCTCTATGTCTATGTTCTGGACCTTGCATCCTGTACGGAGTTAAGACTTAATGATAGCTCGTCAAAAAACAAAAACAAACAAACAAAAAACCTAACTGGGAGCTGGAGAGATAGCTCAGGAGCTAAAAAGCAATGTTACTCTTCCAGAGGACCCAGGTTCAATTCCCAGCACCCACATGGCAGCCCATAACTGTCTGGGACTCCAGTTCCAGGGATCTGATATCCTCTTCTGGCCTCTTTGGGTATCAGGCATTTATGAAAACATACATGCAAGCCAACACCCATACACACAAAAAATAAATAAAAATAAATTAAAATTTAGAAATCTGTATTACAAAATATCCTGTCTGATTTTACAGCATCTGATTCTGACATAAGAAATATTAATATGCAAAGCTGGCCTTTAATAATAAAATATAAAGAAAGGCATTCTTTTAGTATAAGTGTATTGTCCTACTACAATAAAACTTGTTGTTGTTGTTATTTCATTGTATTTTTTGAGACAAGGCCTTGCTATATGATGCCCAGTCTGGTCTCAGCTCAAAGCCCTCATTCCCCAGCCTCCCAGAGGGTAGGATTACAGCATGTGCTACCATGCCCAGGTATAACACATTTTTACATTAATTGATTTAAAAATGGATTTTCTTTGCCTTAAAATCTGTTTATTTTAAAGTGGAAAAACAATAACTAGGGAAAATAATAGCTAATCCCACCCTAAAAGGCAAATGTAATTTCTCTTCCTTATGAGCTCCTAATTGCCAAAGTCAGTAGATTCTCAGTATCTCCTCACTGGGAAGTTTCTTCCCCTTGAGTTTCGAGGCTATCTAGTTCTCACCTGACTACTCCTACACTAAATCCTCACCTGCTTTCTCCTTATTAGTTCCTTAGAACTGATAAGTGTCCTCTTGGCTCCAGCTTTAGGTTTCTCCTCACACAACCCAGTGCCACCCTGGAGTATCAGCTTTGTAAAGGACTCCTTTGCTTATCTAGAAATGACGACTCCTGGGTCTCTTTTATGAGATACAGAGTAAGAAATGTCAGGGTCCCTGACAATTCTATTCTAATAACTGGACTAGGCATGAACACTTAGATGAAATACAAGCTCTCAGAGAGATGAAGGGCTGGTGAGATGGTTTAGTTAAATGCTTGCAGTACAAGCATGAACACTTAAGTTCCGAGTCCCATCACTCACATACAGAACCCAAATGCCACATGCCTGCACTTCTAGCACTAGGAAGGCACAATCAGGAAGATCTGTGTTGCTCACTGGCCAGCCACCACTAACTGAGTCTGAGCTCCAGATTTAGTGAAAGACCCTATTGAAAAAAATTAGATGGAAAGCCATCAAGGAGGACATCGAGTGTTGAGCTTGATCTGGCCTCCACATGCACATGCATACAACAATGTGAACACACACACACACACACACACACACACACACACGCACACGCACACGCACACGCACGCACGCACGCACGCACGCACGCACGCACGCACACTCGGAGCTGGAGAGATGAGTCAGCAGTTAGGAGTGTTTCCTGCTCTTGCAGAGGGCATCAGTTCACAACAGCCACATCAGGCAGCTCATAACTGCCTATACTACATCCCCAAAATTCTTTTCTAGCTTTTGTGGGCACCTGCACACACGCATGTGGGCATCTACAGACAAGAAAAATAAAGTGAAAAATTTAAGATAAAAACCACTATGTTTATGTTCTTTCAAAAATTTATGTGTTAGAAATTTGGTCCCTTGGAATGGCAATATTATGAAGTGAACCTTTAAGAGTTGAGTCTAGTAGGAGACCCTTGGGCCATTAGAAAGGACTGTGGGAAGCAAGCCTGCCTTTCTTTCTCCCCCTCCCTCTTTCTGACTCAAGATAGAGACATTTGCTTATTTGCACACGTTTCTGCCCTTGCGATCGATCTACCAAGGGGAAGCCCTTACTGACAGCCTGAGCTTCACCCTGAATACACTGAACCTCAAAACCCAAGCTCTGTAGCCTTCTTTACAAACTCTGTGTCATGCATTTCATTATAGTAACAAAAAGATGACTAATAGGGCACATGCACCTTCAATCCCAGTATTCAGAGACAGGTGGATTTCTGTTGCGTTCAAGGCCTCCCTGATCTACCTATTGAGTTCCACACCAGACATACACAGTAAGACCCCCATCTCAAAAACAAGCAAGCAAACACACACACACACATACACACACCCACACCCACACCACATACACACACACATACCACACACACACAGACACACACACAGACACACCACACACAAATTCAGACACTAACAAACAAAAAGGTGACTAACACAGAAACCAATCTAAAAATAATCCAAATAATTACTTGTAAGCTGAAGAAAATGGCAATATTTACTTACTAGGCAATAGCTCTCTATCAGCAGTCTCTGTGCAGCTGGGATAAGGGTAAAATAGATGTCCTTTCTCTAATGGGTATGGAATCATTCTAAAAGCTGAGAAAAAAAAGCACATTAGCATTCAATTTTATCTCATTTATCATCTATGCTATAAATCAAACCTATTCTGCAGACATTTTATAACTTTTTTTCACATAGTATCTTATCTTTTCCTGGAGAAATAAAGTGAACAGAAGAGCACACAGGAGAAGAACGCACAGAGAAAGCCTAGATCTAGTAAGAACAGTAAGTGGTTCCGTCTGAGGCTGAAGGGAAAGAAAGACTGCTACAATGTAACTGGCTGGGTCCTTCTCCACCTCAGCCTCCTCATCACAGTCATGGATGTAACTCCACAAGGATAAATCCTGCTTCCTATAGGAATCTTCAAAACACTGTAATGGTCTGGCTTTGAAGCTAAAAGAGTTCTTGCTGGCTTAGTCCTCCACCTATAAGGCTCACTAAGGTCTTCTGCATGAATGTATAGACATATACCCATACACATAAAACAAATTGTTTGGAAAAAAAAAGGTATTCAAATCTGGCTCAGAGATCATAAAAGACTTTTGTCCAGCATCATTTCAACAATCAGTGCTAACATAAGGAAATCATTCTTCATCAAGATGCATGAAATGCAGCATAAGTAATACACTTGGTGAAAATCCCTCAAGGCCCAGCAGAAGGCCCAGCAGTAGAGACAGAAGAAGTGGATGAGAAAGTCCCTGGCTTTGAGTGCCTTGTAATCAACTGGAAGAAGCCCAACTACTCACAGGCGTTCAACTCCTCAACTGCATAATTTCAATTTGATCGAGTTCTCTACTGCCAAAGTCAAGCACAGTGCATGACTGCTGTTAATAAATGGTTAATACAGAGGTTCCCAAACTCCTAGTTCACAGATAATGATGTCTTCACGTCTTATTGGTGGTGGTGGTGGCCATGGTGGTCACTGAATGCAGGGCCTCAAGCACTCTAAGCTTGTACTCTCTCATGGGGGCTTAGTAACTATGACTTACTAACTAGTAACTATTACTTACTAACTAGTAACTATGACTTACTAACTAGTGGGTCCAAACAGCTTTAACAATCTATGTCCTAAGAACTCAGAAACATGAAAAACTATACATAAATTGAAAAGTTTTATTATTACACTTTTTAGACATAGAATGAAGTTGTAGACCAGCCAGAGAGATCCTGTTTTTAAAGAAGAGAAGGAAGGTGAAGGGGGAGGGGTCAGCAGCTACAGAGTAAGTGCTAGGCTACCCGAAGAAAGACTCTATCTCAAAAACAACAAAACCCAAACAAAAATTTAACTACTGCCGCATACTACAACACATATGGGCATTGTCAATATTATGTAAGATATAACAAGTAAAGTCTGAAGTACCTACCGCCGTTAGTTAGAACCCAGAGCACTGGACACAGAACAGCTACAGTGGAAAACTTTATGTAATGAATATTTTACCACAATTACAGACTAAAGCCGGGTATGGTGGTACAGGGTTACAGTTCTAGTACTTGGAAGGTGCAAGCAGGAGTCAGAAATTTAAGATCATTCTCAGCTTCCCAATAATAAACTCAAAGCCTATCTGAACCACACGAGACACTGAGGGAGGGGGAGAGAGAGAATGAATACAGTTGCTAAACTAGCTAGTTTTTATTGTCAACTTGACACAGACCAGAGTCATTTGAGAAGAGGAAACCTCAATTGAGGAATTGCCTCCATCAGACTGGCTGGCGGGCATGTCTATAAGACACTGTCACATTGCTAACTGACGTAGGAGGACCTAGCCCACCGTGACTGGTGTCACCCCTGGGTAGGTGGCTCTCTGCTGTGTGATAAAGCAAGCTGAGCAAGTCAGGGAAGCAACCCAATAAGATGTTCCTTTTTCTATGGTTTCTGCATGAAGCTCTCGCCTTGAGTTTCTGCTTTGGCTTTCCGCAATGATGAACTGTATGCTGTAAGGTGAAGGAAACCTTTCCTGCTCAAGTTGCTATTGGCTATAGTGTTTATCACAGTGACAGACAACCAACCAGGACAGCTGCTATCAGTTATTAGAAAAATAATTCATGTCATTCACTTATGAAAACAAAACCAGACCACTTTTTAATTTTTATCTTTTAAAATATTGTATGTGTATGAATGCTTTGCCTACATGAATATGTGCACATCAGTGTGTGTCTAGTGTCACTGGAGACTGGGAGAGGGCAATGGATTCCCTAGAACTGGACTTAGAGCGGATGCTGGGAACCAAACCCAGGTCCTCTCCAGGAGCAACAAATGCTCTATGCCATCACTCCTGTTCCATAACCACGTCTTTTCTTTCTTTGTATTAGAACAGGACTGCGTGCACAGCTCGGTGATACAGCGACACAGCATGTGCTCTCAGTAGAATTAAGGCTTTAGTTTCAACCTCCCCCACCTCATCACAAAAATAAACCAAACCAAACCAACTGAACAACTACCCACAAACAATAACAAACATAAACACACTTGAAAAGTTTATAAACTAAAAGGAATACATTTTCATTTTTATCATTACAAACATTCAACTTAGCAAATACTTATACAGCTCTTTATTCTGCTTTTCCTAAGTATAACATCAATATACATTACTTTATTTCATCTACAAAATATAATCCCACAAAGATCATTGGAAGCCGCACAATCTCATTTTAAAAGACTGCATATGGATACGGTGAGAATTAAGACAGAGGTCAGCATTACATGTGGCAAGGAATACTTACTGCCTTCCCATGTACACTGCAGGAGATTCAGAGCACCTTCTATTCGTTTCCAGTGCTGTAGATGAAAGAAAGCATAGGCAATTGCTTCGCTATCTCCTCGCTTCAGAATGTGTTCTGGAGGTAAGATTAAACTTTTCATCTCTAGTAAGTACTGCAAAACAACACATCCATGCCAAGAAATTAAAATTGTGTTAAGAGGAAACATGAACAAAACATTTACTCAAATGTTACAAATTGGTTTAAACACATAAACATTCAACTTGATAAAATGACATGCAGTTCCAACTAAAGATTTGTTTAAAGTACTTGTAATACTTACAAACCTTCTAAGTAAGAATTGTGCTACAGGTAAAAACAAAGTAACAAATAGCTTATATGGCCTTGCAAACACAAACAGAAAGTGAAACTCAGAGATAATGTGAGAGCAGATACTTTTCAAGAAACAATTAAGTATAAAATCACACAAGAAAGTTTCTTGAAAATACTGTGTGTCATCAATTCTGTTTTCTCTTATTCCCATTTTATGGTGGGACACTTAATTGTAAGGGAGTCAATTATATTCACTAAATACAGTATACTCAAACACTAAAAAAAACCAAACTCATACAATAATATGAAAAACAGGTTTCTTTTTAAAAAAAAAGATTTATTTATTTATTTTATGTATATGAGTACACTGTAGCTGTCTTCAGACACACCAAAAGAAGGCATAAGATCCCATTACAGATGGTTGTAAGCCACCACGTGGTTGCTAGGAATTGAACTCAGGACCTCTGGAAAGGCAATCAGTGCTCTTAACCTTTGAGCAATCTCGCCAGCCCGAAAAACAGGTTTCTTAAGGAAATAATTACCATTAGACTGAGTTTGGGACCTTATAAAAGGATAAGCAATTAATATGTGGGTGGAAATACTAATTTTATCAAGGTTTTAAGACAGCTTTGTTGATATCTAATTCATATAGCATAGAATTAGATTATCTGAAATACAGAATTCAATGTCCTTTTTTTTAATATTAAAAAACATGAAGCTGGGCACGGTAGTGGACGTCTTTAATCCCAGCACTCGGGAGGCAGAGGCAGGCGGAATTCTGAGTTCGAGGCCAGCCTGGTCTACAAAGTGAGTTCCAGGACAGCCAGGGCTACACAGAGAAACCCTGTCTCAAAAAACCAAGAAACAAAAACAAAAACAAAAACAACCCAAACAACAACAACAAAAAAACCCACGGGCATCCATCACTATAGTCAACTTAACACGCTCTCATTACCTCTGTTAATGAGGTAATGATACTGAACCTCTGATATCATTCTCACTGCCATATTTTGAGCCAAACATTAACCTAATTTCTGTCCCCATAACTGCCGCTTCCATTTTATACAGATGGAAAAATATATTATCCTAATACTGTTATGCTAATATATAATATGATATGTGGAAACTTGTGACTGGTTTCTTTCATTTAGCAGTTTTGAGGTTCGCGTAGGTCACAGCACATCTTTAGAGTTAAATAACATTCCGTCATAAATACACCATGCTTCTTATGTAGTCATTGGCTGTTAGACATGCATCCTTTCCACTTCTGGAATTGGAACAACAATACGAACCAACCAGTACCCCGCCACCCCCCGCCAGAGCTCCCAGGGACTAAACCACCAACCAAAGAGTACATATGGGAGGAACTTAAGGCTCAAGACACATATGTAGCAGAGGATGGTCTTGTGGGACATCAATGAGAGAGGCCCTTGGTCTTTTGAAGGCTCGATGCCCCAATGTAGGGGAATGCCAGGACAAGGAATCAGGAGTGGATGGGTTAGTGAGCAGAAAGAGGGGAGATGGGATTGGGGGGGGGGCTTCGGAGGGGAAATGAGAAAAGGGGATAAAATCTGAAATGCAAATAAAGAAAATATCTAATAATAAAAAATGAAAAAAAGAATTAGAGTACTGTAACAAATGCTTTAAATCAAGAAAAACTTACATTGTAGCTTGAAGGCAAAATTTCTATAGTTATTATTGCTTGTAGTACTATTTACTAATGATTTATGAGTAATAAAATTTTATTTTCAAAAAAATAATAATATTCTAATAGATATCAATGAGTTTACCTGCGTACTAAATAAAAATAAAGACAGAGCATAGGAAACTAAAAAAAGAAAAAAAAAAAAGAAAAGAAAGAAAGAAACAATAATACTGGCCTGGGTACATAAATCAGTTGGTAGAGTGCTTGTCTAGCATGCATGAAGCCTTGGGTTTCATATCTAGCATACACTAAATACGATGGTGTGGACCTGTAATCCTGATATTCAGGAGGTGGAGGCCAAAGGATTAGAGTTCAAGTTTATCCTTGACTATACTATGAGTTCAAGGCCAAGTGGCATATATGAGAATGTGTCTCAAAAAGAAAACACACATCAGAAAAAGCAAGCAAGAAACAAAAGCAAATGATAATGCTAAATATTTATATAAAAGCTTTGATGTACATGTGTCTATTTCACTTGGGTAAACACCTTGAGGTAGTAATGTTGAAATATACAATAACTATACATTGATGGAGTTGATATTTAAAGATGATCAGGATATGGATAATCACATTGCTGGGGGTGAGCAGCTGTGGGAATAGGAAACATTCAAAGCACAGGTATTGTACCAGACAGCACACAACATTACATATTTAAGACACGGGTGAAGTGCCCACTATAAATTCTTTTTCACATATGGAACCAAATTTTATCTCATTCCATTCATCCATCCATCCATCCATCCATCCATCCATCCATCCACTCATCCATTCATAGATGGTGTCTTACTATGTTAAGCCCAGGTTAGCTTCAACTTGTAAATCTTCTGTTGCAGCCTCTAAAGGGCTAGGATTATAGGTATGCACCACCATGCTCAGCTTATCATAACTCTTGAAGAAAACATTCTAATCTTATAATCTATAACAAAGTGTGGGGCTTGGGTTCAGCTCAGTGGTGAAGAGCTTGCTTGGCATATTCAAGGCTCTGAGCTTAATCTTCAGCATGTCAAAAACCAGAAACACAAAAGCAGATGCTAAAATCAATATAGCCATAGTCATTACATTAACCAAGTCATGACTTTCGTTAAGAAAGATATAAAGAAGCCTCTGGTGCATCAGATCTAATATCAAGTGGAAGACTTGAAAAAAATGTCAACATTTAGTAGCTAAATTCCTCCTAATGCTGAGGTCTATGCACTTCCTTTCCAACAGGCTCGGAGCTAATAAGCAATTTGCTACTAAATGATATATTACGAAGTCCAAATTCTACGTTTATTATATAAAGAAAAAAATGCCTTTCGGGCAGTGACGACCTCCCTACGAGAACATGCCTCTCGCAAAGGATCTCCTCCACCCCTCTCCAGAAGAGGAGAAGAGGAAACACAAGAAAAAGCGCCTGGTGCAGAGCCCCAATTTCTTCTTTATCGATGTGAAATGCCCAGGTGCTATAAAATCACCACGGTCTTCAGCCATGCACAAACAGTAGTCTTGTGTGTTGGCTGCTCCACTGTCCTCTGTCATCCTACAGGTGGAAAAGCAAGGCTGACAGAAGGAGGCTCCTTCAGGAGGAAGCAGCACTGAAAGCCCCTGATTGAAGATGAGTGGGAACCTTCCCAATAAACACATTTTGGATATATATATATATATATATATATATATATATATATATATATATATATATATATATATATATATAAAATGTATAATGTAAAGTGTAAAGAGGGTGTCTCAAAAGATTTATTCACACACTGTAAGGTGTATAAGTTATAAAGAACATAGAGAGTTGAAGTTGTAATTTTTAAGCTTTCTTATAAGCAATAAGATCTAGAAAGACTCTTAAAAAAGTTGTAAGGATTTCCAATCTTAAGCCTTAAGTAATGGATATTACATCCTGGTTGCACTAATGCACCTAGACTGATATTTTCTTCGTTTATGAAGTGCACTTCTCCAGGAATTACTGAGCTTCCTGCCCACCTTTAATTACTCAGACTCTTGATGCTTCTGGCTCCTCAGGTGTAAGAATGCAGTCTGCTCATCAATGTATTTTAGCAGATGTCACAAACTATGAGATTATTTACTAATCCAGTTTGGGGACTTAACGTTTCCCATTCAGTTTCTTAAAAGGAATGCAGCAGAGGTTGTGTCCTGGCCAGGGAAAGCCCATTTGCTGCCTGGCTGGGTTCTCTCTGCAGTGCCCTGGGCCTGTATTCAGGAGGGTAATATTCTTTCTAATCCTCTCTAATCCTGGCCCATTTTTTTTTTTTGAAACACAGTAAAAGATCACTCACACCAGGCAGCTGTGGGAAAATGGACTCCACTGGCTGACCTCTGACACGATTCCTTCTGCTCCTGACGAGTGCATTAAGAGCTTCTTCAGTAGGAACCACTGACAGTGTAATCACGGGGGGAGATGGCATCATAAGACTAGGTCACAGCTCCAGAGGAGAACTGTTTAATTCTTAAATCAGTTCTCTTTTCATTTAGAATGTGAAAGTTTTAAACAAAGTTTACAACATGGTATTTAGTGTGAGTATATATAGACAAAGATATTTGGTTAATATTATATCAATTTAATATGTCCAGGAAACATTTTTTGAGCAGCAACTATACACCTATATTTTCACTGTCAACTATTCTCAGTGTCAATGCATAGTACATAAATAAATATGACACACTTAATAGAAAATTATAATTCAGAAATTTATATTTTAAAAGTTGATTTGTATTTTGGTTTGGTTTGGGGGGGTCAATATTGGCTCAAGTTAATTATTCATAAAAATTTCCCTTGACTGGGGATTTAGCTCAGTGGTGCTTGCCTACCACACACAAAGCCATAGAATCAATACCCAGTGTCACCAAACAAGCAATGAATTAAAGTGATACACTGAACCTTTCCTTTTGGTCATGTTTTATTATCATGTTATACCCACCAACAAAAATCCTTTAATCCTTTTTACTTTTCCTAGAGCACATGTGTGTGTGTGCATGTTGCAGAATAACTCTTACCACTGAGCTAAATCCTCGGCCTAAATATCCTTTACAATTTGACTTTAAAGCAAAACATTTTTTTCAGTTTCTACCAAATTAAATTTGGCTCCTAAAATATAAGGGAAAAAAATGTACCTGGTGCTAGAGAGTTAGCCCAGGTGTGAAAGCACCTACTGCTTTTTCAAAGGTCTGGGGTTTGAGTCCCAGCACCCACATGGTAGTTCACAACCATCTGTAACTTCACTTCCTGATATTCCGAGGTTTTTTTTTAGTCTTTGTGGATATCAGGACTGCATATGATGCACATATTTCCATACAGGAAAAACACTCATAAAATAAAAATCAATAAATCTTGTTTTTAATGTACTCAATGGGCCTGGCAGACATCACAATGTAGATCATGTCCTCAACGTGTGCCAGGCTTTGCAAACATGCACTTAAATAAGATATAACACTATTACAATACTTATTTTATGATCTCCAGAAATGGCTGTTCAGGAATTTCTGCTATGCAGTGTAGGCTGTAAGTTAATGCACAAGAGAAACTCTATTTTTCATACTTTCCTACAGTATCCAGCACATTCTACTACCTAAAACTGAAATGAACTGATGTGATCTGATATATTCAACAAAATGTTTTCAAACTCATACATCAGTTTTTACTCAGAGACATTTTGTATATGTGTGTTTGAGCATGTGTGTGTGTGCACATGTGTGGGACTGTGGAGGCTAGAGACCAATGCTAGGTGTCTTCTATCACTCCCTATTTGCAATATTGTTATTTATTGTTGAAGCTACTATTATAATTAAGTGGTGACAGCAGCAGCAGTCTGTGTGTGCACACATGCATGCCTGGAGGCCAGACAGCGACTTGTGGAGTTAGTTTTCTCCTTTCACCTTTCCATGGGCTCTGGGGTTGTCAAGCTTGTACCATCAGCAAGCACCTTTACCTGCAAGACCACCTCACTGGCCTCATCAACTTATTTTTTTGAGACAGGGTCTTTCACTGTACCTGGAGCTCACTGTTCTGGCTAGATTGTCTGGCCAGGGAGCCCCTTAGACCTGCCTGTCTCTGTTACACATGACAACCCCCATCCCCTGCCAGGCTGGAGTTACAGACATAAGCTAAGCCACCACAGCTGGCTTTAACATGGGTGCTGGGGAGAAGAACTCAGGTCTTTGTGGTTGTGCAGTTAGCACTTGACCCAATGAATTATCACCTCAGCCCTGTCAAAGGTATTTTCTAACTCCAGAGAAACAAAACCAAAACAAACAACCAGGAAGAAAGAAAGAGAGAGAGAGAGAGAGAGAGAGAGAGAGAGAGAGAGAGAGAGAGAGAGAGAGGAAGAGAGAGAGAGAGGAAGGAAGGAAGGAAGGAAGGAAGAAAGGAAGGAAGGAAGGAAGGAAGGAAGGAAAGAAGGGCCACTCTGCTACCTAGACTTTACTTTTATAAGGAGAATAAGGTAAAAAACTGAAAGATGGTTTTATTTCAGTCTTTTTCTGCTTAGAAAAGTACACATGTATGCCGGGCGGTGGTGGCGCATGCCTTTAATCCCAGCACTTGGGAGGCAGAGACAGGCGGATTTCTGAGTTCGAGGCCAGCCTGGTCTACAAAGTGAGTTCCAGGACAGCCAAGACTATACAGAGAAACCCTGTCTCAAAAAACCAAAAAAAAAAAAAAAAAACCAAAACAAAACAAAAACCAAAACAACAACAACAACAACAAAAAAAACCCAGAAAAGTACACATGTTATATATAAAACCACAGATATTAACAGAGCTATGTAATAAAAAAAAGTTTCATGTTTGAAGAATAAAAGAAAATATAAAGGTAGTTATTTGTCCACCTAGATTCTCTTTCATGCATAGAACATGTTTCACTGTGATGCTGGAGACCAAACACAGGACCGTGCACATGTTAATAAGCACACGGTAAGTGAGCTGTGCTCCTAGTTCCTGGATGTCCTTACTATACTGTCTGTTGGATCAAACTGCTGTGCAACTTACTTCTTCATTCATACAGTAACACCCCCCACCCCTTTCTGAGACAGGGTTTCTCTGTGTAGCCCTGATTGTCTTAGATGTAGACCAAGTTGGCCTCAAACTCAGAGATCCACTGCTCCTGTCTCCATGTATGTATCACGACCACCTTGCTTCATACAATAATCTTACATATCTCTCTCTGCCCTCTATACAGAACCAACATCTTAATTAATATGTAATTATTCATTAAAATTGAACAATTTAATAATATGTGAAGAAATAACATCATGCTAAAATTATACTAATGGCCTTAAAGGTAAAATATATTATTAACTAAAGCTTATAAAAACTTAAGGAAATGGCTTAAAATGTTAATGTAATGTTTATACACACACACACACACACACACACACACACACACACACACACACACACATTTCCCCACCCCACCCCCCGTACGTATTGTTTTTGGTTTTCAAGACAGTTTCTTGGTGTAGCCCTGGCTGTCCTCTTACTCAGAGTTCTGCCTGACTCTGCCTCCTGAGTGCTGGGCCTAAAGCTGTGCACCACCACCCAAACTGATGCCTAAATTTTTAAAACATAACATAATCTATTTACCAATATTTATTAAGTGCTATATACTAGGTAGAGCACTGACATGAAATGGAGGCTAAGACAAAAGGCTATTTTATTTTTAAGATAGTTTTCTGCAGTGTATGAGAGCTGTTTTTTTTCTTAATGTTTATTTGTTTTGTGTGTTTTGTCTGCATGTATATCTGTGTACCACAAGCATAACTGGTACCTTCAGAGGGCAGAAGAAAGTATCAGATCTCTGAAACTAAAGTTATGGATGGTTGTGAGTCACCATATACATGTGGGAACCACACCAGGTCCTCTGCAAGAGCAACAAGTGCTCTGAACTGCTGATCCTTCTCTCTAATCCCCAAGAGGACCTCTTCTTACCAACAGGGAATAGAAGCATTAAAAACAGGCCCCTCTGCCAAAATATGACTAGGGTGCTAAAGGAGTGCCATATTCTATTTATTAGTTTATGCTACTCTGACCAAAACCCTGACAGAAGCAGCCTAAGGGAGCAGAGGTTTACTGTGGCTCATGATTTGGGGATACAGTCCACCATGGAAGAGAGGACATGATGGCTGAACCATCAGGGTCCATAACGGGGGACACGATGATGTGGTTTGCTCCACTGAGGGCTGGGAAGAAGAGGGTTCCAGCCAGACACCCCATGTCTGCCAGTTAGGCCTCATCTCATGTTTAGAAGGTTCCGTAACTTCCCAAATAGTGTTACTAGCAAGGGAACAAATGTTCAAACATATAAGCCTGGGAGGAGGTTATTTCACATTCTAACATAGCATTCCTCCCTTGGCCCCTACAGGCTCATGGCCATCTCATAATGAAAACTACATTCATTCCAATTTCAAAAGTCTCCATAGTCTTGTAAGTCTAACACTATTCAAAAGCCCCAAATCTGCTTTAAGACTCAAGACTATGTTTTAAATGTGAGGCTGTAAAAAAACAAAAACAATTTACAGACTTCCAATAAACAATGGCACAGATGAAACAGTCTTATTCAGGATAGGAGGATAACAAGGAAAAACGAGACGAAAGCAAGACTGATACCCCATAGCAAGTACAAAACATGTCAGTACCATTTCCACTGCCTACAGTTCATTGTAGCATCATCTGAATTTCAACACGCTTGTGTGGACACCACTACATGCCTACTATTTGCAGCACACGTGGCCAGTCTCCTGGGTCAATCCACCCAGTGCTGCAGCATTCTTTGATAGATATCTCATGTTTCCGGCATTTGTGTCTTTACTGCAACCTAAGCTTCACTTCCACAGCATCACACACTGAGTTCTGGGGGCTTCTCTATGGATCTGATCCTGCTCCATATTGCCTAACTTTGGAGGTTCTCTGGAACCTTGTTACATACCTCACTCTTGTATCCTGCATGCCCGCAAAAGCAGCAACACAGTGACGATGCCAAGTTTTGTTGCCAGTGTGAGAGGCAGCCTCGAGTCAAACCTGTTAGACCAATGGCCACAGAGGCCTCTGCACATCTGTGTGGCTGAACCCGGGGAAACATTTCCCGAGGTAGCTGTCTTCAGCATAGCACACTGAAGTCGCTGTCTTTTCAGGAACTCTCCCTTCTTATTTTCCAAAATGGTCTCCAGTTACCAGGTGGTAGTGGTGCGCACTTTTAATCCTAGCACTTGAGGCAGAAGAGGCTAGATCTCTGAGTTTGAGATCCAGCCTGGTCTACAGAGTGAGTTCCAGAACAGCTAGAGCTACAGAGAGAAACCCTGTCTCATCTCCAGTCCACACCCTAGACACTTTAATGTGTAGGGTCTTGCCCCGTACAAAGTATAAAGCCTTTTTTAAGGTGCTAATTTCTTTAACAATTACAGGGGCCACTTTGTCCTAACTTTAAGGTCTTGTCTGCAACTTTAAGTTCAAGCTCCTTTCCTACCCAAAATGCATACATAGTTTTTCATACTTTTCTGTTCTACTCTCTGCTTTCTTCACTGTGACTCTGGAAGAAGCAGTATGTTACAGCCTAACTGTTAATGCTGTCTTAAAATGTCCTCCATCAAACAATTAGTCCAGTACTTAAAAAACATTTGTTATCTTTATTTGTGTGTGTGTGTGTGTGCGAGAGAGAGAGAGAGAAAGAGAGAGAGAGAGAGAGAGAGAGAGAGAGAGAGAGAGAGAGAGAGAGAGAGAGAGAGCGCTGTGTGTGTGTGCAAGTACTTGAGTGGAAGTCAGAAGATAATTTGTAGAAATTTGTTCTCTTTCTACCATGTGTGTTCTGGGGATTAAATTCAGGTCATCATATCTGACACCTAGTGTTTTTACCCAGTGAGCCATTTTGTCAGCCTTAGTCTATTACTTAACTCAGTCTCACTCAAAATTTCAGGACACGGGCAGATGGTAGGCAGATATATTGCCAGAAATGTAACATGAATAGTCTTTAGTTTCAATAGTCCTTATTCCCCGCTGAGAGTTCATGAGTGTAGCCTTTCTTGTCTGCAGATACTCTAGTCTTCAGCGCTCCTACCAGAATGGGCCACTCAGCTCCACTCACGGCATTCTAAAACATCTCTAGTCCACAGCTCCAACTTTCCACATTCTTTCTACAGACCAACTGTAAGCACGTGCTCAGGGTTACCACAGCAACAATTCATTGCTGGCATCTTCAATTTTCTTTATTAGTTCATATCACCATGACCAAATACTTGAAAGAAGCAATTTAATGGAGGGGGCATACTTTTGACTCTCAGTATGGCGTCTATAATCTACTACTGTAGGGAAGGCAGAGTGGCTGATATGGCTGGTTCAGTTGAAGCAAGAGATTGAGAGATGGCTTGCTACATCTCAGAACAGGAGGGAGCTTGAGCTGAAGGCAAAGCCAGCCTAGTACCCTCGAGTCCTATATTTGCCATCAAGACCCCATGTCCAAAATGCTCAGTAACCTCCCACCTCAGTACCACCAGCTAGGGACCAAGGGCTCACATTTAAATACACGGGCCCGCGGAGATTATTTCATATTTAAACCAGAACACAGGCTTCAGCTGAGCAAACTAATAAAGACTCCTTTAAAAATAAGATAGTGTGTGGCTGAGAGCTTAGAGAATGGCAGATGGAGGAGACACTGAATATATGTGCAATGGTAGGGAGACTTAGCAAATTAGACTCTTTAGCAAATTCAAGGCCAGCTTAAACTACATAGTGAGATCCTGTGTTGGGAGTGGAGTTGGGGTGGGGAGAGGATAGGAATATAAATGTCTGATAATATACAGTAAGCAGAAATAATGGTTAATTCCAGAAAAGTTAAGTTAGCTAAATAATGAACTTTTTGTTTTTATTTTAGAAACTTCTGAAATACTTGATATTAAAAAAAAAAAAAACCTTTGCTTCAGTAATACCTTGCTTTCTTTCTTTCTTTCTTTCTTTCTTTCTTTCTTTCTTTTCTTTTTCTTTTTCTCTCTCTTTCTCTCTCTTTTTCTTTCTTCTTTTTTCCTTCCTTCCTTCCTTTCTTTTTTTCAAGACAGGGTTTCTCTGTTTAGTCCTGGCTGTCCTGGAATTCACTTTGTATACCAGGCTGGCCTGGAACTCAGAGATCTGCCTGCCTCTGCCTCCCGAGAGCTTTTTAAAAGTGGAAGTAAAGTGCACACTAGCTGGTGAGAGCCTAGATCTGAAGACTTTTTAAAGGTTATACTATGCTAGTCCTTCAGAAAGGGCAGAGGGAAAAGTTAATGTAGGAAAACCAGGCATGGGGGCATTCTATACACTCTTAGGAGGCTGAGGCTAGGACACTGTTGTGAGTTTAAAGCTAGCCTGGTATAGGTATATACTCTATATCCACCATCGTCATTATCACAAAAGAGAAAGAATGAATGAAAGGGATAATGAAGCCATAAATCAAAATGAAGAAATAAGAAGGAAAAAATACTTTAAAATACATTTTAAAAATTTAGTTTGAAACCTAATATCTGAAATACTTCTATAGGATGAAAAATTCAAGTCTGAAAATGAGAAGCAAAACAGCATTAAAAGATATAGATTTGAAAATTATCAACAAATAAAATATAGCTGGACAGGAACCAAAGCCAACATCCAGTATGTGCTGCTGGCATTCCTGTATGACCTCAGAATAACCCGACTGTCGTGTAGGGAATAAATGAGAGAAATGCCTGACATCAATCTAGTTTCTTAATATCTCTAGTTCCTTACTTTTCACTACACATATCAAAGTTACAGCCACTCTGAAAGCTATAATTACAGGCATGATGACGTATGGTCAGGCGCTTGCTCTCTGTCCTTCTCCCCCTCTTTTTAGTGCTTGGGGATCGAACCCAGGGCCTTTCTGCATGGATGGTTTCTTTAAGAGTCTAAAACCATACCTAAGCTTACACTAAAATTCACTTTAATTTTCAACTGCTTTGATCTTTATAATTTATCCTTAGATTACTCTTTTCTATTAGTTTGTAAATCTTACAACAGCTTTTGACCAAAAGCAATATAATTCTGACCTGAAGTAATGATAATGCTTTATAATCTTCCTCTTAAAGGCAGAGGTTAAAGAAAAATCTCTCTGAAGACATCTAAAATTAAGGTGCTTTGCTCTTGATCAGTCATGCACACAAAGAACCAATTTATCTCTGCAATTAAGTGTTCTCAGTGCACATTCTATAAGATTAGACAGGCAGGCTGAATGCAGTCTATGAGCATGTACTGGGGAGACTGAACACAATTCCCAGAGAGAAAGTAAACAGAATTGCTATGTGAATTAAGAAACAAACAAACAAGACATAATACCTACCATTCTTGGGAGTAGAGAAAGGGAAGGGAGGCTATGGAGGGCATGCTGGAGCAAACTTGGAAAATTCCTTTCTACATCACCCTACAGTGCCAATGATAAGATTCCATAGCCTGCCACTCCCACTTAGGCCACACAGCACTATAAGGAAAGACAACCGTCTCACTGTGCTGTAAATTTGGACAGTAGAATTCAACACCACTTCCCAGAATCTCAACTCCATGCCTCTTTGTCTTGTTTTATATATGCTGCTAATATATATTTAGCCAACAAAATACAAACTAAAGGTATAACCATCTCATTGCATGAAACTCAGAGCATCATACAGGATTCAATTTCTGTTCAACCACCAAGGATTTTACTTTGTTCTTTTGTTTTTGACTTTTTTGAGATTGAGTTTTACCATGTAGCTCTGACTGTCTAGAAGTAACAGATAACCAGTTCCTCTGCCTTCTGTGTGCTGAGATTACAGGAATATACCACCATGCCAGACTCAGAAAGGATTTACTTTCTATGTATAAATATATTTTTAAAACTTCTCTTGTACTTACAGAAAATTTCAGATGTGGTCTGCTTTCTTGGAAAGATAATTCTAAAAAACAGCTATATGGGAAAATAACTTTTAAAAGCTGTAGATGTAATATTATTAGATATGTGCCCAGAATACAGAAATGTATTAAAGATTTTATATTTGTTTTATTTTTATTATTTATTTGCTTTTTGAGACGAGGTTTTATCCCAGACTGGCCGCTCAAACTTGCTATGTAGCTATGGATGACCTTTCAATTGGTGATCAGTGCATTTCAAAGTATACTTTAATAAAGAAAGGTCTGATTCATCAAGGCAATCACCAAGATTGCAGGCATGGGCCGTCACAGGCACAGTTTTCCCTAAGAGTATATTCCTGCTAGGCACTCGAATGAGTGAGGAATATCCTCAGCCATATGTTGTTTTGGGGCAGGGTGTCCATTTATAGCTCAGACAAGCCTCTAATTCAAGATCCTCCTGCCTTGGTTTTGGGGCAGGGTGTCCATTTATAGCTCAGACAAGCCTCTAATTCAAGATCCTCCTGCCTTGACACCGTCATTCCTACCTTCTCAAATGTTCTACTTCTCTCTAACCCCAAGGGCTTCTCCAGTAGCACACAAATAAATTGTCCTCAGAGTGTTAACTAGTTGAAATTGGTTAACTGTTAACCCTCTCATTACTATGTTTACTTTGTCCCTTATTCCAAGCAATCCCCAAGCTCTTACGTGGTAAAGCGTAAGCACAGAATAATAGTCATGTGGAAAGAGTACATGAAGGAACAGATCAAACAAAATGAGATAATGAATCCGAAGCAGAGTAGTGCCTTAGTTAGGTATATATTGCTGTGATAGACCATGAATAAAAGCAACTGGTGGAGCAAAGGGTTTTATTTCCTCTTATACATCCAGGTAACAGTCAATTACTGGAGGAAATCAAAGCAGGAACTGAAAATAGTGCAGGAATGAGGCAAAAGCCACAGAGGAAAGCTGTTCCTGGCTTGCTCCTCATAATCTGCTCAGTCTTCTTTCTTATTTCACCAGGGCCACCTGCCCAGAAGCAGCACTACCCACACGGAAGCTGGCTCTCCCACATCAGTTATCAACCACGGAACGCCCTACAGACTTGCCTCCAAGACAACTGGCATTTTCTCGATTAAGACTCCTTCTTCCAAGATGGTCCTAGTGTGTATCAAGAAGACATATGCACTGGCCAGCACAAATAGAGATCCTGACCACAGTCATCAGTACTAGAGATTGACACTAAAATACCACACTAACTATATAATATACTATTGCATTTTTAAGAAGGCATGGAACTTTTACAATGTTTTCATCATGAGTCTGATTCTTTCTGCTTCATTAAACTATAATTTAAAATACACATATCTTCTACATGCAGGTCAGTGACTTTCAACAAATGCAGTCAAGCAACAGCTGCATTTAGCTTCAGAGTTATTGTCTTCACTTCAGAAAGCTCTCCTCTGCTATTAATTACATATCCCAAAGGCAAGAGACATTTCAGCCACCACAGACTACTCCCTGCCCTTTCTTGAATGTCCTGCCAATGGAACCCTCATTTCTGAACTATACTTTTGGGCTTCATCCGTATTTTTCTCATATCACAAGTTCTCTTCTCCACTGTGGACTACACTGCAGTTTGCTTGTGTTGTTGATGAGCAATTGGGTTGTTTTCACTTTGGCATCGTTATGTGCACTCGTGCCCAAGCCTTTTGGTAAACATAGGCATTCAGACCTCCTGTGTATATACCTTGGAGAATTGCTGTATCATAAGTTGATAATATACTTAATTTATAATAATTATCAGTGTCAGTCAGATGGCTCATCATGTAAAGGGGACTTGTCACAAGCTTGGTGGCCTGAGTTCAATCCTTGGAACCTATGTAAAGGTAGAAGAGAAAGAAGTGACTCCATACATTTTACTGGACTAATGAATATGCTCTAGAATTAGATAGTGGTAATGATTTTATAGTCATGTGATCACGTCAGAATGCTATGTACATTAAGAGAGTAAATTATATGAATTATCTCAATAAAAACAATGACACTATCTTACGGTTGGGTAACAGATGAGAGATTCAGCAGTATTGGCTTCTCTTCCCCAGGCCCAGGGCTTGATTCCCACTACCCACAGGACAGCTCACAGCTGTCTATAAGAACAGGTCCAGGAGATCCAACACCCTCTTCTGAAGTCTATAAGCATCAGCCACACACATGATAAACAGACATGCATACAATCAATATACCCATACACATAAAAATAAATAAAGAATATGAGAGTAAAAACTAATAAAACGTAATTCTGTGGGATAGTTAGATTAGATGAAATAATTTCTACTGAAAATAAAAAATTTGACTATTCCTATAGTAGCTAAAAGACACAGAATCTTTTTCAGTGACTTGGAAAATAATTTTTGTTGAACTGAAGCCATAGCCAGGTAATGAAGAACAAGTCAAAACCAATGAAAATATACTATTTTACTTTGATACAACATCATAGTTATCACATAGTGAAATACATTCAATAGGAAAAAAATCTATATAAATCATCAATATTAGTGAAATACCTCAAAGCAAATCCATAGCCTGAAGAGATTTATATCATCTTCCTGTCGGACATCTAACAGCTTCCAGCTTTAACAAACAGCATAGCTCTAGACCTATAGACATTCTGTTATGTGGAGAGTTGCCAGAAAATAGTTTCTGCGTAAACACTTTTATCCCCTGTCATTTTACTGCTAAGACTCATGGAACTATTTGACAAAGTTGCATAATAAATTTGTAAGGCAAAAGAAAATTGAAATGTATGTATGTACTGAATGACACTCTTCCATTGGTTAACTAAGTTATTACACCCCACAGTTGAAGTCTGAGGGGAAATCCCCCAACGCCCTTTATGCTTGCTCTCTTCCAGCTGAGAGTCAGGAATAGCGAGCACCCACAGCCAGAGAATGAGCTGTGCATGCTTCATCATTTATAAAACCTGGCAAAAACAGCTACAAATTCCAGAGCTCTTCCAGTTCATATGACATCAATATTATTTAAGTGGGATAGCATTCAAGTTGTTAGGGCTTAGCGTTTCTCCCGAACATCTTAATAATCATCTTGATGACACTCAGCTTAAAGCATCTGACTACAAATGACAGTTCACAGCACCATTATACTTAGCTGTATATTCTGACAGAGCAGAACTGGCATCTGCCCTGATATTTGGTCAAGGGGAAACTAATTTCTATCTATAAATAAAAAATTAATGTGTTATATACACACACATACACACAGTCTTATAGAATAGCATTACATCAAATCGAGATGCATTTGCGCACAACAGAAACAATCCCTGGAGTGAAGACACAACCTACACAACAGGAAAAATGTGTGCTAACCACTATCAGACAATCAATTAACATCCAGGATAAAGAACTGTAAAAATTAAACACCAAAAACTTTACAAATAACCCTATCAATAAATGGGCTACTCAAAATACAGTTATGAATTACATTACATAACATATCAATAGTTTCTATTTGGCTACATACTAAATAAAATAGAATTTAAAAATAAATGAACTAATAAACTAAATATGCAGTTTTCAAGAAAGAAATACAAGTAAACAATAAATATTTGCGGAGTATTCAACACCCTTACTCATAAAGGAAAAACAAATTAAATCTGCTTTGAGATTCCGCCTCACCCAAGTCAGAATGGCTACCATTAAAAAGACTTATGACAAAATACATTGGTGAGACTGTAACAGAAGAGGAACTTTCCTTATTCCCTGCTGACAGGATTATATCAGTGACTATGGAAGTCAGTATAGAGATTCCTTAAAAACTGAACAAAGAGGCAGAGGCAGGCGGATTTCTGAGTTCGAGGCCAGCCTAGTCTACAAAGTGAGTTCCAGGAAAGCCAGGGCTACACAGAGAAACCCTGTCTCAAATAACCAAAAAACAAACAAACAAACAACCCAAAGCAAACAAACAAAAACCCTGAATACAGAACTCTTGATATACACCCAAATGACTCTAATCAACAACAGAGACTTGCATATCCACATTAAAACTGCACTATTTCCAACAGACAGGAAAGACAAGCAGCCTAGATATTCATCAATACATGGATAGATAAAAAGGCAGCACATATACACAACAGAATTTATGCAGACATAAAGGAAAAAGAAACTGTGACACATGCAGAAAAAAATAGCGCAACTTATTATGTTAAATAAAATAAGCCAGACCAAAAAGGCAAATATGGCACTTGCCTCATCTATGGCACTAAGTTAAAACATACGAGGCTGGGAAGTCATCTCAGTTGCCATGTAACCATGAGGACCTATGTAAGAGCCCCAGATTCCATGTAAACAAAATGTTCAGGGAGGTAGTAGGCCAGCAAGAGATCCTGTCTCAAAGACAAGATGGATGGATCCTGCGGAACAACACTGGAGGTTGTCATCTGTACTCCACATGGACACGCTGGAGCACATATACTTGTACTCCCCCGACACACACACACAAACATGTATCCTCTCCACAAATATGCATGTATTTATATGTGTGTGTTTTTAAATCATTAAATTAATAGAAGGGATCATAAGAAGGTAGGAAGAATTCTTAAGGGAGGTGGGAAATAGAGAAGGTAATAGAATGATAATGGGAAAGCAGGAAGAACAAACTAGAGAAGAGAAGAGAGCAGAGAATCATTACACACTTGCATGAAGATGTCACCATCAACTCATTACTTTATAGTCAAACCTAAAACTTTTAGAAAATCACCTGTTCAAGTATACAACTCGAAGTTTTTAGTAACTTTATATATAAATCTGCACCTTTAATCACAGAATGTCCCCTCCTGCTAATATAAGCCTATTCCCACCTCATCCTCAGCCTGTGGGCCCACTGATCTGAATGTGTCTACAAGGTCAGCTTATTTGTTTATTTTAGCATTTCACAGAGGTCAGGTCTTTGGCCTCAGGCTTTTTCACTGTCCACTGCTGCTGTCATCAGCGTTCTGTTACAGCTTCACCGCAACTTCCTCACTCTTAATTTTTACAAGTTGTTGACTATTGTGAATAACTGCACATAAAAACTTTGGACAAGCTTTCACTGTTCTCAACCAGATACTTAGGAATAGAATTGATGGGTCCCACAGTAAACCTACATTTAATTACACAACTGTTTCCCAAAAGAAGTGCCATTTTACACCCTTAGAAGCAATGCATGTTGTCTTTACACTTCCCAGTACTCACGAGGAACCACCCAAGTGGGATGAAGTACCACACTGTGGTTTGTGTGTGGAATGCTAAGGAGCTTCGCTGTTTATCCGCTACTCACAAAGCTTTGGTGACGTAACTTCAAATCTTTTGCCCATATTTTAATGGAACAATTTGTTAGTTTTAGGATATTATCTCCCACTGATCTACATTTCTGTATTTAAGTCAATAAATCTTAATTATTAAAGCTTTAAAATGTACTGAACCTGGTTAGGGTAAATTCTCCAATCTGGTTCACCTCTCAGAGGTGGTTTTTGTTATTTGTTTTTGTTTGTTTTTTTGTTTTTTGTTTTTTTGGGGGGGCTATTCTAGATATTTTGCATTTCTGTATCAGTTTTAGGATGGCTGTAAATTTCTGTTAAAACAAACAAACAAAACAAACAAAAACCTTTTAGTGAGATCTTGAAAAGAATTATAGCAGAGCTGGAAAGATGGCTCCACAGTTAAGAGCACTGACAGAGGTCCTGAGTTCAATTCCCACCAACCTACATGGTGGCTCACAACCATCTCTAATGGGATCTGGCATCCTCTTCTGGCAGGCAGGCATATATGCAGGCAGAACATAATAAATAAATAAATTATATTGTTATTAGATTGTATATATTTATTAAATTGTATATAATAAATAAATAAATGCTTAAAAAAACAATTACATCAAATGCATAGACACAGGTCAAATTGTGATTTTGGCAATATTTAGTATTCCAGTCAATTCACACCATATGAATCTGAACTAATGCCTACATTACTAATACCTATGTACTAACAGTTTTAAAAACAAATACACATTACTAATTGCTACTACTGTGAATATATTTTGCATGAAATGGCTTTAGAAACAAAAAAGTCCCAACCATTAGGAGCAGATAGCCTATTTTTTGTTATTTTGAGGGAAAATTAAAAATTAAATATTTTAGACATCTTTTTTTTGTTCATTTCATTTTTTAAAATTAGATATTTTCTTCATTTACATTTCAAATGCTATCCCGAAAGTCCCCTATACCCTCCCTCCGCCCTGCTCCCCAACCCACCCTTAGACATCTTAATGGTGTTTTTAAATAGCTCTGATCAGTAACTGCTGCTTATCTTCTTATACAAAGGTAAGATTACAGTGTACAAGACAAGAGAGCTGACCCCAGGTCAGGAGAGTGGGAGAGCTAGCCTTGCCCCTCACTAGCTGCAGCACTTGGCAGAGTGGGCCCTGCACCTCGCCTGGGCAGCCCAGTAGAGCTGACCCTGCTGGCATGGGTGTAGATGAGCCAGACTGAAGACATGAGAGCAGGAAAGCTGGTTCTGGCCCTTGCCAGTTATGATATTGGGTGAGCTGGCCTGGGGCAGTGCTAGAGAGCTTGCCCTAGGGGTGTGGGTACAGCTAGCTGACCAGCTCAGCTACCACACAGGCCCAGACTATAGCTTGGCTTACCCAACATCTATCCTATCTATAAAGTGCTGGAATGTGTAAAGGGGTTGGTCCTACAGAAGCAGAGCTGCAGGATCTCCAGGATACAGGGCAATAACAGGATAGCAGAGAGAAGTCATGGTGAGGATCTAGTATTGATAATGTAACAGAAGCCAGAGGCCTTGAACCAAACCAATGACTCACTGAAGTATTTGCAAGTAAAGAAGTGAAGATAAAAGAGTATACTGTATGACCCACTGACACACTATAGTTTCCATGACAACATTTTTTTCTCTTTTGGTGGGGGCAGGTTGCAAAAGCAGAGCTACGAAGAGATGGGAAGATGAGAATATTGGAGTGCATGATGTAAAATTTATGAAGAATCGATAAAGTGTTTTTTTCTTTAAAAAATTACAGTGTACCATGGAGATTAACAGTATTAACAAATCACCTATGTAATGATTCTTATGTGCTAGACTCTCTTTCAAGCACCGTTTTGGGTTTTTTTTTTTTTGGTTTGGTTGGTTTTTTTTGAGACAGGGTTTCTCTGTATAGCCCTGGCTGTCCTGGAACTCACTTTGTAGACCAGGCTGGCCTTGAACTCAGAAATCCGCCTGCCTCTGCTGGGATTAAAGGCGTGCGCCAACACACCCGGCTCTCTTTCAAGCACCTTTAACTATAAACTATTAATTAAGCTTGATCACAACTCTGTAAAGTAGGAGATATAATCTTCATTTCAGGTAAGAGGAACCTTGCCAGGTATTGTGGTGCATGTCTGTTATCCCAGCAGTTGGGAAACAGGCAGGAGGATCAGGAGTTGAGGCTAGCCTCAGTTACATAGTGAATTCATGGCAACATGCACTGCACTAGACCTGGTTTTAACACATATGCACACGCGCGCACACACACACACACACACGCACGCACGCACACACACACACACACACACACACACACACACGCGCGCACAAACACCAGCACAAATACACACATGCACACACATACACACACATATGTAAGCATGAGGAAATTTGAGTACAACAAAGTGAAGGAATTCATCTAAATCCATACAGCTAGGAAACAGTGGAGCTGGAGTTAAAACTCCAGCAGTTTGTTTATGGGATTCATTCTCTTAACTCCTCTGAAGCAAGAGGGTGGGAGGTTTTAAAAAATATTTATAGACTTGAATTTCCAGTAACGAGAGAGAGACTGGATGATTCTGATTAACCATTCCAGGAAAATGAGGATGAAAATAGTAAAACTAAATGCATAAGGATTAACAAACCATGAAGAATTACCAGACCACAGTCCAAAGACAGAGATAGCCAGACAAGAAGGCCACAGCTGAATTTTCTTCTATGTGGAGGATTCTCCAACTGGATGAGATGGGTAACAAGCCATTCAGCATTCTGTTGACTAGCGGAAGGGGGAATAGTGCATATCTATAATGCAAGTGCATCTACAACTAAGGAGTAGGTGGGGCCCTGAGTGGCTGAACCCCAGGAATAAGGATGAACCAGTAGTTTTAAGTCATCTGGGTGGTCCAGAAAGCAATCATCTCTCAATCATTAAAGTAATTAATCTTGGCTTGCTAGTATTTCTTACAGTCATCTAAGAGTGTAACGGATCTTTTCTGGAAGAATATAGTATTACCCAAAGTTTCAACCGAATTTTACAACTTTTCAAAGTATCTGGCACATAGACAAAAGGAATTAATCATAAATCATAAAGGAAAACATGATGTAACAGAAAAAAACAAACCACATTAAGGTAGACATGGTGGCACAGACCATAATCACAGCACTTGGGATGTACAGGCAGGAATGTTAGGAGTTCAAAATCATCCTCAGCTACATGAGTTTGAGGCGAGCTTAGGCTATAATAAGTCTTGTCACCAAAAATATTGTATTTATAATTATAAATTAATGTATAATTTTAGTTATTAAACTAAAGGAAGGAAATTCATAGCTCATAGCTTCTTAAAAAGAGAACATCAAAATCAGATGGCTTTATAAGAACGGTTTACTAATCATTTGAGGTAGAAATAATTATCATTTTATATAATTATTTCACAGAATAAAAAATAGAGTCTATGCAGAATGCCCAGTGATATCAGTGTCCCATTTAGGGACATATATCACACCTCCTCCTCTCAAGGCTTAGGGATCATCACAAAAGAGGAGGTAGAAAGACAGTAAGAGCCAGAGGTGATGGATAACTACAGCAAAGCAGTATATTCCAGACAACAGGGCAGTTACACATATGAAGCCAGCAACTGTGCCACACAGACGAAATCCCACATGGAGTGGGGAGGTGGTCATGAAGGGCTAGCTCTAGCTGAGGAGCTACAGGCGCCTGCTGGCTGCTGGGAGAGCAGAGAGAGAATGTGTTTCCCTTAGAGATGTAGCCCTAAGAGGCCACCCATGTTCTAGCAGATGGTTCTACACCCAGGCACATAATGGCAGCACTAAGTGGACTCTGGTTAAAACAACCAACAAACCAAGAAATGGGGAGGGAACAGGGGTGTGAGGGATGGTGAAAGAACTAGAGCAGAGGGAAGACTGATCTTAATTCATTTACAATTCTGTACCAACAACTGTGTACAGGAAGGAGGAAGTAAGTACCGCTGATGTTAAGGGATGTTACCCTGGCTAGGAAGGAGCTGTACCTGGGAAAGGACAGTCAGGTGGGCATCTGGGGCCTGGCGTAGGCTGCAGTTTCCCAGTATCTACTACTCAGCCCTGGATGTTAGATTTTCATTCTCCCTCTCCCTCTCTCTTTCTTTCCTTCCTTCTGTCCTTCCTTCAGATGGGTCTCAATATGTAGCTCTCAAATTCTTAATTCTCCTGCCTCATCCTCTGTAGTGCTAGGATTGCAGGCACATTCTGCCATGTCTAATTCATTAACTTATTTCACATCTTCACTTATTCTAAAAGGTAAACAACTTACGGAAGAGCCCTTTGTTACAGTATTTATTGTCTGTCTGTGTGTACAATCGCATGGCACACATTATGTACGCTGAGGTCAGAGGACGTCTTGCAGGAGTCAGCTCATTAGGCTTAGCAGGAGGTGATCTTACTGGCTGGACACCTTGTAGGCTCTTGGGTTAATATCTTTAATGTCTACCAGTCTACAACTTCCATTAACACATTCTGAGTCACGGTTATCATTTCATACAACAGTAAAGGACTCTATTCCTAAATAGCCTGCCATTCTTAAAATGAAAAATTGTTTGTAAAACCCAAATTTTAATCTTGGTTTGGGTGTTTCAGTATTTGGATAGTATTACATAGATTAGTCAACCATTTGTATAAATGTAAGTTGTACAATATAAAGACAAATAGAGCAGGTTGATTAATCTCAGCATTAATAATTGACATCAACTTCAGTTATCTGCTGTAATCTATTATTGGTTAATCTCCTAGAATACAGTTTTTGATTACTCAGTCCTAGTTCAAAACTTAGCCATGCATCCAGAAAAGCCTTTTACAACACAGGAAAATTGATTCTGTGATCTGAAATATAAATGACTTTCTATAGCAATCTACTCATTTAATTGTTTCTTCTCTATAACGATAATAAAGACCAATTAAGTGGAGCTGGAACGCAGCCCAGTGATAAGTTCTTGGCCAGCACATGCAAAATACTGCATTCATCACCAAAAGGAGGGAGAGGGAGTTAAGTAAACACAATTCAGATTTTATTCTGCCAGCAATTACAAAGCCCAGGGGGAACTAATTGCTTCTAACCAGGTTGCTTTTAATTTTCTTATTTTAAAACAGGGACTGAAGTGTTCCAGACTGGCTCAAACTCGCTGTATAGTAAGTAAGTAGAGGGAGATGAACTTGAACGACTGATCCTTTGCCTCCACCTCCACATGCTAAGGTTACAGGCATGGACCACCGTGGCCTGGCTTCTATGGCACTAGAGACTGAAGTCAGGACTGTGTACAAAACATAAGCATGCTACCAACAGAACTACATCCTTGCCCCTAATTATTTCTAAATGACTTCTTAATATCCTTTTAAGATGAATGCTGACTAGAACAGGCTAAAATAATTCTAACCCTGATGTAGGGCAAACAATACATTTCAGTCTACTGTCATAAATTTGTTAAATTTAAATAAAAGTAGTATTTTTGTTATAAAAATTCTTACTTTTGGAACATGAGGATTAAATTCCACAGCTCTATGAATTGCTTCCACAGCATTAATTTCTGCTGTGCTTAACCCTTTTCTGAAGGCTGTTTCTGGAGAGAATCTGAAAAGAAAACCACAGAATGGAGAAATGAACGAACCACATGTACAGTCTAGTGGGAACTATCTATATACATGGATTCAGATTACAATTAATCTCCCCAAAGACAAGACCAGATAACCATGAATGCGAAAGTAAAGTCTCTGGTTCAACTCGGACACAGAGCAAAAGAAGAAATGAAAATCACAGCCTCAAGTACAGTGAGCCTTTGGAGAGATTGCACTGGACCCACTCTGGGAAGGGTGGCTATAATAAGAAATGTCACTGAGGGATCAGAAAATCTCAGCAAACACAATACAGACTTTATTAAATTTTAGGTAATAAGAAATGAAACTCTGAATACTTTATTCTAATTTATTTCAAAATACAAATCTAAAGTGAAAGAAATGAGTATCATTTGGCTCTTATTAGTTGCTTGTTTGCTTGTTTGTTTACTGAGAGTGTCTCAAAACTGGCCAGATTCTCAATATTTCAACTGCCAAATAAATAGAATTGGCTAAGGACAGCCAGGACTGTAAGACAGAGTAACTTCAACGGTGATGTAAGGGCAAGATGAAACCAATTTGCCTACTATGCACCTTATTGTTACCAGCATCCCTGTGAACATATTAACTGTGTGCTTTTTTTTTTTTTTTTGAGACATTTATACCCTAGGATGTTCTTCAGCTTGCTATTTAGCCAAGGCTAGACATAAACTCCTGCTCCTCTCAAATGCTGGCATTACAGATATAAGCTCCATGCTCAGTTCTCTGTGTGTTCCTTCATTGAAATTGCTATACTCACTTAATACATATATTCCTCACACAACTACTCTACAATATTTTTCTCTTTTTTTAGAAGCTTTTTTTCATGTGCATTGGTGTTTTGTCTGCATGTGTGTTCGTCTGTTAAATCCACAAGAACTGCAGTTACAGATGGTTGTGAGCCATGCCATGTGGTTGCTGGGAATTGAACCGAGGTTCTCTGGAAGAACAGCCAGTGCTCTTAACCTCTGAGCCATCTCTTTAGCCTCCTAATATTACTCTCAAAGTAACAATTTGCCTAGCTACATCTAGTGTATGGTAGAGCTTGAATCTGAGTCCCAGTTTACTTAACTCTAAAAAGTTCTGTCAGCAATCAACACACAATGAAAAGCCTCAAAGTCACAGAAGATCCTTATTTGGAAGGAAACAGAAAGGAAAAAGAGGAAAAAAACCTTTATAAGTGTTCAGCAGTCTTTCCAAATGATTTGGAAATAACATGGCTTCCTAAATACTTACTTATCTGAGACGGTTCTTGTTTTCAGTAGTGCTGCTGTGTAGCAGATGGCCGCTGACTTTGGAAGGCTTATATCTGTAACAATTACTATGGTTAGTTATGAGTCACAGGACAAACTCATCAGCTCTAATACAGTAGCACGGGCACCTGGACACACTGTTGGAAAGCCTGAGTTTGATTCTAGAGTCTGCTATTTACTAGTGGCATATCTTTGGGTGCCAGTAACAACTTTATTGATCTCTTTTTGAAATGGAAAATGGTACAGAGAGGTTAATCTATGTTGATATAAGTCCTCTGTATAATTGCAACAGGTAATCATTCAACGAACATCTATAATATTCTGTTTACAATAAGACAAGTCAGAGAAAATCCACAGTATAATTAAAAGTATGTAAAACCTAATATTAGAAAAAATTAATATATTTAACTGCTATTATATCTGGATTGACTTTAACTTTTTCCTGAAGTTTTTGTCTTTTCTACACTTTTTTTTATGTGACCACATTTCATAGAATATAAAATTAACCTGAGATCATGAGCAAAATAAATCCTTTTTCAGAAGACACCTAAGATAGTGGTCCTGGAGGATAGTGAAGCACTCTCATGATGGTCTCAGCTCAGACCTATAGTGAATGGAGATCCCAACAACCTCAGGTCTGTACAGTGAGGCACAGTAAGATACATGAACAGGAAATCACAGCAGCACCAAACAAGGTAGACTGTAGTCAGTTTAGTGGGTTTTTCAGTTTAGTGGGTTTTATTTTATTCTAAACAGGTCCCCTTCTGACTTTTTATGTTCAGTCCCTAAGCCTACATAACACAAATATCATAATAGGCCACACATACAGTAAGTTACATATGGAAGGAATTTCTCATGAATTTCCCCATGAGCCTAACCATTGTGAAGATATGCCTAAAAATTCCAGATGTTTAAAAGAAATAAACTTCACCTATCAAATATATCACACTTCAACCTTCCCAAGTCATGGGGACCCTATACTAATGGCAAGAACCTCTGCCAGGAGCAATGAGCGAGATTCCATGTTCTACTGTAATAAGAGACGTGAACAGAAACATTGTAAGAGCTAGGAAATTGCAGCATGGACTTTCATCAACTGTAGATTAAAAAGAGGGACTAGAATGAAAATAAATCATGACTGAAAAATTCAAGAGGAGCTAAACCAGGTTTATTAAACTGAAAATTATTTTTAATAAACTTATAAAGACCTAAACCTTAAGAAATATATGCACATTAAAAATATTCTAGCTGGGCATGGTGGAATATATCTTTAATCCCAGGACTTGAGAGGAGGCAGATCTAAGAGGAAGGCAAACTAAACTGGTGTTTATGAACGAATGAGGAGAAAGTCTGTTTTCAGCACTGACCCAAATCCACTTGTAGCCAACTGTTATTGTTATAATAATACAAATAGCTAATATATATGGAATTATTCTTACAAAATAACTAGCAAACAAAGAAATGGAACAGCTGAGTTAAGGTTTGGGTCTGCCACTCATTTACTGGGAAATATTTCCCAATATTTAACCTCCTTAAACTCGTTTCCCAATTTAGTACTGAAGAGTTAAAATACTTCTCCTACCACATCACATGGTTATTATATGAATGCAATGAAATTATATAAATAACTTTTTAACTAAAAATAATTTTAAAACCATTATTCTGAATAATTCTTATAAAGATTATTATGTAAGTTCTTTTGGTATTTCTTATATGCCAAAATCCATGAGGCACCCTACTATATGCACAATGCCTATACTTTTCCAGTTACCTCTCCTCACATGCTACCTGCTGTGTACTGTCTAATTCTCTGTGTTTTCCACTAAGTCGTAAATGCCGTGAGAGCTAAATCCATGTTCTCATGTTCAACGTTACATCCTAAGTGCCTCACACATATTATATATTCAGATAATAAAGACTACACCCTCGCAGAGGAGAAGCTCTTCCTTGGAAGCTTTTGATGCTAGAAAGACAGATGAAGGAGATCCTTCGTAGCACCTATACCTGCTCCTTGAAAACTGACTGCTAAGACTGGAGAGAGACAATGAAGAAACCTAGAATAATTGAAGAGAATACACCCAAAAAATACTAATACACACCAAAAAACTCACCATCATATTTTGCCAGGACTGCCTGAACATCTGCATAGGCCTGCAATTCTAGAAGTGATTCTAAAAGATTTTCATGGATGTTCAACATGGTAAGAGGAGGAAATTCTTTCATCAACTGTATGTTAAAAGAAGAGAAAAAAAAAAAAACAGACTAAAATCAAAATAAATCATGACAAAAAAAAAAAAAACCTCAGCAGTTTGTTAAAAGTATGTTATTTTCCTTTTTACAAAATTACAAAGATCTAAATCTTAAGAAATATACATACATTAAAATATCTGCTGGGCAGTGATGCCTTTAATCCCAGCACTCAGGAGGCAGAGGTAGGCACTGTAAGTTGGAGGCCAACCTGGTCTATAGAATGAGTTCCAGGGCAACCAGGGCTACAATGTGAGACCATGTTCCATAAAAAATACACACATACTTACTATCCTGATAGAAAGATAGGCAATTGAAAAGCAGTGATTCTGGGGTGGAGAGATGGCTCAGTGGTTAAGAGCACTGTCTGCTCTTCCAGAGGACCTGGGTGAGTTCAATTCCCAGCACCCACATGGCAGCTCATAACTATATGTAACTCTAGTACTGAGGATCTGACACCCTCGCACAAGCACATTGAGGCAAAAAAATCAATGCACATAAAATAAAAATAAACAAGTTATTTTAAAATAAAATAAAAAGTGATTCTGCATTAAAATAACTGATATTTTTTGTTTGTGAATAGAAATAATGGTTCAGTTACCAAATTTACTTACATCTCTCATTATTTTCACTGCTTCTCTTATTCTTCCCAATTTTCTCGCACACATGGCCAATCTTCTTTTAATATACACAAGTACATTGGTATCTCGCCCTATTTCAAACAACAAGAAAATTACACAACTCTCACTTTTGTATTATGGCCTAACATTTCATCTTGGAAAACTTACTAAAAATTAAATGATATCAGAATGCATTAGTATTAATGAATGCTAAATGTAAGTGATAAATAATAAATATTTTTATGTGTTTCTAATATTAAAACCTTAAAATATACTTAATTACTTTTTCCTCTAGTAATAAGCAATTTGAGTATAGTATATAATTTCCTTGGTTGATGAGTTTAATACTGACAGAAAACAAGTAGATATTAATGGGAAGATATATTTGTCTATCTCAAGTCTCTGCATAAACAACCTATAATTTTAGTATTATTATTTTGGCTCAAAGACTCTAAATGTCCCAAACAAAATTTGCATGAATAATATAAATTTTATTAAGTTAGTAATTAAAAAATGTTTTCTAGAAAGGGCAATGAGAAAAGTCTTTAGCACAGGCCAGTGAGATAGCTCAGAAGGCAGAAGACACTTGCTGCCAAGCTTGGTGACCTGAGTTTGATCCCTGGGATCCATACGGTAGAAGGAGAGGACTGACACACAAGTTCTTTTCTGACTGCTATGCATGCATGTGTGCATGTGCACACACATTCATATGTGCACACATATTCAAATATGAACACATAAATATTATAATTTTTAAAACTAAAAAAATTCTACAACATAACCACATTTAATATTATGCAAGGATAAATAGCAAGAGGTTTTTATAGATGTAGTTTCATTAGTTCCAGGTGGCAAAATTAACTATTCTCATAGTTTTGTATAATAACATGCCTTAATGAAATATATTGTAAACACAAGTATTTAACTGAGAGAAAACATTAGCCAAATTTTAATTTCCATAAACAAAAGATGTAGAACTTAGCTGCTAAGAGATAATGCCTTGTGTAAACATATTTCAATTTATTGCCTAGTCTCTGCCAAAATCATGAAACTAAAACCTCTTGGCCACAAGTCTCAGTTAGAAACAGCAACACTGCCGATTCTAACAGCTTTGGTAAGTGTCACAACCCTAACCAGAAGAGCATCTCCAAAAAATAACAGTCCTGTGCTTTATGTGATCTCAAGCATGCTGGAGAAAAATCAATCAAAGCAAGAACCAATGTCACATACAAAACTGCAGTGTGGGCTAGGAAACAAGAGGGTGGAAAGGAGCAGTCACCAGAGGGATCCAAACACAGAAAGGAGGACGAGGAGAGGTGGAAGAGGAGGAGGGGGGAGGAAAGGAAGGCAGGAAGGAAGAAGGAAGGAAGGGGGGAGGGAGGGAGGAGAGAAAGAAGGAAGGAAGGAGAGCTGAGTAGAGCAGAGAAGGAACCACGCTTTGGCACTGCATACAGATCCATAGATGAAGAGCAAACAAAATGATGTTTGGACTGGGGGGTCCACCTCAGGGTTATACACTGTCAAGCGTGTAGGAGGAAGGCCCTGGATGTGATTCCCAGAAATGGAAAAAAGAACCTCTCCCATGGCTCTGAGTAAGGGTCTGGGTGAAGACAATGCTTACTGTTCAGAGAGAGTCTTAGTACAGCCTGGCACCGTTAGAAGGGTCCCCAGAATTTGAAAGTGTTGTTTGTCTAGTGACCAGTCAGCTCTTGTAGGAAAGAAAATGCTCAGTCTCAGAACAGCGTGGTTTTTTTCTAGGTAACTAAACGAATCTGTTCCATTCCACAAACACTGTCAGGATAATACATACTTCTTTCCATATTGTTGGCTTGTTAGTATTAACAGATCAGAAATAGAATCTATCAGTTGTCTCATAAAAACTAGCAAATTTTTACATATTAATTTATTACTGTTGTTGTTGTTTTATGCTGTAAACACAAGAGATGCAAGTTCAGAACTTAAAGACAAACCCTGGGCCTGGTGGCACATGCCTAAGAATTCCAGCTTAGGAGGAAGATCAGTTCTGGACCATCCTCACCTACATGGCAAATCGGAGGTTAACACCTTGAGAAACCAAAAGGGGAAAGGAGGAATAGGCAGTTTAAATGTGCTTACTCAGTTGAGCTTCATGCTGAGGGCTCTGGTGCTGGCATTGCTGTGACCGTCTATAAATTATCTCTCCTGCCCTGAGTGCCTGTTTAAACAACCTTTCAGCATCTACAATGGTTGTTGCTTCTTCTTCGGCCAGTAGGACGTAGGCAGTGGCACAGCTATAAAGCAAGCAAGCAAGCAAGGCAACATTAAGGACGGGTGAAGCCCACTTTTCTCTTGCACAGGCCTCTGGCTATGGCATGCTTCCCTTATCCCTACCTATACTTTCCATCTTTGAGAAAAAAATAAAACATCACTCAGTATGTCAACTCACCAGTGGTGCACTAGTATATTCATTATAGCCAACTCCACAATGTTTTATCCACTCTTTATTTTCTGTCCTTTTTATTTCTATCTCTGCTCTCTGACCCTCTGCTTTGATTTTGTGGAAGAGGGAGAAAAAGATACCCAAAAAGTTGCTTTAAAAAATAGTTGTAAGAACCACACCCCCACGGGTCACACTTGCTCTAAGCTACTGCCTGCTCTGTAATGTCCGTCTCACAGTAGCATCTATGGGAGTGCAGACTGGGAAGACTCCCTGGGCTAAGTAGAGACCCTTTGTATGTGATCAGAAACAGTCCTACACTTCTCTACCCAAGTGCTGTCTGCGGTCTCTCACAGGCTTACCCACACAAGTCTGTATTCCAGGCCTCCCTCTCATACACCAACACTCAACCACACACCCATGTTTACCCCAAGCTTCCTTCTCTTCACCCTGCTAAAAACACAGAGATTTTTGTTTGTATCTTTAAAGTCAACAGCTGGCCAATAAAATAAACTGATTCTTGGCTTTGTTTAAGAAAGAAAACAAAAAGTTTCCCTTCCATTCAGATAAATCACCAGAACATTTGGTTTGAAGATGATGTATTCGTCCTGCTTGTCCAAGCCTGCCCAGTCCAGCATTTAAGTCAGTAGCCATAAGCAGTGACTGAACACTTGAAATGTGGTTAACCTAAACTGATATGGCATGCTAGAACATATCAAACTTAAAAGACCGAGAAAAATCTAAAATACCTCATCATTTTATATTTTGACTATTAATAATAAAACACTCAAACTAATTTCCTTTTTAACTTTTTAAATATGGCTACTGGAAATCTAAAAAGCTACATATATAGTTCACACATTCCAATTAATCAGAGATTATTGACAAAAAATGTAAGGGAATGCACAAAATTTAGTGATTGGAGTAGCTATCATCACATCTATAATCCCAATATTCAGAACCCTGAGGCAGGAGGCCCTTGAGTTTGTGGACAGCTTTGACTATACAGGAGTACCATGTACTTTGCGCTCTATGACAAGATACTGTCTATTACTGATTAACAATAATAACAATTTAGCCATTCCCTCAGTTAGGGTCAAGAAGGCCTTTCAGATATGAAAATGTAAACTGCACTACTGAGACATTTTTCAGATAGCATTTTAAATTGATATATATAATAATTTTATTAATCAACACATTTCTCCAATGTATTACATTAGATTTTTATAAAACATTAGATACACTATTGGTTTAAACACTTTTTTATTTGCCATACCCAAAACAATTTCAAATTTTTGTTGTTGTTCGCAACAGAATTACACTATGCAGCCCAGGCTAGCCTTGAACTCTCGTTCTCCTGATTCAGCTTTCTAAGTGCTGGTGATTACAGATTTACGTCACAACACCTATCATCAAATATGTGTATAAACACTTTTAAATAAGCAGGAAAGAAATATTTTTGTAAGGCTGGGGATATAGCACAGTGGTAGAGCACTTGCCTAGCACGCTTGAGGCCCTGGGTTCGATCCCAGCACTGCAAAACAAAACAAAACACCACTTTTGTAAAGACCTTGATAGATAAAATTGATGAAATAGAATCTTAAATATCAACATAATTTATTACTTTGTTTTGTGGTGCTGGGAATAAAACTCAGGAACTCACATGGTAGGCAATGCCTATCATTAAGATACATCCTCAACTCCTAACATAACAAGCCAGTTCTGGGTACAGGCCTATAATCCTGGGCAGATCAGTAAGATTCTGTCTCAGAAAGTGGGGAAAAAAGGGCTGAAAAAGTAGCTCGAGGCTAGAGCACTTGTCTGGCATGTGCAAGGACCTGGGTTCTACCCCCAGTACCACCAAAAACCACAACAAATTACATTATATGTTCCTTGGCAATTCTGCCTTATATTCTTGAATAAGGATGTTATTACAAAAAATTAGTCCTATACATACCTAATGACTTTCTTTTATCATAAACTGGGGTCAAATTTACACATCAGTGTAAATTTTTATGTTTTTCATGTACGTATTTTGTATTTGTTTATTATGTGTGCCTATGTGTACACCACAGCACACATGTAGAGGTCAGGGGACAACTTGTAGGATTTGGCTTCCTCTTTCCACCACGTGGTTTCTGGGAATTGTACCTTTACCAGAGGAGCCATCTTGTATACCCATCAGTGTAATACATTTTCAATTGGAGAATTCAGAAACGTTTAATATATTCTCAAGGTCCTGCAACTGTAGCTGGTACATGAAGCATGTTTGCCATCCCCAAAAGTGCCATAGTTATTTAGCAATTCTACTGTCTCTCATGGCTCCCCACCGACAGTCACACATCACCTCTCTAATAGAGTCCTTTAGTGCAAAGAGGCTTTTGTGGTAATGAGACATGGTTTACCATATTGCTTGTGTCTTTATTGTCTTGTCTGTTAACCATCAGAAAATCTGGGGGCATAAGACTGCCCCATCTTTTCTCTCCTGTCCTCCCTGCCCCACTCTCTCCCCTTCTCTTCTCTTTGTCCCACACTCTTTTTCAGAGAAAGAGCTCTACCACCAACATACATCCCTAACCCACCCCATGTTCTCTTACAGGTGTTTATAGTCTAGTTAATTTTTAGTTGATTGATATGCATACGTGAGGGAGCGGGGTACAATTTCCAACCTGTAGATGTCATTATCCAATTGTTTCAGTATCTTTTACTAAAATCATCTTTTCCTCCACTGAACTGCTTTGGCATCTCCATCAAAAATCCACTGAGAGCCCACAGACATGAGCTTATGTACAGATTCCCAGTTGGAATCCATCAGGCTAGTTGTCTAACCTTATGGTTTAGCCATCTAGTTTTGTAGTAAGTTTAAAATTGGAAAACTTGAGTCTTCTAATATTGCTCTAGGATTGTTTTTGGCTGCTTAGAGTCCCTTGCTATAGCACACAAATGATAAGACCAGCTTGCCCATTTCTGCAAAATTGGTAACTACAATTTTAATTATTTTTTTAATGTATGAGTGTTTTGCCTGCATGTATGTCTTAAGTACTACATGCATGCAATCCCCATGGACACCAATAGAGGGTATTGGAGCCCCAGAAAGTGGCATCAGATAATTGTGAGCTGCCATGTGAGTGCTGAGAACCAAACCAGGGTCCTCTGGAAAAACAGCCAGTACTTTTAACCACTGAATCATATGTCTAGAACCAGGAATTGTAATTTTAACAGGGGTTACATTAAATATGTAGACTGATTTAGGGGAGCACTGACATTTAAGTCAATGATATTTAATTTGTATAATACATGAACAGAAGATTCCTTCCCACTTGTTTAGGTCTTGCTATTTTAACCATTTGAACAATGTTTTGTGGGTTTTCAAAGTTTTTAAAGATTACTTTGAGTGTGTAAGTGTGGGCACACATATGCCATCACGTGTGTTCGGAAGTGAGGAGGTGACTGCTGGAAGTCAGCTCGCTCCTTCCTAGGTTCTGGGGTCGAGCTCAGGTCAGCAGGCCTTTCTCTCCAGCTGCTTTTCTAGTTATCAGTGTGCAAGTCGTACACTTTTTAGCTAAAGTTACTCCTATGTACTGTCATATACTTCCTGCCACTGTAAATGGGGCTGTGTTATCACAACTATTTAGAATGAAGCTAACTTTTTATTCATACATTTTAAACCTAATTTATAAGCATGGATAGGTGTCTAGCTGTGTGAATTCCTTACAGTTTTCTAGACATATGATCACATCACCTATGAAGAGACAATTTACTTCTTCCTTTCAAAAGCAGACACATTTTTTTCCTTTCTTGCTCACCTGCCTGTGTTAGGATTTCTAATAACATGTTACACAGAAGTAGTGAACGCAGGATCATATGCTTTGAAGTCTATTGAGAAAAAAAGTTCAGAATTTTTTGTAGACATTTCCATGAATACTTTTTCTATTTTTGTTCTACTGTTTCTTTGAATGCTGGTTTTTGCTGTTTTGTTTGGGATCAGGGTCTGGCTGTACCCCAGGCTAACTCAGAGCTCAATAACAGCCTCCTGATTGCTGAGATTACAAATATGTACCACCACGTCCATGTTTTTTGCATGCTTCATATTTTTTTTTGTTGAAAATTGGAAAATCTTAACTTTAATATTCTGGCAAGTGTAGAATCTGATTTTCTGCACTCCCTCTTGTTGCTGCTGCTGTTGGAGTTGTCTGTATTGTGGGTTTTCTGATGATTTTGTAACATTGTATTCTTTGTTATGTGTGACCAATGAGGACCAATGGTTAGCATAATGGTCAGTTAATGGTCAGATAAAGATTTCTTAAATATCTATGAACAAAGTACAAAACACAAGACTGCACAGGTCTTGTGTGTATGTGCATGTATGTGTATACATATATGTATATGTCTGTATATGTGTATATTTATATGTGTGTGTGCATTAGCATGCATGTACTAGGATGCACTCTCAACACTCAGGTATTTCACAACCATCAGAGATTTTATTTCCACTTTTGTCCAAAATAAATGTTATCTAGGCAGGACATTCCTTACATAACTAACATTTTTTAATATTTTTATCATAAAATGATGTTGGATTTTGTCTTTTTTTTCATGAATTAAGGTAATATACGGGCTTAAAAAGACTTGAAAACCAGGTATTTTCTCAGCATGCCCAACTCTGTCAAAAACTGGGTCTTTGGGCTGGAGAGATGGCTCAGTGGTTAAGAGCACTGGCTGCTCTTCCAAAGGTCCTGAGTTCAAATCCCAGCAACCACATGGTGGCTCACAACCATCTGTTATGAGAGCTGATGCCCTCTTCTGGTATGTCTGAAGACAGCTGCAGTGTACTTACATATAATAAATAAATAAATCTTTAAAAAAAAAAACAAAAAAAAAAACAAAACAACTGGGTCTTTGAGGTTCCCAGGAATGTGCGGAAGCTTTTCAAGGCCCTATTCTCTAGAGTCTCATTTCCCAAGCTTTCCTCATACATGTTCTGCTTTATCCAATTTCTTGTCCTTTTGTTTAGTTTTATATTTTATATCAGAAACAGATGGCTAGTAACACATTTTCCTCTAAATATTTTCATCTTAGGATGGTCAATTCAGAGAGTTTCAAGGTAACTGAAGTAAGACAAGCCCTTTGAGCTGGTGCTTAAAGTAACTATTACATCAGTAAAAATCAACAACCACAGTTCTGCTCCCTGGCATGATACACCTGTATCTGGGCTGGCATGTTCATTTTGCCTTCAAGAATGCCACTGAGCTAGAGAGTCGGCGGGTGAGCTAGAGAGCCAGGGGGTGAGCTTTCTTATATTTAGGTAATTTCTGCTTGACTGAGCAATCCGCGGTTACTTCACAAAAGTTCTGACTATTTCAGAGTCTCAACAGGTCACATTCCTGTCAGCCAGTCACTAGCTGAGGAAAGTTGCCATTCTTTTGCTCTCCCAATAGGGTCTTCTTACTGATGATAAAAAACTTCAAGGAGGGCTGGTGAGATGGCTCAGTGGGTAAGAGCACCCGACTGCTCTTCCGAAGGTCCAGAGTTCAAATCCCAGCAACCACATGGTGGCTCACAACCATCTGTAACGAGATCTGATTCCCTCTTCTGGAGTGTCTGAAGACAGCTACAATGTACTTACATATAATAAATAAATAAATCTTTAAAAAAAAAAAAAAAAAAACTTCAAGGAAAACTCTCAATTAATATTAGCTAGGTGGCATTCTTTGAATAATGCCACGTGAAATTTATTTCGAATACATTATACTATATTATTTAGGATAATTGGCACTGATCAGTGGCATTTAAACACAGAGTCAGGTTTACATTTTTGTCTTAAGATATAAAGATAACACAAAGCGCTATGAAAGTAAATGCTGTAAATATGAAAAAAAATGACAGAGCTATCTTGCTAATTTTGAATCCTCTTTCATGTCTCAAAGCCCATTGCTGAGTATAAGTTCCCAGGATAGATGAATGCTTTAAATGAATGATTTAAATGAAAAACAAAATAAATACTTAAGTACCCATTTAACTACTAAGTATTATTAGCATTCTTCATTAGTTGTCTTTATTTTAAAAAGAACTTCTAAAATACTTTATGTAAAACCATATGATACTTTACACTTCCACAAGCAAATACAGATGTCATTGAACACCGCAAATCTTATCTCTAGTGTGCAAGATAGGAATGGAGACTGTTCTGAATCTTATGAACAGATAAAAGGAAATACAAAATTATTTGCTTGTGTTTCCTTTAAAACAAATTTATTTTCCAACTTACTCATTGTTTAACTCTAAAGCTTGATAGGCTGCTTTGATTCGAGCTGGAGGATTTCTTTCCCTCCATGCCTTCTGCATAACTGTGGGAAAAATATTTTAAAGAGTGGATGAGATGGTAAACATAAATAATCTTATGTAAAACGCATGAAGAATGAGCTAAAGGAGTAAACAAAGCTTTCAATATCATGTTTTTAAACATATTAAACTGGGCTACTAGCTCACATTTATATGAGAAATGTATATTAAATCTGGAAGCTTTCTATATAATAAAAATAGTCTATGATCTATTTTCATAACATATAAAGAAAATAATTAATCATACCATTTTTACACATGAACATTTATGTATCTAAGTGCATGTCAATGTGAGTTTGAGTGAAAGTATATTAGAATAAACATGCAAGCTCTACTTTCATCTTTCTGAAAAGGGCACAGAGAACTACTGAACATTAAAATAAATAATAAAAATAGTATTTTTGTGAAATACACAAAAGCTTAAAAAGTCTTTGTTCGATCAATGATTCAGTATAGGAAAAATGTATAGATGTGTATTTTCTATGAAAACGGAGGGAAGCCTTGGGTAATTTAGAATACAGCACATCTCTGGAAAATCTCAGGTTTATCAAGCCTCAACACTAACCTAAATTAGGATTTCTTTGGAAGAATGGGATGGGGTTTGCTACCATTTACTGAACCAAAATGGAGAAATCGCACTTTATGATGTCACTTAAAAGCTAAACAAACACATAAAGTATATTTTCAAAACTACCTGGACTACTTTACATTTGATAAGAAAAGTGGAGAACTTATGAATGTTGACTTTGGAACAAAGCCTCCAACTGTCCAGAAAGAATAACGTGGAAAATGTTCGAATTTTCCTTTGGAAACAAAATATTAGTCTTGGCTCAGAAAATGAGACAATATATTCCACATGTGTAACAAAAATACATTTTTCATATCAAACATGTCACCAGCTAGCTGACAGCTAATGCTTCCTGAACTTGACAAACTGATGCAAGCCAGCACCACCTGATTCTGACCAGGTAAAGAACATTAATCTGCCACAACACTAAAATAGGATACAGAAACAGACTGTGATATTAGGCTAGTGAACCTGTGATGACGGGACTCTCTTCTATAAACTGTGTG
Source organism: Mus musculus (assembly GCF_000001635.26). Lineage (NCBI taxonomy): Eukaryota > Metazoa > Chordata > Mammalia > Rodentia > Muridae > Mus > Mus musculus. The sequence goes on along the minus strand of NC_000069.6, from coordinate 104,881,723 downwards.
GTATTTACAGACCAAACTTTAATACTGAATCTCTATCAGTATTTGAGGTGATTATATAATATTCTAGTATATAACCATAACTTATCTAATTATTTAATCTACTTAACTAATTAGCTCTCAATGGAAAGTTAGTCATTTTCCTATTATACCAACACTGTATACTATGCATAAACTTATAGCTCTAGATCTTAGAAGGTGGAAGCAGGAGAATCCAGAGTTCAGGGTCATCTCACCTATGAAGAGGGTCTAAGGCTAGCCTGGGTTGCATAAAATCTGTCTCTAAAATAAAAATCAACAACAAAAAAACACTGTAATAGCTATCTTTCAGTCAGGTGTGGTAGTGAACACTCTTACTCTACTACTCAGGAGGTTAAGGCAGGAGGATCACAATGAATTTGAGGCCAACCAGGGTTATATAGCAAGTACTAGGCCAGCCAGTGCTACACAGCAAGACCATGACTTAAACAAGCAAAAATGGCTGGAAATAAAGTTCAGTGGTAAAAATTTTTGCCTAGCATGTGTAAGGTTTAGGCTCAGTTCTCAGAACTTCAATACAAAACACCAACAACAAAAACAGAAAACACACATAACCTTTCAGCTTTGTATAGCTTACCAAATACTGTTTTGCAGAACATTTTATTTAAAATAAGCATACTCTTTAAAAGATTTTGAATGTATACTCTCAAACACTGCTCAGTAAAATTATGAATTTGTACTTTGAGCCAGCATAGAAAAAGTGACCATTTCCCCCATCTCTTACCCTTTGAGCCAGGTTGAGCATCTCTATACAAAACTCCAAACTACAAAACATGAAACCAAAGTGGAAAAATCAACACTGACTTCATGAGATAGGTTGCAGTCAAAATGCATGTACAACAAGAGAGGTGTGGTGACACAGACCTGTGATCCCAGAACCTGGGAGGCAGAGGCAGAAGGGTTGAGGGCTCGAGGCCAGTGTTGGTTACTTAAGGACTTAAAGGCTAGCCTGGACTATGTAAACCCCTATCTCTAAATATAAACAAAACAAATCAACACAAAAAAATTACTTTCCACCTATGTGTAAAATGTATAAATGAAAGAAGAATTCTAAAGTTTAGACTTGAGTCCCATTCTCAAGATAAATCATTATACAAATATCTCAAAAACGAAACAAAGTCTAAAACAACACTTCTGTTTCCTAGCATTTCAGACAGGGAATACTCAGCTGTATTACCAATGTTTGTTAATTTAACACCTGAAAACAAAATCATTTGTAACTTTTTATTCTACTGAGTTTATTATGTAATCTATCTTCAAGCATTTTTTCTTATTCTTACGTTTTCAAATCCTCTATCACTCCTGCCTTTCAAGATTGATCATCACAACCAAGGTATCCCTAAGTCTAAAGTGAAAGGGGGAAATACAAGTTAAAATAAATAAATGAATAAAAATTAAAAAAAAGATTTAAGAATAATTTAAGTAAAAATACAAATTTATTATTCAATACTGCTAAGAGCTCATGATATGCTTAAAATAACTAAAACATCACAAAAAAACAATTCACTCAGACTTATTTTAATTTTTCAATTAATATTTACAATATTCTAATAAGCACAAAAAAGGACTACAGACGTAAACATCTACAAAGTCCCAGGAGAAACAAAGTGCTTAGAGGATACGCACCATGCGCACAGCAGAGTGGCCACTCCACACCGCACCACAGCCATTGACACACAAGTCCACTCCCGTATTTTCCAACTTTCATTACAGTATAAATCTGGACATTAATAAGAAATCTTTTGGGTTGTTATTTGCTTAGTGTCCTGTTTTGCTCTTTGAGACAGGGCCACCAGTGTTGCCCAGTACTCTGCCACCCTCCTACCTCAGATCCATCAAAGCACACTGCTGACCAGCCTTGAGAGTATTTTTCCTTATTCTCGGACTTAAAGCAACCAATCTCCTAGAGGAGAGCAGAGCTATTGCAGTGACTACTATGACAATAGGGAGACGTGCCACATCGCAATGCCATGCATGCTTGCCTTTCCTGCTGTAACAACTATCCTGTCCTCATGAAAATCTGTTATGTGAGTGTCCAAAAGGACAAAAATGAGACTGACAGTTCATTCCTAATTCTCACTCAACGAAGTCTACCTGTGAGTTCAGAATTTAACTAGGTGACATACTCTCAGCCCTGCAAGTACATAAAACTGCAAGGACCAAAATGACACCTGTGGTTTTAAGAAAATCCATGTCAAACCCCTTAGTCAATTAAAATTCATATGACTCTTTCCTATATCTGATAGAATATGAAAAAATGCTCCTCTGACTATTTTATTTACCCTTTCCTACCTAACCATAGTCATTAAACGCCTCTCCTGAGAGGTGTGCTCACTTCTCGTTTACAAAAGAAAGGCTGTCTGTCCCTTGGTCACTCTGACTCTTCCTAGACACATATGTATGAATGGCTCAAAACCTCGAGGTGTCAAGAGCAGTCCGTTTGGGAGATGGAGGGTATGCACTTGGTTTTGGTTTTTGTTTTTTTTAAGATAAAGTTAAAATTCTCCTGCCTCAGCCTTCCAAATATTAGGCTTACAGGCATGAGCCATCAAACCTGGCTGAGGAGTTATCCTAAATCACGGAACCTAAAAATGAGGTTCCCTGCCTTTGGTCTTTCTTTCAGCAGGGAAACTGAGGTGAGGGTGAATACTCTCCTCACGCTGGGACGCAGCTTCCTTGCTTAGCACAAAGACCTCTCCTCAATCCCAGCACCATACAACCTGCTACACGTGTAACCCTAGCACACGGGTAAAGTCAGAAAGACTAGAGACTCAGCCATCATCAGTATGTCAGCTACCTGCCTGAGCTACATGAGCATCTTCCAAAATGAGTACTAAATAAATAAATAAATAAATAAAAACAAAAAATTTGGCTCCTAGATGGTTTGAATTAAGGAGTGATAACCATTTCTGTTAGTCCCATCAGCACCTCTCCCCAGTTATTTAAGAAATGTATTATTTCTAGCCGGGCAGTGGTGGCATGTGCCTTTAATCCCAGAATTGGGAGGCAGAGGCAGGTGGATCTCTGAGTTCGAGGCCAACCTGGTCTACAGAGTGAGTTCCAGGACAGCCACGGCTACATAGAGAAACCCTGTTTCGAAAAAAACTAAAAACATAATAATAAAACTAAAAAAAAAAAAAAAAAAAGAAATATATTATTTCTAAGGGAAGGTCCTTACAGGAAGTCAGAGTGTGTTGGCAAGGAACAATGAAAGCAGGGCCGCCTCAGTCTGGTAAGGGACAAGCATTAGGCAAAGCTCAAAATTTCACCTTTTTTCTCAGAATCTTAATCCAGAGCCAGGTTTTACAATCCTAGAAACAGAGCTGAGGACAATTTGGGCTAAAGAAGAGATCCTACCTCATAAAACAAAAACAAAAGAAGCAAAATCTCACATATAAGAGAATAGTTATGATGGAGGCGCTAACATGTCTATCTGAAGAGAGAAATGGAGAATGGGGTTAGAGTTCTGTCTGTATGATTGGACTGACTAGGTTATCAATGAAGACACCCTGTTAGGTCTTTAAAAGGCATATTCCAAAGAGAAAAAAAGAGAGAGCTAAGCATATATAGTTGTTAAAAACTTGACAAGAATATAATTAAAATACATCATCATAGTGAGATGTAGTGGCAAAACCCTTTAATCCTAGTACTTGGGAGGCAGAAAATGAATCCTTGTGATTCAAGGCCAGTCTGTTCTATGTAATGAATTCCAGGAAAGCCAGAGCCACACAGTGAGACCTGTCTCAAACTCCCCCACCCCAAAAGAAGAAATACATTAGAACGTTCAGAATCTTATCGTCAAATACAATTAAACTTAACAATTTATATAAAGTGACTACTGTGGAAAAGTTACAAGAGTAGTAAAAGACTTTCAAGCATAAAATAATTATAAAATTAGATATATAATAATTATATATATATATGTGATTAGCTCTTTTTCTCTCTCTTTGGAATATGTCCTTTAAAGACCTAATGGGGTGTCTTCATTGTTAATCTAATCAAACAAATCATACTGACAGAGAAATCTAACCCCACTCTCGATTTTTCAGTTCATATATATGTTAAAATTATTATATATAATGTATTATATATAAGATAATCATTTAAGAAGAAACTTACACTGGTGTATACTTGCAATTTCAAGCACAAGGGAGACTTAGGCAGGAAATGTGAGCCATCTGTTATTATGTAACAAGACTCATTCACAAAACAAAAACAAAAACAAAAAAGGACTTGTATATGGTTTACGATTGTGAAAAGAGTGTTTGTTTCAATGAAAAATGGTCGTTTTCAAATTCTTTGGTACAGCTCACTGATAAAGTATGTGCTTGGCGTGCAAACATCTATCCTGGCATGCACACACATGTAAAATTTTATTCAAATATTGGGAATGCCAGTTTATTTTTTAAATGTGTATATTTTCTGATATGCCAAAAACTATATTCTTTGTAATTATTTAGCCTTATAAAGCTTACAATGAGTGAAAAAGCATACAGATTTTGAAACTTCTCTGTGAACAATCCAAAGAGCAGTGTTTTAAAGAGCCATCATCAGAGCTGTCTGATGGAGGGGCTTAGGGATGCCCGTGATTCAGCCTGTGAGCAGATGAGGTCTGATTTGCACAGAACCTCAGCTCCTGACATACACTGGCAATGCTCACACTCTACTGCAGCATCCTTTAACACACACATTTCACTGTGCTCACAAACAGCAAGCATTCATACATAAAGCAATGTTCTCCTCCGTTTGCAATTAAATCAGCTTATAAACTTTGTCAAAGATCCTTGGTTTTCTTACTGCCACCAATCCTTAGCATATTTTATTCAACAACAATGTGACACAATTAGCTCACTTCAATGCTAAGAAACTAGCTTTCTTCAGACCCTCGCTGTCGACTTCTCTCAATGTGGCTAGTTGAAGCAGGGAAGTGCAGGGATTAAGAGCCATAACCCCACTGAAGTCCAGCTTTATCATTTATTAGTTGTGAGTGGCATGTTACTTGACCTTCCTTTGCCTCACTTTCCATTCATTCATTCATTCATTCATTCATTCATCTGGGTTTGAAACAGTCTCACAGTGTAGCTCAGGCTGACCAAGGACTATGTAGCCCAGGCTGGTCTTGAACTTCAGGCAATCCTTCTGCTTATGCCTCCAGAATGCTAGGATTAGAAGCATAAACCACCATATGCAGCTTGGTTCCTTCTTTTTCAAAAGGAACTGATAATAGTTCTTATCTCAGTGTCATTGAGAAGAACAAATTAGTACATATGCTGTCCATTTGTTGATTGCTATTAATGAGATTACTTAAGTGTGTGATACCAATGCCTGCCACCCATCCATTCATAATTATACCAAAAATATATAACATATACTGTATATTGTAAGAGCTTTCATAGAAGTATCTTAAAGAATTTGACTAGAAATGTATCACAAAGATAGAGCAAAGGTATTCAAAGTAGAGGACAGTTGGAAAAACAGCCTGTCTTTAGGTTATAGACTTATTCTGCCACTAACTCTCAGATCTAGTGCTTTAAAAATACTAGAAAAGCCCCCTACCACTAAGCATTATCCACAGCCCATATAATAATCTGTTCTGTATCGAACAGCTTAGAGAGACCTAAAAATGGACATTTCTATAAACTACCACTTTATATGAATTTTCACATTTGACTAGAACAAAATATACCGTTTCTTCTACATATCACTCTTCTCCCCCTCTTCTCCCTGTGTGTACAAGTGTGTGTGTGTGTGTGTGTGTGTGTGTGTGTGTGTGTGTGTGTGTATGCTCCTACACATGAATGTATGTATGAGTGCAAGTGTTGAGGTCAGAGGACAATCTTGGATGCTGGATCTCACCTTCCACGTTGTTTATGATAGGGTCTAGTTGTTCTAGATGGCTCCTGAGCTTCTGTGGACTCTCCTGTCTCTGTCTCTCATCTCCTCATAGGAATGTAGGGATTACAGGCCTGTGCAGTACTGTGTCCAGATTTACACAGGTTCTAGAGACCAGAACTCATGCTGTCAGACTTGCACACTAAGCACTTTACCCACTGGCCTATCTCCCTAGTCCCTGCTTTGTTGTCAAGTAATTATTTCCCAGACCAAAGCAATGGATACTATTTTCTGCTATATTTTATTTGAATTTCTTCTTTTCAAGACAGGGTTTCTCTGTGTAGCCCTGACTGTCCTAAAACTAGCTCTATAAACCAGGCTGGCCTTGAACGTACTCTGCCTCCAAAATGCTGGGATTAAAGGCGTGTGTCACCACCACAACCACCACCAGGCTCTGAAATTGTTTTTTTTTTTTTTTCCAACTTTAAAGACTGGATTTATTTGGAGAAAAACAAAAAACCCTCAACCCAAAGGTTGGGATTTTACATCTCAAGACATCTCCCAAGTAATGTCTACAGATTACAAATCATTTTCATAGAAGATATTTTTGTACAAATTTTACATGTATTCAGGAGCGGGACATAAGTCAACCCCTGTTTTTATTTTAACAGAGGAGCAAAGTAGGAGAGTGGGACAAAACAGCTCTGAAATTGTTTTAAGTAATAAAATAGCAAAAACATTTGAAATTCTTACAAAATAGTTCATTTAGTTTATAATCATAACTTACTTTTAATCTGAATTTCTTATCTATAATGTAAATAACTCCAAGCCAAGTAACTTTACATTATAATAATAGCTCTAAAGAACATTTGAAAAATTTTTCACAATCATTGTCTGTAACATGAATACATACCTGTGTCTGAAGGACGTAAAAAGTCTGTTTCACAGGTGAAAAAGGTCTGGTGATCCTGGGCAGACAAGTTCATGTCATAGTAAGTAAGTGGCTCTTTACCAGTCACCCAAGTGTATCTGTAGAAAACAAAAGATGTTTTATTTGCGATAACCAACACTTAAATTCTGAAAGTAAGTGACTACCAGTTCTATTTCAAGGTGTTTTTAAAGCTTATTATTTCAGTAAGGAATTAAAAAGTACTACTGTATGGTTCAATAATAAAACATTAAAATAATAAATAGGAAAGAATAAACTGTTCAGGGTCCTGCCTGTGAGTTGAAGGCCAGCCTGTACCAAATAACAAATTTCAAAATAGCCTGAATTACAGACTAAAACCTGTCTCAAAACTAAAATAACCAATAAATTATTAGTACTAGATACTAAGCATAAAGTTTCGAATAGAAAGAAATTTCTCATAAAGGTTTATATGACATCGATACTATATAACAAGGCTACAAAAGACCTTGTTTTAAAAAACTAACAAAGGCTGGGCATAGTGGTACACAACTTTAATCCTAGCACTAGGAAGACAGAAGCAGGCATATCTCTGTGAGTTTGAGGCCAGCCTGGTCTACATATTGAGTTATAGGACAGCTAGAGGTATGTCTCAAAACAACAACAAAACAAAACAAAATAAAGAAGTAAAAACAGGCACAGTAAGCAAATACACTCTTGATGTGGCTCTCTATAATTCAAGGCCAGCTAGGTCTGTATACAAGTTCCAAGACAGCCAGGGCTGCATAATAAGCCCCTGTCTCAAAATAACAACAGAAACAGATTTAAAAGAAGGAAAAAAAAGCCCCAGCACCTCTACCAAGGATAGAGGCAGAAAAAACTTAAGATCTCAACGATAGGAAAAAGGACTATGAAATGCTGTCCTAAGAGTATGACAAGGCCATGACACTAACAAGCTCATGACTACAGTTGCATCTACATAAGACTGAGCCAGTAAACATTCAGTCATAGAAGGGAGAGGAGCTCAAGGGCTTGACTTCTGCTCCAGTGGTTACACCCAGCGGGTCGCAGAAGGGAAACACGTGCAAGTAGAACTGAGATCTGGGGAGGAAGCGGGAAGAGGAGATGGAGGATGAGTGTGACACGTGCGTTATATACAAGGACGAAAATGTCAAAGAATACACTTTAAAGAGATGTCATTTCCTTTTGTATTTAAAAAAAAGAAAAACTAAACGCAGTCAAGGTGATACCCATTCACTTTAATACAGTCAGTATCTCCAATCAGAAGAGGCTATAAGACATTTATAAGACAAGCACCCACAGTACTTGAACCTGAACCCCACACCATACTTGTACTGAAGGCAATTCTTACCTTCTGTATTCTGCTCCTCTGAAGAGGTTTAAAGGGTTTCTCCAGACCTTGCATTCTGAAAACAAGAGGAGAGATTGGTTCAGTCACATGCAGGTAAATCTTCACTAACCAACACTTACTGTTCATCCTGTGAGCTATACAGAGCCAGTTAGAGATAGCCAACAGGAAAAACGTACAAGTCACCCTTGCTCTCAGAATCCAATCAGAATCAGATAGAGTTATTGTTGTATTTCTGTCTCAGTGAAACTTTGTTCATAATTCAGTTTTCAGTTTCTTCTCTAAAACAGGATCTACTAAAACTTCATCCACTCCTAGATCCTACTACAGCTTCTGGAACTAACTTGTATAGCATGAGGATTAGTCATGCAAACAACCACCTGAACTACCTGATATGTACTATATTAGAGCTGTTTTATTACACACACACACACACACACACACACACACACACACACACACACACACACACAGACTATCGCAGAAGACTTTACAGAGGAAGTGACATTTGAACTAAGATTAAAAACCTAAAAAGAGCTGGGGCTGTAGGGATGCTCAGTGGTTAAGACCTCCTGTGCTCTTCCAGAGGAGTTGGGTTCAGTTCCCAGCACCCACATGGCAGCTCATACCTGTCTGTAACTCCAGTTCCAGGGACTCAACACCCTCACACAGACACATGCAGGCAAAACATTAGTGCACATAACAACTAAGAGAGTCAGTTTCCAGATCCAGAACATTCCAAGCTAAGGAAGTATAAAGCTATACATTGGGCCTAGAGAGATGGCTCAGTGTGTGAAATGTTTGCTGAGCAAGAAGACCCAACTGGATCCCTCATCTACATAAAAGCCAGATAAGGCAACGCACTTCTGTAATTCTAGGCTAGGGAGACGAAGACAGGCAGATCCTGGAGTTGACAGACAGCTATTCTGGCCAAAATAGTGAGCTCCAGGAACATCATGAGACCCTACCTCAAAAAATAAGGTGTGGGGGGCTAGAGGCCCTATCCCAAAAAATAAGGTGTGGGGGGCTAGAGGGAAGATTTGTCATCTGTTACTCTTACAGAGAACCCTGGTATGTTTTCCAGCACCCACGTGGTGACTGAACCATTTATAGCTCCATTTCCAGGCGATCCAATGCCTTCCTCTGATCTTCGTGGGCACCAAGCACATACATGATATGTAGACATACATGCAGGCTAAAAGCTCATACACATAAAGCAATATAAATAAATATAAAAGAATAAGGTATTAACTTATAGATTGCTTGAGCATGCTTGTATGGGCACATCTATGCGCGCACACGCACACACACACACACACACACACACACACACACACACACACACACGTAAAACAAACCGTACAGTATGCTCAGGTTAGCACAAAGTAAAGGTTAGAAGAAAGACTACAAAATAAAAACTGAGGAGACCTTGTCATGGTTGCTCACATCTGCAACCACATGACTGTCTGTGTATCTGGCATGCATCTCAAAACCCTTCAGCCTCTAGACAGTCTTAGCGACAGTAGTAGCCTATCTCCTGTCTTTGAATGGTAGTGAGAGAGAGAATAATCTCCCACCCCCTTTCTTGTAACAATCCTATTAGATCAAGGGTCCACCTTCATGATGTCACTTAACCTTGACCCCCTCGTATGCAGGACAGCGCTCCTTCAAACTTGGCTAAGGATGATTTTCAGCTCCTGATCCTTCTGCCTCAATCTCCCACATGCTAGTATTACGTGTGTTACACATGTTTTGTTTGGTAGTGTTGGGAATTGAACGAGGCCTTGTGCATGCTAGATACTTCTGGAGAGTGCAAGGTGAGTTAGGAGAAGTGAGTGAATGTTTTCCTAGTGACTAAAGGGTAAATATGATGGCTAAAACCAGAATAAGCACCTTGGGCCACAGGTTAAAAACTGCCCACTGGCTGGGCATTGTGGTGCACTCCTCTAATCTCAACACTCTGGAGGCAGAAGCAGAAGGATCTCTCTGAGTCTGAGACCAGTTTAGAATACAGGGAGAATGCCAGGTCAGTCAGGGCTATATAATGAAACTCTCTATAAATAAACAAACAATTGAGTCTGGGATAACAGGCTACATAGAAGGGGTCTGAGACTTTGAGGATATCTGTGCTCTACACCAGCCATGGCTTACTTGCATTTACAGGAAGGAAGGTTATCTCTGTGTCTTATCCTATTTGAACTACAATGACAAGAACAACAGAGATGTATTTCTTATTGTTTTAGAGGCTGGAAAAATCCACGTTCAAGGAGCTAGCAGTTTTAATGCCTAGTTTGTAAATGGCACTTTCTTATTATTTCCTCATAAAGTGACAAGAATAAATAGCTCTCTGGAGTATCTTTCCTTAGGACATTAATTCTATCCATGAGGGTTCTACCTTTATAATCTGATCACCTCCCTAAGCCCCTATATCCTACTATCATTACATGTGATGGGGGCATAAACACACAAACTGCTTTATTGTTTTGAGACTGATTTTTGTATCCTCTGTAATGAAATCAATCTATACCACTCTGGAAATACCAAAAACAAAAACAAAAAACCAAACACCTGATAGATGGTGGTGTCTGAGGGTTTCACTTTCTCTGCTGTTGGCAGGAGAGCCCGGCTCTGAAATGCTACTCTCTGTTCCTCCCATCAGTGGCCGCAAATGGCTTATGGACACTTGTTCAATAAAAGATGTACCATGCTTATGGAAGTACCACCATTCAAATATCTGTAATAAAGAGAAACAATTTTTCACTTAAAATGCAATTCATAAATACAAATTGAAGAGGTGTTCTTATTCAGTTCAGCACTTTACATGCACAATCTGCTCTTGGGTGGGTGAGGGAATGAGCAGAAGAAAACCCCCAAACCCAAGATTCCCTAAATACAGATGCCATGTAAAAGTGAAATACCCTTCTTACAGATTTGTCATGAGGTTTAGGCAAGCTTAGGCTACACTCTACACATGCTGAAAGGCATTAAAGAATACTAAGAGTGAGTCAGATGTGATAACACCTGCCTCTAGTCTCGACTCTTAGCACACTGAGGCAGGAGGATCATAAATTCCAGGCCAGCACAAGCTACAAAGTGGGAAGTGTCAATAAAGAAGGAAGAGTATCTAATCTATAGCAGACCTTTTCCCCCTCTCATTGTCATTTGATTCTATCTGCAGCACAATTCAAAACTAAAGCAAGTACTATTAAACTAGGATCAAGCTTCCAAGCTTCACACCAGATCCCCTATTTATTAACTGTACTGGGCAAGCCAATTAACCTCTAATATCTCAGAGCCTCAGTTCCCTTACCTAGTAAACTGAACTAATAAGAATCCTAATAAGAATCCTTCCTGAACCAAAGCACTGGTCTATATTCAGCAATGCTATTAACATCGCTGAGACAAGTTCTTCCCCAGGTTGAACTATCTGAACATCAGATATTTGTTTTATTGTATTTCTGTGGCTTACTTATAAACACAAACTAAACTCTCTGTATTTTGAAACTTTATCTCAACGACTAGAAAAGGCCAAAGACCCGGGTAGTGGTGGTGGTTGCCCACGCCTTTAACCCTAGTACTCAAGAGGCAAAGGCAGGTGGATCTCTGAGTTCAAGGCCAGCCTGGTCTACATAGTGAGTTCCAGGACAACCAAAGCTACACAGAAAAACTCTGTCTCAAAAAATCAAAAGAAAACAAAACAAAAAAATCACAAACAAAAAATAAAAATGTCAAAGAAATATTGCAATTTCTACTAAAGCTGTACAGCACCACCTACAGATGAGAAAAAAGAACAGGAAAAAAATGGCATGATAAATATTTAATACTATTATCTGTAGAGGAATTTTCTCAAAGTATACAATAAGAAACACTAGAACCTAGAGATGTTAATGAAGAACATATTTTTAAAATATTTTTTAAATGGAAAGCAGTATTGAAGGAAAAATTGAGTTAAAGTCAAATGTGGTCCTTCATTGTGTGACTTCACAGAATAACAGCCAACAGTCAGTAAGTGTTCCCTGAACCTTCACATTACAAACTTCTACATGTATTATCTCATTTAGGTTCCTCCAGTCCTGTGAAATGAGTACTATTATCTTCCCATAACAGATATGCAGGATATTTACTTCATTGTATTTACAGAAATACAAAATACTCATAAACACAAACTAAAAGCTCTGCGTTTTGAAACACTTGGGGCTTAGAATGAGTGAATGCTAAGTCCCAGACATAAGTTACAGTCTGCCCAGTGCTGTCAAAATTAAAATGTTGCAAGATTATATATAAAACCTGTATATTCAGGGGCTGGAGATGTAAGTCAGTTGTTAGGTGCTTACCTAGTATACACAGGTCCTAAGTTCCAGTCTCAGCACTGCATAAACTGGACATGATGGGGGAATACTTATATAGCAAAGGAAGAGGGCCAGGCAGTCAAGGCCACCTGGACTACAGAATAAGTTCAAGCCAACTAGCTTACAAGAGATCCTGTTTATAAAGTAATAAATTCTGTACATTCAGATTCTCTTGAAACCATTTGAAAAGTGGAAAAATTTGATAACAGTAGTTATAGAATAACCCATGACATTAATTTCCACGTGAAGGACTGATGTTTACATACTTGTGCATGTGTAATGCACATGTGTGTGAAGGTCACGGGTCTCTTCAGTCACTAAACCTGGAACTCATTTGTTTGGCTGGTCTAGCTGGCCAGCGAGTTCCAGCTCCCAGAGCTGGAATGCCAGGCGTGCAAGCATTCCTCACCTTTACCTGAGTGCTGGAGACCTGAAGGCAGGCCTTCATGTTTACAGGGCAAGCATTTTACTGACTACGCGTCATCTCCCCCCCCCCCCGCACCCCCCCCTCCCCGGCCTCATTCATTTTGAAATAATAACGTAGGTGCTTTGATCATTAAACTTCTAATCCATCTCAACCAACCCTCCCTCCCTGATTCCAGTATGCAGGGTATTTTGGTTTTTGTTTTTAATTATTACACTTATGTGTTTATGAGTGTGCAGGCACACAAGAGTAGTGATCAGAGGACTTGCAGGAGTTGGTTCTCTCTTCCCACCATGTGTCAAGTCATCAGTCAGCCTTGGCAGCAAGCACCTTCACCTGAGCCGTCTACCATTCTGTATACAAGTTTTCAATATGTAGTAAATGAAGTCGGGCATGGTAACTCACCCCTGTAATCCTAGCACTCAGAGGTAGAGGCAGGAGAACCACCTTGGGTTCAAGGCCAGGTTAGACTACATAATGAGACCCTATCTCAAAAAGAAACCTAACATGTAATAAATACTACCACTCGCTCTAAAAGATGACAAGGAAACATGGTATTTCTCAAACTTGTTTCTAAGTAACTTTTTCCCACTATCAAACACATTTTGGAAATCCTAACAAATACTTATAGATTTGTAAATATATAAACAATTTTTAAATGAGTATCAAAATAGAGGTGAAGAAAATAGAAACTACTTACAAATATTAGTCCAGATATCAAAGAAGATGTCCCTGTAAGTGCCACATAGAACTTGGGTGTCAGTGAACTTAAAAACCCTGTCACTGTTAAAAGAGAAAACATTAAAGTTTTTACAAAGTACAAATTTTAAGTCCATTGCAATCATGCAAGTATGTTTCAGCAGATGGAGGTAAGCAGTAAAGAAGCCTGGGCTCTGATGAGGCTATGTTCAAATAAGCCTATAGACTAAAAATACTGCAGGTAAAAAATGTAAGCTACATCACTAACCTTCCAGCTGCCATTACTTAGCAACACAATGTCCTGGATAGCACTGCTTGTCTACTCTCCACTTTGTATGAATGCAAGTGGGAAGCACTGGCTTACTGTTGCTGCCCAGTACCATAGAGATCATAATGCTAGCTTGGGAAAAGATCAAAATCCAAAAGTTCTATGGAATGCAGACAGCTTTCCCACTATTGCAAAGCTCAAAAATTCTAAGCTGACTGCCCTAAGTCAGTAACTGTCAACATTAATACCTAAAGTGAAATTAATTTGAAAAAGTTCTTAAAACAAAAGTGGGGGCTGGCAAGATGGCTCAGGGGTTAAGAGCATTGACTGCTCTTCCTAAGGTCCTGAGTTCAAATCCTAGCAACCACATGGTGACTCACAACCACCCATAATGAGATTTGACGCCCTCTTCTGGTGTATCAGAAGACAACTACAGTGTACTATATATAATAATAAATAAATATTTGGGCTGGAGCAAGCAGAGACTGAGAGAGTGGAGTTGACCAGAGCGAGCAGTGGTCCTAAAAATTCAATTCCCAACAACCACATGAAGGCTCGCAACCATCTGTACAGCTAGAGTGTACACACATTAAAATTAATAAATTTTTAAAAAGTGACTTTAAGTTTCCATTGTCTGATATCTTAAGAATCTTCTCATGGATATAAAAGTGAGGTTTTACACTGTTGTTTAGTTAAATAAGAAGTAAATCAAGGGCTGGTGAGATGGCTCAATGGGTAAGAGCACCCGACTGCTCTTCCGAAGGTCCAAAGTTCAAATCCCAGCAACCACATGGTGGCTCACAACCATCTGTAATGAGATCTGACTCCCTCTTCTGGAGGGTCTGAAGACAGCTACAGTGTACTTACATATAATAAATAAATAAATCTTTAAAAAAAAAAAAAAGAAAAAGAAAAAAAAAAAAAAGAAGTAAATCAAAATGAGTGTGTACAGGGCCCTAGGGTCAATATCTAGGGTCAAAGAAAGAAAAAAGAAAATCAAGTCACAGTGAGATAATTTAGCCTGCTTTTCTGAAAATCTAAAATACAAGCTGTAAAAGTAAGTTAGACTAGAACTTCAGCAAATATATAAGAATAAAAAGCTAAATGCACTTTCACAACATGGTCTAAGATAGTCCAGACTGGTCTCAAACTTACTATGTAGCTGAGGCTGGCCTTTAACAACTGATATATCTGTACTGTACTTTCAGTAGCCCAAGTACTGGGATCACAAGCATGTGTCAGCATTCCTGGTTTAAAGCCAGGCTAGCTAGTATATGCCTCTAAATCCACCACTTAAGAAGTGGCTCAAGGGATCAGGATGTCTTGGCAACATCCTGGCCTCAAAGCAACAAGAAGAAGTAGAAAAATAAATGACAAACTCGATGAATAGCACTTTAATGAGCACACAAATTACCATTAAACACTTCACCAACCTATTACAGACAAATTAGACAGTATGTGGTACCAATACTCTAAAATACAAAAAGCATTTTAGAACATTATCCTATGGTCTTTCATGTCATCTCATGAGACAGAAAAGGGAGACCACTGCCTTCTCAAAGGACAGAAAAATTAACAGTGTCACCATCTAACAGAAATATTTCACCAGGCAGTGGTGGCACACAGCCTTTAATCCCAGCACTTGGGAGGCAGACGCAGGCGGATTTCTGAGTTCGAGGCCAGCCTGGTCTACAGAGTTCCAGGACAGCCAGGGCTACACAGAGAAACCCTGTCTCGAAAAACCAAAAAGAAGGAAATATTTCCATCTTCTTCTGAGGCTGCAGCAAAAAATACTGCAATAACGCCACAAAAGATCCAGGAGTCCATCTTTTCATCCTACCTACGGCCAGGGAATAGTATTTGCAGAATCCGCACAGGTCAACACTGCTTACAAGTTTTTATCTTTGGCCCAGGCTACATGACAAACATTGTACAACTGCCGAAGGAAAATATTAAACAAACCCACCGTTGTCTGCACTTCTCTCTCCTCTCCCTTTCCTAGACTATCTTATTACTCACAATAAAAATATTACGAAAAACGTCTCTTAACCGAACTGTCTTACAATAAAAGTATGGTCCACTAAAATCATAGCATTTTCTATCGTGTATGACAGATGTGCTTATCTTGCTTTTCTGGGTGTGAGTTCTTTTAAGTTAGGCAGCTGGGAAACTCTGAGGTACGACTTTTCAAGGGGCCCTGCAAACGATAGGAATGTCTATAAACTGTGTGTACACATCTGGGAATGCTCTCTTCTGTCCTACTACCTGGAGCTTGCAGCGTGTCAGGTAGCTTTTCCTGTGGTAGCGTAGACAGAATAGAGAGGGCGAACCTTCAGCGATCTAGGGAGGGGCCGGGAAACTGCAGCACGGTTCTAACAATCAGCTGCCGGGTGGAGGTGGCCCAAGCGACAAAAATAAACCCACTGGAGCATGCAACACCAATTTCCTTCTGCAAAGCCCTCCATGTCTCCCCGAGAATCTCTGATCTTTGGCACTTGTCCCCGACTGTCCGGGAGGTTTGGGCCTCTCACCCGCTGTCACGTTGTCACACAGCCTCAGCGGGACCCTCAGAGCGTAAAGCAGCCCCAGCCCCGCCAGGAACCACAGCGTGGACCCAGAGTTCGCCAACCCGGCCTTCAGCCGCTCTTTCCAGCCCAGCGGCGGGCCCAGGCCCAAGCCAGGAACAGGTGCATGGGGACACCCCACGGCCCGCGCGGCTTCCGCGAAGTAGTCTCCGTCCGCCATCTTGCGGCTCCGGCAGGCGCCGGGACCTGGGAGGGGAGAAGGGCCGGAAACCCGGAGTCGGGAATCCTGGGATAGTGGCGGACTTGAAGCTGGCCTCTGTCTAGGCTGAGTCCTGGGGAACTGGCTGGAGATCTGGAAGGTGGCGGAGCGCGGTGGCCGACTGAGGGGCTACCTAGTCCTCTAGGAGGGCGGGGAAGCATCTGATGGTGGCGCTTATTCTTCTGGAAACGGACTCAGTGTGGCGCCGGAGGGAAGTGGTTTTTCTTCCATACGTGGTTGAGGGTAACCTGTCGCCCTGTGCCGGGGTCGGAAAAGTACTGATGTCTCAAAGAGCCGAGCAGCTCTTAGTGCCCTGGACTCGGCGGCCCAGGAGACCAACCGGATCAGAAAAACTTAGAGGTGTAGCAACTGCTCCATGACCAGAGGGAGCCCAGACGCCACGCAAGAGTCGAGGCCCGCCACCAAGCACTCCAGGACGAATGGGAAAGTGACCGGAACTCAGGGAGAAAGATGTTAAGGCTGCAAAGCCCCGAGGGGCAAGCCGACTTCCTAGAGCGCCGACTCCAGGCTGTCACACCCGCGCGGAACTGACATGGCGCCCTCTTGGCCTGAGCTTCCGGGCGGCTCCTTCCGACGGCCCCTCGGTGATTCCGCCACTCAGCTTCCTTCCCGGCCTGCCTCGCGCCGGCCCGCCGGGCTGGGCCAGAGCAGCCAAGATGGCCGACTTTGAGGATCGGGTGTCGGATGAAGAGAAGGTAAGGGGTCCGCCTCTCTCTTTTACTTCCTTCCTCGACGGGGCCCAGGGGTCCGAGCCGGCAGCAGTGAGAAACCTGGCGGTGCCCCCAGGAAGAAGAAGGTTGTTTCCCGGTGCTGGCATAGTCCCTCTGGCCCCGGGACGCTTCCTTCCTTAAAGGAGCTTTCGTCTGCCTCACGGTGGCCCCAGTCCCCCAGTCCTCAACTCTTTTCATCCTGGACAGAGCACAACCTTCTTTCAAGAGGAGACACTTTGCCTGATTGACTTTTAACTCTAGACTCTTTTCTGTAATTATAAGAGAGGAGGTGAAGGTGATGTCGGGACGTGTCAGGCAGCAGTTATTTTACCGCTTTTGGCAGTTGGGGCTCACCCCATCCCCCCATTTATAGGTATGATTGGGGTTAGTTTAGAACGAGTCACTTCCTGATCAGAGTGGCCTCCTTAACTTCCCTTTTGCTCCTCCTTCCTCAGGAAGTGATTTTGCTGTCAGGACTCCTTGTCAGGGAGGGAGAGGTCCTCTGGTGGTGTCTGTCCACCGAAATACACACCCTCTCTCATCTTTTCTCTACTACTGACGATTAAACTAATTGGATAAAAATAAATCAGTAAACCTCAAGGGATTTGCTTAAGAATTTGACCAGCACCTTTATTCCTGCCTATGCTCTCTTGTGTGAACGTTTAGCCCCAAGGTGACTCCGTCCCTTCTGTCTTAATCTTAACTATAATTTTTTTCAAAGTCTTTTGTTTTGTTTTGTTTTTTTAACTTCCTGTTAAGCAGTGAGAAATAGCCAGACGACTTTTTTTTCAACTCCAGAAAGGTTAAATGGGTCGTAAATAAACCTCACATTTAACACATTCGGTTTGGATGAAACACCCAACCTTTTTTGATGACCTACTATGGTGCTTTATAGCTGGGTATGTCAAGAGTGTCGTTTGTGTACATAGATCTTTAAAAGTGTTTTAAATACCAGGGTGTATTCCAAATTTGATAGTATAACTTTTTCTGACAACGTACATTTGCTAAACTGTCCAAAAAGGAAAGTACTTAGTTCTTCCATAAACACAGACTCTTAGGGCTGCTACAAGTTAGAATGGTCTCATTAGCTAACTTAGGGACAAGAATATGTCTTTTGTTTCCTGCAGTGACTGTTACAAAGTATGTGCTCTCCAATGTTCTATAAAATCTGCCTGGGTTCTTCGAAAAAGAAATTGGAGATTGTTGACAGGGGAACAGACTATTTTTAATCACTTCTTCAAAAAGAATAATTTAACATACACCTGTGTATGAATGAGCCACTGTCTTTAAATGCTGAAAAGGGTGCTTACCACCTTTATAAACCACTTACCAGGATCCAGGGTGGCAGTTTGTTAGTAGAGTCTTAGCATGTGCAACATCCTGTGTTTGAACTTAAGCATTAGTAGGACAAAAACTAAAAAGCCACCAAATAACACTTTAGTGTTGATTCTCTTTTTTCTTTCTTTTTTTGTTTTTGTTTGTTTGTTTGTTTGTTTTCGAGACAGGGTTTCTCTGTATAGTCCTGACTGTCCTGGAACTCACTCTGTAGACCAGGCTGGCCTCGAACTCAGAAATCCGCCTGCCTCTGCCTCCCAAGTCCTGGGATTAAAGGCATGCGTCACCACGCCCGGCTAGAGTGAATGTTTTTATTCCTTTTCTTAAGACTGGGTCGGGTTTGGCTCATATAAACATCTCATTATACAGCCAAGAGTGACCCCAACCCCTAATCTGCTTGTCTCTGTCTCTCAAATACTGCAGTTATCGGTGCATACCATCACACTTAACTTTATTGCTTAGTTTTAGTAATAGTAGAACAAGCCAGTCATAACTAGTAAATCTACCCCGGAACTTGTAATAAATTCTATTCCTACTTTAGTAAAGAGCTTTTAGTTTTTGTTTTGTATTTTTGGGACAAATTCTTGCTATGTAGTTCTAGCTGGTCTGGAACCTGCTCTGTAGACTGGACTGATCTCCAATTTGTCCTCCTGCCTCCGTCTCCCACGATTCTGGGTTTAATAGAGGTTTTTTTCTTTGTTGTTTTTAATTGACTACATTATCTTTATTGGTGTAGATAATGTGGTATAATGATACAGTAAAAATCCTTATGATTTGAGCCAGGCATGGTGGTGTATGCCTTTAATCTAAACACTCAGGAGGCAGAAGCAGGTAGATCTCTTGAGTTCAAGGCTAGCCTTGTCAACATAGTGAGTTCCAGGACTACATAGAGAGACCCTAGTAACTTGAGATTCCTGTAGTTTTATTAGATTCCTTTCCTCAGAGCTGACAGGCACATTCATATCTCTTTAAATCTATGAGTAGAAAGAAAGGGTTGCTGGGCGGTGGTGGTGCTGGTACAACATCTTTAATTCCAGCACTTGGGAGGCAAAAGCAGGTGGATTTCTGTGAGTCTGAGGCCAGCCTGGTCTACAAATTGAGTTCCAGGACAGCCAGGGCTATACAGAGAAACCTTGTCTCAAAAAGAAGGAAAAGAAAGGACTTTGTAAGACTTCTTGATTTTTGAGCTTCTTTCCTACTTTGCCTGCTTTCCCTTCTAATCTTTAGATTGATTTTAACAGATTAAAAAGCTAGGGGAAAAGGCTGGTCCTGGTGATACCTGTCTATAATAATTTCAGCTCTTGGGAGATAAAGGCAAAGAGGATTAGGAATTCATGCCCATCCTTGGCTACATGAATGAAATACTTTCTCAAAAAAAAAAAGTTTTGGGGTGTGTGTGTGTGCGTTTTGAGAAGAGATTTTACTGATTTGAATGTCTTGGGATTCATAAGCAAGTAACCCCTGATGAGGTTTACTTATTTTGATTTATTGAGACAGTCCAAATCCTGTAGCTCAAGCTGATCTGGAACTCACTATGGAGCCCAGACATAACTCCCAGTGACTCTTCTGTCTTGAGGTCATTGGTGTCAGGCTTATAGTCGTGAGCCACTATCCAAGCAGTACAAACTAATCTTAAAAATCTTTCCTGGCCTGGTGACCAAGGCCTATCATCCTAATTGCTTAGGAAGCTGAGGCAAGAGCATAGAAAAATGTAAGGTCTGTCCAGGCTACAGAGCAAATTGAAGTACAGCCTGGAAAACTTGGAGAGTCTGTCTCAAAAACTGGAAGGGAGGTGGGAGATGGACTGGCTATGTAGGTCAGTCAGTGGTAGAGCGAGCACTCACCAGTATCTGCAAAGTCATGTGGACCAGTCTGCAGGTCTGCAGGTCTTATTTGAGCATTAGTTTCTACTTTGAATTCTTGGAAAGAAATCCAGAATTTTCATTTTCTTTGTTGCTAAAGACTTCAAATGTGTTTAGTTTGGGATAGGTATGTTTTGTTGTTATTGTTTTATTTTTTAAAGTATGCATGGTGTGGTCCCAAAAGGAATAATTTAATAATCTTATCTTTGTATGTTTTGTGAAAGCCGTAAGCCCTGACATAACTTTGCCATTTGAGGCTGTTGATTTCTCTCAAGCATTTCTATAAAGGCAAGTAAATCATTTTTATAACCAGCTGGTAAAGGTTTTATCACTTTTAAAGAGGAAGGTTTTTTGGTTTTTTTGGTTTTTCTGTCCCCATCCCCCCCTTTCTTCATCGTTACCTGAAATGGTCAGAATGAGCTGTCCTAAACAAAGCAGGAAGTGAGAAGGTTAGTAACAGGCGGATAAGTGCTTCTAGTCTTATCCCTTAAATGAGTTTCTGGAAACTATTCCAGGTACCTGTGCTTTTCAGTTAACTTAGTTCCAAATGCTTACCAAGACCAAGATAGCTTAATTAGGAAGTTTGAGGTATGAGATGAGTGATGCATTTGGGTTCTCTGCCTCTCCTGTTTTCTTTATTTCATGATTCAGCATTGACTTGTTGTTGTTACTGTTGTTTTGGATTTTCAAGACAGGGTTTCTCTGTGTAGCCCTGGCTGTCCTGGAACTCACTCTGTAGACCAGGCTGGCTTTGAACTCAGAAATCCACCTGCCTCTGCCTCCCAAGTACTGGGATTAAAGGCGTGTGCCACCATGCCCGGCAATTTGTTGGTTGTTTTTTTTTTAATGTTTTATTTGTTTGTTTCCAACAATGTGAAAAGAATTCTAGGATTGAACAAAACTGATTAGCATGGTTTTTCCTTTTTAACCTAATAAATAAATATGTGCATATAACTTTAAAAATACTGAGAAGTGGATCTGTATGATTTTAATTTAGACAGAGGTCTCATTTGTAAGAGTTTGTTTGGTTTTTGTTTTGTTTGTTCCATTGGATATTTGGGTCTTGAAACAGTCCCATTCTGTAGCTCACAGTCTCCCCTCAGTCTCTGGGGACTCCTGTTTCAGCTTCATGGGTGCTGGGATTATAAGCATGTGGCTGTCACACATCACACCTGGCTTAAGGACTTCTTTTTTAAAAAAGCTTTTTTGTTTAATTGCTTTGTTCTGTTTTTAAAGCAAGAACGTAGTATGTAGCTCAAGCTAGCCTAGAATTGGTTATGTAGCCAAGGCTGCCCTTGAACTGACATTCTGTCTCAGCCTCCTGAATGCTGGAATTACAAATGTAAATTGTAAAAACTGCTGCTGCAGCCACCGCCTCCTCCTCTTCCTCCTCCTCCTTCTAGAAACAAGTTTATCAAACTATGTAGTAGAGATGTAAAAAATATAAATGGGGCAGTGAGAGATGCTTATCGAGTAAAGATACTTGCTGGACAAACCTGGTGCCTGCATTCACTGTCGGGATCACAGATAAATGTGAAGGGAGAGAAATGACCTCACAGAGCTGTCCTCTGGCATCCACACATCCACACTCCCTACCTACCTTAATAATAGCAACAGTTTTTAAATCTTGTAAATAGAAGCTGGGATTTAAGAGCTTTGTTGGAGCTTGTTAAAATCTACTTTTAGGCTGGCTATCCTCAATTACATACTTTACTAGATGAATTAAATCCCTGTAGGATGAAGTAAACTCTGAGTCTTACTTACACTGGTAACTTTCTAGGAAGTTGTCAGCTAACATTCACTTTATCATTTTCCTCTTCATACCTTTAGTTAGCTCTACTTGGTGATAGAAGCCTTATAATTTGTTACAAAATCCCGAACCAGAACACAAAATCTAAACAGATACAATCCACGTGACTATAGGTTTATTATGATTTCTTCTAGAATGGTGAACTATTTCATTGGAACCAGCCTTGATGCTAAGTGGGGTAGTATTTATTATTAATTAGTCATAAAATGCAGACCCCAGGTCTGTCTGCTTTTCAGCCATTCATTTCGTACTATACCATTTCCTATGAATTGTGAGTTAAAACCCAGCACTAGGCACACCTCTAGTCCCATCACTCCAGAGTCAGAGGCAGGTGGATCCACATGAGTCAAGGCCAGCCTGGTCCACAGAGTGAGTTTCAGGACAGCCAGGACTATACAGAGAAGCCCTCTCTGGAAAAGAAAAAGGAAAAAAAAAAAAAAAAAAGAGGAGGAGGAGGACAGCGAAGAAGATCTTTCTTTTAAAAATTGAAACATTAAAATGTTCCAGAGGTTCTTAGATTGTCTTCATTCCTGTGCTTCCTCTGATAACAAGCAGAGTTAGTAACTGGAATCATGCCATTTTATCTAGTGCTTAGCACAACACCAAGAACATAGTATAGTTTTACAGACTTTACTGTGTGAAAAAGATTCATTGATTCCTGTGGTTCTCTCTTGGCTCTTATAAAGTACACTTTCTGATAGTCTCTATGGTTTGAATACCTTTTTGTGTATCTTTATGTCTGAGCACTTGCTGCCATTACTGGTGCTCTCTGGTGCTCTGCTGTGCCACTGCTGGGAACATTCAGCCCCATGGCTCCCCCATCTACCCCAGCAGGGTTGTCCTAATAGAGCTCATAAGCTGCCACACCTTGTGTGTGCCACTGCAACTGTGTATGTGTCCCTGCAAGGAGCCTTGCCAAGACCCTAAGGGGAGTGTTTCCTTTGTTTGATATGAGTCCTTTCCTTTAGAGCTTAATAAAAAGACATACCGCCCGGACGGTGGTGGCGCACGCCTTTAATCCCAGCACTTGGGAGGCAGAGGCAGGTGGATTTCTGAGTTTGAGGACAGCCAGGGCTATACAGAGAAACCCTGTCTTGAAAAAACAAGCAAACAAACAAACAACAACAACAACAAAAACATACAACCAGGCATTCTTTGTGCTTTCCTTTGTCCAATGTACAAATTTCTTACATCTCTTTGCCAAAAATAAATAAACTCCTCATATGGATCATGAAATTGAAAACCCTAGGTAGAGGAAATTAGTCATAATAATGAAGACAAAAGGCTACTTGGTTTGTTGTTGTTTTTAACTAGATTTCAATATCCATATACTATTCCTTTTCTCTCTTACTGCCTGTGGTCAAGGTCTGGACCTGATGTTTCCAGGGTCTTGGAGTCTTTTTCAAGGAATTGAAATAAGCACATGAAGATCTGCAGTGCAAGAAAATTTAATTCAAAAATGAAACCATCATACAGATCAGAAAGAAAAGAAATGCATTCATGCTCTACAGCTGGCCACAAGAGTGAGAATAATACTCAAATACTCAAAGACTCCAGGTTACCACCTGGGCTGCTTTGTGGTTTCTAAAGGAGGGAGGAACTTAGGTACTGTCTTAGTTAGGGTTTTACTCCTGTGAACAGACACCATGACCAAGGCAAGTCTTATAAAAAGCAACATTTAATTGGAGCTGGCTTACATGTTCAGAGGTTAAGTCCATTATCATCAAGGTGGGAGCATGGCAGTATCCAGGCAGGCATGGTGCAGGAGGAGCTGAGAGTTCTATGTCTTTATCCAAAGACTGCTAGTGGAAGACTGACTTAGGAAACTAGGGTGAGGGCCTTAAGCCCACACCCACAGTGACACACCTATTCTAACCAGGTCTCACCTATTCCAAAAAGGCCACACCTCCAAATGGTGCCACTCCCTGGTCCAAGAATATACAAACCACGATAGGTACTAAGGACTGGAGCCAAGTGGTTTCCTGTTTTGATTGACAGGCTTGGGTTATGTAAGTCTTTGGACACTGGTATGTCCCATCCATGATAATTTAGATTTTATTCATACTTAAGCCTAATTATTCTTAGTCATAAGATGGTCAATGGAAGCCGAGTGTGGTGACACACGCCTTTAATCCCAGCAGGCGGGTTTCTGAGTTCGAGGCCAGCCTGGTCTACAAAGTGAGTTCCATGGCTACACAAAGAAACCCTGTCTAGAAACAAAAATGCCAGTGGTGGGGAGTAAAGTCAAGGTCAGACTAGTTTCCATAAAAATTTCAAGGCCAGCAAGAGCTGCATAGTGAGATCCTATTTCAAACAAAACAACACACATGCTAGTATAATCCAAGCAAAGTGGAGTTCTGGGTTGCAAAGCTATTTCTTACGCTTGTCTGCTTTATCCTCATTAGAGCATTCTCTGGAACTTTGCCTTTCTACTTATCCCTCCATTATTCTCTTACTTGCAGAAGAACACAAAACACCAACTTTCAGTACTGGGAATTGAACACAGGGCCTTGTGAATGCTAAGAAAGCATGCTACCACCAAATTGTATCCAGACCAAGAGACCCTTTTTCCTTTGTTTTTGCTTATGTTTTTTAGAAATGGAGTCTCATGTAGCCAGTTTCTCTTGTAGCTCAAACATATAGAAAGGATGATCCTCTTCTCTTAGATTTTCTCTTTTCTTTCTCTCTCTCTTTCTTTCTTTATATGTGAGCACACTGTCACTATCTTCAGACACACCAGAAGAGGGCTTCAAATCCAATTACAGATGGTAGTGAGCTACCCTGTGGTTCCTAGGAATTGAACTCAAGACTGCTGAGCCATCTCTCCACCCCTAGTTATGTTTTCTGTTGCTGTGAAGAGACACCATGACCATAGCAACTCCTATAAAGGAAAACAATTAGGGCTGGCTTACAGTTCAGAGGCTTAGTCTATTATTGTCATGGCAGGAAGTATGGTAGCAAGCAGGCTGACTTAGTGCTGGAGAGGCAGCTGAGAGTTCTACTTCTTGACCCCAAGGCAGCAGGAAGTGACAGTGGCACTTCTGAGATCTCAAAGACACACCTACACCAACGAGGCCACTCCTAATAGTGCCTTACCCTATGAGCCTATTGGAGCCATTTTTATTCAGATGCCCTGTTTTGGTAATAGCTACTGTCCACACCTCCACCTCCCAAATGTTTGGGATTATAGGCATTCACTACCACACCCTACCTTACCTTTCACTCAACCTGTCCACATCCATGTACTGTTTTCTTTGGAGGCCTTTTATTTTTTATTGTATGTCTATGTTGGGCAAGCTCTAAACCACTGAGTCATTTTCTTAGTGATTTACTTTGTTTTTTAACTTCTTTTTTACTCTGTGTGTGTTTGTTGCCCCATAAATTAGAGGAGAAATTTTACAGTACGTTAGTTTCTCCTTCACCATTTGAGTTACAGAGACTGACCTTGAAATATCAGGCTTGCCAGCAACTGCCCTTTCCCATTGAGGCATTCTTCCCCCCCCCCCCTTTGTTTATATTTTGTAACCCTGGCTGTTTTTCAACTCACAGAAATCTACCTGCCTTCAAGAGAACTACATATTTTAGGTTGGTTGGTTTGTTTGTGGTTTTAGAGCTTTATTGTAGAAAGGCAGAGAGAGAGAAGGTAGAAAGAGAGAGACCACCAGCCAAGGCCACGTGGAGAGAAGGGGGAAGAGAGAGAGAGAGAGAAGGAGGGCTAGAGAGTAAGAAAGGTGAGAGCTTAAAGAGCCATATTTTAGTTTTTTTGAGACAGATTCTAACTATTATGTAGCCCTAGCTGTCCTGGAACTTGCTAATGTAGACCAGGCTGGCTTCAAATTCACAGATTTGCCTGCCTCTGCCTGCCTTCAGAATGCTGGGATTAAAGGTATACATCACCCCTCCAGGCTCCTTAACAACATTTTTAGACTTATTTCCATCATTAATTTTTAAAATTGTGTGTATGTATGTCTATGTGGGGAGCTGGAGGAGGTATGCACACATGAATGTAGGTTCCCTGAAAGTCCAGAGGGACTTGGATACCATGATTCCATGCAGCTGGAGTTACAGTCAGTTGTGAGAGTTCCTGGGAGGTGGGAACTGCACTCAGATCTGCAAGAGCAGTATGTACTCTCAGCTGCTGAGACATCTCTCCAGCCCCCTTTACTTACAGCATGCTTAGTTGTTCTTTCTGCCTCCAGCCTTTACTTCCTTTCCAGCTGGGTTACTATAAATTCTTCACAGTTATAGTACTCAGTTTTGAGAAGTATCCAAAATTTATCTTTACTACTGCTTGCACATGCATATTTTAAGTTATTGTGAGATACAATAGTTATCTGAGTGAACCAGACATTACTGTGGAAGGCATAGTGTAACATAAAGGCAGAAAAGCTGTATCAAAGAAAGGTGGTGCTTTTTTTAAATGACCAGACTTTGCCTTGTGAATTATATTGCACTGAGATAACCTGTTAAATACTTTATAAATATGCATTCTTGTTCAAATATTTCTAGGAGTGAAGTGAAGCTAAAAAAAAATAGAAAATAAAACAACTGTCCAGAACTAGTAATCAGTAGAATGGATACAGTGTTGGCAATCTGCTTTTAGAGCTTGTATCATCCTTAGGCCCTTGGCTTCTTATGTAGGTGGTAGATAGTAAGAGGAGATGCTGAACAGTTAGTTGTGCTGATGTAGTGGCACAGCCCTAAAGTTGATGCCTGCATAGGTGTGAGACAGCCAGATTCTCTGGTAGCATCATAATTTGTTAAATCCAGGTAGTGGTCTTTTGACCTTTAAGCATGCCACCAAAAATTATTTCATAAAACGTGCTAGAGAATCATGGCTTCAGAAGGTGAAAGATGATGGAAATCCCCATGACAAGGCCAAGGAGACTGGCTCCCTTAAGAGCTTTCTGCTGTGACACCAGGCATGCATGTGTGCCCCCCCCCCCCCAAAAAAAAAAGCTTTCTGCTATAACAGCTGCTTAAAACAGTTCTTGCCTACAGTATTATTTCTGGTGATTCTTTTTTTTTTTTAAAGATTTATTTATTTATCATATGTAAGTACACTGTTGCTGTCTTCAGACACAGCAGAAGAGGGCGTCAGATCTCATTACGGATGATTGTGAGCCACCATATGGTTGCTGGGATTTGAACTCAGGACCTTTGGAAGAGCAGTCAGTGCTCTTACCCGCTGAGGCATCTCGCCAGCGCCCTGGTGATTCTTTCAAAAGTAAATTTCTAGATCTATCGAGTCAGAATTTCTGGAGATCAGTGGTCAGGAATTTATTTTTAAGTGTTCTGATGATACTTATAGAGTCAAGTAACAGTGAACCTTGCTATGGTTCAAATCTTAATTCTCACCTGTTATACTAAGTAGTTTGACTCATCAGGCCACAAAATCCATCTCCTTCAGGTACTCATATTTGCTAAGTTGAAGAAATTAGTTATAAGAATGAAATAATGCTGATAAATACAAAAGAGGCTAGATTTTTTTCCCCAACTATTGTAGGCACATGGGAAATTATATTTTTAGCACATTATTATAGTTATTGTGCAGTATAAATATTATATATGTAATATATAATATGTTTAATCCATCTATTCATGTAGTATTGGGTTTTAAACCTAAACCCATGTTCATGCTGTAGAAGTGCTCTACCGCTGACCTGTATATGCAACCTTTTTTTAAGATTTTATTTTTATTTTGTATGGTTTGCCTGCATGTATGTATTTGCACTACATGTGTGTCTAGTACCTGCAAGGGTAAGAAGGGGGAGAGAGGAATCTCCTGAAACTGGAGATTACAAATTATTATGAGCCACCATGTGGGTCCTGGGAAGTACTCTTACCTTCTGAGCCATCTCTCCAGCTCTCGTTTTTTACTTTTTATTTTGAGACATCATTAAGCATTTAAAGTGTTACTTTAGTGCAAAACAAAGAATTGCTTCGGAAGACTTTGAATTGTGGTCTTTCTGCCTGTCTCCTAAGTAGCTAGCTGGATTAAACCTGGCCTCTCAATATTTTAAACATTTTGAATCTGAAGTTATAACCAAGCAAGTTATCCATATAATCCAAAAATTTTAATGACATCATCTTCTATAACAGGTATACAATAAAGTACATTTCTAAGCTCAGGTAAAGCCTTTGGGTAATAAGACAGGATCACTGTGTATCCTGCATGGGCTCTCACTTCCTTTCTCTCCTCTGCTGACTGAGCATGGACCAACACAGGTCCCACCACACCCTCTACTGTTCTTTCACTTGGAATGTCCTCAAAAAGATTCTGAAGGATTTTGCAGAGCTTGGCTTTAAAGACTCCGTTTCCTGCCTCTTAAGATCTATATCCTTTATCCTCTATACTTTGATTTGGCACGTTTTTATTTATAGTTAATTTAAACATTTTTAGGGCTGGAGAGATGGCTTAGTAGTTAAGAGCACATACTACTGCAAGGGTCCTGAGTTTGGTTTCCAGCACCTACTCCGTGGCTCACAACTGCCTATAATTCTATCTACAGGATATCCACTGCTTCTGTCTAGACTATGTAGACACTCATGAGCATATAACCACATACGTTTACACAAAATTTAGAAAAAAAATGCATCTTTAAAAATATTAAGTAGTTATTTTTAAATATTCCTTATTAAGGGATATTGTTCATGTGTCTTTGCCAGCCTTGTACTTAATGTGGTTTATCTTGTATTATTTGTATCTACCATGATAATCTACAATTCATAATAGCTGAAGGTAGTGACAATCAACTTTGGCAGTGGAGGGAGTTTTGTAAAAGCCAGCCCCAACTAAATCTTACATCTCTGCCTATTAAGAGAGCTGTCACAGCAAAACCTCTACAGGCAGAGCCCAAGCATCTGCCCATTTAAGTCCCCAGTGATTTCAATGCTTAAAGCAAATGAAATGTTTTTTTTTTCATGCTTTTTTTTCTTCTTTTTTATTGGGGGGGGGGGCAGCTCAAGATAGGGTTTCTCTGTGTAGTTGTGGCTACCCTGGAATTCACTCTGTAAATGAGGTCAGAACTTTTAAAAGAGGACATGTAACTCAAAATTTGTAATACCTGGCCATTTGCTTAAGAGATAAAAATTATGTACTGTGCCTAAGAATATTTTTTGTTGTTGTTTTGTTTTTCGAGACAAGGTTTCTCTGTATAGCCCTGGCTGTCCTGGAACTTACTTTGTAGACCAGGCTGGCCTCGAACTCAGAAATCTGCCTGCCTCTGCCTCCGGAGTGCTGGGATTAAAGGCGTGCACCACCATGCCCGGCTTCTAAGTATATTTTATATTACCTCACTGGATACTTAAAACTGTCCTTAATCAATGTGCATAGGAATTATACTCACAAATAAAGAAACTAAATCCAAGCAGTTGAGTGTTAAAGATGTCATGGGAAACAGTTTGATTCCCAGTAACTTCAAAGAAAAAGTAAAATTGGTGTAAGGATGTATGTTTACTTTAGAATGTCATAAACATATGCACCAGATCCTAGAGGCAAATGCTGTCTCCCACTGTTGTGTGACCGTCCAGCACAAGCTCTTACTGCTAACCCTACCTTCTCTTTAGCATTTTAATAGTTAAAATGTTTTCTGAAATTTTATTTTTGTTTTATGTGTATGAGGGTTTTACTATTACTAACATGTCCTGTCTTTCTGTTCTGCTACAGTTCTTTCAATATCCAGTTAGATCTACTAATTAAACCACTAGGTCCTTTCCATTCCTCTCTACATACTTGTTGCATTTATGAAAAACAGGACTTTTCTTAATCTCCACTTAGGTTGACCTAACATTCTAAATTTTGTTTACTTAAAAAAAAAGGCATAGTGGGGCATGGTAGCGCATGCCTTTAATGCCAGCACTTGGAAGGCAGAGGCAGGCGGATTTCTGAGTTCAAGGCCAGCCTGGTCTACAAAGTGAATTCCAGGACAGCCAGGGCTATTCAGAGAAACCCTGTCTCGAAAAACCAAAAAAAAAAAAAAAAGAAAAAGAAAAAGAAAAGGCATAACATTCACTTTAAATGAACAATTAAGATAACATGCTCAGAAATCTTGTCAAAATTCTGGATGTTTTAGAGCCCAGAATGAAGATGATCTTCTAACTCGGTGCTTAGAAACAGAAATGGCTGGGATTGATAGCTATAAAATAGATAGCTGTTGCGTTTTGTTTGAGACAAGTCCTGGCTGCCCTGGAGCTGACCATGTAGACCAAGCTGGTCTCAAACTCAAAGAGGTCTCCCAGCCTCTGCCTCTTGAGTGCTAGAATTAAAACAAGTACCACTAAGCCCAGCTTTTTTTTTTTCTTTCTTATGGTAAACTTTATGCTTAAGTATGTCATTTTTAGACAGTATAGTATGAACTGGAGTAACATACAATGGTGACTCCTGTTAAGGAAAAATGATTTAGTACATGTTAAAATGGTAAGAAACTATGCAAGGTTGTGGCCACAAAGGAAAGATTATTCTCTACTACTAATCCAGTAAGGACAGCTGGGATTTATAGCCAGTGGGCAGAGATTTGGGTATCAGTAAATGGAGAATAATTAGAGACATCAAAGGCCAGGCAATTCTTGCTGAAGACAGGCCCAGCTTGCAGGCAACAAGGCAGTGGGATGTAGCACCCCTTAGATAGCAAAGGTGGGCTGGTTCTTGCTGAGCTCAGTGTCAGTCCTGCCTGGGAGGTTTTTGTTTGTTGTTTTTGCATCTGATTTTGAAGCATGTGGTAAATCACCAATCAACTATCTAGGACAGTAAGTTTTACAGATGTAAATTCCAAGCTGTTATAGATAAGTAGGGAAGATAAACAAATTATTTTGTTTTAAAGGAGCACTTACGTTTTTAAAAAGTTACTGGTTCTCTTTGTATGCCCTTAATATTGAAAATTTGCTAAAGTGAAATAAACAACACACATTAAGCTTCAGAACCCTTGTTTCTCTCGTCTACTGTGTCTCTAAATCCATCTCTTAATTCAGATACCTGCCTTTGAAGACCAAACCCCTTCCTGTGTACATAGGTAGAGCTAATGGTGCCTTCCTTTATGCCCTTATTTGTGCACTTAACACATACTTACTGTATGATTGTGTGAGTGTCAAATATTCATCGACAGTGTTCTCCATTATAAGTCTGTTTGCTGACACTTTTGTTTCTCAAGGCTGAGAGGTTAGGCTGGTTTTTAACTCAGATCCAAATATCTCTGTCTGAGCCACCCTCCACCCCCTCCACCAGCTGGAATATGTGTTTAGGTGATTTGTTAATTAGCATATACTTAGGTTTGTAATATAAGCACTTTGCCTGAGAAAGAGATTCACATTTCTGTGGTGTCCTGAGAAACACACTGGCCAAAGGTGATATAAGCTAGTTGTATTTGCCACAAATAAACAATGAAAACAGGCCCATGCCAGGTGTGGTGGCACACCTTTAATCCCAGCACTCAGGAGGCAGAAGCAGGCAGATCTCTGTGATTTTGAAGCCAGCCTGGTCTACTTAGTGTAATCCAGGAGAATCAGTACGGCATAGAAAAAACAAAAAAGAAAACAGATTTTATTGTTCAAAAGATGTACTAATTTCTTGCTTTATTTATAATAGTTGTCAATGAGTACTTAATATTTTGTGTTCATCGACTGTTGCTTTTGTTTGTTGTTTGTTTTTGGGGTTTGTTTTGTTTTGTTTTGTTTTTTGGTGTTTTGAGGCAGGGTTTCTCTGTGTAGCCCTGGCTGTCCTGGAACTCACTTTGTAGACCAGGCTGGCCTCGAACTCAGAAATCCACCTGCCTCTGCCTCCTGAGTGCTGGGATTAAAGGAGTGCACCACCACGCCCGGCAACTGTTACTTTATACACTAAGGAAGATATACATTAGAAAATCATATTTCAACATTCAGACTTTTAGATTCTTTTACACTGTAACTCTGGCTGACTTAGATGTGTCTATGTCACCCAGACTATCTTTAAACTTGAGGTGATCCTCCTGTCTCATCCTCCCACATGCTGGGATTATAGGATTGAGTACCACTACTTCACAGCTACATTTAGACTGTTGGTTTGTTTGTTTTGTCCCTCTTTTTTTTTTTTAAATTTCAAGTTCTCCTGATGGTGATTTTATTTACTTGTTTAGAGTGGATTTATATGAGTACTTGCACACACATACAGAGGTTAGCAGACAATTTGAGATAGGGAATGGAATTCAGGTTGTTAGACTTGACTTCGAGGGCCTGTACCCGCGGAGCCATCTTTCTGGCTCCCGTCAGGTTTGAGTAGTGTACTAGTGCACTCAGCTTCCAGCTTAGTTTCAAAAGGCTTGTGAGACTTTGGTTGGTCGGTTGATTGGGTTTTGTGTAAGAACGGCTTGAAGGCTTGAGATAGAGGTACTTGTGTACAGGCCTGACAACTTGAGTTCTTTCCTGGATTCCACAAGGTGGTGGGAAAGAACCAACCTTGGAGAGTTTTCCTCTGGCCTCCCTGCACATACCTTCCATGACAAGTATGTACCTGTACATACATGCACAAAATGGTTTAACTTTGATATGAACATGAAGAACTTAAAATCCTATGAAGTGTGCTAATCTGGAAATAGAGCTGTCTTGCCTGTTAGATAATCATCTTTTTTGCTATCTCTGTGACTTTAACATCTTCATGAGTGGCACATTAAATATTAGGGGGCTTTTGTTGTTTTTCTTCCATTGTGTGCTATATCTATGCTGAGAAATTCCTTTGAAGTTAGGCATTGCCTTAGGCTTTCTATTGTTGTGACTAAATGAAACGCCATGACCAAAAGCAAGTTGGGAAGGAAAAAGTTTATTTTGCTTATACTTTCACATCACAGTTAATCACTGGAGAGACGTCAGGGCAGAAACCGGAAGGCAAGAATTGTTGCATAGACCATGGAAGAGTGCTGCTCACTGGTTTGCTCCTCCTGGCTTGCTCAACCTGATTTTCTATAGAACCAGGATCACCAGCCCAGGGATGCTACCACCTACCATAGGCTGGGCCCTCCCTTACCAATCATTAGTTTTAAAAATGCCCTACAAGCTTTCCTGCAGTTAAGGGCTAGATGGTGACTCTAGCCCATGTCAGGTTGATAAAAACTAGCTAGCACAGGCCTACTAATTATCATTATCTCCATCATTTTGTAACTATCAGATATCTGTATGTAGATATTGTCAAATGCCAAATAGAAGCACATCTAGAGGCAATAAGGAAGGAAGGACCCAGAACAGTCTTAGAGCATATTAATTGAGGGATTACTGTCTAGCTTTCCTCCAGTTAGACTAAGCTATTGGCAAAATCAGAATTTATTCTCAGAATATAGCAGTGAGAATGAACACTGAGAATAGTGTTACATAGTGTCTCATACCTGTAATCCCAGAACTCATGTGGCTGAAGTAGGAGTTCAAGGCCACTCTGAGCTACATACTGAGTTTGAGGCCGGACTGTACCACTATATGAAGTCCTGTCTCAACCCCTTTGCCTTCACCCCACCCCACCTCCAAAACAAGTAGCCTGCTGCCCTTAGACTCACTCAAAAGATAAGGCATTCATGTAGGGCATGGTAGCACATAAAACCACTGGGATGCACAGGCAGGTGGATCTCTGAGTTTGAGGCCAGCTTGATCTACAAAGTGAATTCAGGAAAGCTAGGCTGTGTAGAAAAACCTTGTCTTTAGGGCAGTTTTAAAAAGAAGGGAAAGTGTTTATAACCTGATCAGAAGCAGCAAGCTTACCTAGCCTTGCCCTTGAAAGAACTAGAGACGGGCTATAGATGAAATGTACAGGAATGCTGGAAGGAGCACCAAACAGGAATAGCTGTTATCTGTCTTCATAGAGACAGTTGTGTATATGTAAAAGGAAATCACTAAAATCAAGAAAGTGAAAACTTGGAGTAGTCAAAATAATTTTCTGAACAGCAAACTGGCACAGCTGAAGAATATTTTAGTAAACTAAAAATTGGAACTGCCCAAAGGTTAGAGGTTTTTAATGAAAGGTTAAATATATAAGGAAAAATGAGATGCCGGGTAGATCCTAACCCTTGGAGAATGACTACGTAGAGCACAAAGCAAGGCCATCACGATGTGCAGTAGAAGAAAGTGTCTCCACGGTGCTCTGTGCCTCTAATGCACAGTTGAATAGTACAAGTGGCTGGGGTCAACTTTGTACTGCCTTTAAAATTGGTGATAATGCTTGATTTCATTATGTGGTTTGCTTTAGAATTCTAAAAACTTATTCTAACACTTCCAAAACCTACTAATTTGTTGATTTTTAGAAACTAAAAGTTGAGTTTTGTCATCTTTTTTCCAGTAAAATTTGGTGGATCCTATGACTTTGCTGGTTTTTGGGAGGTGGAATGATTCCGAGACTGGGTTTCACAGGGTAGACCAAGCTGGCCTCAAACTCAAGAGACCCACCTGTGAGATCTGTTACCATCTTCTGGCCTCCTCAGCCTCCTGTGAGACTGTAAACCATGCCAGGAAGCTTGGTAAGGTAGAACAGTTATGAGAACCAGAAACTCAGAGGCTTGGGTACACCCCGTTCCCTGCCAGATTCCTGGCCTGGAACACGTACATGCCACACTCCCCACAGAAGGAAACATGACCTGTGGTCAAGTAGGCCCAGAACAGAGTTATCCGTGCTAATGAGGTACCTAGAGGCCCTGAGGGTTTAGCCAATAAACTTTCCCTGCAACAGGTATTTAATCCTAGGTCCACCCTGAGAAGTTGGTACAGTAATAAGCTATGCATCCATTTTCCATGATGAACAATCAGATAAACAGTAGAGCCTTGGGCTGTCTTTTTCATAAGAATGGCCATGGGGAGCATAATGGGGGTCTGCAGAAGGCCTCTTTGTGCTTCCAGCCAGAACCACAGCCAAGCTAAGGACAATCACCACTGATCTAAGCTGGAGCTTCCTCCCACCCCCACCTCCACCCCCACCCAGACCAAGGTTAGACACCATCCCCAGCCCACACACCAGACCCTGCTCCCAACTCCTTGTGACTCACAGACACCTAGATATCAGGGAGTTTGGGATGCACTTACACACACCACACACCCTCCCCCACCCCAGTCCTGGGCCTGTGGACTGCAATCAAACTCCCCAAGTTTTGCCTCCCAAGTGGCCATGCCCTGAGGCAGGCAGAACGCAGACCAACAGCCTCCTGGACACTTGGACATAAAATACACACATTTAAAAGTAAATGTTATTTTTAATTCAAAATGACTGATAACATGCATATTATAAGATATACCTATAATTGATAAAAACAAAATGTTTTGTGGAAAAATATAAAGGCTTCTAAACAGTAAAGTTTAAGTATTTTTTTTCAAGAGATATTGTACGCAGGGAATGTAGCTCAGTTGATAGATTATTTGACTAGTGTGCAGAAAGCCTTGAGTTATATCCCAGCACCACGTAAAACTGGCTGTGCACACCAATAATTCTTGTAGAGGGAATTGTAGGCAAGAGCAGTTATATAATAAGTTTGAGCTAGCCTGAGCTACATGAGATCATGTTAAAAAGAACAAAAGGCTGTAGAGATGGCTCACCAGGAAAGAGTCTTTGCTGCTCTTGCAGTGGTTCAGAGATGGATTTCTGGTTATGGGTGACTTACAGTTGCCCACAACTCCAGTTCCAAGGATTAGATGCCTGCGTCTGGCCTCTGGATACCAGCACAATACAGGGGCACACACATAAGTAAAGATAAATAAGTCTTTCAAACAAACAATGGTGTTGGAAAGATGGCTCTGGTCAAGAGCACTGGCTGCATGTCTAGAGGACTGGGATTTGATTCCCAGCACCCACGTGGCAGCTCACTGCTGTATAACTTCACTTCCAGGAGAAATGACATCCTGTTCTGGCCTCTGGGCACCTGGGCACTGCATGTACAAATAAAATAGGAATGAAATGGGAAAAAATTAAGATAAGCCATTGTAATGGTTTGTTATTTGCATTTACATGTTACTTTTTAAATTGTCTTGGGGATGGAGAAATGGCTCAGGGGTTGACAGCAGTGACTGCTCTTCCAGAGTTCAATTCCCAGCAACCTCATGGTAGCTCACAGCCATCTGTAATGGGATCTGGTGCCCTCTTCTGGTGTGTCTGAAGACAGTGACAGTGTACTCATATGTATAAAATAAATTTTCAAAAATCTTTTAAAAAAATTGTCTTGTTGGCCTTCTCTTTGTGGGGTGGAGGTAGATACAGTCCTGCTATATGCCCAGGCTGACCTTAAACTCAAGATCTACTTGTCTTTTCAGTGCTAGGATCAGATGATGCTCGACTGTAATAAACAGCTGCATGTTTCTCTTCACAGTACACTTATTATACTATAAATTTTATTTTTCTTTAGGTCCGCATAGCCGCTAAATTCATCACCCATGCACCCCCAGGGGAGTTTAATGAAGTATTCAATGGTAAGTAAAGATTAATATTGAGTGAGTACTCCTTAATCACTGTCACTATCTAGCTTTCTCCCTTTTTTCTTTTTAAATTTTTATTTCATTTTTTTAGGAGAGGGGGCACCTTGTGAGCCTCAGTTCTTTGTTCTCCCACATGGGTGCTGAGAGCTGAGCTCAGGTCCTCAGGCCTAGCAGCAAGCTCCGAGGTAGCTCACCAGCTCTTCTCTTTCAAAACGTTGGTCTTCTGAGGCCCGGCTAGACTGAACTCTTGAGTGCTAGAGCACAGGCGTGCACCAACACAGCTAGCAGTGAGTGCGTACTCTTCACTGGTCGTTACCTCTTACAGCCTTTTCGAAAGAAATCGGCATTCAGAAACACTGAAATCATTTGTTTAAGGCAACTCAGCAGCTGAGTGTGAAAGTTAAGATTCAGTTCTAGGTTTAGGTCAAATACTTAGCTTTGCCTAATCCATCAATTAGGAGATTGCTCTCAGATAAGCAAAGACTTCCGATAGCTGTCTTGTGGCTCACATCTACAGTTCCAACCCTGGGACAGCCCTGAGGTGCTGAAGAAGGGAGATTGCTGCAAGCTCCAGTACAACCTGGACGAAAGGTTGTCTCAAAACTAAAAAGAAGTGAATAGAAGCCGGGCGGTGGTGGTGCACGCCTTTAATCCCAGCACTTGAGAGGCACAGGCAGGCGGATTTCTGAGTTCGAGGCCAGCCTGGTCTACAGAGTGAGTTCCAGGACAACCAGGGCTACACAGAGAAACCCTGTCTCGGGAAAAAAAAAAAGTGACTAGAGATTTAATATAGTTCATATTTTAAAGGAATGACAATAAATTGACTTTTCAAATTTATTACTTTTTTATTCTTCCTGTACCTTTTAGTTTTATCATGAAAGATAAAAGCTTCAATTTTCACTGCCTTTCCTCAAGTCCTATACAGAGGACATTTCCCAGGACTATTGTGGCTGAACTTCAGATCGTATATGAAGCTTATTAAGTTCAGATGATACACATCTTTAATACTAGTGCTTGGGAGGCAGAGGCAGGCAGATCCCTGGATTTGAGGCCAGCCTGGTCTACAGAGTTCCAGGACATCCCAGGCTACATAAAGAAACCCTGTCTCAGAAAACAAAACAAACAAATTCAGATTCACACAGAAATGGTGGCCCATGCCTGTAATCTCAGTACCCAGGAGGCTGAAGCAGGAGGATTACTCTCATTCAGACCAGCCAAGGGTATAGAATGAACCTTTGTTTAAAAAACAAAAATCAGAAAAAGCCAGTAAATTTAGTAAATCAGTCAATTTACAAACTGACCTTTACCATCCCTTCAAGACTGCCATCTCTTCCGTATACTACTTGGGGAGGTGTGGTGATCCCAGCACTTGGGTGCTGGTACAGGAGGATTACAAATTCAGGGAAACCTAGACTGCATAGTGAAACCTGGTCTCAAAACTAAAAAAAAAAAGAGATCTTGGTTTTCAGATGGTTTATCTCTGCCAGGTATGGTGGTGTATACGCATAATCCCAGCACTTGGGAGGTGGAAGCAGGAGGATGGAAAACTCAAAGCCCTGCTTGGCATGGTGGCACATGTCTTTAATCCTAGTGCTCAGGAAGCAGAAGCAGGTGGATCTCTGTGAGCTCCATCATAGCCTAGGCCAGACAGCAAGTTCCAGGACAGCCAAGAAAGAGAAACCTGAAACGAAAGAAAGGAAAAAAAAAAAGAGTTGTCTTAGCCTTAGCTACAAAGTAAGTTTGAGGCCAACTCAGAGACTCTTGTCTCAGACAAATTAAGAAAAATGTCCTAATGTAGCTCAGTTGGTAGAGGGCCTACATAGCATACACGAACCCCTAGATTTAGTCCCTGCCATGGCATAAACTGGGCATGGTGATCAAGGTCATTTGTAGCTGCTACATAAAGGAATTTCAAGCCAACCTGAGTTTGAGATCCTGTTAAGAAGGAGTGAAAGGTGAGCAGGAAAGAGAGATGAATAACTTCCTTGGGAATTTTTGTTGGGTTATTATAGCAGACAATTCTGTAGGAACCTCTGAACACTGCTGTCCATTACTCAGTGCTATGTTTAGAGTTTCCACACATAGATTATAACTGAAGATTCATCTTGCAAGCCCTGAATTTTAAAAACATATTCTAGAAATGGGCTAAAATTTCTTGAGTTTGTTCTGTACTCAGTATTCCAATGCTTTCCTCCTCAGATGTCCGGCTACTGCTTAACAATGACAATCTCCTCAGGGAAGGGGCAGCACAGTAAGTACCTCCTAAATCCACGGGTGGGTGTCAGAGAGCTCGGCCAGCCTGGGCAAGGTACTCAGTGGGTCAGCACTGCAGACCAGCGGCCCCGTTCATCCCTCTAACAGTGGGTAAGCTGGTGACAGTAACAGACAGCAATTAGTCTCTGGTTTTCTGTTACAGCTATGACCATGTATTTGAGGGAATAGACTCTTAAAAGAATGTGTTTGTTTGTTTGTTACTCCATGGTCAACAGTGTTTAGTCCATAGCCATATTAATTCATAATCATGACCCACAGGTTGAAAAATGCTGCTCTAACTCAAATGTCCTGATTTCCAGTTAGGAATGGTTACGCCAATACAGAGTTCAGATGCTTTGACTGCTTTAATTACACCCACAGACACTAAAGCTCTGTGTGTGTGTGAGAGTGTGTGTGTGTGTGTGTGTGTGTGTGTGTGTGTGTGTGTGTGTGTGTGAGAGAGAGAGAGTGTGTGTGTGTATGTGAGTGTGTGTGTATGTGTGTGTGAGTGTGTGAGAGTGTGTGTATGTATGTGTGTGTGTGAGAGAGTGTGTATGTGTGAGTGTATATGTGTGTATGTGAGTGTGTGTGTGTGAGAGAGAGTGTGTATGTGAGTGTGTGTGTGTGAGTGTATGTGTGTGTGAGTGTATGTGTGTGTGAGTGTATGTGTGTGTGAGTTTGTGTGTATGTATGTGAGTGTGTGTGTGAGTGTGTGTGTATGTATGTGAGTGTGTGTGTGTGAGAGAGTGTGTGTGTGAGTGTATATGTGTGTATGTGAGTGAGTGTGTGTGAGAGAGAGTGTGTATGTGAGTGTGTGAGAGTGTGTGTGTATATGTGTGTATGTGAGTGTGTGTGTGTGAGTGTATATGTGTGTATGTGAGTGTGTGTGTGTGTGTATGTGTTCAAAGTCTTGCAGATTTCTTAGAGAACCTACATATTAAAGAAGTTTGTTTTGTTTTTTCCTGAGTCCAATTATTTAAGTTTTTTTATGGGAATAAAAAATTCTCTTTTATCTGGGCAGTGGTGGCGCACACCTTTAATCTCAGCACTAGAGAGGCAGAGGCAGGCAGATCTCTGAGTTTGAGGCCAGCCTGGTCTACAGAGTGAGTTCTAGAACTACCAAGGTTGCACAGAGAAGCCTGGACTAGAGAAAGGGGAGAAAAAAGAGAGGAAGAAAAGTTAACTTTTATTTCTGTAATGAAATGCTCTTGACCAGACTCTTGTTGGTGCCTAGTACATGCTGTTTCAGTGATGCTCGCCATCTTTATTGCTTCCTGTATAAGCAGAAGGAGGCTTTATTGTAGCTGGGTAAAGATAATACACTAGATCGGCCTAGGATTTACTTTCTTTTTTGTATTTTGGAGCCAGTGGTTCTAACCACAGTACCATTCCCTGATAGTGCCTAGCACTTGTAGTATAGGTAGGATGTTAAATGTCACATTAAAGCGTGAGTTTCATTTTGAATGAGATGACATTGGTAAGTGAAATAGAGAATGATGTGGTAAGACTTAGGGTTTAGAATACTTACTTACCAGCTATGTGTTCTAGTAACGTTGTAAGTGGGCAGAGGCTGCAGTGAGGCAAGGCAGTGATAGTTCAGAGGAGAAGCGAGCCTGGGGAGTAAGATTCTGGTCACACTTCTCTTAGACCTGTGGGTTGGAGATAAAGTGTCAGAAAGAACAGTTAAGGATGGCTTCAAAGTGTTTGGATTAAAGTAGCTGCTAAAGTAGAGATACTATTGACTTTTTCAATTCTTTCTTTAACTAGTGCATTTGCCCAGTATAACATGGATCAGTTCACACCCGTGAAGATAGAAGGCTACGATGACCAGGTAATGACTGCCTGTTCCACGGTCTGTGCCGGGTAGTAGAGATGTAAAAGCCAGAGCAGATAGGAAATTGGCTGTTAATATATTTATGTCTTTGATTTTTAAAATAGTCTACATATTTAAAAATTCTTAGCCGGGCATGGTGGCGCATGCCTTTAATCCCAGCACTTGGGAGGCAGAGGCAGGCAGATTTCTGAGCTCGAGGCCAGCCTGGTCTACAGAGTGAGTTCCAGGACAGCCAGGACTACACAAAGAAACCCTGTCTCGAAAAACCAAAAAAAAAAAAAAAAAAAAAAATCTTCTTTCTGGTAATATTAGGTGGGTTCCCCACCACCACCAACCCATAGGAAAAAAGAGTGCCATTGACTTGACATGTAGGTTCCAGAGCAGTGCAGAGGAAGTCTAACAAAAATAGCAGAGACATTAATTTAGAATTAGCCTAAGTTACTCAAGGAATCTGCTGCTTAGGAGATAGGAACACGAAAAGGATTTCATTTAGTACATTTTTGGACCATGTAGCTGTATTACTTAAGTGCTCACAATAATACAATGGCCCTGAAAAATTTTATAAAATATGTAAAAATGAATACATGAGAATTGGTGTGCTAGTATAAATATATATACATGGATAATACATTAGCTAGAAATCAAGATATAAAGGGTATTGTTGGGAGGAAGAAAACATTGTTTTATTTTTATGAGAATAAAAATGATACGTGCTTTAAAAGTCATTGTGGAAAAGAAATTAAAAGTTAATTTTCTTAGGATATTATTTCTTTTTGCAAAACATAAGAATTGTCTTTTTTATAGAACTACTTATATTTGTAATTCTTCTCTGGAAGGTCTTAATTACAGAGCATGGTGACCTTGGTAACAGCAGATTTTTAGATCCAAGAAACCAAATTTCCTTTAAGTTTGATCATTTACGGAAAGAAGCAAGTGACCCGCAGCCAGAGGATGTGGATGGAGGCTTGAAGTCTTGGAGGGAGTCGTGTGACAGTGCTCTGAGAGCCTATGTGAAAGATCATTATTCCAACGGCTTCTGTACTGTTAAGTATCTGCCTGTCCCTCGGAGAACAGATTAAAGTTACTTTTCTTACGCTTACCTTACCCTTTTGAACCTTTGCCCCACCAGACTTTACTTCTTTTCTCTTGGTTATTGTCATCTCCTTATTTTATTCCTTAAATAATTTCTAAATTTTTGAAATTTCTTTCTTAAAGATTTGCTTTTATTGTTTTTTAATTAAGTATGAGTGGAGGGAGGGATTGCATGTAAGCCCAGGTGCCCCTGGAGGTTAGAGACATTTGTTCCCTGAACATGCACTTACAGATGTTTAAGCCGCCTGACATGGATTCCAGGGTTTAAATCCAGGGCCTCTGCTAAAGTAGTATATGCTCCTAATTACTGAGCAGTTTCTCCAGCCCTAGAAAATTTGTTTTTAAAATCTCAGTGTATAACACTTTAAAATATCCATATATTACATTTTATATTTCTCTTATTTACTCACAATAAATCACCTCTACCCATCAAAAAGTTATTAAAACCAGGTTTGATAATATACTTGTAATCTTAAAACATTTGGAAAGTAGGGGCAGGGGCATCAGGAGTTCAAGGCTGTTGTCCACTCTACAAAAGTTAGAGGGTAGCCTGGACTATGAGGCATCTACTGAGAGTGCGGAGTGGGTGGTGGGATTTATAGTTGATTGTATCATGCTTAGCTTACTGGGTTTTTAGCTTTTTGTTTTTGTTTTTTGTTTTTTGATGTTTATTTGTTTGTGGGTTTTTTTTTTTTGTTTTTGTTTTTTAAAGTAAAGACAGAACCTAGAGACTGGCACATGCTAGGCAAATATTCTGCCGCTTAGCTGTATCCCCAATTGTCATTATAGTTTGAAACAGGATCACTAAGTTGCCCAGGCTCTCCTTGAAACTTATTCTGTAGTCTAGGTTGACAATGACTCTTTAGTCTGTCTGTCTAAGAAGCCCCAAGATGCTGGGAACCCAGACTTGCACCAGGCCTGCCTGCATTTTTTTTTTAATTAAGATTTATTTATTTATTACATGTCAGTACACTGTAGCTGTCTTCAGACACTCCAGAAGAGGGAGTCAGATCTTGTTACAGATGGTTGTGAGCCACCATATGGTTGCTGGGATTTGAACTCCGGACCTTTGGAAGAGCAGTCAGTGCTCTTACCCACTGAGCCATCTCACCAGCCCCCTGCCTGCATTTTTAACTTTGTAGCTAGTAAATAAAATTGTATCTTTATAGGATGCATAACATGATGTTTTGAAATATACCTTGTGGTATAACCAAGTTGAGTGTAGAAACTTGGAACATATTAACTTTCCCCCTGGGTGGGTGGGTGGATGGGTGGGTGGTTGGTTGGTTGGTTGGTTGGTTGGTTGGTTGGTTGGTTGGTTGGTTTAGATGGGGCCTCAGTCTATAACCTAGTCTGGCCTTGAACTTGAGATGATCCTCCTTCCTAAGACTATATACTGTGTCCTGGTGTTTCAGGCTTCATTCACCACACCTGACCTGTGTGTCTGTGTGTCTGTGTGTCTGTGTCTGTGTACAGTCTACTCTCAGCAGTCTTCAAATATACAGTACATAGTTACTAGTTAGACTTTTAAATCTGTAGAGAAGACAAAT
The DNA here is from genome assembly GCF_000001635.26 of Mus musculus. Taxonomy (NCBI): domain Eukaryota; kingdom Metazoa; phylum Chordata; class Mammalia; order Rodentia; family Muridae; genus Mus; species Mus musculus. The sequence goes on along the minus strand of NC_000069.6, from coordinate 104,838,182 downwards.
ATAATAGGGATATAGCTAGTTAAGATCACTATGAATTCTTGAGTGGTTTAAATCCTAAACCAGTCACTTAACTAGTTGTGTGGCCTTTGGTATAAATTACCTAGCATCTCTGTGCTTCAGTTTCCTCATTTATATAATAAAACAGTGTATTGTGAGGATTCAGTAAGTTAATGAAAGATGTTAGGACCGTGTCTGGCACAATGTAATCTATACATAAGTGAAAGGTGCCATTATTCTTACATGTTTTATCTTTTCTAAATAATAGAGGAAACACATCATTGTAGCTAAGTACAGATTTCCTTTTTAAACATTTTTCAGGAAAGGAGACAATACATTCTCTCTTGGAAATCAGCTGGCCAATCTAAAGACACTTTCAATTTACCATTATTTCAATTCAAAGTTTATCCTCATTTTTATTTGTCTCTTTTTTGAGACGGGGCCTTACTATGCAGCTTTAACTGGGCTGGAACTCACTATGTAGACTGATCTCAAATTCAGAGATCTTGCCTGCCTCTGCCTCCTGAAGGCTGGGATTAAAGGTTTGTACCACTCTGCCTGAGAGCTCAGTACCTAAGAATCCTATTGAGACAGACCTTTTTTTCTATTTTTTTTTCTTTTTAGTTACATGAGCTACAGAAGGTGATAGAATTGCCCCAGTGCAGCCTACAGTATCCTAGTAACCTGCATCCTTAGCATCCTTAGAAGCCTCTGATTTTCTCTTACTCTGTGTCACGTTTTCTGTACAACATGTTCCAGACATTTTCTATTATCAGATGAGCATCTAACCTCTTACATCTAATTAGAATTGAGACTGACTGAAATTTTATTCTTGTTTTTCCATACTTAGAAACCTTATTCTTCCTTCCATTATACCTTTTTTTTTTTTTTTTTTTGGTTATTTTATTTGTTTATATTACAAATGTTAACTCCCTTCCCCGTTTCCCCTCTGCAAGCCCCCTATCCCACCCCCTTCTCTTTCTATTATACTTGCATCTGAAGCAGAAGGATCCTTCTTCTTGGTTTTATACTGTCCTCTATCTTCAGGGTGGCTTCGTGTACTTTATTTTCTATTCTGGTGTATTCCCTATTACTTAGGCATAAGCTCTTGTATTTGATTTTAAAACAGTCTCGTGTTGGCTTCCTTCCATCTTCCTGTCTCTATTTCCCAGGTGCTAGGATTAAAAGCATGTACCATCATGCTGGAATTAGAAATAGTTCTATCACCTTTAAAGGGAAGTGAAGCTGTGTCAATCACATGAATTCTGTAAATTACTTCTGTTTCTTTAAACTCCTCCTTGTACCTCTTATTTCTTCCTCTTCTCTGCTTTCTCCTTCCCCTAAGTCTGCACCTATGTCCCACAAGGAAATCAAGGACATTTTTCCCTGTTAGTGTATTTATTCATTAGTAGTGCAAGTCTGAACTTTTGACTTTTCACTGTCTTTGCCACTCTATACAAATAATGAGCCAGCATTGTCTTCTGGGCCCTTAATTTCTATATGGTATCTCACACTAAGCCCAGCCACCTGCTTCTATAAATAACCTTTTGTTTAGGTTGCTCTGTCAACACCCCCACATTGTGAATTTAGGCACTCTCCAAAGTTGTATAATCTGTCTAATCAGATGTCAGGGCTCATGGCTGTAATTCCAGCGGTTTGTAGCTTGAAGAAAGAGGATTGGTGTAGGTTTGAGCCCCAGTTTAGCCTACATAGTGAGTTCCAGGCCAGGGTGAGCAACAGAATATAAGGTACTGTCTCAAAAAAAAAAAAAAAAAAAAAAAAAAAAACAAGACAATGAAAATGACAGAGTTTATAGTGCAGTTAGTTTAGGCAAAGCCTAAGTGTGAGACTCACACCTAGAATCTCAGCACTTATTCTAGAGGATTGCCAGTCTGGGCTACAGAATGAGACCGTCAAAGGGAAAATACACTACAAATGTATTTGAGACACTAAAGCACCATTTGTTTTCTTTGCTTTCTTTGGTGATTGCATTTTCATCCCCCTCCCATCTTCTTCTACCCTGAGAATTGGTACTTCTGAGTGCTAGTTAGACTTGTATCTGGGTTTCCCAATCTGCTGATGGCACCATGTTGGTCCACATCATTCAGGTGTAGAAATGCTTTGACTTCTTTTTCCCTTTACCCTTGGATTATGACATACAGCCGGACTTCTGTCTTAGGTATGGTTACCACTGCTATGACGAAACTCCATGACTAAGGCAAGGTTATCGGGAAAGGTTTTGTTTGATTTATTTATGCTTCTACATCACAGTCTGTTATTAAAGGAAGTCAGAGCAGGGACTCTCACAGGGCAGGAACCTGGAGGAAGAGCTGATACAGAGACATGGAGAGTGCTGCTTACTGGCTTGCTCCTCCTGGCTTGCTCAGCCTGCTTTCTTATAGACTCCAAGACTACCACCCACCATAGGCTGGGCCCTCCCCCATCAATTAAGAATTATTGAGGGCAGAGGTGGTGCACGCCTTTAATCCCAGCACTCGGGAGGCAGAGGCAGAGGCAGGCGGATTTCTGAGGCCAGCCTGGTCTACAGAGTGAGTTCCAGGACATCCAGGGCTACACAGAGAAACCCTGTCTCGGGGAAAAAAAAAAAAAAAAACAACAAAAAAAGAATTAATTGAATTCTAATTAAGAAAATGTTCCAAAGGCTTGCCTGCAGACTTATTTTTGGAGGCATTTTCTGTTGTGACTCCTTCCTCTCAAATGACTTTAGCTTGTGTCAAGTTGACATAAAACTAGCCAGCACAACTTTTATGCATTCTGCATAATATCCCTCCTTTCCATTCTCATTCACAGTGCCCTAAACTTTTGCCGAGGTTAATTTGTAGCCTCCTCCTGACCTCTAGGTTTTTTTCCATTTATCCTCTGTACCAGCATTACCAAAATTAACAGTTCTGGTCCTGTTTTATTGTCTCTTATAAATAGAATACAGTCCAAACTTTATACCTGCTATTTAACACATGGCCTACTTTTTTCTTTTTTTGTCTCCCACTAGTAGATCTCACCCAACTCCACTAACATGGCAGGACCAATTGGCAGATAGTTAGCACATCCTTGTTTTCCTGCCTGAGCTGTTGACTTGTTCTTAGCTTCAGTCCCTGTCAGACTTATGCATGTTTTGTAAGGCCCAGCTACCTGGTATCTCACTTACAGTATGATAAGACAGAAACCGTAGCCTCCTGGGAGTCATTGTAGTCTGTTTCTGCTTTGTGCTCACATCCCAACAAGGCCTTGTGTTATGAGCCCGATAGCCTCTGGCACTTATCGCCCTTTAAGGTTTTCCATTTAGTGCACTGCTAAAACTAAGAACAGTTTTTATAGAGTAAATATATTTTTCATGTCTAACTGTTTTCTCCCCAACAATAGGTTTACGCTAAAACTATAGATGGGCAACAGACCATTATTGCATGTATTGAAAGCCACCAGTTTCAACCAAAAAACTTCTGGTAAGAAATAGATGTTCTCTTCTGTTCTTACCTAATTTATATTATAAAGAAACCAGTGACTGGGGTTTTGTTTTAAAACTAACTTGGGATAGATTATTTGATTTAGAGACTTTAGTTCTCCATCTATAAAATGAAGGGCTTAGACATTGTTTAGATTCCTTCCATTTCTAAGCCTTTTGTAATTGTATCCTTTTGTCATACCAAGTGAGAAGAACATGTGATTTACACAGTATGCAGCTGGAAGTCTTAGGTCTCTTTGGGATTATCCGTTCCTGGGGCTGGTTGTACAGTATGGTGTTCCCAAGCGGTCTCCTCTGATAGGAGATGAGCCTCTACTTCAGAGGGGCAAAGGAGAAATAGACTCCACATACTTAGGAAAGGCTTGTTTATGATCAGCCACCTGGATCCCAGCTTTTATGTAGTGATGATCTTGACGTTGTCACATCAAGTCTACCTCCCACCAACACTATTGCAAACATCTGTGTCTGGTCACTTCTTTCCCGTGCTGCTGCTAATTGTGCAGTATCGCATTCTGTGTGTTTTGATAGGAATGGTCGCTGGAGATCAGAGTGGAAGTTCACCATTACACCACCTTCAGCCCAGGTGGTTGGAGTACTCAAGATTCAGGTAAGAGTCCAGTGTATTTATAGATGGTGTTGAGATGTCATGTGTTAAAATAGAGGTGCCATTTGCTCTTTGTTCTGGTGTTAGAAATAAAGACTAGTGGAACACTTCCTTCCATGAGCAAGGCTCCAGGCTTTCTCCCAGCCCCACACAGAACAGAGAGGAGGGAGAAGAGGACGTGACTGTAACTGATGCAGAAGAGGCCAGCGGCAGTGAGCAGAAGCAGAAGCCGCCTCCTTCCCAGGAGGTCACTGAAAGAGCTGTTCTGGGTTGATGACGGAGGAATGCTACTGGATTGCTTTTTTTTCTTTCAAGCATAACAAGGTCTTTTAGGAATAATCAAACTGGTTTTAAGAAAGAATAAGTGAGTATTAAGTAGTTGGGAGGTGGATGCCAGGTGTGGTGATGCACACCTTTAGTCCCAACAGAAGGGGTGGCATACCTGTGGCTCCCAGTGAGTTTGAGGCCACTGTGGTCTAAATAGTGAGTTCTAGGACATCCAGGGCTATGCAGAGAGATCAAGTGGGTTTGTTTGCTTACTTGTTTGTTTTTTAAGAGGTTTTTTTTTGTTTATTGTTGTTGTTGTTTTCCAGATAGGGTTTCTCTGTGTAGCCCTGGCTGTCCTGAACTCACTCTGTAGACCAGGCTGGCCTCAAACTCAGAAATCCACCTGCCTCTGCCTCCTAAGTGCTAGGATTAAAGGCGGGCACCACCACTGCCCCGCCCGCCCGCCCCCCCCCCCAGCTTTTGTTTTGTTTTTTTATAAGAGTTTTATTGTTGGATTTTGTTTTGGGGCTTTGGTTGATTGGTTGGAGGTTTTTTTGTGGTGTTTTGTTTTGATAGAAAAGTTCTAAATTAAAATTAAACTAAAGCAGAGGAATTCTAGAAAATATTACATGTGGTGCCATCTCGTGGGATATCAGTAGTCAAGTGAAGGAGATTCTTAATGCTCATGTCAGGACAGGCAGCTGAATGGTGGCTGTTAGCTCATTTGCTATCTGTCTCAGTTGAAGTCTCCTGGTATCTTTGAAGAGATTTAGCACTCTTAATTCAGGTGGTTTATTTTGAGCCTAACTGACTGAGTCAGACTAAATATTTCTGATAAATTAAATGTTCAGTATCTAATCATGCCTGTGTTGTACTGTGATGCCTTTAATTAAAAAAAAAAATTGCAAGATTCACATTTTCAAAGTCTAATTTAATCAAAAGCATCCCTGGGGACCAGGGACACAGCCCAGTGGTGGAAGGCTGACGTAACATGTGTAAGCCCAGAATCCAAGCCTGGCACCAAAAGAGGAGTAAACTAAAGCCCATTGCATGCATGCAGTGCTGGCAGCAGTCATCTTTGCTGCCTGTACATTATTGTCTACTTTGTTACCATCCTGGCCTCAGGACATACCCAGCTACGGGAGACGGGTAGAAGTGCTGAATCTTTGCCCTGAGCATAGCCTTCAGTGAAATCTAAAAGCTCGTAGATAAATATGGTAGGTAGCCTGTTCCCTGACTGGGCATGTTTTGCTTTGTCTACACAGCTGTATCCAACTCAGCAGTGCACTTACAAAACTTCCTTCCCTAAGATTACCTTGCAAATAAGCTCCTTACTTCCCCTCAGATCCTTCTACTGGGGACTACTTCATGGAGAGCCCAAGCAAAAATAGCAAAACTATCTTACTGGTTTTGATAATTAAATACACAGTGTGGCCTAACACTCCAGACCTCTTATAATTGTGGCATCGGCTTTAATTTGGCAAATTGTTATACATTTATCTAAATATTTCTCTTTCAAACAGAAAGATTCCAGTTCTTTTTCTTCTCTAATGCAGAGTGACAGTTCCTGACAAGATGTATAAAAAGGCCTAGCGGCTCTTTGTTTATACTTGCTTTTTGTTTGTTTTCTTTTTGAGACAGCGTCTCCTATAGCCCAGGCTACCTTCGAACTTGCTCTCACATATGTAAGTTAACCTTGAACTGATCCTGCTGCCTCATCCTGGTATATAGATAGGCCTTGGCCACAATGCCAAGAACCTAGAACTTTTTGTTCTGTTTTGTTCTGTTTAGGATGAATGCTGAAAAAACTCTCTACAGTAAGCACTTCCCAGTCCTGAGCTCTGGGGTTCTTTTGGTCTGTGTGTGTTATTGGTTTGTCTTGGTTGGTTTTAGACAGCATCTTTTGACCTAGAAAAATTATTAACCTTGAATACCTTATCCTCCAAAATACCTTCACTTGAATACCTTCACTTCCAAAATGCTGAGATTACAGGCCTGTACACCACATGGCTTGTTTCTCTTTCTAATTTTAAGACAGTTTCACATATACCCAATCTGGAGCTGGGCCTATCATGTACTTGACTTTCAATAGTAAGAATGAGAGTTAGCAAGATGGTTCAGCAGATAAAAGCATTTGTTCTCAAGTCTGATGGCTGAGTTTAATACCCAGTCCCACATGGTGGAAAGGAGACGTGACTCCTGCAGGTCGTCCTCTGATCTCCACACATGAACACATACATACTCAATAAATGATTTAATTAAAATAAAAAGTCATATATATTGAATATTATTTGGAAAATTTACTTAGATATTTACCCTTTATATTTCCCATTGGCAGATTTGCTATCCTTTGGCAAAAGGATGATTCTGATAAGTAACAATTTACGACGACTTAAAGTAAAGCAGGCACACTGAAGTTTGTATCTGTCAACAGGCCTTTGTTATGGTTTGGGTTTGTTTCATTGGTAACTGGATGCTGAAGGTGGTTCTGCTCTAGAGCAAGTAGAGTTCAAGTTGAATTTCTAAAGCTGCATCATTGCTATATGAACTCATCAAACTGATGTTTTCAGATTTTTATTTGAGTTCCTAACAGTGAGGCTTACTGCCCTTATCTTCTATTTTTTCCATATTGTAGTTCTTAAGAAACATAACAGATCATTGAGACCCAAACCTATAATCCCAGCTATTCAGAGGGCTGAGGCAGGAGGTATAAAGTGAGACTTTCTCAAAAGAAATTAAAAATAAAAAGGCCTGTGACAGAAGTTCGAACTAGTCACATATTCTTGTGTTGTTGTGGACTTGGGGGTTTTTTTTGGGGGGGGGGGTGTTTTTGTTTTTGAGGTGGGCTTTCGCCTGTAGCCGATGCTGGCCTAGAATCTACTGTATGGTCCACACTGGCAGCAGCCCTCTTGCTCCAGCTGCTTACATACTACCACTGTACCTGCCTCTTCTGTTTCAGTTCTAAACACGTGTCTTGGCTTGCATAGTAGGTCAGTGACAAAGTGTGTGCTTAGCACGTGTGAAGCTCTGTTTGATCCCTAGGGCTAGACAAGAAAAGACATCATTGTTGATCTTCAGCTGCAGGTCTACTAAGGGAGCAGAGGCAACAATGGTGGACTTGAAGAAAAAATAAGCAGTTTGACACACATTTACTCAAATGTGTGTCAGTGGTAAAGACTATGTAGACTGATACACATAGTCAACAGTGTAGTACGACAACACTCTGGTTGGTGATTTATAAATAGCAAGTTTATTGGTCTCACTTGTATTAGTTGCTTTTTTGTTGATACAGTACACCACCATGCCCATAGGCAATTTACAAAAGAAAATTTAATTTGTTTATGGTTCCAGTGGAGTAACAGTCAATCATGGCACAGAGGCATGGCAGCAAGTGGCTCCGCTGGGGCAGGAAACTTAGAGATCACATTCTCAACCTCAGGCAAAAAGCAGAAAGAACAAACTGAAAGCAGGAAGAAGCTTTGAACTCTCAGAGCTTCCCACCCCAAGTGATGTGCTTTCTACCTCTAGAGTCTCTTGCTGAATTTTGGAAGGACACCTTAGCACTAGGTGAAGAAAATGACACTATCTGAACTACTTTCCCATCACCTCTAATAGAATACAGTTTGAATTCTTAACTTGGCTTATACGGTCTTTGCTCCTCTCATCATCTAGTTTCAACGTGGTAGCAGTAACATCTACTCATACAGTGAGCTCTTTGTCCTTCCCTCAACTAAGCCAGTTTTCCTCCATTCTGATACTTAGCCCTTTGCTGGCTGGCTGGCTCTCTCTCTCTCTCTCTCTCTCTCTCTTTCTCTCTCCCTTCCTTCCTTTCTTTCTTTCTTTCTCTCTTTCTTTCTTTCTTTCTTTCTTTCTTTCTCTCTCTCTCTCTCTCTCTCTCTTCCTTTCTTTCTTTCTTTCTTTCTTTCTTTCGTGCATTGGTGTTTTATATGCTTATATATCTGTGTGGGGGTGTCAGATCCCCTATAACTGGAGTTACAGACAGTTGGGAGCTGCCATGTAGGTGCTGGGAATTGAACACAGAGCCTCTGGAAAGGAGCCAGTGCTCTTAACTGCTGCGCTATCTTTCTAGTCTACCTTCTCCATCTTATCTGCTGATTTTGAACTCCTATGTTCAAAATCGTGTTCAGGTTTAGGATCTTGTTACTTGTTTCCCACTTACAAATGTCTTCCCTCCTCCTGTTGTGTATGGCCAGTTTGTAGTCCTTTTAAGATAATTTAGTGTATCTTGTAACTTACCAAATCCCTGAGTCTAACGTGTCTTAGGGCTACTAGGTATGGCTTGTACTCTGCCTCTTGAAAGTTGTTTTTGATTGTGGCTCATCACTTTACATATTCATGACTGTTGCTGTTTTGTTTCCTGGTGGCCAGGGATTGACCCTGGGGTCTCCACAGCAAATGTTCTTAACCACTGAGCCATCTCTCCATCTCCTTATTTTTGTAATTTACTAATAAACAATATAGTTTTTGGTCTTCTCTTTAACCTTCAAGCTTTTCCTGAACTCAGTGAGCTTTACTTGCCAATATTAATAATCATGCAGGTGGAAAAATGTCTCAGATGTTAGGGACTAGGGTCTGTCTGTTAAGAGTCCTTGGTTTTCATAGAGAAAAAAAAACTGTTGCTCAGTGATTTTTATATTGATTATTTTGATACTGTTAGAGTAGGATCTTGTCACTTAAGGGACAGTGTAAGATTGCCTCAAGTTCCAGGCCAACCAAAACTACCTATCAAGACCATCTGAGGGACTGGAGAGATGGATGGCTCAGTGGTTAAGACCACTGACTGCTCTTCCAGAGGTCCTGAGTTCAATTCCCAGCAACCACAACCATCTACAGTGGAATCTGATGCCCTCTTCTGGTGTGTCTGAAGACAGCTACAGTTTACTCATATACATAATAAAATAAATAAACCTTAAAAAAATAAATAAGTAATTCTTCTTTTAAAAGACTCTGAAAAAGAAGCAGGATGTTAGTTGTGTTTGTATGTATGTGTAGCCCAGTACACATAGTGGAACAAGCTTACATTTGCTAGGCTTAGTAATTTGCCTCTGCTAATGAGAGATTTCTTAAATTTATTAAGTGAATTTTCTTTCCGTTGTGAGTTGTCATTGATCATATTGTTTGTTTAGAGTGAAAATGGCCTCCGGCATGGATTGTGCCTCGGCAGTATGCTTCTCTATAAACTGTGCCTAACCCTTCTCAAATATGATCTCACAGGTTCATTATTATGAAGATGGCAATGTTCAGCTGGTTAGTCATAAAGATGTGCAGGACTCAGTAACTGTTTCTGTGAGTATGCCATGGGAGATGTTGGCCTTACTTGTCTTTTCCTAAAAAATTAGCTTTGCATGTGACAATTAAAAGATGCAAATTTTAACAGTTTCTATTTATGCTTCTTACTATCAAATGTCTGTATTAGTTTAAAGTCTTTGACTGGGCTAGCAAGATGGCTCAGGGGTTAAGAGTTCTGACTGCTCTTCCAAAGGTCCTGAGTTCAAATCCCAGCAACCACATGGTAGCTCACAACCACACCCATAATGAGATCTGACTTTCCTCTTCTGGAGTGTCTGAAGACAGCTACAGTGTGCTTACATATAATAATAAATAAATCTTAAAGTCTTTGACTAAAGGTGGTTGTCATGTCTTAAAAGAACCTTCTTTTCTGTGTTTTTTTTGGGGGGCGGGGGGGGGGTTGAGACCAGTATTTTATAAATCCTAGGTTGTCTGTGAACTTGTTTTGTAGTCATTGATGACCTTAACCCCTATTCTTTCTGCTTTTACTTCTCCCCTGCTGGGATAAAAAGTATTCCCAGCCGGGCGTGGTGGTGCACACCTTTGATCCCAGCAGAGGCAGGCGGATCTCTGAGTTCGAGGCCAGCCTGGTCTACAAAGTGAGTTCCAGACAGCCAAGGCTACACAGAAAAACCCTGTCCCGAAAAAACCAAAAAAAAAAAAAAAAAAAAAAGTATTCCCTACTATGCCCAGTTTGCACCGTCCTGAGAATGGAACCTACAGCCTTATGTGTAATGGGCAAGCATTCTGCCAACTGAACTGTATCTCCAGCTCTATGTTAATTTATTATTTAATTATTTTTATTTATTTATTTATTTATTTATTTATTTATTTATTTATGGCATGAGGTCATACGTAGCCAAGGATGAGCTCGGATTCCTTGTCTTCCTGCCTCCACCTCCTTAGTTCTGAGATTTCTGGTATATGCTACCATGCCCTGCTCTGAGAAACATGTATTCTTTGTCTGTCTGTCTGTCTCTCTCTCTCTCTCTCTCTCTTTTAAGAATTATTTATTATTTTATGTTTATGAGTACACTGTAGTTGTCTTTATACACATCAGAAGAGGGTATCAGGTCCCATTACAGATGGTTGTAAGCCACCATGTGGTTGCTGAGAATTGACCTCAGGACCTCTAGCACCATCAGTTCTCTTAACCACTGAGCCCTGCTTTTTCTTTCTTAATTGTAAGATTCGCTCAAGGACAGAAATGCAAGGTGAATGAACAGTTTGTCAAATGAATCCTGTAAGACTATATTCATATAACTAGGAAACGTTTAGTATTTAGGCAGAAGTACTGTGTTCTGCACCCTGAAAGGAGAAATCGATGGTGTTCTTTAATTCTTCCTTTCATGGTGTCATTACTTCCTTAATTAATTACCCAAAGAGCTTTTGTTCATGTATTATATTTAATCAGTATTTACATTAGTAAAAAATAAAATTGCCAGGCACAGTAGGGCAAACCTCTCCTTACTCCTCATCCTCAGAAGACTGAGACAGAAGGATTGTTGCAAGTTTGAGGCCAGTGTAGACATGGTGTAAGATACTGTCTCTAATAAAATAATTTTTAAAATGAAACTTAAGCAATGTCAAAATATTTAACTAAAAATAATGAAACTAGGTGTGGTTGAACAGATCAGTAATCTCAGCGTTTGAGAATTGGAAACAGGAGTATCAAGGCTAGCCTTGGCAATAGGAGACCTTGTCTCAAAACATTCAATAAGACCAGCCTGAACTACAGTAGAACAGGTCAGCCTCCAGCAGCTTAGTGAAAATCTCTTAGAGTTCAAGTTTGAGGCCAGCCCAGGATATGAGACTAAGATTTCAAGACCTAAACCAGGTGTGATAGTCATACCTGACATGGAAACTGTGCTACTCAAAAATCAAGTCTTTTAAAAAGAAAGTTCAAGGCCTGCCTCAGCTGCATAGCAGTTTGAGGCAAGCCTATATAAGTTTATGAGATCCTGTCTTAAGCTGTAACATTTTTAAAGGGCCTGTGAGGGAATGTGGGGTTGGGAGAGTTGGCTCTTACAGAAGATTGAAGTTCAGTTCCCAGCACCTATATTGTAACTCTGTCTCTAGAGGTCCAGAGCCTTCATTTGGCCTCTAAGGGCATATGTACACATACACATACACATACACATACACATACACATACACATACACATACACATACACATACACATACACATATACATATACATATACATACACCACATACACATACACATATACATATACATATAAATTAAAAATTAAACCTAAAAAGGGGGCTGAGAAACTGAGTGTGAAGGTGCATACCTGTAATCCTAGTACTTGAGAGACAAGGGCAGAAGGATCAGGAGTTAAGGTCATCCATGGTTATATAGCAAGGTAGGTGTCAGATTGCTGTATAAGGAACCTTGAGTCAAAAAAGACAAAATGGGGGGAGGGGGAGCAGTTTAGGCTGAGGATATAGCTCAATACGAGAGCATTTGCCTAGTATGCATAAGGTCCTGGGTTTAATCCCCACTACTGTACATACACAGTTTCAAGACAGGACACTACATCTAGAGGGTACATACTAAAGAGAGAAGTGCTTCTTCTGGGAAAGTGCTTGGTTTAGGATCTCTCTCTCTCTCTCTCTCTCTCTCTCATTCCATTGTTGGTGCATTTATTTAATTTATTTGAGAGGTGATACACACATGCTATGTGTGTAGAGGTCAGAGGTCAAGCCATGAGAGTCTGCTTTCTTCTACTGATACAGAGGTTCCAGTTGTTAACTTCAGATTGTTGAGCTTAAGGGCAAGCATCTTTACCTACTGAGCTTTTTCACCAGTCCCTAGATGCTTTATTATTTAAAATCTGTATAATTTTGGTCAGGTCACTTGAGAAAGTTGTGGTTTTCATCTGTCAGATAACATAACCCATTTGACAGTGGGTTGAAGAGATAATGTGTATATGAGCAGTGGATAAACTAGGACCCTTATACAAGTGTCAGTTCATAGAGTGGGCTTTTCGGTGTCTTCATTCCTTACATATTTTTAAAAATACTACTTCCCTCTTTTCTTTTACTAGAATGAAATCCAAACTACCAAGGAGTTTATTAAAATCATAGAGAGTGCAGAAAATGAGTATCAGGTAAGATTTGAAAGTTATTTCTCTGTAGACATATTTTGTTCAATCCTCTGTGTCCTTTAACAAAAAGCACAGACTGTTGGTATTACTAAGTGTGAGCCTTCACAGCCCTGCAGTTTGGCATTCTGTTTGCAGTTATGAGACGGTAGCTGCGTCTCAGGAGGACAGGTGCGTTTGATTTGCGTTCAGGATGGAAGAGGAGCCCAGCGTCCATGCTGTCTCCTGTGTCCTGTGTCTGATCACCTTCCTGTTTACAAACAACTCATCATCGATTATCTATTACAGACAGCAATTAGTGAAAATTACCAAACTATGTCAGACACCACGTTCAAGGCCTTGCGCCGGCAGCTTCCAGTTACCCGCACCAAAATCGACTGGAACAAGATACTCAGTTACAAGATTGGCAAAGAAATGCAGAATGCTTAAAGGCCGTCTCTAGGAGTCTCCAGTACATGGAAAGAAAAGGATTCAACACGGTGTGGTCATATGACGAATAAGTGATTTATAAACAAACAAGAGTGATATTTTGCTAGTTAACAAAGTTAACAGATCTTCTAGCCTCATGGAATACTGTTGAACCTACAGCACTGTCTTGATTCTTTTGTGTGTGTTCTTTGCTTTGTAATTTTCTGTTATCACTATATCTACTTGTAAATCTTTTTTTTTAATTCTGCTACATTTAATGTCGAAGAGCTATATCCTGAAGTCATTTTACTGTTTAGAACATTTCCTAGCCATGCAGTCCTAGGACTGGTTTTTACAGAGTATCTGTTGAGTACTTTTTACCCCTGTGCTTTAAAGCACTTCCAGTGCTTCAGTGGCTTTTAGTGATCCACCAATTGCTGAAGAGGCTATGCTACCAAGAGCTAAGTGGACAACACACTCCTTCTCTGTCCGACTGCTTTGGTCATTTACAGCATCTCACAATTGTAGATTTCAGACATTTGGATTGGGGCTTTTGGGGTCCATGTTGGGAGGCAAAGTTTCCTGGAAATTCCATGGCAGCAGCTTCTCTAGGGTCTTGATTTTAAATCCAAAGACTTGAACCACATCCCCTGCTGCACATGAATGTTTGCTTACTTTCATTTTCTCATTGTCTCCTCCCATCTGGTTCTGTTGTAACCATGGATGTCTGTAGGAAGAACAGCCTAGAGAAAGCACTGGGAAACCAGGGTTGTCAGTCCCATGGGTCTGTTTCCCTCAGTGGAAGGAAGTGAAGGATGCCTGATGACTAGTATGCTGGAGTGCTGTGCTCAGACAGCCTGATGAGCCTCTGCTCACTGTGAAGGACCAGCCTCCACCTCAATCTCTCTCACCCACCCCATGTTCTGAGCAATGTTTAGACCCTAATACTGGCCTTTGTCTCTCAGTGAGTAGAACTTATGCCGATTCATATCCTTCCTCTCTGGGCCCTCGTCCTAAGTTCTGTTTTTCAGTCAATAGAGTTCATGTTTATTGTAAAGGTCACAGGTGCTTTACTACCTTGCAAGGGACTTTAGATGTAGCCGGCCCTGAAGCTTTGTTATAAGAGTTGTCACACAGAGACTTTTCCCCAGAGTTCTACTATGTTTAAATGTGTGGAAAAATTAAAACATAGGATCAGAGTCCAGAAGTCTTGATCCAGTCTGACCAAGTCTGGCTATACCAAGTTTTCATTCTTATCCATCCTGGGTCCACTTTTCCTGCCAGTGGCAATACCTGCAGAAACGCCTCAACAGATGTTGGCATTTTTAGAAGAGTTTTGCCCATTAGTATTGCTCTTTCATAGTTGAGAACTGCTGACATACTATCAATGTAGTAGAATATAAAACTTGAAAACACAGACATTGAAGGAATCATAGGTATTTTTGCTTTATGCTCTCTGGCAGGATTGTTCTGTAAGCAGACGAATAAATAGCTGTGTCCCTCACAAAGCTGGAATGAACCAAAGTGAAAAGGACGGTTCCCAGGCAGCATCTGTCAGTATGTCAGAGTGCTAGTGCTTCCTTCTAAACAGGATGACCAAGTCATTCCAGTTCATCTTTTCCATCATCCTACCTGCCTAGAACTCATGTGTAACTGTGATATAGCTACCTTCCCAGGTATATTGGCAGGTGTGTGTGTGTGTGTGTGATCTCAGAACACACAGGTAATGTGATGTGACCTATGACAACTGGTAATGGTGGATTCATTTACATTGTTTACACTTCTATGACCAGGCCTTAGGGGAAGGTCAGTTTTTTAAAAACCAAGTAGTGTCTTCCTACCTGTCCCCAAGTACAAGGTAAAACAGAAGGCTGTTGGCTTCAGCTTTCTTTTCTTTTTTGCTCAGTAATACTGTCAAGCAGGAGTTTGTTTGCAAATGAAAGCTGTGTAAGCATTTTTGTTTATTTCAAATAAAATATATTTGTATTATTTGTCATTCATACTATCCATCCATGCCACACTGTCTTCTGTACCAGGTAGCCCAATAGAAATACACCTGTTTTGTTCTAAAATTGTGTCTGTCCTTTCTGTCCTGTCAACCTTTGTTCTCAAGGTGAGATATTCAACTATAATCAATCTATTTGTTGAGATTCTTCAAGGTTTCTGAAATTGTATCCTACTTTGGACTAGTATAGACTCAGTAAATATGCAAAGACTTGTAAAGAACAGCTCCTTCCTGAGTGTGAATAGTCTCTTAGGCTGAGGCAGGAGTACTGCTGTGAGTTTGAAGCCAGACAGGGCTACATAGTGAGTTTCAGAGCAGTCTAAACTCCAGAAAAGAAGAAGTGGGGGTTGGGGCTGAAGGGAAGCTAGCGAGATTACTCAGCTGTTAGGAGTGAATGCTGTTCTTGCAGGTGACCCATATCAGGTGGCAGCCTCTGAACAGTCACACATGTACATTGACAAATACGGTTTTAAAAATAAAGACTAGAGGGCTGGTGAGATGGCTCAGGGGGTAAGAGCACCCGACTGCTCTTCCAAAGGTCCAAAGTTCAAATCCCAGCAACCACATGGTGGCTCACAACCACCTGTAACAGAGATCTGATGCCCTCTTCTGGGGTGTCTGAAGACAGCTACAGTGTACTTACATATAATAAATAAATAAATAAATCTTAAAAAATAAATAAAATAAAGACTAGAGAGACTGGGCATGGTGGCACACACCTTTCATTCCAGCACTGGGGACAAAGAAATGGGCTGATTCCTGAGTTCAAAGCCAGCCTATTCTAAAATTGAGTTTCAGGACTGCTAGCGCTACACAAAGAAACCTTGTCTCGAAAAACCAAAAATAAAAATAAATGCTCAGGGTTTTATTAAAAAACAAAATTCTAAATTTTACCACTCTACCCAAGAGCTACCAGTGACTCAAAAGATTTGTTTGGGATTTCCACCAGTGTTGAAAAGAATCTGGTTATGAAAGAGCAGGCCTGACTGACTGCAGTCACTAGGCAGGAGGTAAAACTGGAAGGGTTCCTGCAGCTTAAGCCTCGGTGCCGGTTCACATTCGCTTAGCCGTAATTCTTTTCTCTCCTTCAAGTCTAGTTTAGCTACTGATAACCAGGTAAGGAAAGGGTGGGTTGGTTGGTTGGCTTGTGATCTTGATTCTTAACGAAAACAGGGAATTTCCTCCCTCCCATTTACTACCATCCAGCACCAACTGAGATAATGCTTTTGGAGGAACTGTGTGTCATGCTTGCCTTTAACTAGTTACCTCTATTGGCCTTTTATTGATTTCCTTATCCCAAGAAGACTAAAAAACAAGGAATCTGAAGTTCTGGGTTGAGAGCTGGCAAGGTGGTAAAATGGCTTAGCATTTAGCAGGGTGCCTGCCATCAAGCTCATAGGCCGGAGTTTGACTGATATGTTTGAAGAAAAGAACCAACTCCTAAAAGTTGTCTTCTGACCTCTGTACTTGTATAGTTCTGGATTATTTGCATAAACAAGAGGAAGTCAACACCTTGCCAGGTCCTCAGAGAAATCTGACTTCTCAGCAGAGTGAGTAGCTGTTTTATCCATTTATCACGCTATAAAAACCAGCTTGTGGAGTCCAAGACAGATCAGGAGTTGCTGTGAAGCCTCTCATATTTGGGGCTTTAGGGACACTGTTGAACATTGTTTCTTGGTCATCTGAATCTCTAGTTGTTCTCTGTTGCCTAATTCTAGTGCCTCATCTGTTTTATAATGTGAAATTTTAATGCTAGACTTAATAAGGTGTGAATGATCAGCTTCTTGTTTTTGAACAACCACCCACCACCACCACCACCCGTGAAAAGCAAAGAAAGGGTTAGTAAATGCAGAATAAAACTGGGTGGTCGTAGAGTGGTTGAGATAAATTCTCCTTTAAACAGATGGCGTCTAATAGAAGTACATCGGTTCTGAGGAAAGAAACCAATTATATACCTCTTCAAACCCAAGATACAAAAACAAACAAACAAAAAACATTCTAAAGCTACTGGTAATGGTGCAGACATGCAGTTCAATGGCAGGAGCATCATTGCAGCTCCCAGGCCTGATATCCACCTCACTCATCAGGGTAATTCTGTTGCATATAAAGTCACTGTGAACATTGAATTGGAAAATGGAATGTTACTGATTGAATTCTGAGAGTCTCTTAACATTCCTCTTGCTGTAGCTAGGATGAATGAAGCTATGTAACAAGAACTTTCTCTACAAAGCTTTCTATACTTAAGAGTATTAGGCCACATTTCAGTACACCACCCATGGGAGCCATGTTTAAGCTGTAAAATCACCACCAAAAAGCACAAAAGGGCAAAAGCCATGACAGTAAACACTTGTTTATGAGGGATGAAGCAAGGAGGCAGTGCCACAGTGCCCTCTCTGCCTAAACTGGGGACGTGGACATAGGATTTCCTTAGAAGCATGTTAATGAGTGGATACATTTGCAAATAAAGGCTCTTTACATAAGGAAGACCAACTGTACCTGGTGGCATGGCTTTTCCCTTGGTATGTGGTAGACCAACCAAGTTGTTTTTAGTTGCTTTGGTTAGTATAGTCTACTTTGAATACAAAGGTTAAAGACTGTTAAGTGATGATTTATAAAACCCAGCAAGGAGTAATAAGAAAACAGCTGGGTATAGTGGTGCAGGCCTTTAAGTCCCAGTACTCCCTGAAGCAGAGGCAGGGCTGATGATCTCTTGAGTTCTAGGCCAGCCTGGTTTACAAAGTGAGTGCTAGGACAGCCAAGGCTGTTACACAAAGAAATCTTGTCTTAAAAAAAATCCCCCCTGAGAAGCTTAGAGTTTATTTCACATACAGTTACAGACTGCTGCTGCTGTTCACAATACCATCAACCTTACTTCTTGGAAGTCCAATTCTTAAGAGAAAGATGTAATGAAAGCTCCAGGAAATGACTGAGCTGAGGTGATTTTTGAGAGGGGGCAGGCATTCTAAAACCGAATGCATCAAAACAGTAACTTTCAAAGTAGAGCCTTCCAGAAGACAAGTAGAGATGTCACATTGTAACCAAAGCCACTCACCATTCAAAACTTACTCAAGTTTTTACATGGACTACTGTCTGTGTTTTGAGAATGTTCAGATAATCCAGAGAAAGGGCTGAGGTCCTCAGGTGACCAGATTTGCTGGTCTGAATTGTTAATGTGTGATAGTGTGAAGGGCACAATAAAAAAAAAAAGCCTTTTTAGTTCTTCAGTTAGTCATGTGTCTGGTTATTTTGAGTAAATTATGTCATTGGATTCTGGTTATCAAGTGTAGCCTTGGGTGCATTGGGATTCCTAACTAAGCTATTTCTGTATGTCTAAAAGGCACTTTTATTGTGCTCATCATAGGTGTATTTGTAGGATTTTGAAATGATAAAGAATAGCAATTTTGTTTTTGAGACTGTCCTGCTGTGTAACCCAAAGTGGCTCAGACTCTTAGTAGACCTTCCTCAGACTCTCAAGAAGTGGGATTACAGGCTTGGACCACTGTGCCCCAAAACAACAGTACTTTTTAGAAGTCTATTATCTTCTCTGAGCCTGCATCATATAAAGTGGATGGGAAGGTCTGGAGGTGTTAAGCATCTGGCTACTCCTAGTTTTTCCCTCGAGTTTACATCAATTTCTAGGACGTAAGATTTCCCTGTTCCTGTAGTCTCCATTCCTGACTGCATAGCATACTCTTGGCTTAGGAGTAGTTAACCAAGGGGGAACTTGACCCTGTTCAGGGCATTCCCTACCCTGGGTTAGACTGTTGCTGCCTATAAGGAACCTTGGAGAACAGTAACTTTGATACATGTGGAATTCTGGTAGATTAAGCCTTTCTCACTTTCTCATTGTAGTGTGTATGGGGTTTGTTTGTTTTGGGTTTTGTTTTTGTTTTTTAGTTTCATTCCAGGGGATAAATAGGTGCAGAAGGCTTGTTTTACATTTGTTGTTATAGTAGCCCCACCCCTTAGTTTGCCTAAGCATATTGGTCTACTTCTTTTCCTGGTACTAATGTTGTCAGTGTTAACCATTTATTGCCTAGCACGCCTGGCTCTCTAGGTGCTAATGTTTTTTTGACTGGCTGGGCAATCATGATTTACTGCCAATAAGTAGTGAAGAGTAACACAAACCGAGTGCCCAAATGCATAGCTCAAGAGCAAGAATCTCCAACCTTGAAGTATTATGAAGCCTGTGTGACCCAGAAAAGCAAGGACTGGGTCTTGGCAGAAGCTCTTGTCCCTCTCTCCCACACGCACACCCCTTTATCTATAGAGACACTTGCTCTCCCTCCATCCATTCCCCACACACACACACACACACACACAACTTTGACTTCTGCCTTCCTCTGTATCAGAAAGCCAGAGGAGGGAGGGAATGGGGGAGGGGGCGTGCCGCTCGCTTCCGTACTGGTTTATGTCCCTGGCAGTCTGGGGGAGGTGCTGGACGAGCGGCCCCAGTCCAGCTGCAGCCGACCCATGTCCGGGGCTCTGCCCTTTGCTCTGCAGCTTTTCTATGTCCCGAGGCTCTGGAGAGTGGGCGTGGGAGTAGCCCTAGCTGAGGCTCCAAGGTCCTCCGGGCTGTTTAGGGGGCCCCAGGCGATATCCACGTTCGGATCCTGGCTCGCTGCCAGGGGAGGGAGCTCGGGGTAAGGGGAGGGCCCTGAGGGAGGGGTCAGACTCCTTAGGAAAGAGTTAATGTGAAGGGGGGGAGGGGATAGGACGAAGAGACCGAAAGGAAGGCTCAGGTAGGAGAAGGACGGAGGAGGGGAGGCAGTCGGGGAGAAGGTGGCTGGCCGGAGCAGACGTCAGAGGTAGGGGGCTTTTCCCCTTTGCACCCTCACCCCAGACCAGCCAACTCTAAACCGCGGCGGCGACTTTCAGTTTCATTTCCGCGGACCCTCCTGCCTGGGCCGCAGCCGCCGCCGCCGCGATGCCTAGCAAGTTCAGCTGCCGAAAGCTCCGGGAGACCGGCCAGAGGTTCGAGAGTTTTCTGGCCGAACGTGGACTGGACCTGGAGACAGATCGTGAGCGGCTGCGGACGATTTACAACCACGACTTCAAGCCCAGGTACGGGCCGGCCCACCACGGGCCCCAAGACGCGGGGCCAGCGCCCCGGGTGGTGGGGCCACCTTCCCGCCGCGGGTGCACAGGGATGCAGCCCGGGGCCGATCAGGCCGGTCCGGTCCTGGCAGACCTACTCCGTCGTCTGCCCACGCCCAGCCAGCGCCACCCGTAGCCCGCCCGCTCTGCACAGCCCAGCCCGGCGGGGAGGGGTCGGTGCCCACGCGCGGCTCGCGGTGGTCGGGGCTCGATGGTGGGGGAGGGGAGTCCCACAGGGAAGGCGCTGCAGGCGCGGGCCAAGCGGGGATCCCCGCCCCCTTGTTAAGGGAGGACTGCCTGCAGGGTCCACGCTGCGGGAGAGCTGAAGAGGCCCAGGGTAGGCGGGAGAATCTCGGGGAGCTTTAGGGAGAAAAGAACACAAACTGCGTAGGCAATCAAACCTCCCTTAGCACCTGTGGCTTCTCCATGGAGACTCGGGGCCAGGGACAGCCTCCTAGAGGCCCCTTTTCCCTATGGCTGAAGATATTTGGTTTCCTTTTCCTGTTACCACCCAAGTAAAAAAATCAAAGAGACTTCTGTCAAACCATAGACGAACACCTCTAGCAACAGGCTGCTGCTATGGATGGAAGCCGGAGAAGCAATTTAGCTGGGATGAGTGTAAAGAGGTGCACTAGTAAGCAGGGGAATGGGATTGGGCCTTAACAGATTTTGAGAGATTTGCCTTGCAACTGACCAAAATGCTAGTATGGGTGAGATATGGCTGCTGTTACGTGATTTGGGGCGAGTTTTAGACGGAATTAATAATGATAGTGTAGCTTGAGGCTAGGGGAGAAGGTAGGAGTCCGCGTTAACCAGAATATTACTGTTATTCATGAACATGTCTTAAAAGGAACATTAAAAGGGTTGAGTGGCTTCTTGAAATAGAGGCAAAGACCTGTATTATGCTCTACCCTGTGCTGGGTACTGTGGGAACACACAGATGAAAACTATGCAGTACGCAAGGTATGATATGCATACAGCATAGTCTATAGTATGCCATACAACAGGCTGAAATGACGCCTGGGATGGTAAGGAAAATGCTGAAGGAAGGTAAAGAGCACTTAGCACAGGATGGATAGTCAACAAGTCTCCACCCATGTGTTCACCTATGTCCACAAAGTGCAGTGTGGCTCTGATCACAAGTCCAGTACTTTGGAAGTAGGGAAAAAAGAGTGCCTAACTCCAAATACAACGGATTGCTAGGGACTTAAAGCAGATGTCTGGGTGTTGTTTACTGAATGGAAACATCATACATCAAGAGCAATTCTTGCTATAAACAGACCAGAAGGTTACATATGGAAAGTGGAGGGTGTGGAACTTGATCAGATCATCTGAGCGGTAAAGTTTCTCACTAAGCTAATTTATCAGGGCTATCATTTATTCTAGTCAAGTTTATAACCATACAGGTTGGCCTCAAACTTTCAAACTTAAATGGGTCTCCGGCCTCAGGTTCCCAAGTGTACATGTGTGTACTATATGTGTGTACATGTGTGCACTATATATAAGTGCCCACCAAGGCCAGAAGAGGGCATCGGCTTCCCCGGAGCTGGAGTTCCATGCAGTCTTGAGCTGTTGACCATGCTTGGGCATCTAACTTGGTTACTCCAGAATCCAGCTCTGGGCACTGAGCCATCATCCCTCCAACCCTGGTTTACTTTTGAGATGGGATTTCACGTAATCCGGGCAACACTTGAAGTTACTACGTTGCCAAGGTTGACCTTGAACATCTGATTTTTTACTTCCACTCTCCCGTGCTAGAATTACACCCCACCCACCGCCATTGGCTTTGCTCCTAGTTTTTCAATTTATTTTGCAGTGCTAGAGCTTGAACCCAGGGCCTTGCACTTGCTAGGCCAGCAAACAGCCCGCCCCTGAGCAGCATCTGTAGCCCTAAGGTAACATTTGCCTGAATGCTCTTGTATTTTACCCAAATAAAACTGGGAGACTGGCCTTGGCCTTGAATGACAGATAAGAGTTTTAGTGCACAGGGAGGATATCTTTTCCTAAAAAATTAGCTTTGCACATGACAATTAAAAGATGCAAATTTTAAGTTTCTATTTGTGCTTCTTACTATCAAATGTCTGTATTGGTTTAAAGTCTTTGACTACAACCTAGAGTGTTGGGCATATATCCTGTCATGAGACCTAGTCAACAAAACTGAGGAATGTCTGACTGAGATGCCTTAGAGACAGTCAGTGAGTAGATTGTTCCCAGAGTCTTCCAAAAAGCAGAAGTAGTAGGTGTTACCTCTCAGCTCTCTAGACTTCCCAGCTAGGACTGAGATTTCCACTTGAATAGTGTTCTCTGCTTCCCCACCCCTTTTAATAGGGTCTTTTGTATCCTTAACTGACCTTGGTGGCCTTAAGCTCCCGCCTTCTGATCTCCAGTACTGGGTGGGGTTCTACCTATGAGAGCTTTGTATGTGCTAGAAGAACACTCTGCTATGTACTACTATTCTGTGAGAGCGTGTGTGTGTGTGTGTGTGTGTGTGTGTGTGTGTGTGTGTGTGTGTGTGTGTGTGTGTGTGTTGGACTTGGGCCATCAGGTTTAATGCCAGTTCCATTCCCCCTTCAGCCATCTCATCTGATCTACTCTGTTCTTTAAACTCAGACCGTGATTATTTGCTTCTTCCTCTAGATTTTCATGGCTTGCTCTTTCTACATTGGGTGTAGCCTATTTCCAACTAGATGACACTGTGCGTCTCAATAGAACTCCATCCCTGCACCACACATTCAAGTCCCCTGCTTTGAAAGTTCTGTATGTCTAGGCTCTCAGTCCACAACCTACAGTTTATAAGTAGTAGATGCCCAGTAAGTGCTTGCAGAATCCAATTGAATTCCAAGAAAATGGGCTATAGTGAGCACAAGTCACCCCTCTCTGGAGCTTCCTGCTAGGGAGAATAGGTCTTTATATTGAATGAACAGGAGGCAGGA
This sequence comes from Mus musculus, assembly GCF_000001635.26. Classification (NCBI taxonomy): domain Eukaryota; kingdom Metazoa; phylum Chordata; class Mammalia; order Rodentia; family Muridae; genus Mus; species Mus musculus. The sequence continues at coordinate 104,814,969 of NC_000069.6, read as the reverse complement.
GCTGGAGCCCACAGGAGGTGATGGAAGGAAATGGTTTTGCTTTGTTGGTCTCCCCACTCCCATCCCTCACCCTTTGGTAGGGTAGGGTGGTGAAACTAGGCCCTGCTAGGCTGGCCTGAAACTCATCCTTTTTGGTTTTTTGAGACACAGTTTCTCTGTATAGCCCTGCTGACTGTCCTGGAACTCACTCTGTAGACCAGGCTAGCTTCGAACTCAGAAATCCACCAGCCTCTGCCTCCCAAGTACTGGGATTAAAGGCGTGTGCCACCACTGTCCAGCCTGAAACTCATTCTGTAACCCAGATTGGCCTAAATTTTGAGACAATTCTTTTGCCTCAACCTCTTGAGTACTACTGCGATTACAGATGGAAGCCTTCTTTTCAAAATAGAAGATTGACAGCGTGATCTAGTAGATCATGCCTATAATACCACATTTAATGGTTAGGGAGCAGAATGATCAGGAATTTAAGGTTTCCATTGGCATATAGGAAGTTTTAAGCCAGCCTGAGCTATGTAAGACCATGTCTCAAAAAATCAAAAGCACCTGTGTGACCCAGTGCTAAGAGAACATCACAGAAGTGGGGTCAGAAAAGTATGAGAGTGGGCAGATAGGAGTGGGGGGCTGTAGAGTGCTATCTTCCGGACACGACAAGCCCTTGAACTCACAATAGCTCTGTTACATCCGCATCAGTGAGGAAAGAGTTCGTAAGGCCCCACTCTAGCTGAGGGTTTATTGGAAGTTGATGGCTGCAGGACAAGAAAGGGTCTTTTTGGGGGGGGGGGAAGCTGGTAGGTTACCCATGTTCCAGTGGGTGGCACCCCAGAGGTCTTGGTGGATGATGTTTTAGGGCAGGGAGCAGTCTGGGGAGAGGGCTCAGCTGCTAAGGATACTTACTGCCAAGCCTGAGAACCTGAGTTCAATCGCTGGGATCTCCTTGGTGGAAGGAGAGAACCAACTCCCAAGAGTTGCCCTCTTGCACACCTCTGCTGCCACGCTGCACATACAATAAAGAAAAGTGAGTGTTTAAACAAAATTAAGTAAAGAAGGCATATACTGGAGAGGAAGGTGTGTTGGTAGAAAATTCAGGGAGGTGGAGTAGGGGGTGGGTGTGATCAAAATATATTGTACACATGTATGAAATTCTCAAAGAACAAATTATATTCATGAAAAGCTGGAGAGAAGGCTCCGGGATTGAGAGAGCACTTGTTGCTCTCACAGAAGACCTGCATTCAATTCCCAGGACCTGTAGGGCAGCTCACAACTATCTGTAACTCCAGTTCTGGGACCTTTCTGTACCCTCTCCTGGTCTCTGCAGGCACCGAGCACACCAGGACTGGTACACAGACATACACAGAGCACAAAACACCTGTTCACATGAAATAAAAATAAATCTTTTTTTTTTTTAAATCAAAAGCAAGCAGAGAGATGGCTCAGTGGTTAAGAGCACTGACTACTCTTCCAGAGGTCCTAAGTTCAATTCCCAGCAACCACATGGTGACTCACAATGGTCTGTAATGAGATCTGGTGTCCTCTTCTGGCATGCAGGTGTACGTGCAGACAGAATAGTGTATACATAATAAGTAAGCCTTTTTTTTTTTTTTTTTTTCTCGAGACAGGGTTTCTCTGTGTAGTCCTGGCTGTCCTGGAACTCACTTTGTAGATCAGGCTAGCCTCGAACTCAGAAATCCGCCTGCCTCTGCCTCCCAAGTGCTAGGATTAAAGGCGTGCGCCACCACACCCGGCAAGTAACTCTTTTTTGGCAAGTAACTCTTTTTTTTTTTTTTTTTTTTTAAACAAAAACAAAAACAAATCAACAAAATAAAATAGACTGACATAATAAAGGTTTTAGAAACAAAATACGGGCCAGGTGGTGGTGGCGCATGCCTTTAATCCCAGCACTCGGGAGGCAGAGGCAGGCAGATTTCTGAGTTCGAGGACAGCCTAGTCTACAAAGTGAGTTCCAGGACAGCCAGGGCTACACAGAGAAAACCTGTCACGGGGGGGGGGGGGGGGGGGGGGACCAATAAAATACAGGGGAGAGCACCCTGTCAGGCAAAAGGGAGAGCCAGTGAGGTGAAGACTTCTGGGAGAGGGGACCAACATTTGGATTGTAAAATAAAATAATTTAATAAATAATTTAAAAAAAATAATGGCAAACTGAACCAAAAGAGAAAGGAAGAGAAAGAAAATACCCTTGGCTTCTTGCATGGATCATGGTTTGCTGTCTTCCCTTTCATCCCCAGCATAAACTGCACTATTCTTGGTGTCCTAGTTCTATACACAGCCTTCACAAAACTGTCTGCCTTTAACACACACAAAACCAGCAGCTCACCAGGCAGTGAGCCTTTAATCCCAGCAATCTAGAGGCAGAGGTATCCCTGAGTTCAAGGCCAGCATAGTCTACAGAACATTTTAGGACTGCCAGGGCTGCACAGAGAAACCCGGTCTCGAAGAACATAACAAAACTAAACTGTCTACCTGAAACAATGGCTATATACTCTGTTCTGTTATTGGCTCTTGACTTTGGGGGAGGCGGATACGTGCTTGTGAAAGAGGAAGAGAGACTCTAGGTCTGTGTAATGGAGGTTGTGCTCAAACTGGCAGCAGTCCCCCTGCCTCCACTCTCAAAAGTACTGGGATGCCATGCATGATGGCTCATGTCTGTAATTCCAGTGGTTGGGAGGCAGGTGCAAAAAGGACACAAGTTTAAGGGTAGTGTGGGCTACATACCTAGGCTTTGTTTCAAAAATCCTAAAAAATAAAGTCGAGCCTGGTTTTGACCCACTAATAAGAACTGCAACCCGACTTGGTAAAACTAGATATTCCTTAAGATCACTTCTAAATCTGATACCTTGTTGAGCTGGCTTTGGCTTTTTTTTTTTTTCTTTTCTTTTCTTTTCTTTTTTTTTCTGTTAGCTGTCAGAAGAACTACAAACAACGGAGGGCAGGGCAGGGTGGTGGAGATTAAGGCTGTCTGCATAGTCAGGAAAGCCGGCTGAGGAGCACTGATGGGAGTGGCTGGAATTCCTTCGGATGGGTGACTGGACTCAGCATGGGTGATCAGTCTTACTGGCTGCTGTCACAAAAGTGAGAAATGGCCAAGTCAGACACCTGGGTACTTAGCACAGCACCTCCTAAGTCCTTGGAGCAGGGAGCTGCTGGTAGAAGAGGTGTTGCTGCCTTGCACTGTAACTACACTTAGTGTGACATACCTAAGGGTTAGCTAGGTTTGTGCAACATGGAGTTGTTAGTAGTTGGATCTGTGTTTGGTAGCCCCGCCTATGGAAGGGATTGACCCGGCAAGGAGGAGATAGTCAAACAAAGCCAGAAGTACAGTCAACAGTAACAGAACCTAGAAAAATAACAACACGGATATGACCAGGCAGGTGTTAGAGGCAATACAACTGACAAGCTTGGTAAAGTTTATGTGTAATGTAATCTCGTCACTTGGGAATCTATTCAAGTTCAAGGCTAGTCAGAGCTACACAGTGAGACCCTGTCAGCTATGTAACTGACCAAGGAAATAAAATTTTAAATAAAATACTTTATTTAAAAAAAAATGTTAAACTAGCCAGGCATGTGTCACTTGCTTGGTGGAGGAAGGAGGATCAGGACTTTGAAGCTAGCCTGAGCTACAAGAGACCTAATCTCAAAATATTTTCTTAAAAACAATGTAAAAAGAGCCCTTTGATCCCAGCACTCAGGAGGCAGAGGCAGGCAGATTTCTGAGTTCGAGGCCAGCCTGGTCTACAAAGTGAGTTCCAGGACATCCAGAGATACACAGAGAAACCCTGTCTCGAAAAAAGCAAACAAACAAACAAACAAAAACAATGTAAAAAATATAAATGGTTGAGTTGTTCCAGTGTTAGGGACTAGGGAAAGGGCAGTCTGAAACTCATACTAATGAGAACATAAATTTGCACAGCTGGCTAGGAGGCAATTTTGAATATTCTGTTGTGCAGGGTATGGTGACATATACCTACAAATCCAGTATTTGAGAGGATGAGACAGTAGGATCCTGAGTTAGAGGCCAGTTTCTCTCTCCAAATGGAAATTTCCTTTTTACCTAAGTTGTACAATTTTTTTGGTTTTGGGGTGTGTCTTAGTCAGGGTTTCTATTCTTGCACAAACATCATGACCAAGAGGCAAGTTGGGGAGGAAAGGGTTTATTCGGCTTACACTTCCATGCTGCTGTTCATCACCAAAGGAAGTCAGGACTGGAACTCAAGCAGGTCAGGGAGCAGGAGCCGATGCAGAGGCCATGGAGGGATGTTCTTTACTGGCTTGCCTCACCTGGCTTGCTCAGCCTGCTTTCTTATAGAACCCAAGACTACCAGCCCAGAGATGGTCCCACCCACAAGGGGCCTTTCCCCCTTGATCACTAATTGAGAAAATGCCTTACAGTTGGATCTCATGGAGGCATTTCCTCAACTGAAGGTCCTTTCTCTGTGATAACTCCAGCTGTGTCAAGTTGACACAAAACTAGCCAGTACCATTGACCCCTTGTCAACTTGACACACAAAAACATCACTAGTAAGCCTCAACCCTTACAATCTTATTCATCCCCAAGATCTAAATAACTTTAAAAGTCCCACAGTCTTTACATATTCTTAAAATTTCAATCTCTTTAAAATATCCATCTCTCTTAAAATCCAAAGACTTTTTACAATTAAAAGTCTCTTTACTGTGGGCTCCACTAAAACAGTTTCTTCCTTCAAGAGGGAAAATATCAGGGCACAGTCACAATCAAAAGCAAAAGTCAATCTCCAACCGTCCAATGTCTGGGATCCAACTCACGATCTTCTGGGCTCCTCCAAGGGCTTGGGTCACTTCTCCAGCCATGCCCTTTGTAGCACACGCGTCATCCTCTAGGCTCCAGATGCCTGTACTCCACTGCTGCTGCTGCTCTTGGTGGTCATCTCATGGTACTGGCATCTCCAAAACACTGCATGACCCCTTCAGTCCTGGGCCATCAATTGCAACTGAGGCTGCACTTTCACCAATGGCCTTCCATGGCCTCTCACAGTGCCAAACCTCAGCTGCTCTGCTCAACTCCTTCATGCCTTCAAAACCAGTACCACCTGGGTGACCCTTACACATTACCAAGTCCAGCCACAGCACAATGTACAACTTTGGCTATATCTGGAACACAGCCACTGTGCTCTCAGAAAACACTTCCCAGAAAATGTCACCTCAATGATGCTGGTCTCTTCTTAATCACCGCTAATTTCTTAGCTCCAGCTAACCAGCATCAATAGTCCCAGTAATGCAAAGTTTTTGCTTTAGTAGTTCTGGTATCTTGTTAATCACAGCTGATTCTTCAGCCCCAGCTAACCAGAACTACAGAATCTTCACAATCAAAACAGGAATGGCCCTGAAAAGAGTCTTTAATTTTCCCTCTGAAATTTCACAAGCCAGAGCTCCATCTTCTGCGGTGTTCTCAACATTATCTTCCAAGCTCCTACACAACATCTGACAGAGCTCTTAACAACGGATGGATCTTCAAGCACAACGTTCTAAAGTCCTTCCACAGTCCTCCCCAAAACATGGTCAGATTGTCACAGGAATACCCCACTCTGCTGGTACCAATTTGTCTTAGTCAGGGTTTCTATTCCTGCACAAACCTCAGGACCAAGAAACAAGTTGGGGAGGAAAGGGTTTATTCGGCTTACACTTCCATGCTGCTGTTCATCACCAAAGGAAGTCAGGACTGGAACTCAAGCAGGTCAGGGAGCAGGAGCCGATGCAGAGGCCATGGAGGGATGTTCTTTACTGGCTTGCCTCACCTGGCTTGCTCAGCCTGCTTTCTTATAGAACCCAAGACTACCAGCCCAGAGATGGTCCCACCCACAAGGGGCCTTTCCCCCTTGATCACTAATTGAGAAAATGCCTTACAGTTGGATCTCATGGAGGCATTTCCTCAACTGAAGGTCCTTTCTCTGTGATAACTCCAGCTGTGTCAAGTTGACACAAAACTAGCCAGTACAGGGTGTTTTTTTTTTTTTGGTTTGGTTTGGTTTGGTTTGGTTTTTCGAGACAGGGTTTCCCTGTATAGCCCTGGCTGACCTGGAACTCACTCTGTAGACCAGGCTGGCCTTGAACTCAGAAATCCGACTGCCTCTGCCTTAATCCCACCTGGGATTAAAGGTGTGCGCCACCACCACCCGGCCAAGTTGTCCAAGTTTATTTGTTCTCTTTGGCCCACCTAGAAAGTCTACCTCCAAGAGTGTGTCTAGTTTAAAAGTACAAGGGGTGGGTGGGTGGGTGGGTGTGTGTGTGTGTGTGTGTGTGTGTGTGTGTGTGTGTGTGTGATTATTGTAATATCAAAAACTGTGGGCAGGGACTGGAGAGATAGTTCAGTGGTTAAGAGCACTGACTACTCATACAGAGGTCCTGAGTTCAATTCCCAGCAACCACATGTAATGGGATCAATTGGATGCCTGCTTCTGGTGTGTCTGCAGACAGCTGAAGTGTACTCGTATACATAAAATAAATAATTTTTAAAAAAAAAGATATATATTAAAAACTGGGCAGCCTGCTTCTGTCATAGGAGAACTGACTACACCGTTTAAATTAAAGCTGTGGTACTCTCTGCTGCTGCTGTTCAGGAGGAAGATACCATAAAGCATTGTGTATACAGAGTTTAGGAGTGCTTATCAAGTAAGAATTGGATGTGTGATCTACTTTAGCAAGAGTTTGGAGTGAAGGCCTTTCACTGCATGTCCAGTGCCGGCTCACTTAAATATCCTAACACTTACAATGAATACCTTTCATTTCTCCGTGTGCATTCATATTTAGTCACATGAGTCCGCATACATAGCACCTTATCTTCTGTCTTTTTCTATCATGCTTTTCACTGTGGACTCCTCCATATCAACATCCCATTTCCATTCCTCTTTAAATTACACTTATTTAGTGTGTGCTTGTGTAGAGGTCACAGGACAGCTCCTGGGAATGAGTCAGCTCTTTCCTCCCACCATCTATAGGTAGCTCAGAGGTAAACTCAGGTTGTCAGAATGGGCAGCAAGCACTTTGACGTTCAGCTATTTCCATCAGTCTTCTCTTGTCTTTGTTGTTTGTTTGTTTGTTGATGTGTAGCTTTAGCTGTCCCGAAACTCACTGTGTAGGTCAGGCTGGCCTCAGACTCACAGAGATCCACATGCCTCTGCCTCCCAAGTGCTGGGATTAAAGGTGTGTGCTACAGCACTCAACCTAGTTTGTTTTTGAGAGAGTATCTTACTGTGTATCCCTGGATAATCACAACCTATTACACAGGCTAGGCTAATCTAAGATTTGGGGTGGTCTTCAGCCTCTGCTGAGATTGTGGGTGTGAACCACCATGTCTGGTTCTACAAGGTTCTCTTCTGATTCTTCTCCCTTGTGAGGCGCCTCGGTCTTCCCTTCCTGCCTGGCCTGTGTTGGCGTTGGCTGTTTGAAGACGACTAGGGCTCTCAGGGAGGTCCTAAGCATGAGTTCTTGGTTTTAACTACTATCAAGGAACTCTCTAGTAGTATTAGGTTCTGACCTTGACTTTAGTGTGAGCCTCACATAAGCAAAGCTGCCTTTGGACCACAGGCATCTCAAACCCAGTGCATCCAATTCAAATGTGATGGTCCGCCTGGCAACCTACCTTCTCCTTCCTCAGCAACAGTTACAAAAGCAAAGTCCTTGATTTGGGTATTCTAAATGCCTCCCTCTTTCCACTCTCTGTTCTCCCTCCTATCTGTCACCAAATTCTGCTCATTACATTCTGAATACAATCAGATCGGCCCCCTCCTCTGTCTCTAGCACTGCCTAATTCAGGCCTGTGGTATCTTTTAACCAGACAACTGCAGTGGCCTTCTTCTAACTGTCTCCCTACCTACAGTCTTGCCTCCAGCATCTCCATCCTCCAATCCCGATGCCAGAGTGATCTGAAACGCACATATGATCTTGCCACTCCCCTGCTTAAAACCCACCAACTGCAATGGTTCTGTAACCCCAGGGTAGCCTCTGACAAGGGCTGAAAGTAAGTTGTTACTGCTCCCTGCCTCTTCCTACTAATACAAACACTAACAGTAGCAGCTAACGCTGGCCAAGCATTCCTCCCTGTGCTTTCAAATGACTTACCATCCTTTTAAAAGAAATCATAGCCTCTTCGGTGTTGTCTGATTTGTACTGCTCTCCTTTCTAGGGATGAAGGAGAGAGGCAGAGAAACAGGTATGGGAGCCAGGGGGGTGTTCTGAGCCACGAGGACCTTACTGTGTGCTCTTACAAGCAACCTTGCTCGTTTAGCCCAGGTGATGGGTTACTAAGGATCACCACACAGTTGCTAGGATAGACTAACAACCCAACAGTCCCAGCAAGTTTTGAGGGAGGTTATCCACACTCCTCCAGATCTTGACTTTGTTCATCAAGTGCATCATGTGTTTGGGACCATCCTCAGTCTCCTGGGTACCAGAAGAGAGGGAAGGGCTGCTGAAAGTCAAGGTCAAGTCCAGGCTCTTTGGCCTGCCCTGAAAAACTATCTGGCTCTGCCCATCTCTGCCACCTCCTGTCATCCCTTTCTTGGAACATTTCACTGTAGTATAAACCAACTGTTATGTGACACTAACCATCACTCTCCCTTACTGAGGTCTGCTTTGTGCCAAGCACTGGACTAAATGGTTTCCTGCAATGTCAGTACCTCAAGTGAGCCTTATGGTAGCCCTGTAAGCCAGGTCTTCAATCCCCATCTTATTTATTTATCTTTTGGGGGAGGGGGTAAGAGAGTAGGGGTTGGGTTAGGTGGTATTTTGTTTCTTTGTTTTGTTTGTTTTTTGGGGTTTTGGTGCTAAGGGTTGAACCTCAACCCTCACAAATGCTAGACAGTACCCTTAGCTCTGAGCTTCATAGATCTCAATAGTTGAAGAAAGCAAAGTACGGGCGGGGTGGCCCAGCTGATGCACAGCCCCGTTGTACCTACCCATCGATCAATTTGCTCTACCTGTGCTGCCTTTGCCCAAGAGATGCCCACTCATTCCTCAGAGACCTGCCCCTGCCCCAGACAGTCCTCAGTGCCCTGGCTTGGGCCAGTGAGCTGCTCCAGGCAGTCAGCAAGTAGGCACCATCACCGTGCTGGAACGTATGGGTGCTCCCTGAGTGCTTCTCAAGGCCTGGTCAGATAGCTTGGAACCCAGCTGCAAGTGCAGTGCCTGGCACTTACCATGCCTTCGTAAGTGTGTGTGCAGTGGCTGACACTGCACTCCGGGTGCTGAGCCGTGAGGCTGTCCTGCTGACCACTTTTCCTGTCTTCACCTCTCTAGGCACAAAGCCAGGCTTTTGATCTCGGGAGAAGGATCCTTTCCCTTCCTGCTTGGGTTCCACCTGCACCCTTTGACTTCCGGTGGAAACTGCTGTCCGATCCGCTACCTTGCCCACACCCTGGACATCTCTGCTCTCTCTGGCCCCTTTCTCAGCCCTCCCCACAGTCTGGGCCCTGGCCGTTCCTGTGAGCCGTCTTTTCAGCTTTCCCTGGGCCTTAGCTCTTCTCACTGTACTTTTTATTTTTTATTTTTAATATCCCAAAAATAGTTCCCATCTAAAAAAAAATCTGTTTTTCTCTCTGTCTTCCCTCACTCTTCCCAGCCAACAGCCCAATATTGGACTTTTCTCCACAGTGCTCTTTAAGCCGATTATTTTGTGTTGGAAAGCTCCAATGCCTTTGCTTTAAGTTGTTAAAGATTCCTACCACCCCTAGCCAGAGTCTCTGCCATGAGTCCCATCCTGCCTCGAAGCAGGGCTGCTGTGTCCCTTCATAAAGCAGCCCTCGGGCCTTCCCCAGCATCGTCTCCACAGCCACCCTGCCTTCCCTCACTTCCCAGTATCCTCTGCTTCTGGCAGCTATGGGACCCCTGCCCCTGGCTTCTCCTCCATGCTGTATGGAATGAAGATCGCAAATCTGGCCTTCGTCACCAAGACTCGGGTCAGGTTCTTCAAACTAGACCGCTGGGCTGATGTGCAGTTACCAGAAAAGAGGCGAATAAAGCCAGGGTCGAACATCAGCAAACAACACAGATCACTGTTGGCCAGGATCTTTCACGACAGGTGTGTGGGGGGCAGGGAGGGCAAGGGAATGGGGTATCTGGTTTAAAACACAGTGGCTTTCCTTGGGCTAGGGTAGACCCCCACCCCCTCAAGGGAGGAAGAGAGGCAGGGAATTAATCCTAAGCCTTCCTCAGGGCAATTTCAGTCCAAGGTTCCCCCTCACCATTCCCCCTACTTGCACTCTCCCCAGGGCTGAGTACCTTCATGGGAAGCATGGGGTAGACGTGGAGGTCCAGGGGCCCCATGAAGCCCGAGACGGGCAACTCCTTATCCACCTGGATTTGAACCGCAAGGAGGTACTAACCCTACGGCTTCGGAACGGCGGAAGCAAACCTGTCACCCTCACTCACCTATTCCCACTGTGCTGGACGCCCCAGTTTGTCTTCTACCATGGAGAACAGGACCTGCCCTGCCCACTGGGCCCCGGTGAGTGGTCTCTGTCCAGCAGGCTCCTGACTTGTGATGGGGGTGCTGGGTTAGGTTGCTCCTTCACTCAGCTAACTTTTTCCAGGTGAAAGCTATGAACTCCACATCTACTGTAAGACCAGCATTGTGGGTTACTTCCCAGCCACTGTCCTCTGGGAACTCCTGGGACCCGGGGAGTCGGGAGCAGAAGGAGCAGAAACTTTCTACATTGCCCGATTCCTGGCGGCTGTCGCCCACAGTCCCCTGGCTGCCCAGTTGAAACCCACAACTCCCTTCAAACGCCCCCCTCGGCTCACCAGAAACTCTGTGTTGACCAACCGGATCGAGGAAGGAGAGAGGCCCGACCGGTAACTAGATAGGACTGCTTGGGCACTTGGGAAGACTGAGCAAGGAGAGACAGAACCCCCTTCCCCATCTTCAGGTCACTCCCTCCTCTGGGTCTCATCCCTTTCATATCAGAGGAGCAAGGTGCGTGAGAGAAGCAGATCCCAGCGTAGTGTGAAGACTCTCAAGTATTTAACCTGTAGGGAAATGGCAGTGTGTCATAGACCTTTTCCAGGGGCTCTGGCACTCTCTTCATACACACAAATTCATAGAAGGATAAACATTTTAAGATAATGAGTAATAAATGCAAACCATGTAATTAGGTCTTTATAGTTACAACATATGTTCCTTTTAATGATATATATGTATAAACAAATTATGCAAATTATGGTATGTGGTAGGCCCTAGGTTATCCTAGCACCACAGTCAATCAAAAGGCCATGGATGTATGCCTGCAAGCCCACCACTAGGAACTCGAAAGCAGGAGTGCAAGGTCAACCCTGGCTACTGATCGAGTTTGAAGCCAGCCTGGGCTATATAATAACCTTTCTCAAAAAAAAAAGACAGGAAAAGAAAGAAAAAATGTCTGAAAGATTATATACCAAAAAGTTAAAGTTGACTGTCCCTGAATGTTAAGAATGTTACTTATTTAAAATGTATTGCTTTGGTGGGGTTTCTTCAAAAGAGCATGTATTGCTTATGTTTGCATTTTTTTGTATTCTTCTCCACTGCTAAGTGCTGGCCTGTGCCACCACACCCAGCTCATAAAATATTTCTTTTTTTTTTTTTTTTTAAAGATTTATTTATTTATTTATTTATTATATGTAAGTACACTGTAGCTGTCTTCAGACACCCCAGAAGAGGGTATCAGATTTCGTTACGGATGGTTGTGAGCCACCATGTGGTTGCTGGGATTTGAACTCGGGACCTTCAGAAGAGCAGTCGGCGCTCTTAACCACTGAGCCATCTCGCCAGCCCAAAATATTTCTTTTAAATATTCCAAGTATTAGGCTTTACAAAAATGAGAGTGGTCTAACCTTGGACTGCATCACCTCAGCTGGTCTAACCTTAGCTGCATAAGCTAAGGAGTACCGCATCTCTAGATGGCTGCTGACCACACTGCAGAAGTCAGTAGAAATGTTTCCTGCAGGCCCATGGGGACCTCTCCAGAGTCTTTGAAGATGAGGTGTTTCTGTGTTTAAGACATGCTTTCTTTCCTCTCACAGAGCCAAGGGCTATGAACTAGAGCTAAGTTTGGCCCTGGGGACCTATTACCCACCCATCCTCCTCCGACAACTGCTCCCTACCCTTCTTCAGGGACCAAGTATCTTCACTGCCCCAAAGGAGGTTGCTGAGATCAAGTAAGTGGCAACCCTTGTGCGGCGTGCTCCCTTGTCTTCCTCTCTCTGCTGGTTCCTCCCCGTCTGTACTCACTCACCAGTTCCTCTTGAACAGTCCTTGGCACCCACAGCATGTTCAATCTGGGGATGATTGAACCCCAGAGCAGGAGGGTTACCTGACTCACCATAATCCTGCTGCAACTCAACCATTCTTCCCAGGGCCCAGCTGGAGACAACCCTGAAATCCAGGAACTATGAGGTGAAACTCCGGCTGCTGCTGCACCTGGAAGAGCTGCAGATGGAGCATGACATCCGGCACTATGACCTGGACTCGGTACCCATGACCTGGGACCCTGTGGACCAGAATCCCAGGCTGCTCACCCTGGAGGTTAGAACTCAGACCTGCTGTGGGGAAGGTGGGCCCGTGACAGCTTGAAGGAGGTCACAGGGTAAACAGGACAGCCTGACAAACATAAAAGAATTCCTATTTCAGAAGGTATGGGCAAAGAGCAGGCAGGATAAGATTCCTGTCCCCCCAAAACATGCCAGAGCAGGGCAGTGTGTTTTCTTTCTAGCCCAGGCTAGTCCTCTTGTGTCTACCACCCCAGTGCTGTGTTTATGGGTAGTGGAATTTTATAATCTAGATTTTTGCCCCCAGCTGTGTGACATTGATGAGTCTCTTGTTTTCCCAGTTTTATTAGATAATTCTCAGACGCCTTTCAGATGTTCACATTTTGGTGTTTAAAATCATATTTATCTATCTAGTTATTTTGTGTGTGTACAGCATATATAACCTACATGTAGAGGACAACAGACAATTGGCAGGAGTCTGTTTTCTCTTTCCACCATGTAGGTCCCAGGGATGGAACTCAGGTTGTGAAACTTAACAGCAGGCATTCTTACCCACTGAGCCATCTCACCAACCCTCAAATTTTGAATATATACACACAAACTCAGACTTACTAGAATGGCCTAATGCACAGGAATGCAGGCAGGAAGAGAGACAGCTAAGATGCTAAGGAAAAGGTTGTTACAAGAAGGAGTTCTCACCAAGGTGCTAAAGGCAAAACTGGAACTGAACTGGCCAAGAAGCAGCTAGCTGGACTGGGGACATTGGCACCACTGCCCGGCCTTTCCCCGATTCTTGCTTTGCCTTGTAGGAGAGAAAAGCTGGGGTGAGTTGGAGCTGTAAGGCCAGAGAGAGCCAGGGAGAGACTAAGGCCACTGCGTGCAAAAGCTTGCTTTTGTTCATACCCTGCAGGTTCCTGGTGTCGCAGAGAGCCGTCCCTCAGTGCTACGAGGTGACCACCTTTTTGCCCTTTTGTCCTCTGAGACCCAACAGGACGACCCTGTCACCTACAAGGGTTTCGTGCACAAGGTGGAACTGGACCGTGTCAAGCTGAGCTTTTCTACAAGGTGAGTGTTGGAAGAAGCAAATCGTCTAGGTGACCTTCAGGCTTCTAAGCCCTGGGCATAGGAGGTCTTGCTTTCAGAGAGGACTAGGACCCTGGATGCAGGGTTCACAGCTGTGTGAATGGCTTCTTCTCTCGGAGAACTTTGTAAGGACCTTTTGGGAAAGGAGAGGGTGGGGAGCAGAATGGTTGGGAGGTAGAGAGGGTCCTGAATTTTTACTACCTATTCCACCTAACTACAACTCTCCCACTTAATTCTTTCCCAAAGCCTCCTGAGCCGATTTGTGGATGGGCTGACCTTCAAGGTGAACTTTACCTTCAACCGCCAGCCCCTTCGGGTCCAGCACCGGGCCCTAGAGTTGACGGGGCGCTGGGTGCTATGGCCCATGCTTTTTCCTGTGGCCTCCCGTGGGGTCTCGTTGCTGCCCTCAGATGTGAAGTTCAAGTGAGACTGTGGGCAGGGATCCAGGGGCTACTTGGGGTGTGGATGTTGGGAATGGAGTCCCAGAAGCCTCTTGGGATACTAGATGACTTCAAGTTCATATTCTTGGACCCTTTGCCTTCCAGGCTGTACGATCGGAGTCTGGAGTCAAACCCTGAGCAACTGCAGGCCATGAAGCACATTGTGAGGGGTACCACCCGGCCTGCCCCCTACATCATCTTTGGGCCTCCAGGTACCGGCAAGACTGTCACATTAGTGGAGGCCATCAAACAGGTGAGGCTGCAGCCCCCAGCATATGTCTGCAATTATATTGCTTCCAGCGAGCTGAATGTGCCTATACTTGAACAGTCACCCAAAGAGGAAGTAGGGATTAGAGTCATGAGTATTGGTGTGTATATATGCAGACGAGAATTTACTGATATCCAGCACCAAGGTGTCATCAGGACTAGCAGACATCTGGAAGGCAAACGCAGTCTGAGTCCCATGTCATAGAGCACGTCTGCCCAGTCTGTCTTTTTTTTCTCAGGTAGTGAAGCATTTGCCCAAAGCCCACATCCTGGCCTGTGCTCCATCCAACTCAGGGGCTGACCTCCTCTGTCAGCGGCTCCGGGTCCACCTGCCCAGCTCCATCTACCGTCTCCTGGCCCCCAGCAGGGACATCCGAATGGTGCCTGAGGACATTAAGGTAATGTAAGAAAGTACAGAGAGCCAAGGGATGACGGGTGTCTGGGAGGTTCTCAGAGCACTTGAAGACTTGCTGTGTGACTTTGGGTGGGTCAGGACCCCTCTGGGGACTTCAGTTTCCTTGTCTGCAAAAGGAGGGAGGCAGGTAAATAAGTGGTTCATAGCCAAGGGGAGACGTGAGAAAGGGAAGAGCTAGGCTGATTTCTGATGCTTTCGTAATCCATAGACCTGCTGTAACTGGGATGCTAAGAAGGGAGAATATGTGTATCCTGCTAAGAAGCACCTGCAGCAATATCGGGTCTTAATTACCACCCTCATCACTGCCAGCAGGTACATATAGGGTTTGTGTATTAAGTGCTAGGAAGAGTAATGGGCTAGGGAAAGAGGAAGGGTTCCCGAGGGCAGGGTGAACTGAAGGGCAGAGTTCAGGTTTGGTAGTTGGGTGCCTGGGAATGACCCTGCTTGGCCTGACACTCCCAGGTTGGTGTCAGCCCAGTTTCCCATCGATCACTTCACACACATCTTCATCGATGAGGCTGGCCACTGCATGGAGCCTGAGAGTCTGGTGGCCATAGCAGGTGAGGGGGCTCAGGATGGGTTACAGGTACAGCACCCCCACACTGATTTGGTAATCCCACCATTTAACCTTTCTCTTCCTGCCTCCCAGGACTGATGGATGTCAAGGAAACGGGCAATCCCGGAGGGCAGCTGGTACTGGCAGGAGACCCTCGGCAGCTGGGGCCTGTGCTGCGCTCGCCACTAGCCCTGAAGCATGGACTTGGCTACTCTCTGCTAGAGCGCCTGCTCGCCTACAACTCCTTGTATAAGAAGGGCCCCAATGGCTATGACCCCCAGTTCATCACCAAACTGCTCCGCAACTACAGGTATCACTGTCCCCTCCCCTGCAGTTCATCTCACATCGTCACAGTGGCTGTTAGCTGGAAGGGGGGGGGGGTCTCTTGGTAGCCCCCTTTACAGCTGCTTGTCTTGGGACTTAGCAGGTTTGGGGACCAATGATTTATCTGCATATTGAAGGTCACCAGAGCAAAGAGTGTCTGGATGGATCTAAGTTTCTATGCGATTCAGGCAGGGAGCGCTGGGTGTGGTGGCGCACGCCTTTTAATCCCAGCACTCGGGAGGCAGGGGCAGGTGGATTTCTGAGTTCAAGGCCAGCCTGGTCTACAAAGTGAGTTCCAGGACAGCCAGGGCTATACAGGGAAACCCTGTCTTGAAAAACCAAAAAAGAAAGAAAGAAAGAAAGAAAGAAAGAAAGAAAGAAAGAAAGAAAGAAAGAAAGAAAGAAAGAAAGAAAGAAAGAAAGAAAGAAAGAAAGAAAGAAAGAAAGAAAGAAAGAAAGAAAGAAAGAAAGAAAGAAAGAAAGAAAGAAAGAAAGAAAGAAAGAAAGAAAGAAAGAAAGAAAGAAAGAAAGAAAGAAAGAAAGAAAGAAAGAAAGAAAGAAAGAAAGAAAGAAAGAAAGAAAGAAAGAAAGAAAGAAAGAAAGAAAGAAAGAAAGAAAGAAAGAAAGAAAGAAAGAAAGAAAGAAAGAAAGAAAGAAAGAAAGAAAGAAAGAAAGAAAGAAAGAAAGAAAGAAAGAAAGAAAGAAAGAAAGAAAGAAAGAAAGAAAGAAAGAAAGAAAGAAAGAAAGAAAGAAAGAAAGAAAGAAAGAAAGAAAGAAAGAAAGAAAGAAAGAAAGAAAGAAAGAAAGAAAGAAAGGCAGGAAGCATACAGCTTTCCTTAAAAGGATTGTTGGTTGAATTGCATTTACAACTGTGTCCTATATATGTGTGAATTTTATTTTTTGGTTGGTTTTTCTTGAGCCCAGGACCTTGCACACTGCTTTCAAGTGTCTGACATACTGATGTACATGTACATCCTCGACTCTCTTTTTCCCTTTGAGACAGGATCTGTTTGTATTGCCTATGCTGATCTTACCTTTTGGCTCAAGCAATCTTGCCTTAGCCCCCTGAGTAGCTAGGACTGTAGGTGCACACCACCCTCGCCATCTTATGCACGTGCAGTAAAGGGAGTTGAGACATCAATGCTTACGTGAGTTGTTGACCATCAGTGTGAGTCTGGTAAATGTGGGACTTCAGAGTCTTACAGAGAACCTGTGTTCAGCACCCGGGTTGGGTGCCTCGGCCTCCGAACTCCAGCCCCTGGAGGATCTGACATCTTTGGCCCCTTCGGTCACATGCACACACATATACATAATTAAAAATAGTAAAAATCACTTAAGGTTTGGTAAATGTAAACTGGGCCGTGTCTGCACGTGCCTATAATCCCAGCATTTGGAGGTTGAGTGAGACGGGAGGATTGAGTGTTTAAGGCTAGACTGGGCTACACAGTAAGACACTATCTCAAAAAGGCAGGCTTGAGATGGGTGGGTAAAAGAACAGCTATACATATCTAGCAACCCAAGTTGGGTTTCCCCAACCAGTGAGCCCACTTGAAAGGCGAGAACTGACTCTACAAGGTTGTCCTCTGACCTCCACACCCATGGCATAGCATGACTGTTCACACCACTCAGTGACAATTGCAGAAGTTCTGTAGATGCCTCTGGGTCGATACTTAATAGTTTTGAGGTGTAACATAATTAAAGAGTGATGACAATAGATGATAATCTGTTTGCTGGACTATCTTTGTTTGGTAAACTTAAACCCGAGAATGGATCCTAATTTCTAAGTTTGTTAAAAGGAATTTAAAAGGCTGCTGAGTGAGAGCCCTAGCCTTTGGCTTGGCTCTCTGTGGTTTGCAGCACCTGACAGCAAACACTGATGGCTGTTACTGGGCATGGCTGAAGGGCCAGCGACTAGGGTGGGGAGCACTTGAAGCAGAGCTCCCTACGAGGTCTTGGATCTTGCTCTCTTTCCTCCTGCCACCTAGGTCTCACCCCACCATCCTGGACATCCCTAACCAGCTGTACTACGACGGAGAGCTGCAGGCCTGCGCAGATGTGGTGGATCGAGAACGGTTCTGCCGCTGGGAGGGGCTGCCTCAGCAGGTGAGGCCTAGCAGGCAGAGCACAGTCTGGAACCCCTGATTCTCTAGCTGGGTTGGAGGATTGGGAGGCAGGGAGATGAGCCTGAAGGTTTCCTCTTATTTCATGGCGTCCAGGGCTTCCCCATCATTTTCCATGGTGTAATGGGCAAAGATGAGAGAGAAGGCAATAGCCCATCCTTCTTCAACCCTGAAGAGGCTGCTACAGTGACGTCATACCTGAAACAACTCCTGGCCCCTTCCTCCAAGAAGGGTAAAGCCCGCCTGAGCCCCCGAAATGTGGGCGTCATCTCCCCGTACCGGAAGCAGGTCAGGCCCTCAGTCCAAGCCTAGGACTTCCCTCTTTGCCCGCCAGCACCCTGGCCAGCAGCCTGCCTCTGCCTTCCTCTTGTGTGAGGGGGATGGCCTAAGAGAAGGGCACCTATTCCTCCCTCCAGGTAGAAAAAATCCGTTACTGCATCACAAAACTTGACCGAGAACTTCGCGGACTGGATGACATCAAAGATTTGAAGGTAACCTAACTCTCGATCATACTCCCCTTATCTAGGCCTGTGCTATGTCCTGTCCCACCCTGTTTACTCAAAGTGGAACTGGGGTTTCCCCCAGGTGGTTCTGAGGTGGAACCTGGCAGGCTGCCAGTTAACGCATACTGCCTTAATCAGGTGTGTGGCCTCTGCCTAAGGTTAAAGTCCAAACTCCCTTTACCAACCCCTCCTGTTACGTGATAACACCTGTCACATGATATTGCCCCAAGCCTCCTACGTAGTTTAACTGTTCTTGAGGGGTGGCTCAACACTGATTCAGATTAAAGTTTAATAATGCCACTTCTTGGATCCCACCCAGACAATTAACATAGCTGCCCGAGGCAGAGCCAGGGCTCTGGTAGAGTGTTTGTTCTTATTGTTATGGTTTTTAAAAAGATCCACAGGTGAGTGTGATATGTGGAGCCAGGGTTGAAAACCACTGAGTTAGGATTTACTGGCCTCTCCCTCAGAATTTCTGACCAAATTGGTGGCTGCCTCCAGGGATGAGAACTCCCACTCTGTTCCTTTGCAGCACAGTGCCGTTTGCTTTGAACAGTTTCCAGGCCCCCCACCCTATAACTGGCTCTGTCCCACAGACCTTCACAGCAGGCCTTCTGCCCTCTTCCGGGCTCTGCGATTCTCTTACTCATCTCCAAGTACCCAGTGTCTTGTCTGTACCTCCCTGGCAGCTTTGTCCCCTAGAGCAGGTCTGTCACCGTGGTTCCTCCTAGGCCTATCTGATCTTTAAAGCCCTGTGTCTGCACTCTAGGTGGGCTCTGTGGAAGAGTTCCAAGGCCAAGAACGCAGCGTCATCCTCATCTCCACCGTCCGAAGCAGCCAGAGCTTTGTACAGCTGGATCTAGACTTTAACCTCGGTTTCCTTAAGAACCCCAAGGTTGGTAGGCTTGTGGGTGGCGTGAGTCCTTCCATGGGGCCTGTCCCTTTGATGACATCACCGCTTCCTCCATCCAGAGGTTCAATGTTGCTGTGACCCGAGCCAAGGCTTTGCTCATCGTAGTGGGCAACCCCCTCCTCCTAGGCCACGACCCAGACTGGAAAACGTAAGTGTTCCCAGCCCCCATAGTTGCTCTTAGCCACCGTGAGCCCCAGCCTGGGGCAGGTTTGTCCTCGACAAGCACTGGCTTACTTCTCCCTTAGTCCTCAGAGCTGTTGGTGTTAACAATGCCCACCCTGTATTAATAAGTGAGGTGGAGCAACTCTGCCTCAGATGTGACAGTGCCGAGCAGAGGCCGCCAGACTCGGCTCCTTGGCAGTTCCCCATGCATGCCGATGTTCTGAACCCCACAGGTTCCTGGAGTTCTGTAAAGAAAACGGGGGATATACCGGGTGCCCCTTTCCTGCCAAACTGGACCTGCAGCAGGGACAGGACTTGCTCCAAGGTCTGAGCAAACTCAGCCCCTCTACCTCAGGTATGGATGGGCCCTGCTGGGCCAGGGAGGTGAAGTGTGGGAAGCCGGCAGGATAACCAAGGATGTCTCTTTTTTTTCTCCCAGGGCCCCGCCGTCACCAGAATCTCCCCCAGGAGCGGGAGGGTGAAGGGGGCCTGCCCTTACAAGTGGAGCCAGAGTGGAGAAATGAGCTCTGAGGCCACAGCCGCCCGCCTTCTCACACCAGCCAAGCCTTATTGCTGCCTATCCCTGACCCAGAACCCAGCTCTCCTGTCCCTGCAAGAGATGGGAAGGCCGGGAAGTTTACAGCCCAGACCATTCCGCCCCTTCCTCTGCTAGGGAAGACAACCCAAGCTGCTAAAACTCGGAGGAAGGGGGAGGAAGAAAGCTTTTTTTTTTTTTTAAACCCTCTCCTTTGCAGTGCTGGGGATCGAACCCAGAGCCTCAAATATGCTAGGCAAGCACTCTGCCCCTGAGCTGCTTTAAGAAAAACAAAATGCTGTTCTATGCAAAAGCCTCTTGCGTGTGTCTCATCAGCCTGGTCTTGCTTCCTGTGCCCCCAAGATGACCCTCCAGGAGGGTTTCTGCCTAGAGCCACGCCCCTTCATAGCTGCTTAGCGGGGAGGAAACCCGATGGACAGGGAACCAACCCACAGGCATCTATGTTTAGCCAATGGTCCAGACCACTCCCCTCACCCACCCAGGCAGTCTGCCAAACATGACCTCATCCTGTACTAGACTCCACCCTGTCCCCTGCTGCCTCCGCCCCCAGCCCTGCCTCAGCAGACAGGGGCCCAGCCTAGCCAGCAACTTGGAAATGAAGAGGAAAAGATGGGACTCCAGGCTCACAGCCAAGGTAGGCCAGTAAAGACAGGAAGCTGCCACACACGGTGCAACCTTTGACCTTTATTCATGTCCCCACCAAGTTAAGTCAAATAACAAGGCTACTACCCAAAGCAGAAACCCCAGTCCCTACCCTAGACTCCTCCTGTGAGCCAAAAATATATAAAGTGCTGGTGTGTAATATGGGGAAGGCCAGAGGGACTAAGAGCCCCACCCCCTGGACCACCGCTTCTGGAGGAGGAGCCCTGCTCAGGAAAGGCAGGGCACCAGCCCGGTTCCCAGAGGCAGGGAGGAAGGGCCTAGCAGCCCCCACTTGGGGCTGGGAAACTCATGCAGTCCTGGGCAGAAAGGAACCAAAAAAGAAACTGGCAGCATGGAGTCCTACAAGGATGGCGTGGGGGAGGGTAACTGTACCCCTGGGAAGGGAAGGGTGGGAGGGTTGAGGAAGCTTTGGGGAAGTCAGAGAATGGGACAGCCCCTCCGGCGCTTATTCTTCCGGACCTGTAGGCCCGCCCGAGTGGCCATCTCAAATACCTCCCGCACCCCTTCCTTAGTCTTGGCCGAGCACTCGAGGTAGCCAAAGGCACTGATCCTGTTTGCCATGTCCCGGCCTTCCTCAGATCGAACCGGCTCCTGATAAGACAAGATACAGGGTCAAAAGAAGGGGTAACTGAGCATCCTCCAGACTGGCCCTGCAGAATTCCTAGGTCCAGCTACCACGGCCAGTTTCCAGGCTGGGGACATAAGACCCAGGTTGCCATTGCAGAATTCTGTCTGATCCCTCCCCCGCCCAGCCTCACCCCTACGGCACCCATTCCCCCCCTGAACAAGTACCTACTGCCCAACTGACTTCATACTCCGTCTTCTCTAGTCTGGTGGCGCTCAGCCTTCTAGTGCTGCAACCCTCTAATACAGTTCCTCATGTTGTGGGGACACCCCCCCACTATAAAATTATTTTTGTTGCTACCTCATAACTGTAGTTTTGCTACTGTTATGAATCGTGATGTAAATACCTAATATGCAGGATATCTAACATGCAGCCCCAAAGGGGTCATGACCCACAGGCTGAGACTGTTCTCGTCTATACTACATAGCTACCAGAGTACTTTTACTAACAGAGACTGAACCCCCACCTAAAGCCTTAATTAGCCTCCCAAGATAGCCTACCTTCCCCTAAGTAAAACAGTCCACTGGCTAGAGTTATTTAGCAAGTCCTCGAGTACTCACCCCTCTGAGCCTTCTCCCAGCAGTGTATAATGCCCTCCCTCCCCAGGGAACTCTTAACACACAGCCCCCACACCCTCGGGCAAGTCGCTTCTCTGATACTTCAGTTACTTGGGGGCCCTTCTAGTTCTTCCCAGCATTCGGACAGGACAGCAGATGAACGTCACAGTCCCGCTACCACTGGCTATCAGCTGTTTGCATCTCGGCTGGGAAACTTGCCTCACCACCAGCAGCGCAGCCCCACCCACCTGTTTCATCTTGGCCAGCTCTCTCCTGGTATGCTCATCTTGCCTCAGGTCCTTTTTATTCCCCACTAGGATGATGGGCACGTTGGGACAAAAGTGCTTCACCTCTGGGGTCCACTTCTCAGGAATGTTTTCTGCAGAGATATCACCAAAACGTGGATGTACCCACTTCTACTTAGCAACAGAAGCCAGGTCTTCTATAGCAGCCCTGGAGTCTACTGAACAGGCAGTACCTTGCACAGCTCAAAGCCCTTTGCAGTGAACACTCCTCACCCCAAGGGCTACTGTCTCTATAGCAAAGGAGACTTGCAGGACCTACATGCTCCCAAGATTCTTCCAAAGCCTTACCCAAACTGTCAGGGCTGTCAATGGAGAAACACATGAGGATGACGTCAGTGTCCGGGTAGGAGAGAGGCCGCAGGCGATCGTAGTCTTCTTGCCCAGCTGTGTCCCACAGAGCCAGCTCCACCTGACACACAAGGCTATTGAGCAGTTGGCCTGAGGGCCCCAACCCTACCACCCTGAGGCCCTCTGAAATCACTCATCCTATAAGCTAGCTGAACAACATCTTAACTGCTCGCTATGTGCTGGGTTGTATTGATCAGTCACAAAACCAATGATCCACTTCTCTTAAGATCTAAGATGGGTTTGATCTTGGTGTAGTATGAGCTGCCACTGTCAGCAGCATTTAGTTCTTAGGACAACCCTTTGGGAGAAGTCTCACTCTCATTCACATTTTGCAGTAGGGAGAAGTTAAGCCCACAGGCAAAAGGGACTTGGCTCAGATTCCAGAGCCAGTATGTGGTCCAACCAGATAGTGCATCCAGGTTTTCTACAGTTCCAGTTTCACTTCCTAACTTCTGCTGGTTCCAGCAGGGAAATAAAGAAGGAGGTGGGTGGTAAGGAAGGACATCCATGGGCCCCGTGTGACTGGGGGAACAGGCTTCCCAGCCAGGAAAACAAGAAATACATGGCTTTCACCTGCTTGCCATCCACTTCGATGTCGGCTATATAGTTCTCAAAGACGGTAGGCACGTAGACCTCTGGAAACTGATCTTTGCTGAAGACAATGAGGAGGCAGGTCTTCCCACAGGCACCGTCACCCACAATCACCAGCTTCTTTCGGATCGCAGCCATGGCTGAAACTGGCAGGCAGGTGGCAGTGGGGATTTGAGGAGGGGAAAGCCAGTAAATTCAATAACACTTATCTAGCCACCCACCCCCTCAAGCCTGCCTAGAAACCACAGCATCCAGCAAAGGAAGAGAAGAGGGTTCGCCAAGGCCTGTTCTTGCCAAGAACCAATCCTGCAGGCAGAAGACCTTACAACTTCATCTCTCCAGCTGCCTGTTAGGTGGATGGTGGCCTTCCCATTTGAAAACAAAACAAAAAACTCTTTATTGGCCGAGGCACATACACATGTGGTGGTAAAAGACAAGTCAGTCTACCTTTGCATGGGGTCCTGGAATCAAACTCAGGTGACTATGCTTGCTTTGCAAGCACCACGCCCACTGAGCATCTCCCGGGTCCCTCTCGCTGACTCCGGGCCTTCCTGACATAAGCAGGAAACTGAGGCTCAGTGTGGTTTAGACAAAAGTACAGGGACAGCTCTCAAAACAGGACTTTGTGATGCAGTCTGTCTTGCCTACATGGCACTTCACAGGTGAGAGCAGAAGTGGGAGAAGCTAAGCCAGAGGCCAGTGGAAGCAGGCTGGCTTCCCTGACCCACCCCCTTCCCTTCCCCAAAGTCTCAAGTCACACAAAGAAGGCTCAGTCCTGGCAGCTCACGGTCAGGCAGCCTGTTCCGCTGCCTCCCCACCACCACCACCACCCATCCCCTTTTCTGGGCCTGGCAGCAACACTGGGTCACTCAGCCCCTGACAGGGGACAATGACCACACTGTGGGGAGCCACACATCTATCACAGCATTGCTGTGACGGAGCTAAACCCACTCGGGAATCACCTCCACCCACTCTCTGGAACAGCCCCTTCCTCCTTGTGACCAGCTGACCCTTAGGCCCAGCAGACACCTCCCTGTGACTCAAGATAAGGAAGGAGTCAGCTTCTCAGAGTTTATATGTGTCCTACACCCCAGCACACGTGAACGAGCAGTTCAGACCACAGGGAGCTGACCGGGTCAGTGAGGTCTCCAGACCTACACAGCCTGGCAAGGATCATGCCAGACAGAGTAGAGATGAAGCGAAGGCTGTGGGGGAGGGAACCAGAGCCTGGGCTGGGAGGAGCCTCCAAAGAAAGGACTAGTGAGGATCAGTCTAAGCTTTTGACCAGGCAGGGAGCAGTTAAGAAGGGCACAGTAACCTGAGCTCAGCCCCAAACTTGGCTTTGCCTTTCAGTCCCACATCCTGTCTGGCTCTGCTCAACTCTTAGCTCCCTACAAACCACCTCAAACCCTGGCCTGTGCCTGCCTTTTAGGAAGCAGAGTACTCCAGCCCCAGGCTGATTCTTTTCAGCATCAGGCGCCTGGGTGGTTCCTCCCTCCCCTACACCTACACACACACACACACACACACACACACACAAAACTGGGATGTGAGGAAAGAGGACATGAGTCACAGAGAATTTATAGGAGTTGCGTATGCACAGCCACACTTACCACCCCCCATCTCAAGGGGCTTTCCCTGGTACCCCCGAAAGACTGGGAAGAAGGCATTCGCTATGCTGCATATCTCCTTCAAAAATGAGGTCTGAGAGGTATATCCAGGTAACCCACAGGATTTCCTCCAACTTCCCCACCTACTCCCATTAATTCAACCAGTCTAGCTGTACACAGGCTGGCGGGGACAGCCCCAAGCCAGGGTGGGCAGTGTGGATGGAGCGTGATCCCTAGGACACTTAAACACTAGTCACATCCCCATGCGTGAGCCCCGGCTGTCCCACAGCAGCAAGGCGGCTGAGCATCTGATGGTGGGAGGCAGAGGCCGGAACTTCGTGGCTGTGTTAGAGCCTCCAGCTCCGAAGACTTTGCATCTAGGCTCTGCTTAGGCCAGAATAATTGGGGACTCAGGCCAAGCCGGGACATTAGGCCGAAGGCCAACATGGCATGGATGGCCTGGCTAACACTCCCTGTGAAAGGCGGCTCCAGCGGAACTGCCCCACTAACCCTAAGAGAGACAACGAAAACTTCACCCAGGGCCGGGAGAGGGGTCTGGAACTTCTGGGACCTTCCCTAGGACAAGCCACTAGCCTTCCTTATTCTCTTGATTTCCCAGGTGATCCAACAGGCCTTTGTACTCTGCTCCCCCCGAGATCTAGGCGAGGAATCACTCTTCGGGCAACACCTTTTCCTTAACTTTAAAGCCAGAAGTCAAGGAAGAGCTGGACTCCAGCTTTCAGCCCAATTCCCTAACACTCCCTAACTTCCCAAGAGGGTACGAGGAAGAGTTGGGGATTGGGGTGTTTTGTTCTTCCCCACCCCCCTTCACTCTCAGACACATATACACAACACAGGAGCGGGATCTTTCCTAGTCTTCTCAACCTCTCAGCTCAGATCAGCTCCAAAACCCGTCTAGGGCGGCGTCCAGACCCGCCAAGCAGTAGCAGCCTCCAGTGGTCACATCCCATCCCTATTCCCGCCATTCCCCATCCCAGGCCAGAACTCCCACCCCTAGCCAGCCTGAGGCCCTGTTTCTTACTCCCTGCCCGGAACTGGAGCGTCTGGGTTGAGTCGCTCACGGAGATCTAAGTGTGTCCCTGGCCCAGCTAGGGAGGTCCAGAAAGGAAAGACTCAGAAAGGGAAGGACTCTGGGCTCTGGTTCGAGAGCTTGGAAGGCTAGAGCGCCTGGCCCACAGCTTGGGGCGCTCTCTCTTGCCTGGCCCGGAACACCCCCCGCCCCCCAAGCCGCTCCCGGAGCGATCCGGGAATCGGGAAAGTGCTCTCCTCCGAGGTCAGTTCCCACGACGCCTCGCCACCCACCAGCTGGGGCCCCGGTACCTTGGGCTCCACCGCCTCCAGCTGCGCGGCCAGTGCCGGAGGCTGAGACTGACCCGGGCCCCGCCCCACTCTCCAGCACCGCTCTGGGGCGGGTCCATCAAGGGAAGGGGGGGGGGGTCGACGGGGGCGGCCCTTAGCTTGGCCCGCCTCCGCTCCCGGCCCCGGGCGGCCGCAGGTCACCCCGGCTGAGGACCCGGCAAGGGGCGTAGGGCTGGCTGGAGCTGGAGGAACTGTGCCCGGAGATGTCTGGATTGCTGGGTGGTGAGCGGGCGGGTGGGACCCCGGATAACTCGGCCTCTGCCCCACTTCCAACCCGTGGGGGGCGGACCAGCTTCGGGAAAGTTGAGCGGCTTCCAGGGTGGGGTCAGCGAGGGCCACTGCTGCCCTCGCGTGGCCATCCAGACCTCGAAGCTCCAGTATTTCCTACACCCTACCCGTGACCGAGGGGATGGGTTATACAGAAGCTGCCCACTCTCTTATCCAGGAATCACTGCAGTAAGTGCAACGTGACGCTATCCAGAGCCCTGGAGACCTTTTGTGATCTGCAGTCCCCAGCCACCATCGCCTTAAAAGTCCCTTCCTTCCTTCGCTGGGAATTTCCCGACGTCCTGTTAAGAGCACACTCCTGGAAGTGCTGCCGTGTCCTCAGCTGGAAACTGACCTCACACTCCTATTGTATTGTTGTGCTGTTGATCCCAATCTGAGGTGTTACTTACCTGATCCTGTATCTCCTTCCTTATAAAGAGCCAAAGAAATGGGTGTATAAGGAAATCTACCAATGCTTTATTTACTAGTGCTGGATACTTTAAACACACAGGTCTCTAACTCTGGAATAAGTTCACCCATACCCGTTCCCTTTTGCCTGTAAAGAAAATGAAGCCCAGAGAAGTGGTTTCTCACTATTTGTGACAGCAGGAATTTCCAGTGAGGTGAGCCACGATGACACACAAGAAGCAAAGGCAGATGGATCTCTATGAGTTAATTCCAGGCCATCCTGGGCTACAAAAACTAAATCAGTCAAATTTACAAGCAGGCCTGTGAGGCACCCAGGCAGGTGCTGGCTGCCTGCTGCCTGCCATGCTCCCCCTCCTACCTGCCCTCTGTACCATTCAACCAAACTCTGCTCGTCATAGGTTTCAACAAGTATTTCCCAGAATAAATGTATGTCATATGGAGTCTACTGCAGGTGCAGCTGGCCGGGTGGTTCATGCCTGTCATCTCAGCACTCCCGAGGGGGCAGAGTTACCACAAATTCCAGGCCAACATAGGCTGTGGAGTGAAGCTGTCTCAAATCCAGGCAGACAACATACGTAGACACTCACTCAGGATTGGAAGCATGGACCATACATTTGATAAATCATATAACTGAGGTGAAGGGTGTTTTGTCCACCAGGCCTCTGAATTCATTCAGTAAACATTGGTTGAATGTGAACTGAAAACTATGTACTAACCATGAAACTCTGCCTTCAGATAACGTATAGTCTAGCCCAGCAGTGGTGGTGCATGCCTTTAATCCCAGCTCTTGAGAGACCAAAGCAGGAGGATCTCTATGAGTTTGAGGCCACCCTAGTGTCCCAAAACTACTTAGCTAATTCTAGGACAGCCAAGGCTACACAAAGAAACCCTATCTTGAACAAAACATAGATAAAAATAAGCAAACAAACTTACAGTCTAAATGAAGAACAGACAGTCGAACATAGCTAACAGTTCTTGAAGCTTTATTATGTGAACCTTGTCCTTCCCCACCCATACCATGTTTAGTTCTTACGAGGCATTATTGTTATCTACAGTTTAATGAGGCGTGGAGGCTCAAAGAAGTTAGTGTTTGGGGGTCAAAACACTCAGACTTACAAGTCCCTGCTCTTGGGGCTGGAGAGATTGCTCATGGTTAAAAGCACTGGCTGCTCTTCTAGAGGACCTTGGTTCAATTCCCAGCACCCACATGGCAGCACACAACTGTCTATAACTCCAGTTCCAGGGAGTTTCAGTTCCAACACCCTCATACAGACACATGCGCAGGCCAAACACCAATGCACATGAAACTAAAAATAAATTAAAAAAAAAAAATAAAGAGTCCCCTGCTCTTAATGGCTACTTCCCATTGGCTCCTCCTACAGACAGTTATAATCCTGGAGGTAATTGCCTTGGCAGCATCTAGGGGCTGTAGGGTACTCAGTCCTGGAGAGCAGATGAAATAGTCAAGAAAAGGTAGTGTGGGATATAAACTAAGTTGGAGCTATGACAAGCCAGAGTTTGGAGGCAGGAGGGTGGTAAAGATAGTGAAACAGTAGCTGGAATCACATTATGAAGGTTCTGAGATGCCATGCTCAGGACTTTAACCTTAGTTCTCTTCTGGGCATAACAATGAGTCACTGAAGTTAGGAAGTTGGTGTAATAAAGTGCTAATGTGGTGATGAGGAAGGCAGAAAAGAAATAAAGGTAAGTATGAAAGAGCTTTAACTGATCAACAAACAGTATAGTCACACATCCATTCCTTAATAGAGATGTTATAAGGATTGTTGCTAGGGAATTTCATCATTGTGTAAATAGCAGTAAGTGTCCTCACACAAACCTAGATGATCCAACCTAGGACACAGCTCGGCTACATTGTATATACCATCATATAGACAGCTGATTTCCGGAAACATTACATGGACTGCATGACTGAAGTAGCCAAGAATTGTGAAGCCAGGTGTGATCAATGGCTGCATTACTAACTTGCGCAGCCATGATGATACCCACTGAAAGGATGAAACAGGAGAATTATTTATGGGGGAAATTCATGAATTCAGTTTAAGGTGTGTGGAAGTAACAGAGTTCTGTGGAGGAGATGGCTGGCATGTGTGGGCTCAAAGCTCAGCAGAGGTTTGGGCTAGACACCCAGGCTTGGCAGACATCGACAGATGGAAGAAGCCACAGATGGGGCCACTCGTGGCAAGTATGTGAAGTGGAAAAAGGGGGACAGCAGGAGAATCTGGGCAAGTCACACTCTTTAGGAGTGTTCTGGTGTTCTTTCCATTGCCCACTTTTCAGGGTCTGGTCAAAGCAAATAATGACACACAACGTTTATCCATCTGGTTTATTTGCCAGTTGCTGTAATTTTGGATCTAGCAGGCATCCCTTTGTTCAAATGGCCACTCTCGAGTCAGGGACACAACTTCCGTGTTTGGGCAGGAGAAGGGTGATAGTGGAGAGGCTGGGGTGGCATTGAGAGGGATGGGGCTGAGCCCATCAGGAGTAACTGCTGCCTGGCCCGCCCAGGGGGATGACGAAGACCGAGATGTCATCCCCGGAACCCAGCTTGTTGTTTGGGAGACGCCAGCCACGGTCCCGGGGGATTCCCCGGGCCCCCAGGACCAGAGCTTGGGCCAGAGCTGTATACCTGCCAGGAGTACATGTGTACATTCATGTACCAATACGTATATGAGAAGACAGATACACGGGCCCACATGTGGGTCTCCGGGCTTCTTTTCCCTTTGCCCCTTCCTTCACCAGGACTACCCCCCCCCAACACCTTGCCAGGCAACCCCCTACCTGCTGGGATCATTGGGCTCATAGGATGACAGCACCCTGTCCACAGTGGCAGCTACCTCAGAGTCATTGGTCACATCCCACAAGCCATCTGTTCCCAGGACCAGCACATCATCTGGACAGTGCTCATACTGCGTCAGATCATACACTCGTACCTGGGAGGCGGAGAAAGAGAGAGGGGCTGGTGGTGTTCATGAGGAAAGGAGGTTGGAGATAGAAGCCAGCCACAGCCTCCTAAAAGGAAAGAAGGTGTGCTCACTTCAGGAAAGCAGGAGAGGAAAGGCTTGATGGACAGAGTAGAGCTGCAGACCTTAAGGTTGTGGTCTCCCAAGCCCCGTGTCACCCCAATGGTAGCCATTACCCGGGCCTGTGGAAATGAGAAAGAACGCTGCGATTTAGTTCCTCTCTCAGACTCACTGAAACCATAGCGTCCACCCACACCTACTGTCTGGTGAGACCTCCACCTCCCTGGATCCCTGGACAAGCAGCGATGGGTCTTCCTGCCCTCTCCCACCTCTACCTCAGGGTTTTACCTTTTTGCCCTCCCCACAGACCAGAGGAAACCTGAGATCCTCCACCTCAATCTTTTTGTAGGCCCTGAGGAGGGAGGAGTAGAGGAGGCATCACGCGGGTGGCAAAGCCCCTACCCCTAGGAACAGCAACCCCCCCGCCCCCAAACCCGTCCAGGAGTGGCCATCTTTCCCAACTTCCAGCCTGACCCAGCCTCCAGCGTCCACCTACTGCTGGTGAAGGACTGGTGACTTTGCCATGGGAACGGCCCCAGCTCTGAGGGAAGTTACCAGCCAGTCATATTCTGGTCCCTGTACAGCATCCTCTGCCCTAGTTCCTTGGGCTGAACTCTTCGGGGAAATTCAAGGTGGGTGAACTCACTGCCCAGCAGTTCTGGTTTCAGGAAGCCCTGAGGTTAGGAAGGGCCAGACAGGAGAGAGGCCATTTCATTTATATCGCACCCTTAGCCAATGTGTAGCTCTTAAATTATAACTAAACCTTAAAATTTACTGCAGGCCACACACTCCTCTAATATTAGCATGAATGGACTCATTCGCCCCTCACAGAAGCCAGCAAAGCACAAACAATTGAGTAAGGGGCTTGTCAGAGGTCACACAATTAGCAACATAGGATTCAACCCCAGGTAATCAGGATAGAGAGACCACAAGAGAGGATGCACGAAGATAACACACCCTTGCTCCGGCCTTTGTTATTCTCACCCCCGCCCCCACCTCTGACTCTACTTCCTTCCTGGGGCTACACAGACAGCCCAGGCTCCTTCCGGCTGCATTACCCCTTCAGCTCACCCAACACCCCACAGACGTCCACGCAGCACCTTCCCAGGAAGTTCCCAGTGGGAAGCTTTGAAAGGCTTGAGAGGAAAGACCAGGGATAGGGATTTTAGCCCCTGCTTACAAGCAGCTGAAGACGCTGGCGCTCCGTCTCTGGTGTGAACTCCCGGGACATCGGAATGATCTCCCCATTTCGGACAATGATGGCCCTGCCCAGAGACAGAAAGAGTCTGGACCTGGCTTTCTCGGTCTGAGTGGAGAATTCCATGCAGGAGGACCAGGCCCTCCCCATAATGAGCCTGATGATGTCTTGCCTGGGTCCTCATCTCTCCGTCCCCCGTGGATATGGCAACCTTTCCTTATATCTTACTGATCACTGCGGTCTTTAATACTTAACCCAGCACCCCTTCACTCTCTGCATTCCCCTCATCCTAGGGAGGATGTTCCCCTTTTACGGCCACTCTCAAAGCCCTCTTCCCACTCACCTGCTGTCACCTGCGTTAGCCACATACATCTTGCCTAGCAGGTACAGCACCACTAGTGCACAGCAGCCCCCTTCCACTTGGTGGCCACGCCGCTCCCGAGCCATCTGCTCATCCTGCCAGGTGAGGAAGGGTCAAAGGAAACAGAAAAACCTGCGGCACATAGTCACCTACTCCACCTTGCACCTCTCCAGGCCAGAGTGGAAGAGAAGAGGACCACACAGGGTAACAGGACCAAGCTCCGCTCAGGCTCTCAAAGGCAGTGTGGATTCTAGGGTTCACCCACCCACCTCCACCTCACAGTGTTGACTAGAATGCCTACTTAGCACATTATTGGCCTAGGCCATCCACTCACCATGAGATGGAAGGCATTCTCAATGGCTCCTACTATCAGGCTGTCATGGGTCACTTCCTTCTGTGGAGACCAGCAGGATTGAGGGCTAACCAACTGTGAAGGACTGGGGGCTCCTGGGGTTCCAGGAGTGGATGGGAGACAGAGGGGAGGCGGCAAGGGATCCTTAAGTATTTCTACTAGATCCTTGAGCTGTTCCCGGATGTGGCGATGCAGGAGCCGGGAGGCCATTTCAGCTGCTCCTCCACCAGCGTGCCCATCAAACAGGCCCCAGTAGTAAAAGCAGAAGCCCTGGTGAAGAAAAAGTTGGAAGTCGGTAGGGATGGAGGGAGACAGGGCAGGTTAGCAGCCATATAACCATCACATGGGAGATCTGAGTGTGATATCAAGGCAATTTAGATCTATTCACTTATTCATGCACAGCCTACTGTGTCAAGAGAAAGAGGAGCCAAGTTCAAAACATGAAGAATGCAAAGGTCAGTACTGATTAGTTTAATCATCCATAAGTGCATGAACAGTCACATGTGAAATGGAATAGTAAACTTTCCTAGCAGAACTAATCAAATCGAAGCCACTTAGGGCTTCTGTGACAGAGGGAGAACCTCCACACCTCTCCCATTTAGAACCAATGCCTGAAACCCCAGGGGAGAGGTGCCATCGCATCTCTGGAGATTAGGAAAGGGGATGGAGTATTACCTGGTTATGGCTAGGCTCCCTGGAGACCCCTGTAACGCTCCTGCTCCTCCGACTTTCCACATACACAACCTCGCAGCAAGCCTGATCCTCATTGTGCCTGCTCTTGCCAGCATTGATGACCCTACCAGAGAGCGTCCCACACCAGGTTAGACACCAGACTAGGTCCTGGAATAACCCCCACCTTAGACTCACATACACACACACATCCTCTCCTGCTCGCTGGCCAAGCTGAAAAAGGTCACAGCTGCCTGGGCTCCAAGCCAGAGGGAAGAGGAGAAGGCAGGGCCAGCAAGAAGTACTGTCTGGCGGCAGAACGTACAGCCTCATAGAAAGGCCCGCAACAGTAACTGCCTGCCTCAGTTCCTCCATCCTTGGCTAAGGAGACTTTCCGGAAGGTGGTGCTGGGGGTGGGGGTGGGAGTGGCCAAACAGGAACAGTAAATTTTACTCCCCTGCTGGTCAAAATACTACACCCCACCTCCAGTCTCAACCAGCTCAGACAGTGATTCATGGCACCTTCACCTTCATGCACACATTAACCCTCATCCTAAAACGACCCAGTGAAAGTTCCGGTTTTTCTTAAGAGTGGGTAAGCGCTCCGGCCCAAATAGGGTATGTAGACCCACCTGGACTGGGCAGGAATCTCTTAGCTACAAACCCCTTCCAACGGAGAAGCTAATGAGGAGGTGCGGGGCTACCCACCACCTCCTTCCACGACCTCAGTGCCCCCATTCCCCTGGTGGCTTGGCTTGGCTTTCCCCGAAGATGATTTTAAAATATACAGGTTCTGAGAGTACGCTGATCTCTACCGGCACCTATCTGTCTACACACCCATAACCAAAGGGAACCGTCGTGCTCTGCGGGCGGACCCCTCCCCCGCCCGGGAAGCCAGAGGCCTTCTGGTGTCGCGGGCTATTTCTGGGTGTGGAGGGGGAGGGGACCGGTAAGAAGGACAGGGAACTGGGGAGCTGGGGCCAGGAAGCGGATGAGCGAGTCTTTCCACCCGCGATCTCCCTGGCAAAAGGAACTAGTCCTTCTCAAACCTCCCCTCCCCTAGCCTGTGAACCGCGGGCCGCGACTTGGAACCCGCCAACTCATCCTCGGCGGTGCTCCCTGCGCCCTCCCTGGGTGGGGACTGTCCTGAGTCGACGAGGGGCAGGGTGAACAAGGTCCTGAAGAAGGTCGTGGAATTTGCACCCCGTCCGGGGGATGTCTGGGAGGGGTGCAGGTTCCTGGGATGGTTCCTGAAGCCGGGATGCGTCTCCCGGGAGAATGGGAGTCCCATCCTCGTCTGGGAGCCCCGGGGCGCTCACTCGGCATAGCCTGTGCTCCAGGGCAGGCGGCGGCCGGTGTCTGGGGGGCTTTGCACAGCCCGGCCTGCGTGGTCGTCGGCGCGCCGCAGCCCTCCGGGGCTCAGCTGCAGAAAGGTGGGTCGAGAGAAGCTCACAGTAGTCTCCGCGGTCTTCTGGGGCGCGCCGACCTGGTTCCCAGGCTTCTCCCGGGAACTCTTAGGTGTTTCTTGGGCGGCGGGAGGCGCTGAGGTAGCGTTGGGCAGATCTGGGGACTTGGAGCGCTGGGAAGAAGTGCCACCCGAGCTCACCAGGTGCGCCACGGCTGAGCGCACCCGGTTTAGCATGCTGCCTCCGTGCCCCGCCCTCGACCGTGGGCCCGCCCCCTGAGAGGCCCCGCCCCTAGGGTTCCAGGTGGGCGGTGCCCACTCCTGGTCCTTAACAAACTTCCCCAGGCTCCAGGCTACCCGGGAACTGCTCCACCCGCTCCTCGCCTCCGCATCCCTGCTTTGTCCCGCCTGAGTGTCAAAGGGGAAGGGTCTATTGTGGGAAAGAAGCGGAACGAAGGAAATATTTCAACCATGCTGTAGGTTAGACATCCGCTAGATTTAATCCGCTAGAATTTGCCCATTATGACGAGGGTGGGCGAGGCAGCCTCCTCGCGCTCGGTTGGGGGTGGGCCAGCCAGAATGGAGAATTATAGAGCTGATGACTTCAGAGCGAAACATCCTCTTGGGTGTGAAGGGTTTGGTGTGACAACACTTTGGGTTAGGGCTGCAGAGTCGAGAGCAGAGAGAACTGGTGCTAGTCGCGGTGCTAACCAGGCCAGGCAGCCTGAAGGCACTATTCTTCCTAAAGGTCACCTCCACGTTCGAAAGAACAATTGTCACTTCCATCCCACTTTCTCAGAACCGTACCTCCATATTTAGACGTCTGCTGGCCAGTTAGTAAGGTTAACGACATAGTAAATAAATATGATTATTGAGGGCTTGCTCCACACTGGGCCCTCTATAAGGCACGGTCTAGTTGTTAGATCACTATACAAAACGATGCAAGGTAAGCTACACCCATTTTACAGATGAAGTAGGAGTAGACAGTCTCCTGTTCTTTTATAGACTTGCCTAAGATTCACGCAGTCACTTAGAGATTCATACCCATGTCAGAACCTGCTACAGATACTGGCTTCTCTGGACTAGGAAAAAGGCCCAGAGGGGAGCGGGACTCCTAAATTTCCACCCTGAGGTTGCAAGCAGAAAAGCAATGCTGAGCAAGTTCTCTGGCTACCGCCAGGGGGAGACAAAGGCCAGGCCAAAAGCGTGTGTGGGTCGCAGGAAAGCCCACTACGATTCACACAGAGGGGCTGTTTTTCTCTGTCTTCTCTCTAGGGAAGGATTACTGACCCGATTCAGAAAGAATTCTGTCCTTATACTTGGGCTTAGAGAGTTGATCACTATCCACTCCTTCATCTATCCCCAACACACAGTTTAGCAGAAGTCAAGGCCCTTCCTTGAGGGAACCACGACTCCCTGTTCTTAGCTGAGACTCCACCTCAAGGCACCCAGCTATGTGCATCCTGTTCATATCCTGGGCTAACCTGTGCCGCCTTTCTCGACCACTTCTAAATAAAAATTACACAGTGGTCATTCAAAGTACAAACTTGCTGTAATTAGGTCTGTGTTTGGGGGTAGGGGAAGGGCAGGGCAGAGAAAAATGAAATCACCAGGGTAGAGGTGGGGAGGACTGATAAAATCAGACTCAAAGGCAGCCAGGGGCAAAGAACATGCATACTGCCACTATGAGTGTTTTCTTCCTGAGAAAAACTGAAGCCAACTGTCTGATAATGTCAGTGGGAAGCCAAAGACTGGAGAGAGAGAAAAAAAAAAGCTTTAGTTTTATTATTCAGTGTTTCTGGGTCAGTTTATCTATCACCTTTCGGCATCACCCAGCTTCTGGGCTCTTCACAGCATCCACAGTGTGACTGCAAAGATGGGCCACGCCACAGAACTGGGGTCTATTGACCCCTGGACTCCAGTATCAGATCATGGACAGGGATGCTAGCTGCTCCCCTGAACTCTGGAACCACTCTGGCTCCCATCTATAACCAAACTCTAGGGCTCTCGTGCATCTGAACCCCTCTCCTATTCCTAGACCATCAGACCTCTTCAGTCATTCCCGGCCCTCTCCCTGAGGCAGTACAGTGAGAGCAAGGAGGAAGAAGGCAGGAAAAGTTGGTGAGATGCTTACCCTGCTGGGAGCTGAATGACACTCCTCCATTACAGAGGAGAAGGGGGTGGGGCGGGAAGAGGGCATTCTCAGAACAAACATGGTGGCACACATCTATAATCTTAGGAGGCAGAGGTAGAGACAGGATGAGCACAAGTTGGTGGCTAGCCTGAGTACATAGTAAATTCCAGACTAGCCAAGGCTACATAATGAGACTTGGTCTTAAAGAGGTAGGGGGAATGGCTTAGCAGGCAAAAGTGCCAAGCCTGATAACCTGAATTCAATTCTCAGCACCCTGGAAAGAGAGATCCAGAGAGAGGGAGCGCCCCGTCCCGGGCTGTATGCTCAGGATCCAGAAGCAGGGTCCTTCTTTGTTTCCCCCACACTATTACGTTCCCAAACCTTCCTTACTCTAACAGGTACATACACCTCTGCTGGGAAGAGGCAGAGTCACAGCACACTTCTACCCTCAAGTGTTTAATGAGCCCAAAACATGAACCTGTCGTATTTTTGTTGTTGGGACTATTGACTGTCTTTCTGATGAAGATACTAGAAACCTCAGATTTGGTTTCCAAGGTGAGAGTCACACCCATTATCCACAGGGCCATTCATGCCTGGTGAAACCTTGCAGCCTGGTTCTCCACCCCGGTACTACCCTTGGTCCTCCCACGCAGGAGGGCAGCACTTCTGTGCTGGAAGTATATTTTTTTAAATATTTATTTATTTATTTTATGTATATGTGTACACTGCAGCTGTACAGATGGTTGTGAGCCATCGTGTGGTTGCTGAGCCATCTCTCCAGCCCGTTGAAAGTATTTACTATCCTTCCCGGGTGGCAGCCGGGAACCCCTGTGGTAAAACAAACAAACAAACAAACAAAACAAAACAAAGAAAAAAAAACCAAAAACTATGCAACTTGAGAATCTTCTAATACAGTGGTCTGCTTTTAGTGCCTGGGAAGCACCTTAAATAACACTTGATTGTACTAACAAAGAACTGGATTTTATACACACACACACACACACACACACACACACACCACCTCCTTTTCTCTTTCTTTCCTTTGAAGATGTGGTCTGGCTAAGTAGCCATTAGCAGGTCTGGAACCTTGTGTAAACCATACAGACCAAACTTCCTCAAACTTTCAGGCAATCTTACCTTCCCATCTCCCTACCCCTGCTGTGCTTTTCTTTCTTTGTTTGGGTTTAGAAGGTTGTTCGGTTTGGTTTGAGTTTTATTGTTGTTTGTATGTATGTATGCTTGTTTGTTTGTTTTTTTTGTTTGTTTTAGATAGGGTCTCACACTTAACCCCTGCCTTGTCTCCGAAATTCTGGATTACAGGTGTGAAACCCTGTCCGAGGTCTGAAGAACTGAATTGTAAGATTTAATGAGCTCGGATTTAAGTAACAGCCTACTGCTGGTCTAAATGAATACTACTCCCAGATGCAACGCCTATCCCCATCCCAAAATACCACCTACCTCCTTGAACTACTAGACTAGGGGCCACATTCCTGAAAGTTTTAGTGACCTGCTATAATTGATGTGTTTTGCTCAAGGAACTGTCCCTGAAAAGAGAGTCGGTGGGCTTCTATTCCTGACTTGCTGTGCGCCACAAGAGGCCGCTGCGGGCCAGCTGTGCCCAGGTTCCCCGCAGAGCACCCCCACACAGTTTCGAAGAAGCCGGCGGTGCCCGCAAAGGCTGGAGTAGCGAGAACGACTCCCAGTCTAGCGGCTGCGCGCTCCTCAACCTGCAGACCGAAAGCTCGGGAGGACCCGGCCTAGCCCCGCAGAACTGGTGGGTGCTGGACCAGAGCATCTAGGTGCTCTAAGCCGGAGACTCCAGCTTAGCCAGAGCCCCTGCTCTCCTCGGGCGCAACAACTTTGACGATCTATCGCGGACAGAGCTCAAAACCAGACAACACCTAAGCTGGCCACTCCCTCGAAGAGCCCGATTTGGAGAGTCTAGATGCCAAGCTCAGAAGCAGCGAGGACCTCAGGCCAGAAAGTTGAACCCGGGCCACTGCTGTGAAGCAGGTGGGTACCAGGAGTAAGAATAAATGCTAGAGGGAACAGAAGTAAGCAAAAGCAAGATTTAAGGTTCTTGTTGACCTCTTGTTGCTATGGAGGCTGCTCTCCCAGCCCCATCTTAGCCTGAATTAAGGATTGGGGAAACAGCTCAAGGAAACTGAGGCAGACTATGGATGCTGACGAACAAATCCCAGAAACTCCCTTCTCCTGTACCTTTCCAGGAGGGAATGAATAGAACGCCAGAGAGCCCAAGTCTCCCATCTTCTCCAGGTTCTCTGAGCACTGGAATACCTAGGAGAAATGTGTGTGTTGGATCAGACACGGTTAGAACTCAACCAGAAATAGGATGTCCCCAAGAAAAGAACGAATGGCATTTGCAATGGTCAAAATGAGGGTTCCTGGCATAGCCTGAGAAAGAAGACTTATGAGAAAGGAGGTTCATCTAGAAGTGTGGGGACACACCCATGCCCAGGGGACTGGCCCCACACACCTTCCACCCCCACCTGCATTCCCCTCGATAGGCCCTCCCTCAGATCACCAGCAATGTGCTTCAGTTTGACTTCTCACTGGGGACTGAATGAGGAAAGGCCTTTGGCAGAGAGTGGAGAAGCTCTTGTGGGCTGTGCACGGAAGCAGAGACCTGTTGCCGTGCAAGGCTAGCCCTCTGAGGTGGGGCTGAGACACAGCAGCAGAATTCAGCCAGTTTCAGAAGAGTCCAGGAAGCAAGGCTCAGGATGGGTTGGTTAGAGGTGGAGGGAGACACAGAACTGGGAGACCTGGGGCTTCTTCCCCAGCGGTCTCTTCTGGGACAAAGCTGGCAGACTCCACCCCCTTTTCTGACCTTAGCTCTATCCCAAGACCAGAAAGATGACAGCACCGATTCTTAGACCCTCCCACCCCTGCTTCACTCCTAGGAAAAAGAAAGCCTATTCACTCGTCTCAGGGTCACTGCCCCCACTGCTCTGTAGTCTGAGGGAGGAGGGTAGGGGAGCAAGGGCAGATTCCCAGAGCAGAAATGGCTGCCTTTGCCTTGGGACAGCCTAAGCTGGAGTTCCTCATCCTCCCTTTCTCTTACTCTCTTCCAAGCTTCCTCTTAGCCCCTCCAGGGGTCTGGTCTCTCTCCATTCTGAACAACCGCCATATTGTTCATCAGATGGAACAAGTCTGAGACCAGCAGATGAACAGGCAGAGGCCTGAAGACCCCAGGAACAGTAAGTGAGACATCTGGAGATGAGAATTGAGGAGAAGACTGCCCCTCCAAGGGAGCAGCTGTTTCCTTCTTTTTGGCCCCTGGTATTCCTAGAACTGTGCTGTCAATTGCTGGGGACAGTGACCAGGCTAACCCGTGGCCTCCTGGGGCTCTTCCTGTCCCCTTCTGTGGCTAGTTTCTCTCAGCTTCTTTTTGTTGCTACTTTTCGGGTTTGGCCTCTGGTTCTTACCCACTTCTGGTACAGATGTTGGAGGTCTTGCTTGGTTCATAGAAGACAGGAGGAAGAGAAAGCCTCAGGCAGGCTTCTGGGTCCTGACCCATGACCCTGGCCCTTGGGCAAAGCTTTCAACTTCTAATGGGGGAGGAGGTGGTCTTCC
The DNA here is from genome assembly GCF_000001635.26 of Mus musculus. Taxonomy (NCBI): domain Eukaryota; kingdom Metazoa; phylum Chordata; class Mammalia; order Rodentia; family Muridae; genus Mus; species Mus musculus. Next base: position 104,775,595 of record NC_000069.6, on the reverse strand, counting down.
TTCCTTCCTTCCTTCCTTCCTTCCTTCCTTCCTTCCTTCCTTCCTTCTTTCCTTCCTTCTTTCCTTCCTTCCTTCCTTCCTTCCTTCCTTCCTTCCTTCTTTCCTTCCTTCCTTCTTTCCTTCCTTCCTTCCTTCCTTCTTTCCTTCCTTCCTTCCTTCCTTTCTTCCTTCCTTCCTTCTTTCCTTCCTTCCATTTATTTATTTATTTATTTATTTATTCATTCATTCATTCATTCATTCATTCATTCATTCATTCATTCTTTTTCACGTGTGTGCATGATGTGTGTGCATGTCTGCATCCACATGAAAGCCAGAGGAGGCTTATTTGATAGAGACATCCTGCTCTGTCACTTGCTACCTTGCTCCGCCTTGGTGAGGGTCTTTCACTGACTCTAGCTCTAGGCTGTCCAGCAATCCAGCAATCTTCTTACGTAGTCTAGCTTTTTATATCTGTGATGGTGTTCCCACGCTTGCCCTTACTCACTGAGCCATCCCCCTCAGCTCTGTGCTTTGTGTTTGTTTGTTTGTTTGTTTGTTTGTTTGTTTGTTTGAGACAGGGTCTTCCTATAGAGTCCTAGCTAGACTTGGAACTCACTATGTAGATCAGGCTGTCCTCAAACTTTCAATGATCCGTCTGCTGTTGCTTCTAGAGTGCTAGGAATACGTTTGCCATAATAACAAGCCTTCATTCCTTTCTGTTAAAAATTTAAATTGTGTTTAGACTGAATTGTACTGCTACTACAGTCCCGTGATTTGAAACTTAAACACGTAAAAGAAAGACATTGGGGGAAAATAACTCATCTTCTTACAACTTCTTTTTTGTTTTTGTTTTTGTTTTTCGAGACAGGGTTTCTCTATATAGCCCTGGCTGTCCTGGAACTCACTTTGTAGACCAGGCTGGCCTCGAACTCAGAAATCCTCCTGCCTCTGCCTCCCAAATGCTGGGGTTAAAGGTGTGCGCCACCACGCCCGGCTTACTTACAACTTCTAGCCAAGCAAAAAGTTTCCTTTCTCAATGGCAAACAGAGCAGGTATGTACATATTAAGCAACACACATACACACTCTCTCCCTCATACACACTTGTTGCTTTTTTCCCATCCTTTACAGGCCGACTGGTTTCTCAGTAAAGTCTCTGTTTGTGTCATTACAAAATTCCTCGATGGCTTTGGTTTTCTCTGTGTTCCCAGCAGCCATCTGGAGGGAACTGCATTTTCAAGTTCTCCATGGTGTACTCAGCCCCTCCCTCTACTGATGGCTGGTCAGGTTGTATCCAGACTTTTGGAGCTTTATTTACAAACGATCATAGCAATCTCTCGTGTAGCGAGATATCACCAAGAGCACACGAGTGAAGTGTTCCACTCAAGAGCTCAAAGAGTGGGAGTCGGCATCATTGTCCAGTCCATGGCACAGCCCTTAATTTACTCTGCGAGATCTCTGAAATGTCTCCTCCACAGGCTCTGCCTTCCTGTTCCTTGATCCCTCTCTGTCAATCATCATATCCTACAGTGACATCCCGCCCCACCGAAAGCTGCCTGGAGACAAGGTCTGTATCTTGCCTAACCTTGGGCTTCTAGCGCATGGCATAGAGAAGGGGCTGAGTGCAGGAGCAGAGGGAGTGTCTGCTTCGAGCTGAGTAGGGTGTATACTTCTCTCCACAGACCGATGGAGAGGCCCACCAGCAACTGGAGCGCAGGCAGCTGGGTGCTTGCACTGTGCCTCGCCTGGCTGTGGACGTGTCCGGCCTCTGCTTCCTTGCAGCCTCCAACATCCGCAGGTCTGGGGAAGGTGGTGAGACGAGGGAAGGGGTTTTTACAGGATGCTTGGAGAGCAAGAAGGCACTCCAGCCCATCCCACAAAGCAGGCAGATCTCTGGGGCAGAGTAAAATCTGCAGATGTGACTCCTCCAGTCATTACCCAGGAAACTGTCCTCTTCCCGTCCCCAGTCTAGAGAAGGCCTGGGAAGACCCATTGGCACCATCTCTTCCAAGGGGAAGGTGTTCTGCAGTGAGGCCCTCGGGCGGAGGCTTAAGTCTAGTCTCCTGGCCTAATTCTGGGGTTTTCCTTCTGGAATGGCTAAAGCCTCTGTAAGCGGATGATCCTCCCCCACGCATTGTAAGCTCTGGGGCCCTTGCCCTCACCCTGAGAAAGTGGAAGGTGGGGGCTGGTGTGGGACTCCAGCTTTCAAAGAGTCATGAACAGTGTGTGTTGAAGGTCTGATCCCAGCCTTCACCTATATGCTAGAAAACACTGCTGCTGAGCCGTAGTCCCAGCGCTGGGTTTCTCTTAAATGACTTTTCCATGAGCAAGGAGGAGGGGGTTGAGGGCCTGCAGCAGGGTAGGAGAGAGGGAGGAGGGCAGGGTTGGAGACCTGGGTCTCCTGAGCTTGTAATTGCTGGCTGCATCAGTCCTAGTGAAGCAGGGCACCTGCGAGGTGATTGCTGCACATCGCTGCTGCAACCGGAACCGCATTGAGGAGCGCTCCCAGACGGTCAAATGCTCCTGCCTGTCCGGCCAGGTGGCTGGCACCACCAGAGCAAAGCCCTCCTGCGTGGACGGTGAGTGAGAGGCCAGGCCCTGGGCAGAGCAGAGATAAGAAAGTCCACTTAGGCCTCACCATCTGCTGAGGGTCTAGTTTCATAGCTATCTTAAGGCTGACCTTATCTGTCTCAAGTGGAGAAGAGGGCAGACATGGCCCGCCCTGTGTCATAGAGGAAGAAAGCTCTTGTTACAGACCATGTACACACCTGCCACCTGGCCCATTCCCTCAAGCCAGCTCCTCTGGCTAAACACTTCTCGAGGGAGGTCCTCTTCCACACGTCTCTTATTCTCAACCTGCTCTGTGAGGAACATGGGATCCCTGATACAGCACACCCACTCTCCTTCCTTTCTGTGCACACTGTGTTCTCACGCTCTGGTGGCATCCAGAGCGTCACCATACCTGTGCTCCCATGCCAGCCTGTGCCCGTCTGGATGTGGCTTGGATACTAGCTCATATACCCTAAAGAGGGCACTGAAGATGGTACCTCTGTGCGAACGACAGCTGCCCCTAGCTTGATGCCCTCCTCCCGAGTTGGTGTGATGCAGTGATGAAGTTTCCTGGGATAGACCCCAGTCCACAGCCTGTGTACAGTGCTGCCTCCTTGGACAGCCCAGAGTAGGGGGATCCCAGGGGGAAGGTGGTAATCAGCGCCTGCAGTTGGTGGGAAGGAAGCTACACCTCATTCACAGACCAGCTATGACCGGTGCTGTGCTCCCAGACCTTAGAGCCACACCTGCCTCCTGCCCCACAGCCTCCATCGTCCTGCAGAAGTGGTGGTGTCAGATGGAGCCCTGCCTGCTGGGAGAGGAGTGTAAGGTGCTCCCGGACCTGTCAGGGTGGAGCTGCAGCAGTGGACACAAGGTCAAAACCACCAAGGTATTGAGACGGGTGGCTCACCCTCCCCTCCTGCTCCTCCCTCACCCATGATAGCACAGGGGCCAAACCCTGGAGGGCCAGGCCCTGCTACTGGTGATGGCATGCCTGCCTTGACTTTCTCCTCTTCGATTCCCATGGGTTTACCCCTAGAAAATATCAGGCCTTTTAAAACAAAATGGAGCAGGGCACAGAGGCACACATCTGTAATCCTAGCACTCAGGAACAAGATCAGGAGTTCAGTTAGCCTGGGTTGCATGATACCTGTATCCAAAAATACAAAAACAAACAAACAAAAACAAAACAAAACAGGAAAAAAAAAACCCTAAGGAAAAAAAATGTAGAGAACTGAGAAAATTACCTAGATCAACCAGGGATGAATTTATCCTTCTATCTGAGTTCCAGAAACTGTATCCTCTCTGCCTGCCACCTCACCACAGACTGTCCCCTGTCACCTACACCACTCCTACCCCTTCCCCTCCCACTTCCTGCCTGCCCTCCCCTAGTCGGATGCTCTGTCCTCAGTAACAGCACCTAAGAAGATTATTATCGTCACAGCTTGCCGCCTGCCCCACAAAACAAGGGGTAATTAAAATTTTATCAAACTCTTTAGCGGTTCCACAAGTGCCGTGGCTAATTAGTTGTATGTCATTGCCACCATCACCTGTGCAAGTGAGTGACATTTCCAGGCAAGCCAAGGCAGTGTCCCCGCCACCAGCCCCACTACACACAGCAAGCAGGTTAACTAACAGAAGCAAAACCACTTCTGGGGTTCTGAGGAAAATGGAGGTTTTCACAGAACACACGACACTGGGAACTTCAGCAGAAAAAGGTTTGGGGGCTGGAGAGGTAGCTCAGTGGTTAGGAGCACTTTTTGCTTTTACAGAAGACCCAGGTTCAATTTCCAGCACCTCCAGTAGCTTAGTACTCTCTGTAACACAGTCCTAAAGGATCCAATACCCTCTTCTGGCCTCCTTGGGCACCACACATGTGGTGGACAGATGTTCATGCAGACACAGTTCTCATATACATAAAACTTAAAATGTGGGGAGGGAGCAGTTGGCTGACTAAAAGGCAGGGCAGCCCATCTGTAGGCAGTAAAGGGGGGCAGCCATTCTGAGAATGTTTATTAAGACTTGCAATGTGAGACCTATCACAGAGCCAGGGACATTTGGCATACTGTTACAGGCCTGAAAGACAGATCACTGCCTTTGCAATCCGTGTAGTGACTCAGAAGCAAACGGCAGTGAGGTTTGCCTGACGGGTGCCAGCATGGATGGATCACCAGGCCACAGGTGCTCAGCTTGGGTGGTGTTAGGAGACTGGCAGCGGTGACCTCTCGGTGACTCCCCTATGCTGGGGCTCTCTGGCATGCCACAATGGCCGGTTCCCTGTTGCTTTCTCAAGCCTTCCCCTACCTGACGATTTGCTTTCTAGGTCACACGGTAACTCTCGGAGGTCATGGCTTAGGTAGGACAGCCTTGACTGAGCTCGGGACTGAAGAAAGGCCTGGTCACCAGACAGCAGATAAGAGGACTTACCTGGACATGTGCCCATGTCAAGTGTAACATAGACCGGCCAGGGCCCTGGGCAGCACTCTGTTCAGCTAAAATGCTTGGATCTTTGGCCACACACTTGAGAGACCTGTGCTCTCCTATGAACAAAGTCAACACACAAACCTATCCTTAAGGAATATCTTGTCAAGTTAAGGAGTGGATGACAGGCAATTTCAACAGTTTAAAGTGTTTGGTACCGTGGCTTCTGAGCGACCTGCAGTGGGTGTGGTGGGGTGGGGCGGATGGAATTTACACAGATCTTCAGCCACCCGATCCCAGGACACAAAGTTATGAGGGCCACACCAGTATCTTCCCATCTTGGCCTTCCCATCAAACCTGCATCCCCAGCAAGATGCTAAGATGTGAGAGGAAAACACTGCCCCCTGGTGCCAAGCCAGTGGGATCTCTTTTGGACAGCACTGGAAAGTAGAGATGAAGGGCTTCTTCCGCACACCTCTGCAGAGGCAGGGCGGGGCGCACATCCCATGCTGTCCATGGATGGACAGGACCTCAGTCAGAATCACCCCTCCACCTTGAACTTCGGGTGTTTGGTTGCTGTTTTAAAGGACGAGGAAACCGAGTCACAGAGGATGAGATGGATTTGCCCAGGATCTCACAGCTTGGCCTTCCAAAAACACGGATGTTAGGACTCCAGCCTAGGCCTTCCGTGGCAGTTTTATCTAGACAGTGAGACCCCGCAAACACTGTCTGGATAGCACCAACATGATTCTTGGGAGATGGGACTTTGACCACTGGAATTTTGGTTGAGGCCACTGATCTCCCATCAAACAAACAAACAAACAAACCCTAGAATATACACACACACACACACACACAGCAGAGTGGAGCTCCTTCTCAGTCCCCCAAGGCCAAACAGGCCCCGTGACAGCCCAGAGGTCGCTCAGCCCAGCGGCAGCAGAAGCAGTGTGAGCAGTTAGGTATCCCATCACCCACTCTGCTTCTCTATCAGGAGCTTCAGCCAGCCCCCTACATAGGTACCTGCCAGGAGGCAGAGGGGCAGGCCAGAGGACTTCATAACCAGGCTGGCCTCCTAGATGGCTTGGGAGTAGCAAGCTGGCTTACTTTTATTACCAAGGCCTTAAGTGTTAGAGTGAGTGTTAGAGACCAGCCTGGATGATGGTTCCCTGAGAAGGTAAATCAGCCATAGTTTACACTGGAATCTTGGTGCCCTTCTCCTTGCCTGTGTCCCAATGCATTTGACTAAGACTCTGGTATCACCCCACCTCAGGGCATGTTTTGGGTTTGGCAAAATGAGATGAACAGTAACGTTATCTTTCAAAGGCAGGCCTCTGTCAGTCTCTGCTTGTAGCACGGTGACAGGCCAGGGTCACCAAGGGTCAATGGCAGTCATGGTCTCCTTCAGTACTGAGGAGTGGAGGCCAGAGGGTGTGTTAAGTCTCCGTGACATATTCTTTGTTTTGTTGTTTTGCTTCTTTTTGTCTTTAAAAACATTATAGACTTGCCAATGCCATCTTTAGCTCTAGGGAGGGAAGGAACACATTGTTGCCCATGTCAGGTCTGTGACCCTTCCCAGGGGACGTCGAAGGCCTGGGATGGCCTCCCAGCCTCTTGGCTCACCCTCTGTACCATGGAAACCTGAGCGCAGGGCTGGGGCTGGGTTTGTTTTCCTCCTGATGCTCAGAGAGAGATGTGTGAGTGAATTATTTAGGTTACGGCTTCAGCAGAGCCAGACAGTGAAAGCCTGCTTTCCTGGAGGCCAGAAGGTAGGTCCTGTCGGTGGGTGTGGAGCTCCATAGACTCTCTGCTCACTCTGTCCTGGACACTGTCACCCAACGGTCGGCTCCCCTGCCGTGCCCCACCTGTGTTGTCCACACGAACTGGGTTAGAGTGGAGAGTTCAGAGATGACGCGTCACAAGCTCCCGAGAGCTGCCAGTCTCCTCCAGCTCCCCCCCACCCCCCGCTGCCTCGGGGTCCTGATTCTGTACCTTCTCTGACCCCCACTAAAGTTGCTAATTCCTTGTTAAGTCTCCCTCCCTGCCTCCTGACCTAGCCATGCATTTAGTGGGTGAACTCTGAGCTGAGTGGGTATCTGTAGATTTCCAGGGAAGCCCCACACAAAAAGCTCTGGCAAAGAAAAGATCCAGACCCCCACCTCCAACTCCACCCCCCCCCAAAATTTGTATCCAGCTGAATCCAAACCTGTGTAGGTTTTGTAGCTATGCAAAGAACAGTCTAGAAATAAATGGAGGGTTTTTTGGTTTGGTTTTGGGGGGGGGTTTAGAGCATAGGGGTTCCTCCAGTCATTTGACTTCCTCTGCCCTCCTTGACGAGAACATCTCATCATCTGAGGTTTGCTGGAACCCCATCTCTTCAGCTATGCGGGCTCTAGGAAAGCCAGCAACTACTAAATCATGTGACTGATTTCTGCTAACCTCCTGGCAGTTGTACTGAGTCTGTGAGTGACATCCTGATTAATGATCCCAGACAGCTCCACAACATTGACTTGCACATTGAGACGACAGCTCCCTAAACCCAGAATTATAGTTGCAAGAGGGTTTAGAAGCCAGCTCTTTGATTTGCCAGCCTGGGAGAGGGTAGCTCAGAAAGGTTAAGTAATTTGCCCGAAGTCACACAGCAAGCTGGTGGCATGTCCTTGCTCAGTGACTCAGCATAGAGTTCTTTCCACTATTGTACATCCCATTGTACCCCAGAGCAGATGAGAACTTGGAAGGAGAACAGGGTTCTTAACTGTGAGAGTCTCATTCTGGAATCGCCCAACACTGTGAGAGCAAGGGCCAGAGGGAAGAAGAGCAGGAAACACATAGTGATCACATACACATAGGGAAGCAAGAAGGGGAGGGGTGGATGCCCAGAATTTCAAACTACAGAGTCAAACCGAACAGGACAAATGCCACACGAAGGAGAACTGGTGCCTGTCCTTTCCTGAGGAGGCAACATGGAGTGTTGTCAGTCCTTGGCAAACTGGGTGTGGGGGTGCATGCCTATATCCCAGGTACTCAGGAAGCAATAAGGAGGATGGCAAGATGGAGGCCAGGCTGGACCTAACAGAGACCCTGTCAAAAGAGGAACAACAATAACAACAGAAAAAGAATGGAAACCCTTGCAGAACCTTGATGCTGTCTTGATCACCCCAGGTTCTTTTTGTCCTATGCAGAGGATTGCAAACTAAAGCACATAGGTTACTTTTTTTTTAACAAATAAAGTTTTATTGAAACATATGCTATTCTTACTATTGCCTGTGACTATTTTTGTGCTATGAGAGCATATCTGAGTCATTGTGAACACACCACATGACTCTGGAAACCTAAATAAGTCCGTGGAAACTTTTTGCCAGTCTTTGCAATAGTGTTTTAACTGTAGCCTTCTGAATGTGAACACTCCCGACCTGGAAATTGATGGCTGCATTGGACTCCAGCATTTGGGGAGGTTTTTGTTTTGTTTTGTTTTGTTTTGTTTTGTTTTGTTTTGTTTTGTTTTGTTTGACCCTGTGCTTGTGTTCCCTTAAATCCTTTCCATTGCCTCTTGTGATGTCTAACAACAACAACAACAACAAACACAGACGTGCTGTCTAAGATGGAGTCTGAGAGTAAGACGCAGAGCAGACAGACACTTCTCAGATACTTCGCAGTCCATGTGAATTCAGTTGCTCTTTTCCAAGTTCATGCAACTACTATTTTTTTTTTAAAAAGATTTATTTATTATATGTAAGTACACTGTAGCTGTCTTCAGACACTCCAGAAGAGGGCGCCAGATCTCATTACGGATGGTTGTGAGCCACCATGTGGTTGCTGGGATTTGAACTCCGGACCTTCGGAAGAGCAGTCGGGTGCTCTTACCCACACTGAGCCATCTCACCAGCCCGCAACTACTATTTTTTAATTTCAGGAAGATAACTGCATGGGCCCCCCTTGGGTAAAGATGAGACTGCGCATGCATGTGAGTGGCTGTCTGTGGGTTTTAGCATCACCATGCCCCGAAGCAAGGATGATATTCAAAATGCACAGAAACCAGTTCAACTGCAATACTAAGGAAACAGATGGCGGGACGAGGGTGCGCTGGCTGCTCACAGCCCAGGACACAGTGTACATCCCACCTCTACCTTTGTGGCTGAGATGGGACGGGTTCCTTTTCATCTCTCCCAGTGTGAGTAGCTAAGCTCGTCCTTGATGTCCTTGGGGTGTGATTTGTCACCAAGTGTGAGTATGGGGTGGGCACAGGCCCAGCAGCTGCTGTATGGTGGCTGTAAATGTATTTGGAGTCGATGAATGGCTGAACATGCAGAGAAGCAGAGAACAACTTCTCAAACCACTCTCCAGGCCTGGATTACCTTTATCCTCTTCTTTGCCCTCAAAGCCATTATCATCAAAATTGCTCTTGTGGTCTGACATGACACACCCCACAGTGCCCCAACCTAGCACCCCATCCTTCCTAAGCACAGACTGGAGGACAGAACAGCTCTGATTCAAGTGTTGGGTTTCTTGTTTGTTTGTTTGTTTCTAAGACAGGGTTTCTCTGTGTAGCCCTGGCTGTCCTGGAACTCACTCTATGCACCAGGTTGGCCTGGAACTCAGAGATCAGCCTGCCTCTGCTTCTTGAGTGCTGGGATTAAAGGTCTATGCCATCATTGCCACCATGGGCCAGCTTGATTTTTTTTTTTTTTTGGCTAACATTTTGTTTTTTTCTTTGTCATGTTTTTCAAGACAAGGTTTCTCTGTCCAGCCCTGGCTGTCCTGGACTTGCTTTGTAGACCAGGCTGGCTTTGAACTCACAGAGATCTGCTTGCCTCTGCCTCCCAAGTGTGAGGATTAATCTTTATTTATTTGTTTATTTATTTATTTAAGAATGGCTCAGGGGGCTGGTGAGATGGCTCAGCAGGTAAGAGCAACCGACTGCTCTTCCAAAGGTCCTTAGTTCAAATCCCAGCAACCACATGGTGGCTCACAACCATCCATAACAAGATCTGACTCCCTCTTCTGGTGTGTCTGAAGACAGCTACAGTGTACTTACATGTAATAAATAAATAAATCTGAAAAGAACCTTAAAAAAAAAAAAAAGAATGGCTCTTACTATGTAGCCTATTTAAGCCTGGCCTTAAACTCATGGCAATCCTCCTGCTTCAGAAACTCCACATCAGTCTCCAGATGTGGAGGACATATACTTCCATCAGCTTCCTTCTGTAACTCTAACCGCTGAGCTCAGGACTTAGGGATATAGCTTTTTCTGACCCTCTGTCTTCCTGAAGTCAGACCCTTATCCTCCCAGTTTCTCAATAAATTGTTGCTATAGGTACCAGAGATGCTCCGTGTTTAAGAGCACTGGCTGTGCTTCCAGAGGACCTGGATTCGATTCCCAATACCCACAAGGTGCCTTATTAACTCCAGTTCCAAGGGATGGGGTATAGCGCCCTCTTCTGGCCTTTCCAGGCACTGCATGCAAAGTACACAATGCACAGATATGTTCAGACAAAACACCCATATTTAAAAAAAAAAAATAGTAACACATGTTGCTGTGATTTGTTCCCTTCAAGACTCATGTTTGGAAGTCGGCCTTTTGAAGGTGACTAGCCTGTTAAGAGGGGTTACCACCTTTGTCCTGGGCACAGCTTTTGGTGGCCATCTTAAACATGCCCCCTTGTCCTTTCCCTCCTGAGGCTCTCACCAGATGTTAGCAAGATTCAGGCTCAGTGCTCTTGGACTTTCCAGCTTCCAGAGTAAGGGCATCCTAAGGCGTCTAAGCCTGCAGCCAATGACCTAGCAAATATTTGTTGTTTTGTTTTGTTGTTTGAAATAGGGTCTCTTTGCATAGCCCAGGTTGGCCTGGAACTCACTGTCTAGCCCAGGTTGGCTTTGAACTTTTAGCAATCCTGCTGCCTCTTTTTTTCCAAAGGGGTGGGATTGCTGAATGCATCATATCTGGTTTCTAATGCTAATTCTTAATACCTGTTAGGAAAGATTACTAGAAACAGCTTGCTTGCTGGTAAGCCCAGCTGTGCACCTTCACACACACACAAACACACACACACCACCCCCACCACTCTCCACTCCTCACCTCTCCCACCCCCACCAACCCTACCACCCCTACCAACCCCACCCCTAAAGGCTTTACCTTTAATACAGTTCAGGCCATCCTTCTAAATGGAACAGGCAAACAGGATGCAGCAAGTGCTCGACACACGCGGGCAACACACAGGCATCCAAATAGTGGAAAATAAGTTCTGTAGAAATTTAGAATGTCTCACCCTGAAAGACTTGTTGGAGGGGCCAGTGTTATCCAATTGTCCAGGGTACATTCAAATATCACTCTAAGGTTGAAAACAATGTGCAGCCTGTGGAAAAGAAAAGTGTTTCTCTTTGGGATTTGGGACTGGGTCTTCTATATAGCCCCCTCCCAGTTACACACTGGCCTTGCATTTTGGGGAATTTTCTTGTCTCTCTTCTGAGTTCTAGGATTGTGGGTATGTGTAAATGATGGTATAGTGGAAACCACCAAAGTAGACCCCTCTGAGTGTAGAAAGAAAGGTTTATTCACACTTCTAAGGGTATCTAAGGCAGGGGTATCCTTGACAGTTTTAAAGAGACAGGTGCTGAGGCAGAAGGGAGCCTGTAAGCTAGAACAGCCTGGAAGTTAGTGTGGTCGGGGAGGGGCCAGAAACTTGAGTGCTTCAATTGGCCTTACAAGTGGAGCTGGAGAGATGGCTCAATGGTTAAGAGCATTGACTGCTCTTCCAGAAGTCCTGAGTTCAATTCCCTGTCAGAGTCCCACCTGAGCTGAACCCATTCCTTAATATGACATTGTCAGTGACACTGCCATGTTGGGGCTTGGGGGCTCACTTTGGACCTAACAGTGTGCACCACCATGCCTGGCACCATCTTGGGTTTTGAAAGTAGTGTAGACTTTCTGATTTTTTTCAAGGCAGTGTTTTTCTGTGTAGTTCTGGCTGTCCTGGAACTTGTTCTGTAGATGGGCCTGGTCTCAAACTCACAGAGATCTACCTACCTGCCTCTGCCTCTGCCTCTGCCTCTGCCTCTGCCTCTGCCTCTGCCTCTGCCTCTGCCTCTGCCTCTGCCTCTGCCTCTGCCTCTGCCTCTGCCTCTGCCTCTGCCTCTGCCTCGTGTGCTGGGATCAAAGGCTTGTGCCACCACTACTTGGTGGTAGAACCTTTTTTTTTAAGTAAAAAAAATACAATAATAATAATCCTGATCTAGTTTCTGGGTGGTTCCGGATAGTTTGATATTTTAGGTATTACTGGAAGGAAAATAGCCGTATCACTGCTGCCCCATCTGTCAGGAGAAACCCTAAAGGATAACAGCCAAGGAAACGTCCAGTTGTCAGAGTTGAATGAGACATGTCACTGCTAATTTTGCCTGGGAGAGGCCAGAGGAGCCTGCATATGCTTTATCTGGTTGAGCATGTTAGTTTGCGGGTTTGCATGTGGCGTGTGTGCATATGCAGGCCAGAGGTTGACAGCAAGTCAACCAACTCTGCTGGTCTCCACTTTTTTGTTTGTTTGAGACAGGGTCTCTCACTGAACCCAGGGTTTCCAAACTGTCTAGACTGTCTTGTCATTGAGTCTTTAGGATCCTGTCTCTGTCTCCCAGTGGGATTACAAGAGTGCTACCATGCTCAGTTTCTTCCTCCTATGTGTAGGTGCTGAGGATACAAACTCTAGTCTTCCTGCTCGCGCACAACAAGCATCTTACCACTGAGTCATCTCCCCAGCTCCACTTAAGTATCTATTATCTATATATGTTTTTAAAAATATTTTTACTGTTGTTCTCTCTCTCTCTCTCTCTCTCTCTCTCTCTGTGTGTGTGTGTGTGTGTGTGTGTGTGTGGTGTGTTTTCTTTCCCTTTCCCACTGGTGAAAGCAACCAGGGCATTTTCTTACCTGAAAACAATTAAAAAGAAAAACTGTACAGAAACAGTGTGATATTTCATCCAGAAGTACAAAGATGGGCAGCAGTCAGTCAGGCGGAGTCAGGGCGGAGATGTCAGTCAGGCGGAGTCAGGGCGGAGATGTCAGTCAGGCGGAGTCAGGGCGGAGATGTCAGTCAGGCGGAGTCAGGGCGGAGATGTCAGTCAGGCCCAAGGGCGGAGATGTCAGTCAGGCCCAAGGGCGGAGATGTCAGTCAGGCCCAAGGGCGGAGATGTCAGTCAGGCCCAAGGGCGGAGATGTCAGTCAGGCCCAAGGGCGGAGATGTCAGTCAGGCCCAAGGGCGGAGATGTCAGTCAGGCGGAGTCAGGGCGGAGATGTCAGTCAGGCCCAAGGGCGGAGATGTGTGCAGCACAGCAGCACCTCCTCCTCGAGCCCACAGTAATTCTGTGAGCAAGTTATACACACCTTGGTCATTTTGCCCCCACAGAAACCTGTGAAGCAAGTGTTATTAACATCTGCTTACAGGTGCTGCTGCTCAGGGGAGAAAAGAGCCATGCGCCTTCGTTGGCAGTCACCCTGCCTGGGCTGCTACAACATAGAAAATACCAGTAGAAAGCAAATAGGGAGGATGGGCAGTTTCCCATGTGAGAGCTAAACCACAGGTGTTGACCTAAGTTGGGTGTGATATACAGGACTCAGCAGGACGCTCTGCTGGGACCCTTGTCATGGAGGAGGAGGAAGAGGAGAAGGCGAAAGGAGAGGAAGAGAAGGGAGAAGAGGAGGAGTGAGGGGGAGGGAGAAAAAAAGAGAGGAGGAGAAGGCGAAGAGGGAGAGGAGAAGGGAGGGAAGGAGGAGAAACAGACAGCAATCCAGGTAAGACTTCATAAGCCCTCCAGCCTAGAGGAGTGCTGGGTTGCCTGAGGCTTGCAGAGGTGGGAGCAGGAAAAGGCAGTGTCTCCCAGCTTGGGACTTTCTCTTCACTCCTGGTCAGTGCAGCTTTCGTTCTCTTCCACAATCACAGAGGCACCTTGGCCTCATGTGCAGATCCTGTGTACTGTTTGGGGAATTCTGGAAGTCTAACATTCCAACAGCCCTCTCCAGATCCTGTAGCCTTTTCACCAAAGCCCTTGCATGGCTGTCTTTACACCAAAGAAAACATCGAGTAGGAAGATGCCTTGGTTAGTGACTTTTGCAGAACCTACAGTTCAAATCTTAGGCTGGCAGAGGAGTTTATTGGTTGACTATGAGTTCTAGAGACTTAGATGAGTTGGAATTTCTGAGGCAGAAAGGAAAACATACTGTTAAGGTCGACGGGGCTGCTGTAAGTCAACCGAGAGTCCTTGGCCATTACTTCTGTCCTTTGGTTTGTAGAAACCACTTTTCCTCTAATGTAGTCTCCCTTTAACATCTGTTATGCTCATAGACTCCCAAGCCATGTAGCTGTGCTCCAGTCAGAGCCAGCCCAGCTGGGGACTGAGCCTCACAGAGCGTCTCTTTAGGGATCCCCATAAGAATTGAGAAGGTGGCTCACTTAGACTTGAGGGACATCTCTCAGACTCTTGGAGATACAGGAGCTAATGGCCTCCTAAGTCCCACCACACAGAGTTCCAGAAAGCTCGCCAAGGACAGGCATCCGTTGCCAAGAGGATGAGTATATTGAGGGGTTTACTGTTGTTTGGAGGGGAGGAATTGGGGATGTGTGGGGCCTGTGCTTCCATGCTTGTTCCTGTTGTGCACATACATGTGGAGGCTAGAAGTCAATGCCAACACACTCTCTCTCTTTTTAAAAGATTTATTTTATGTATGTGAGTACACTGTAGCTGTACAGATGGTTGTGAGCCTTCGTGTGGCTGTTGGGAATTGAATTTAGGACCTCTGCTCACTCTGGCCAACTGCTCTCACTCGGTCCCTGCTCACTCCGGCCCAAAGATTTATTTATTATTATAAATAAGTAGCCGGGCAGTGGTGGCATATACCTTTAATCCCAGCACTTGGGAGGCAGAGGCAGGTGGATTTCTGAGTTCAAGGCCAGCCTGGTCTACAGAGTGAGTTCCAGGACAGCCAGGGCTATACAGAGAAACCCTGTCTCAAAAAACCCAAAATACATACATACATACATACATACATACATACATACATACATCATACATACACTGTAGCCGTCTTCAGACAGCACCAGAAGAGGGTGTCAGATCTCATTACAGGTGGTTGTGAGCCACCATGTGGTTTCTGGGAATTTGAACTCAGGTAGAGCAGTCAGTGTTCTTACTGGCTGAGCCATCTCACCAGTCCACCAACAATGTTCTATTGGCTCTCTGCCTTATGTTGTTTTAGTGTCAGGGGATCTCTCACAAAACCCAGACATGGACACCTCAGACTATATGGCTCGTAAGCTCTGGGGACCCTCCTCTCTCCGCCTCTCCATCACTAGTGTCACGAGGGCAATCTGGATTTTCGTTTGTTTGTTTGTTTGTTTGTTTGTTTGTTTGTTTAATGTGGGTGCTGGAGATTGCAGTTTAGGTTCTCATGCTTGTGCGGTGAGCACGTTAGCAACTGAACCACCTCCTCAGCCTGTTACCTGAGTTTTAATGGCTGAAGTGACCCAGAACCATTTTCATAGCTAGAGGGTTGAGGTTTTACTCTGTTGATCCTATGAGGAAGGGAGGATGGTGGGAGAGGGTGTGGGCATGTCCTCGTCTCCTCCCCTAAGGAGGACAGCTGGTTAGCCATTGACTTGCCAGTGGGATCTTATGGGGATCCCTAAAGAGAGCTGCTTTAGTTGCTGGTTGTTAAAGAATAAGCTGCTGATAAGCTGATTGCCCATCAATAATCTTTCCAGAGAGAGAGAGGAGAGAGAGAGAGAGCGAGAGCCTTTTAATTAAGTTTAAATAGAAACAATCGGTTACAAGCAAAAGCATCAGAAACAGCCTCACTCCTTCTGTTAGGAGTCCCACAAAAACAACAAGCTACCCAACTATAACATACATACACAGAGGTCCCGTGCAGGCTCCCCGACTTCAGTTCAGTCTTAGTGAGCCCCTATTATAGGTCCTGGTTTGTTGGTTCTGTGATTTGTTTGTTTGTTTGTTGTGATGTCCTTGATCCTTCTGTCTCCTACAATTCTTCCTCCCCTTCTTCTGCAGGATTCGCTGATTTCTGTCTAATGTTTGGCTGTGAGTCTCTCGGCATCTCTTTCCATCAGTTGCTGGATGGAGTCTGTCCTGCCAGGCTTCTGTCTTTGTGTATAGCAGAATATCATTAGGAATCATTTCTTGATTTTTTTTCTGGACATATCTGGTTCTATCCTAGGTCTCTGGGCCATTCAGCCTCTGGTTTCTGGTCCTTGAGGCAATGTCAGAGTGGGCTCCCTCTCGCCGCATGGGTCTCAAGCTGGACCAGTTATTGGTTGGCCACTCCCATAAATTCTGTGCCACCTTTACCCCAGCACGTCATGCTGGCAGGACAAATTGTAGGTGGAAGGTTTTGTGGACAGGTTGGTGTTCCAGTCTCTTCACTGGAAGTCTTTCTTGGACCCTTGTCCTCTTACTGGGTTGCCTCATCCAATATGAGGGGAGGTGTCTAGTCTTCTTGCAACTTGATATACAGTATTTAGTTGATATTCCTGGGAGACCTACCCTTTTCTGACGGGAAAGCCAGGAGGAGCGGTTGGGGGATGGGTATTGCAGAAGGGAAGGGACTGGAAGGAGAGAGGGGAGGAGAAACTGCGCTGGGGACGTAATAGATGAGAGAATAGATTAATACATAGAAAAGAAATAATTAGTTGCAACTGAAGGCTTTAGTCAACTAAAAAATGTCAGAGAAGGAGAAGGCCTGGATGGGACAGATACACTCAGGATTCGGGAAAGTTAAGAGCTGTGTGTAAGATTTGGGGAGGGAAATTAGTCTTCGGTTAAGAGAGAGGCAGGGCTGTTTGATAACGCGTTTTGTGAAGACTACGCTGCCCTCCTTCCCACTAGCCTGTGGGGTTAGACTTTGTCCCGCTTTGTTCCCCCCCACCCAGCCCCGGACAGGTGGGGAAATCTCGGGTGGATGCAAGGGTCGCAGCTGAGCGCGGTCCACGCCAGGCCTCCACAGCAGGCGATACATACTCAGCTCGGTGCAGAGCTCTAGACTCCGGGCGTCTGCATGAGCAGCGCCCCCTCGCGGTGGGACTGACCTAGTGTCGCAATCGCAAAACTGCGGGGGTCCGCTCAACCCGCACAACCTCTGAGGCAGCTCTGGGTCCAGAACCTCTCCCGGTTAACCTCGGACTCCTCTCAATGCCGGGTCCCGCGGTTACTAGAGAAAGTCTTCCGGCAGCAAGGTCCACGCCCCTGTGGGTAAAAAGAGATACAAGGTTGGGTGCCGATAATGTCTGTTGAAATGCATTTTACATGCAATAAAATACTGTTATTTGAAGTGGATGTTTAGTTGAGTTTTCACACACTTGTAAACAGTACTTCCATGATCAGGATTTCATGTTGGAGCTGAGGACGTCTCTCGGATGATAGAGTTAGTGCTTGTTTAATAGGCACAAATCTCCAAGTTTATTCCCACAGCAGAAACCTAGCTTATGGTGCATGTCTGCAATCCCAGCACTCAGGAGGCAGAGAAACAAAGGCAAAAGTTCGGGGTCATTTTCAACTACGTTGTGAATTCAATGCCAACCTGAGCTACTTAAGACCCTGTCTCAAAAAGAAAAAAAAAAATTTCCCCATCTCTTCAACCTTGCCCACCTGGTTACCAGGCAACCACTAGACTGAGGTCTCACTTTAAGGAAGGCAATCAAGGTAACTCCCTACAGGCATGCCCAGAGGCCATCATCTCTCAAATGATTCTAGGTTATGTTAAATTAGCACTATCACAAATATCGGTCTTTGTTTTAAAACCAGGATAATGTTGGCCTCAGAAAAAAGTAGAAAAGTTCTCACTCTGTTTCTACACCCTTGAAGGGCTATATAAAGTTTGTACTATTTAGTTTTTTAGTTGGTAGAATTCACTTTTGAAGCGATCTGACTTTATGTCTTTAATTTTTTTTAGTGTGTGTGTGTGTGTGTGTGTGTGTGCGCGCGCGCGCGCGCGTGCATGTATCCTGTATACAAATACACCACACGCATAGCTGATGCCCTTGTAGGGTAAAAGTGTATAGACACCCCTGGAATCAGATAAATGTGAACATCCATGTGAGTGTTGTGAATCAAACCAGGATCCTCTAGGAGAGCAGTAAATATCACTGGGCTAACTCTCCAGCCCTCTTCTTTCTTTCCTTCCTTCCTTCCTTCCTTCCTTCCTTCCTTCCTTCCTTCCTTCCTTCCTTCCTTCCCTCCCTCCCCCCCCTCTCTCTCTTTCTTTCTTTCTTTCTTTCTTTCTTTCTTTCTTTCTTTCTTTCTTTCATTCAAGGTTTATTTATTCTATATATGTGAATACATTATGGTTCTCCTTGAACACACCAGAGGAGGGCATCAGATCCCATTACAGATGGTTGTGAGCCACCATGTGGTTGCTGGGAATTGAACTCAGGACCTCTGAAAGATGAGCCAGTGTTCTTAACTGCTGAGTCATCTCTCCAGCCCTTTCTTTCTTTTTAAATTTTTATTATTTCTTTTGTGTCTGTGGGTTTTTGCCTTCACGTGTATCTATAGCCTCATGCATGCCTGGTGCCTTTAGAACTCAGGAGGAGGCATCCGTTCGTCCTGGAAGTGGAGTTACAGAAGTTGTAAGCCACACCTGTGGGTGCTGGGAATCTAACTGGGGTCCTCCAGAGAAAGGCTAGAGCTCTTAACCACTGAGTCATCTCTCCAGTCCTCAGATTAATTTCTAATCGTTATAAAGTTGAGCTGCTCCAACTTGTTCACTGAAACATTTGACTTGTACTAAAGCTTTATATCCCTACATTTCTATTTAGAAAACCAGCTATACCTCATGTCTTTCACTAATTTTCCACTTGTAAACATACAGTCACTTGGAGGCAGGCAGATGCCTTAGCAGGTAAGGGTGCTTGCTGCCAGGCCTAACAACCTGACTGATTCCCAGAATCCACCTGGTGCAAGGACAGAACTTGTGTCCTCTGACACACTGCAAGATGTCCTCTGACCTCCGCATGCTTCCATGTTACAGGATCAGTGTCCCCACTTGCCCCAACACAACACACTAAATATCAAATGAAACAAAGCAATAGAAAGGAAAGGACATGGCTGCTCCTGGGTATGGTGGAGCTAGGAGGTTTACTGTAGATAAAAGGGAGAACATAGCCAGAGGCAGGGACATCTGGGAGAGTCCAGAGTGACCCTGAGCTTGGCCATGTGAGGAGAGAGGGAAACCTGTAGGCTAAGAGGCTAGGAGACCCAAAAGAGGAGGGGCAACCAGAATATCGGGATTATGTAAGGAAAGGCACCTGGGGGGAAGGGCAGCCTGTCCCCCCCCCCCCCAGGGTTGGAGATGTTTAGGGTAGGAGAAGGGGTATGCTAGCCAGAAGGACCCTCTGACAGGTAGGGACTGAGAGATGCTGGGAGAACATGGTGGCCAAGTCTGCTTTGATGTTAAGTAAGGCACTTTAGCCATTTGTCCCAGGTTTGAGACCCAACAAATAATGTTAATTATATTATATACTGAAACACTTTTTAACCCATGGGGGTCAATATCTAACATCCAGAACTATTGATTACTAGAAAAAGGGGGGAAATTTTTGTTTTGAGGATAAAATGTTTCTATCATAGCAGATTTTTAAGTATGTTCTCCATGTGTGCTGTATGCTAGGGGGATATTTATGGTGTCACTGTCACATGTTTAACATCAATAGTACAACCAGATAGGCCTCGCTCAACATGTGGAATACACACACACACGCACACACACACACACACACACATATGCCATGAAACTGGAAAGAGAATTATTTGGGGAGGAGGAAGTAGACTTAAAGAGAGAGAAGTAAGGAGCAAGGATAGCTAGGGGAAGATAAATATCACTTTTTTCCTCTTAAGGAAATTCTATTTGAAATCTATACATTTATGTGTCATGAAATATATATGATATATTTGCATATGTGATATGTCAGCAGAAGAAAGACTACTTGGGGGGATACGAGAGGTAATGAGGGTGAGTATTCATGAAGTACAATGTATGCATATGGGAAATCAACATAATGAAGTCCACCATTTTGTACATTAATTCTAACAATAGACAGGGGAGGGTTGGAGCTTGAAGTTGTCTGCAGTCAAACATTGAAAGATGCAGCCAAGCCCTCTGCAGTTATCATGCACTGACTATTTGCCTGGGGTCTGAAAAGAGGTCTTTTATTTATTGTGCCTGTTTTTTCCAGTTATTTTTAGCTTGGGGGAAAATGGCCATAACAGTCACTCCTTCATGGAGGAAGCTGAAGCCTGTGTGTTCCATTACCAACTGGGTCTGCGTGGGAGCTCACCCAGGCCAGGAGGAGTTCCTTATTCGGATGGGTTGTCAGCTAGAATCTGGAGTAAATAGCACAGCAGACAGCCTGGGTCAGGCAGATCCTCTCTGGGGAAATCTCTGTCTGCCTCTCCTGTCTGCCTCTGGCAAGGAAGACAAAGGCGGGGGAACTCTTTGATCTCACAACACCACCTGTAGAAAAGGCTTTGACTGGTTTGGGGGGAAAGACTTGTATCCCTACTGTAAGTGGGAGGGGGGACAGACAGAGCTGGGGACGGGTTTAGGAGGTCTGACCTCTGACCTCTGACTGAGTCTTAGCTGACAGGCCAGTAGACACAGAGAGGACAGGATGGGCCTGACCTGGAAGGACGGTCAAGAGATTAGCAGTTAGTGTCTGGCCATACATGGTAAATATAACTTCCACTGTGGTCTTTGTACTATTACAGCAAAGAAGGACAGGCTATGGAGCATCTGATGCCCAGACAAGGAGCCTCTGGAGCGCTGCACACTTGAACCCATGAGAACCACAGACCTGGACTTGGGGTCTCCACAGATCAGGCACTTGAGATATTTGAATGTGACTCTCTGTTTGTAGGGCTTCCTGGTCTGAGCTCCTCCTGTAAGGTTTTGGCAGGTCATTCTGGGTAATATAGCTTGAGCGCCCTCAACACTCTCCTCTGCCTGGTGTCTCAGACTCCAGCTGGGTCTGGACCTTCCCCCACCCCCCCCAGATCTTTTTTGAGATCCTGTTGGCTGGACTTACATTTTATGCCTATATCGTCCTGAAGTAGGTAGTAGCTGCTCTGGTTTGTGGAATAAACTTGGGTGAGGTGCAGAATTTTATCTGTATGTGGATGAAGGATGGACGCCCAGTATGGGAGGGTAAACGCATGGAGTGACTGTGTGTAAATGGAGCCCTGAGGGTCTATGAGGCCTTGGTCTCTCTGTGAGTTAATAAACCTGGATTCTCAGCTGGGCGGTGTTGGTGCAGGCTTCAGTCCCAGCATTCGAGGACCACAAATACAGTCATCACACCTGTTTTTTGCCACTCAGAGGATTTGCTGTTGTTGTTTAGGATCTTTTTCTTTTCCTTCCTTTCCTTCCTTCCTTCCTTCCTTCCTTCCTTCCTTTCTTTCTTTCTTTCTTTCTTTCTTTCTTTCTTTCTTTCTTTCTTTCTTTCTTTCTTGAGACAGGGTTTCTCTTTGTAGCCATGGAACTCACCCTGTAGACCAGACTGGCCTCGAACTCAGAAATCCACCTGCCTCTGCCTCCCAAGTGTTGAGATTAAAGGCGTGTGCCACTACTGCTCGGCTGTTGTTTTGAATCTTTTGTTTTGTTTTTGTTAATTGTTTGGCTTTTCAATGCAGAGTTCTTCCAAATAGCCCAGTTTGTCCTGGAACTTGCTCTGTAGACCAAGTTCACAACTAGGGTCTGATGGCCTCCAACTCATTTGGGCATATGTGCATATACAAAAAAGAAAAAGAAGAGTCATTCCGAATAACTTGTCCCTGAATGTTAGCCTGGAGAGAGAGGAACTCACTGTCCTGAAGCTGTAGGAGGCCAGAGGAGCCCCAAGGGAGCAGAGGAAAGGGCACTAGACCCTGAACTCTGTGAAATCACTCAGACACACACTCCTCATGATCCCAACTCCAGGCAGCAAAATCATCTGATGCCTGAGGAGAGTGGGAGAGGTGATCTGATAAGCTCCTTATTTGGTGTGCACAGCCCACCCCAATCTTTCCTCTCTGCATTCACTAACTACTCACACCTAAACCCCTACTATTTTGGGAAGAAAAGGGCTACTTAGCATAACTGGTTGAATGCTACCTACAGCATGCTTTAAGAAAAAGAACAGGGCGCACCTGGGTGTTGTCCTGACATCAAATTAAGCTGTTTTTGCTTTGTCACTCTGACAGAATACCCAATATGATTATGGGTGTGGTAATATGCCTATAATCCCATTTCTCAGGGAGCGGAGGCAGAAGAATTGCTGTGAGCTTGCAGCTAATTAGGACTACATTGCCTTAAAAAAAAATTTGGGAGCGCAGAGCGGTTTGGTCGTTCGTTGGTGGAGTATCTGCCCGTTCTGCTCACCGATTGCGGCTCTTGTTCGAGCGCTTCCAGCGTCGCCTCAGTCTCAGCAAGGGCCCCAGACTCGGCTTTGGGTGAAAAAAAATGGCCCGAACCAAGCAGACCGCTAGGAAGTCCACCGGTGGGAGAGCCCCCCCTCCCCCCCTTCCCCCCCCGCCCCCCCGCAAACAGCTGGCCACCAAGGCGGCTCGGAAAAAGCGCGCCCTCTACCGGCGGTGTGAAGAAGCCTCACCGCTACAGGCCAGGAACCGTGGCTCTGAGAGAGATCCGTCGTTACCAGAAATTGACTGAGCTGCTCATCTGGAAGCTGCCATTCCAGAGATTGGTGAGGGAGATCGCCCAGGATTTCAAAACCGACTTGAGGTTTCAAAGTGCAGCCATCGGTGCCCTTCAGGAGGCTAGCGAAGCATACCTGGTGGGGTTGTTTGAAGATACCAATCTGTGTGCCATCCACACCAAGAGAGTCACCATCATGCCCAAAGACATCCAGTTGGCTCGCCGGATACGGGGGGAGAGAGCTTAAGTTGAGGCGGTTTTTATGGCATTTTGTAGTACATTCTGTAAAATACTTTGGTTTAATTTGTGACTTTTTTTGTAAGAAATTGTTTATAATATGTTGCATTTGTACTTAAGTCATTCCATCTTTCACTCAGGATGAATGGGAAGAGTGACTGACTGTTCAGACCTCAGTGATATGAGCACTGTGGCTCAGGAGTGACAAGTTGCTAATACGCAGAAGGGATGGGTGATACTTCTTGCTTTTCATGATGCATGTTTCTGTATGTTAATGACTTGTTGGGTAGCTATTAAGGTACTAGAATTGATAAATGTGTACAGGGTCCTTTTGCAATAAAACTGGTTATGACTTGAAAAAAAATTTTTTGGCTCACAGTTTTGGAGTCTTTCAGCCATGGTCTGTTAGGCCATTGTTTTGGACCTGGAGAGGCAGCATAGTATTGCAGAGGAGTGTGGCAGAACAAAACCCCTCACGGTTTCCAGGAAACCCATCATTCTAGGACCCACCACCCCATTTCAGGGCATCTCCCCAGTGGCTTAAAGACCTACTGTAAGACCCCTACAGATGCTTCACCTCCCAGTAGCATGAAGGCCTTTGGGGAACCTCTACCAAAATGTAACAGTTTTAGTCTTTAGGGTCTTGAAAATTTAGTTCCCTCTTCAGGCCCCCTGATCCCCAGCATACCAAGTAAATGCATGTGTCCCTGAAGGTATCTTTAAAACAGCAAACGTTACAAAGAGCAACATAAAAGTCACTGTACTCTTCCATTTCTATTTTCTTCTTTATGTTTCCTTTTCCCTTCCCTTTGGTTTTGAGGCAAGGTCTCTTTACGTAGCCCCTTGGCTGTTCCCGAACTTGATAAATAGACCAGGCTGGCCTCCAACTCACCAGGATACATACGCCTCAACTACCCGAGTGCTGGGATTAAAGGCGCGAGCCACCACATTCAGTTGCTTCTTTGTGTTTTCTTTGTGGATTTAATTATTAGGAGTGCTTTCTATTGTAAGAAACAGATAAATCGACTGCCAACACAAGTGTGAGAATTAACTTCAAAATAAAGATTTAGGCTTAGGGGCTGCTGCCAGGGACTAGAGATACACCTGTGCTGTCTTAGCATTCAAAGTAGCACCCGAGATAAAAAGCTGTATTCACTCAGAACCCCCCAAAACCACGTTAATTTCAATCCTGTGAGGCAGTGCTTCTCAACCTTTCTAATGCTTTGACCCTTTAACACAGTTCCTCTTGCTGTGGTGACCTCCAAGCATAGCTGTAATTTTGCTATTGTGAGGAATCATAATGTAAATATCTGCGTTTTCTGATGGTCTTAGGCAACCCCTGTGAAAGACTCCCCCAAAGGGGTTGCAGCACAGACTGAGAGCCACTACAAGTGTTTGGACAGTGTTCCCTCAACACAACCATATCCCGACCCTGTCCCCGTGAGGCTCGGTCCTGGCAGCACGATTATGCCTGTGTTATTGGAGGTCAGAGGACAACTTGAGGGAATTGATTCTCTCCTTCCTCAGTGGCGTCCTAGGTTTGAACTAAGGCTACCAGGCTGGTCGCAAGCATCCTATCCACTGAGCCATCTCATCAGTTCTATAGACAGGTCTTTGCAGGTCAAAGCATGTCCTCTAGTTCTGGAACCTTGCTTCCTGGCTGACTATGGTGTGCAGTGCTCCAGTCACACGTTCCTGAAATGCCTCAACTGTGCCTTCTCTGACCACAGACTGAGAGACCCTTTGAGACAGATCCAAATGGTTCTCCTTTGTTCTGTCAGATACTTTGGTCACAGTGATGCACTTTGTAATAAAGTAAAGAGTTTGAGCTTTTGTTGGAATTTTTCAGATTTATTTTTTTTATTATTATTATTTTGGTACACATATTTTTTTGTTGTTGTTTTAAGATTTATTTTTTATTATTATATATAAGTACACCATAGCTGTCTTCAGACACACCAGAAGAGGGCATCAGATCTCATTACAGATGGTTGTGAGCCACCATGTGGTTGCTGGGATTTGAACTCAGGACCTTCGGAAGAGCAGTCAGTGCTCTTAACCACTGAGCCATCTCTCCAGCTCCTCAGATTTATTTTTATTTTATGCATGTGAGTGCTTTGCCTGCATATTTGCCTATGTACCACGCGTGAGCAGAGACTCTAGAGGCCAGAATAGGGCATTAGAACCCCTGGAACTTGAGTTAAGAGATTGTTGTGAGCCACCATGTAGATGTTGGGAACTGAACCCTGGTCATTTAGCAGAACACTTAGCACTCTTAACTGCTGAGCCGTCTCCACAGCCCCTCAGCATTCTTAAAGATTTATTATTATTTTATATGTATGAGTAGTTTGCTTATATGCCTGTAAGTGTACTACATGCATGTAGCTCCTACAGAGGTCACAAATGGTCTTGGAGTCCACACAATTGTTGTTAAAGATGGTTTGCTCGGCTGTGGATTCTGAGCCCCTGTTCTCTGCAGGAACACGTGTTGCTCTTTACCTCAGAGCCATCTCTCACCATCTCTCCATTCAGGGACTCCTAATACTATTCTTAAAAATAATGTGGCTTAGTTCAGTTTATGTGTATGAATGCTTTGTCTGCATATATGTGCACAACGTGTTCCACTGATGTTGATCAAAGAGAGGGTGTCAAATCCCCTGGATTTGGGATTGCATACAGTTGGTAGCTGTCATGTAGATGCTGGGAATTAAACCTGGATCCTGTGAAAGAGCAGCTAATACCCTTAACCACTGGGCCACCTCTCCAGCCCCAACATCTATTATCTTATCTCTACTTCCTAAGTTGGGGGTTTCAGGCATACATCACTATACCCAGCCCCATGGAAATTACCTCTTTATATTATTACTACTGACATAAAGATGTTAATATCAGAAAATGTAACTTACAAAATAAAATGTATTTGTTCATACAAAATACCGTTTTCTTTTCTTTTTTTTTTTGTTTCAAGACTTATTATTTTTATGTGCATTGGTGTTTTCCCTGCATATCTGTGTGAGGGTTCCAGAGCCTTTAGAGCTGGACTTACTGACGGTTCTGAGCTGCCATGGGGGTGCTGGGAATTGAACCCAGGTCCTCAGGAAGAGCAGCCAGTGCTCTTAACCCCTGAGCCATCTCAACATCTCTAGCCCCTCTCTTTTCTTTTTTTAAGTAATTAATTTTAGTTTTTTGAGAGAAGGCTCACTATATATCCCTGACTGGCCTGGAATTTACTAGAAGAACAAAAGGCTGGACTGAAACTTGTGGAAATTCTCCTGTCTCAGCCTCATAAGTGCTGGGATTACAGGCAGCACCGGCCTAAAATGTCATTTTGTTCTATTTTCAATAATGGAGTGTTACAGTGATCACACTGTAAACCCTGAGATTGTGTTATTTACTGAAAAAAAAAACCTGTTTCTAGTTGTGGTGTGGCTCAAACCCTTGGCACACACCCTTAATCCCTCTGGCTAGAAAACAGACATGCCCTTAGTACACAACTTGAGTCCCAAAATGAAGGTAAAGTTAGTTTGTAAAAGGAAGCACCCACGTTTGAAAGTGATGTCTAATTGTGTGGCAGACAGAGTGACAACTTAGAGAAAGATTTGACAGAATAAGATATGCCCAACTCTCATGAGAAGAGAAAGGAAAGGGATGGGATGCTCTTTGAGAGAGAGAAGTGAGGAGAAAGAGAGAGAGAAGCAGTTTTATCAGACAGTTGTACAGACACAGGCTGTAGAGAAAGAACAAGCTAGAACAGGTGAAGGCAGACGGAGCCAGAAGGATTAGAACAAGCTGCTACACAGTTAGTCTGAGGCCAAGCAGAGCAATTCAGTCAGAAGTGAAGGAAGCCAGTTTGAATCAGTCAACACAGAGAGGAGTTTTGAGCTAGACCAGCTGAGGTGACCAGCTGAGGACCAGCCAACAAGAATTGAGAAAGAGCTAGAAAGAGTGAGTTTAATCAACAGCAAGTCTCAGAGGCTGAAAACATTCTAGGCCTATATTAGATTGTACGGAGGGTAGACGCTTCCAGGACTAGGCCTAGGTTAGCAGACAGAGACAGTAAGCCTCCGAGATTACAATTAACATCAGGAGAATAAAAAATACTTTTACAGCAGGGTTCTGCATGAAGGTTTTAAGAAGTTCCATTATTTGCCCTACATAGTCTTCTATTTCTCATTTTACAGAAATGGAAACAGAGATCCTCAGAAGTTAACTGATCTGTCTGAGAAAATAAGTAGATTGCAGAGATAGGACTCAAAGCAACTTGCCCAACTGCAAATTCAGACTTCCTAAAGTGCCATGCTGCCAGGGTTCCAGTCCTTGTGTTCTCAGGAGTGTGCATACCACGCATGCCAGCCCTGATTCCTGCTCAAAGAGCAGACAGAGATAGTCCCTTCCAGAGGAGGGTAAAAGCCACAAAACCAACAGAGGTGCTAGCAGCTTTGGTAACCTGGGGAATCGCCCCCCGAGGTCCACAGCTGCTCAGGGAGTGTGAACTGATGGCCTATGCCCTCCTCAGGAAAGGTAAACCCTTAGGGAGTACCAGCCTGCCAGGACCAGGGGGGAAAACACTTCCAAGTGCTCCTAAAGAGATTGCGTGAACACAGCACAGCCTGGCTAAGTGTCTGGAGGCCGAAGAAGAGGATCAGAAGGGAGGGGCAAGAAAGTGTCTCTTAGGTTTAGAAGGTTGAGGCTGGAACTTCTAATGTCGGCCTTCTGAGTTCTTTGGAATTCATACACTATTCATCTTCCTGACGAGAGAGAGAGAGCCATTAGATACCAGACAGCTCCCATTTACGGATACTCGCTTCATCTAGTCACAGGCCGTGCCCATTAGAGGGTTATCAATAAAAGGGTGTGCACCACCCATGATGCTTCTTAGTACAGAGCTTTGGAGCCCGTATGGTAGGAAGAGCTCAAGAACATATCAACTGTCACACACCCACTCAGCCCTGATAACCTCTTGAGCTCGCTCCCAGTCACATCCCGTTCTGTTCCTCCTGTTTCCATCTTTCATGGGTGTCTAAACCACTTTGAAGTTTGATTGATTGATTGATTGATTTGGTTGGTTGTTTGCCTGCATGTATACCTGTTCATCACTTTTGGTGCCATGTGCACTTGGAGGTCAGAAGAGGCCATCAGCAGTGGAGTTACAGATGGTCAGTGAGCCACCATGTAGATGGTGGGAATTGAACCCCCGGTCCTTTGGAAGAGTAGCCAGTGTTCTTAAGCACTTAACCATCTCTCCAGCCCCTGGATTTTACCTGTTTGTATGTGCGCCTGTGTGAGTGAGTGCCGTGAGTGGGCAGGTAAAGAGGGTCTTAGAGATGGAGAAGAACCTTGGAGCTGGAGCTACAAGCAATGCTAAGCCACCCCACACAGAGGCTGGGCATTGGACGTGGGTCCTTTGAAAGAATGCCAGACACTCCTAACTCTGAGCCTCCTGTCCCCCAGGCTTGCATTTTTGTACCCAGAAGTCTCTGATGGGTGCAGTGCTGCCCTCAGGGCAGTTTTCTGCCCCACTTCGAGGTGTGCAGCTTCTCTGTAATGGTGTTAGTCTCTTTAACAAACACAAGCCACTTTACAACTTTAACAGATTGCAGTCCTTTCCAGGCCGAATTGTATGTTTTTCACTTCTTTCAGCTCTGCTTGTTTCCTCTGGATTCTCATGTAACTCTTTCTAAAAAGCAGCAAGCAGTAACCAACCGTCCCCATAGCAGAATGTTCTGCTGACGAATCAGCAGAGCTTATAGCACCCCAGGGCTTCTCCAGCCCACAGATGTAAACTCATTCCTCCTAGAAACCAGCACCAAAGCCCAAAGAACTACACAGTCAGGTCCGTCATCAACCACCTAACTTTTCTGGTACCAGTTTCCTATGTTGGTTATTTTTGCACAGCCATGACCAACATATTTGATAGAAAACAAGATAAAGAAGAGAGGATTGAATTTGGTCCCTCGTTTCAGAAGGACTTCAAATGAGTGTGGAAGGGGCAGGGTTTAGAATGAGAGTGGGGCAGGAGACAACCTGTCTGTAGGAGCAGCCTCTTCACCTAGTGTGACCAGGAGGCAGAGAAAGCTAGATCAGAATCAGTGTCAAGTAGTGTCAAAGGCCAGGCATAGTGGCCTACTTCCCCCTAGCCAGACCCTAGTTCCCAAAGGATCCAAGTCTCCCAAACAGCAGCACAAGCTGGGGATACGCATTCAAAACATGAACCTGAGGGCATGGAAGCCAACGCTCAGCCCGAGTTCAGAGTTGTTGTTGTTGTTCCTCCTCCTCTTCTGTTTATACAAAAGAATAGGATTTTTATGTTTTAGTTAAAACTGAAAAGTTCACATATTGCCCGGGGGGAGGGGGTTGAGTCTGGTCCCCCTCCCCACCATTTTGTCTCAGCTACTAATCTGTGAAGGTAACATGGCCATTTGTCATGTGGCAGTGCTGACCTTGCTGGGCCATAGGCCCATGGTATAGGCCAGCATTTACTTCCTGCACCTGGCTGGTTAGACCTGTTGATGCTTCTCCTACTTGGCCCTCAGTTCTATATGCCAGATGCGGCACTTGTTGCCAGCAAGGCTTAATTTTCTTTTTCTTTCTCCCTGTGAACCACACTCACCTCCAGACAAGTCAGAGATGAGGGGAATGGATGTCATCACAAACAATAGCACAAACACATTGTTGTTGTGTTTATTATTATTATTATTATTATTATTATTTATTAATTTTTAGAAAAATAATCTCTTATCCTAGAAATTTTGAAAGCTAACTGTCTTAATCAGGGTTTCTATTCCTGCACAAACATCATGACCAAGAAGCAAGTTGGGGAGGAAAGGGTTTATTTAGCTTACACTTCCACGTTGCTGTTCATCACCAAAGGAAGTCAGGACTGGTACTCAAGCAGGTCAGGAAGCAGGAGCTGAAGCAGAGGCCATGGAGGGATATTACTTACTGGCTTGCTTCCCCAGGCTTGCTCAGCTTGCTCTCTTATAGAACCCAAGACTACCAGCCCAGGGATGGCACCACCCACAATGGGCCCTCCCCGATTGATCACTAATTGAGAAAATGCCTTACAGCTAGATATCACGGAGGAATTTCCTTACCTGAAGCTCCTTTCTCTATGATAACTCCAGCCTATGTCAAGCTGACACACAAAACCAGCTAGTACACTGACAAATCATATCTTTTTCTTTCTTTTTGAAAAACAGGATTGTGGGCCAAGGAGATAGCTTAATGGACAAAGCATTTGCTATATGACCCTGAGGATCTGTGTTCAGATCCCCGGAACCATGTAAAAAGCTGGAAGTGGAGCCAGCAAGATGGCTTAGCAGGGTTAAGGAACTTGCTGCCAAGCCTGAGGACCAGAGTTCAAACCCCGTGAACCCCACAGTGGAAGGAAGAACCAACTCCTGCAGGTTGTCTTGACTTCCACATATGCTGTGGCACATATGTGCCACACAGATACAAAACAAATAAAATGCAATACTAGTAATTATTAAAAGTTGGATACAATAGCACAGGTGTCTATGAGTATGTCCCTAAGGGTATGACAGAGGGAGAGATGAAGCATCACTGGGGCTCACACGACTGCTAATCTAGCTAGGCAGAAGTAAACCACAGGAGAGACCTTGTCTCAGTGGCTCTCCAACCTCAACCTGCATTCCATGGAACACTCACTCACACACAGTGACAGGCACAGAACACTCACTCACACACAGTGACACTCTCGGAACACTCACTCACACGCAGTGACAAGCACATGTAACATTCTGATTCTTTTCTACTGCATCCTAACCTCACCTCTGCATGAAGCAGCAGCAGAGAGCATCCAGCAAAGAGCTGCCTGTTCCCACCAAGGCAGGGAATCTTTCTGTTCATGCCCGCCCCTAAGGAGTTCACGTTCAAGTAAGCAATCTTAAGTAGAGTGATACTGTGAAACAGGCTCCTTCTTGCTTACTATCTCCATTCTAGAGAGACCATTTGTGCAAGCTTGGTAAATGACATGACTAGGATTTCAGTTCAAGTCTGTGTGACTGAATAGTTTCACCCACTTTAGGTGGCCAGAAGTTCTTGTCCATTTTTCCTTCTGGTGATCCTGTCTCCTCTACTGCTAATGTCATAAGTCATTACCCCTTCCCTGGATGGCAAAATTTCCTGGTAATAGCTTCTTAGTCTTGTTGCCTTCAGTCCCACTTCTTCTCCTTCTTCCTCTTCTTCCTCTTCCTCTTCATCTCCATCTCCTCCTCCTTCTTTTCCTTCTTTTTCTTCTCCTCTTCCTCCTCCTCCATTATTTATTTCATTTATATGAGTACTCTGTAGCTGTCTTCAGACACACCAGAAGAGGGCATCAGATCCCATTATAAATGGTTGTGAGCCACCATGTGGTTGCTGAGAATTGAACTCAGGACCTCTGGAAGAGCAGTCAGTGCTCTTTACCACTGAGTCATCTCTCCAGCCCCTCCAGTCCACTTCTACATCACTGTCAAAGTCTTCAAAAGCAGAAGTCAACCAGGCTGCTCTTTGTGCCATGATACCAACATCACACTGCTCAAAAAAAAAAAAATGTTCATGCCTCTCAGGTCTCTGCCTATCTGTCTTTCTGTCCTCATGATTTCATGCCCACCCCTACCTCTAAACTCCAGTCCTACTGACTCCCTACCTGAGTTTCCCCAAGCTACTCTTGGGGAAGTGGTTTAACTACCCTGGGTCCCATAGTTCCTCATTTGTAAAGGAAATTTTGCTCCATAGGACTATGGCAGGCAGTAAATGAAAGAATACTTCAACAAAGTCTCGTAACTAAATCTGCTGTGCTCACATATCCTGTAAGAATGATGGTGTCACTGTAACTGCAGTTGGGGCAGCCTCCTCTTCTTCACTTAGCAAACCCTAGGCAACTCTCAGGGCTCACCTTTCTACCGTCCTGTCTTTACAGACATCCGAGATTAGAACCTGAATAACACAGCCTTTCAGGGGAGATTCAGTTCTTAGTCAACCTGTCTGTCTTACTCTTCCTGTACCTGAAGACCCAGGATTCCAAACACTGTGTCTCACTGACTTCGTTTCTTGGCACACAGAACAACATCTGGTTCCTGGCCTGTGCTCAGGACATGTTCAGCTCGTGAGTAAGCAGGGTAGTGTGGTCCCAAATGAAGGGATTGGATATTCGGATAGGGGATAACTATAGTCATCACCCCTGCTGGGGTATAGATTCTTTGCACAGTGCATGGACATTTATGCTTCCCACCCCTGGAAAAGAGGCTGCTAATCTCCCGTCATTCCACCCTCCTAGCAAAGCCTCCACCCCCCACCCCAACATCTGGCTCAGCCTGATGAAATGATGGATTACTGAGTCCCTTCAGCATGCCCAGTTAAAGCCACTGCCCACAGCTGTTTGAATTTCATCAGAACTGTTGGCAACCTTTCTGCCCAGCCCCCAAAGCCCACAGCTAGTAGGGAAATTTCAGTGAACAACCTTCAGATCAGCTGCAGTCTGTTTGTAGCTTCTTTTTAATCCAACAATCTTCTAATTTCCAAGCACAGATGAGTCAGATGAGAACCAGGAAGGGAGCTATACACCCAAGGTCCCCAGAGATGCATGCTCTCCTTCTGAGAAAAGCTGAATTTCCTGGAGGAGATATGTGTTAATTACCTTTTTCATTACTGTGATGAAATACATAACAAAAT
This sequence comes from Mus musculus, assembly GCF_000001635.26. Lineage (NCBI taxonomy): Eukaryota > Metazoa > Chordata > Mammalia > Rodentia > Muridae > Mus > Mus musculus. The sequence goes on along the minus strand of NC_000069.6, from coordinate 104,743,061 downwards.
GACTTAAGGAAGAAAGAGTTGGTTTTTGGCTTACAGTTTGAGGGAGTAGCGCCGCAGCAGGAACGCAGCAAGAGCAGCTAGTCACACTGCATCCACCGTCAGGAAGGACACACAGAGAAAGATGAATGCTGGGGCTCCACACTCTTGCTACTTTGTATTCAGTCTGAAACATTCAGAGCAGGTGTTCCCTCCTCAGTTTCCTTTGTTAGAAACAGCCTCACTGCTCTTCCTAAGGTCCTGAGTTCAAATTCCAGCAACCACATGGTGGCTCAAACCATCTGCCCTCTTCTGGTGTGTCTGAAGACAGCTACAGTGCACTTAAATATAATCCCAAATAAATCTAAAAAAAACAAAAGAAGAGCCGGGTGTGGTGGTGCACGCCTTTAATCCCAGCACTCGGGAGGCAGAGGCAGGTGAATTTCTGAGTTTGAGGCCAGCCTGATCTACAAAATGAGTTCCAGGACAGCCAGGGCTATACAGAGAAACCCTGTATCGAAAAAACAAAAACAAAAACAAAAAAAAGAAGAAAGAAACAGCCTCATAGACATGGCCAGAGGTATGTTTCCATCGAGATTTATTTAATTTGTTCAAGTTGACAATGAAAACTGGCCATAACTGTCTTAGTTAGGGTTTTACTGCTGTGAACAGACACCATGACCAAGGCAATTCTTATAAGGACAACATTTCACTGGGGCTGACTTACAGGTTCAGAGCTTCAGCCCATGATCATCAAGGCAGGAGCATGGCAGCATCTAGGCAGGCATGGTACAGAAGGAGCTGAGAGCTCTACATCTTCATCTGAAGTCTATTAGCAGAATACTGACTTCCAGGTAGCTAGGATGATGACATTAAAGCCCACACCCAGAGTGACACACCTATTCCAAACAGTCTACATCTCCTAACAGTGCCACTCCCTGGGCAAGCATGTGCAAACTATCCTAGTTCCTAGTGACTCAGTGACGGGAGCTGACAGGGAAAATAAAAGCCCTTCCGCATTCAGGTCTGCAAACATCTAACTCAGCTCTGTTCTTCCAACCGGAGACCTTCAGAGGTCTCACTGATGCCCTCTATTCCTGCCCTGATGAACCTGGGTGTCCACATACTGTTGGCCTCTACAGAAAGACCATGGCTGGGGGCCTGTGAGATGGACATTGAAAGTGCTTGTTGCTCAAGCCTGATAACCTTACTTTGATTCTTGGGTTCCATGGTGATAGGAGGACCAGCTCCTGAAAGTTGCCCTCTGACCTCCAAATACATATCTAAAAAACAATCTATATCTATCTATCTATCTATCTATCTATCTATCTATCTATCTATCTACCTATCTTAAATTAGAAGGACTAGGACTGGGGAGATGGCTCAGTGGTTAAGAATACTGGTTGTGCTAGGAGTGGTGGACTTTAATCCCAGCATTTGGGAGGCAGAGGCAGGTCGATCTCTGAGGCCAGCCTGGTCTACAGAACAAGTTCCAGGTCAGCCAGGCTACACAGAGAAATTCTGTCTCAGAAAGAAAGAATGGAAGGAAGGAAGGAAGGAAGGAAGGAAGGAAGGGAGGGAGGAAGAAAGGAAGGAAGGAAGGAAGGAAGGAAGGAAGGAAGGAAGGAAGGAAGGAAGGAAGGAAGAGAAAAAGAAAATAGGGGGAGAAAAAAGGGAAAAAGAATTCTGGTTGCTCTTCCAGATGACCTGGGTTCAACTCTCTGTACACATGGTGACCCATAACTGTCGGTAACTCTAGCTCCTTGGAAATCCGTAGCTTTTCCAGGTACCAGGCATGTAAGTAGTGCACATACATGCTGTACTGGCTAGTTTTGTGTCAACTTGACACAGCTGGAGTTATCACAGAGAAAGGAGCTTCAGTTGAGGAAATGCCTCCATGAGATGCAATTGTAAGGCATTTTCTCAATTAGTGATCAAGGGGGAAAGGCCCCTTGTGGGTGGGACCATCTCAGGGCTGGTAGTCTTGGTTCTATAAGAAAGCAGGCTGAGCAAGCCAGGTGAGGCAAGCCAGTAAAGAACATCCCTCCATGGCCTCTGCATCAGCTCCTGCTCCCTGACCTGCTTGAGTTCCAGTCCTGACTTCCTTTGGTGATGAACAGCAGCATGGAAGTGTAAGCCGAATAAACCCTTTCCTCCCCAACTTGCTTCTTGGTCATGATGTTTGTGCAGGAATAGAAACCCTGACTAAGACAAATTGGTACCAGCAGAGTGGGGTATTCCTGTGACAACCTGACCATGTTTTGGGGAGGTCTGTGGAAGGACTTTGGAACTTTGGTCTTGAAGATCCATTTGTTGTTAAGAGCTCTGTGGGATGTTGTGTAGGAGCTTGGAAGATAATGTTGAGAACAGTGCAGAAGATGGAGGCCTGGCTTGTGAAATTTCAGAGGGAAAATTAAAGACTCTTTTCAGGGCCATTGCTGTTTTGATTGTGAAGATTCTGTAGTTCTGGTTAGCTGGGGCTGAAGAATCAGCTGTGATTAACAAGATACCAGAACTACTGAAGCAAAAGCTTTGCATTACTGGGACTATTGATGCTGGTTAGCTGGAGCTAAGAAATTAGCGGTGATTAAGAAGAGACCAGCATCATTGAGGTGACATCTTCTGGGAAGTGTTTTCTGAGAGCACAGTGGCTGTGTTCCAGATATAGCCAAAGTTGTACCTTGTGCTGTGGCTGGACTTGGTAATGTGTAAGAGTCACCCAGGTGGTACTGGTTTTGAAGGCATGAAGGAGTTGAGCAGAACAGCTGAGGCTTGGCACTGTGAGAGGCCATGGAAGGCCATTGGTGAAAGTCCAGCCTCATTTGCAATTGATGGCCCAGGACTGAAGGGGTCATGCAGTGTTTTGGAGATGCCAGTACCATGAGATGACCACCAAGAACAGCAGCAGCAGTGGAGTACAGGCATCTGGAGCCTAGAGGATGACGCGTGTGCTACAAAGGGCCTGGCTGGAGAAGTGACCCAAGCCCTTGGAGGAGCCCAGAAGATTGTGAGTTGGATCCCAGACATTGGACAGTTGGAGATTGACTTTTGCTTTTGATTGTGACTGTGCCCTGATATTTTCCCTCTTGAAGGAAGAAACTGTTTTAGTGGAGCCCACAGTTAAGAGACTTTTAATTGTAAAAAGACTTTGAATTTTAAAAGAGATGGATATTTTAAAGAGATTGAAAATTTAAGAATATGTAAAGACTGTGGGACTTTTAAAGTTATTTAGAATGGGGATGAATAAGATTGTAAGGGTTGAGGCTTACTAGTGATGTTTTTGTGTGTCAAGTTGACAAGGGGTCAATTGTACTGGCTAGTTTTGTGTCAACTTGACACAGCTGGAGTTATCACAGAGAAAGGAGCTTCAGTTGAGGAAATGCCTCCATGAGATGCAATTGTAAGGCATTTTCTCAATTAGTGATCAAGGGGGAAAGGCCCCTTGTGGGTGGGACCATCTCAGGGCTGGTAGTCTTGGTTCTATAAGAAAGCAGGCTGAGCAAGCCAGGTGAGGCAAGCCAGTAAAGAACATCCCTCCATGGCCTCTGCATCAGCTCCTACTCCCTGACCTGCTTGAGTTCCAGTCCTGACTTCCTTTGGTAATGAACAGCAGCATGGAAGTGTAAGCCGAATAAACCCTTTCCTCCCCAACTTGCTTCTTGGTCATGATGTTTGTGCAGGAATAGAAACCCTGACTAAGACACATGCAGACAAAACACCTACACAAATTGGACAGACAGACAGACAGACATTTTCTTAATATAGAGGAACAATGACTGGGAGGGGGTCAGAGTGAACTTCAGTGGGCCCTAGTTCTATCCTGATGTAGTTGTGATCAACTAAGAGTCCTCTCCTCTCTGGGCCTCAGTTTCTTTATTAATGAATCTGAAGGTGGGGCTCCCAGTTGGTCCTTTCCCTGTGAATGTGGCATGACACGATAGAGATGCGCTATTTCCCATCAGCTCTACCTAAGCTGCTGTTCCCGCTTGGCATTGTGTTCCCAGCACCTGAAAGAACGCTGGTCAGGAAGGAGACACTCCATAGAGCCACATTGAGGCACCAAGGCACTCAGAAGAGCTGGGCATGGTGGGGCAGGCCTGCAATCCCAGCACACAGGCGGCCATCCTACTTTATCTGTTACTGTGACAGACCCCTTACTGAAAGCGACTTGGGGGGGGGGTTAACTTCATTTCACCCTTTCAGGTCACAATCTGTCACTGAGGGAGGACAGGGCAGGAACTCAATCCGTCCATGGAGGAATACTGCTTATTGGTTTGCTTCCTCTGGCCTGCTGAGCCACCTTTCTTACATTGACAAGCCTACCTGCCCAGGGATGGCACCGTCCACAGTAGTCTGGGCCCTTCCTGCCCAAATCAATTAGCAATCAAGCAAATGTCCCGCAGACTTGCCCACAAGTCATTCTAATGGAAGCAACTCCTTCATTGAGGTTTTCTCTTCCCACATCTGTCAAACTGACTGCCAGGGCTAAGGCAGAGCTAGAAGGATCAGGTATAAGAATGAAGCCTTACCTATACATCAAGCTTGAGGCCAGGATGCTACAGTACATTGTGCAGAGCTTTTGGGGCCACCTACTAAGACTTTGGCAGGGATTTGACATTGGGCTAGGACTAGGAAGTAGGCTCAAGATGAACACAGCTGAGGAATGTGTTCTTTGTATCTCGATGGGTCTGGTAAAGACCCTGAATACAGTAATCGTGGGACCTTTTTTAATGCTTTGTTTGTTCCTTACTACTCTGTTTGTGCCTTAGGACTGACCACAGGCTTGCATGTACCCATAATGTATAAAAGGAGACTGGAGAAAAATAAACCTGCTTCAGCCTCAGAACTGGCTGGAGTCATGTTAGAGTGTTGTCTAATTGCCTTTTTCTTATCAATCCTCACTCCCTCCCTTGAGACCCTGTTGACTGACTGAGCTGGCTTAGTCAATACTGGATGTCCAGTCTCAAAACAACAGCAAAGCCATCTTTAAAGAAGTTTTGCCAGGGCCAGGTGTGGTGGCACACACCTTTAATCCCAGCACTTTCAGCCCAGTGAGGGCTTGAAAGATGGCTCATTGCTTAAGAACTTGGTTGATTATTCTCTGATCCTCTTCCGGAGGACCTGGGTTCAGTCCCCAGCATGTGGCAGCTCACTATGGTCTGTAACTCTACTCCCAGGGGATCGAACACATACCTGGTGTACAGACACACATAAGCAGAACACCTATTCATATAAAATAAAAATAAAGGTTAGAAAACATTTTTTAAAAGTGGAATGGAGAAATGGCTCAGTGGTTAAGAGCTCTGGCTCCTCTCCCACAGGACTTGGGTTCAATTCCTCACACCCACATGGTGTCTCACAACTGTCTGGAGAAGGGTGTCTGACACCCTCACATACACACAAGCAAAACACCAATGTGCATAAGATAAAATATTTTTAAAGAGGAAGATGGCTTAGCAGTAAAGCACTTGCTACCAAGCCTGACAGCTTCTGAGTTTGAGCCCCAGGATCCATACAGTGGAAGGCGAGAATTGACCCCTGCACCTTGTCCTCTGTCCTCTACATGTGCACTATGGTGCACACACACAAAATAAGTACAAATTAAAATGTCTGATAAATATAAGTGTCTGAGAAGGACTGGTAGTGTAGGTCAATGGTAGCATTTGCCCGATATACATGAGATCCTGGTTCAATCACCAGTACCATGGGAGGGAGAGAGAAGAGGAGGAAGAGGAAGAGGAAGGGGAGGTGGAAGGAGGGGAGGGAAGGATCAGGACAAAGACAAGGAAGATGAAGAAAGAAAGGAGAGGGGAGAGAGAAAAGGCCTGTACCTAAATGGTTTGTCTAACATCACTCATCTAGGATTATCGACAAGAAAAACAATCATGAGAAAGAGTTGAATAAATGAATTCAGGTTTTCCCTAAATACTGTCCAGTGTCTCCTGACAAAGGCCTTGGCTCCTAGTGCAGTATTGCTTTCTCCTGAGTGCCCACTGCAGAATGGGAATACTGGAGGTTAAGCCTCCAGGACCTGTCATTGCCAGCCAAGGCAAGTCCTACTCCAGGAAGGTTTCCTTCAGCCTCCTTGCTGATGGGTGTGGCCAGGGGTCACTTCCACCTGCTTTGTAGAATGCATGCCTCACAAGGCAAGTAGTGGACATGCCTGCTGTGGGCTGTGGCATTTGACTCCTGGACTTCCTAAATCTTCAGTAGGGCTAAGTAATGACATCTGTGATCTGAGGCTCTGTCTGCCGGCTAGGACAAGAGCTGCACTCTGTGATGATGCTTCCTGCACCAATTAGCAATCAAGAAAATGTTCCAAACATGTACCCACAAATCAGTCTAATGGAGGCCTGAACGCACTGTGTAGACCCAGCTGGAAGCCCACTGCAGGCTAGAAGTCAGGGTACCAGAAATACAAGTGTCCTGTCTTTGTTTGTGTTCTCCTCAAACAGACCAGAGAGAGAGAGAGAGAGAGAGAGAGAGAGAGAGAGAGAAGAGAGAGAGAGACCTGAGTGTGATTGCAAAGAGACTTTTTTTGAGACAATTGCAGGAGACCTCACTGTAGTGGGAAGTGAGAACAAAGGAAAAATAAAATAACTTTAATAAGGGATGTTACTTGGGTGGGGACTGCGTTGCCTCTGTATGTGCAAGTGTGTTTGCACATATGAACAAGTGTAAATATGTGTGTGTGTGCATTTGAACACATGTGTGCATAGGCCAACCTCAGGTGTTGTTCCTCAGGCACCACCCACCTTGTAGGACAATCACTAAGTCAGCTTTTTTCTCACAGGTCTGAGATGGGCATTGAACTCTAGTCTTCATGTTCATGTGGTAGGCATTCTACTGACTGAGCTTTCTCCCAGCCCCTAAGGGATACAACTGAACCCTCATGATACTGAACAATTTTAGAAGATGGCATGGGATATGCCGTGGAGTCAACTAGGTGAAGTTTTGTGCATGCACCCTACCTACCCGGTTAGCATTGGCTGCAGGACTCTTCTGGGGCTGACACATGCTGACACATTTGCCTTTGCTAAGTATGCAGACATTCTTAGTAGGCAACCTTGCATATGCAGAGGCGAATGCCAAAGGCATATGAACACAGCCTGGATACATAAATGGCTGGTTGAGAGTCATCTTACTCAACAAAAAAGAGCTCCCTTTGCATTGTAAGCCATGAACTCTTGAGTATCAGAGACTCATAGGCTTCGATTACAAACCCAGGGACTTAGAGCTCTAGAGCAGTGGTTCTCAACCTTCCTAATTTCTGTGCCCCTTTACTACAGTTCCTCATGTTGTGGTGAGCCCCCCTCCCCCAACCATAAATTTATTTCATTGCTATTTCATAACTGTAATTTTGCTACTGTTATGAATCATAATATAAATATCTGACGTGCAGGATATTTGATATGTGACCCCCAATAGGGTCACAGTCCACAAGTTGAGCTGTCTACTCCAGGCTGTGAGAATACAAGAATTATGGCTCCAGACTTGAACAACCCATGGCTCTAAGCCCTAAGAACTAGAGGCTTATTTTATTCCAAGGCTTCCAATCCAGGGTCGGTCCTAGGTGCCCAGGTCAGAAGTAAATGTTCTGGGCCTTGCCAGCAGTCCAGCCCCAGTAGTTGCTCCTACAACTTTGGGCCTCCACATTGGAACCTCAGCACTTAACTCCTGACAGCGCTCAAGACACAGCGCCAGACACAGGGGCTGTCAGCTCTTGCTTTGGGCTCTTTGTAGAATCTCTCCTTCTTTCACCTCAGCTTTCCAGAATGGAAATTCCTGACTGCTCTCCAAAACTCTTCAGTTGCCGTGTCTCAGTGCTGCTGGGGGGGGGGGGGTTTCACCCATAGGAACCTTTTTGTTCTTTAGGCAACCAGCTTAACCCACTCTGTTCATGATAAAGACCACACAGACAATTTTTAAAAAAAAACTAAAAAACTAAAAAAAAAAAAAAAAAAAACCAAAAAACCAAAAAACCAAACCACTCAATAGAAGTCTTTGCTGGACCTAATGTTGCAGCACTGGGAAGCAGTTCTGGGAAGAGAAGTCTCCTCAACTGACCTGACAAGGCTGAGAAGCAGCCTGCTTGAAAAGCTGGGGAAGGAGAATCACACACTTGCTTGGATCATAGCTCCACCCATCAGGCTGTAGCGTTCACTGCCTCCATCAGTCAACCAATCTCACACACGAGACAACCAGAAACATATGAACCAACCGCACAGCCCTGCATTGCATAAACCATCGGCTTTTTGCTGAACTGCTGGGAAAGTGTTTCCCTCCTGTTCTAAATACAAATAGCTGCAGGGTGAGCAGGGCCACCTCAAGTTCTTGCCTGGAAGAGTCTCCCTAAGCTGCCTGGAGCCAGGCCTCCTGAAGTGGGAGCTATCGCTTCAGTAGCATCGCTGGTGTCCTTCCCGCTTGAATGCTGGCTCCTTAGTGTGATGGTTGAGTGTTCAGAATAGCTGGGTGGTCTGCTTAGCCAACAGCTCCCAGCTCATAGCAGCCAGGTAAAGGGGAAGGGTCTATCAGCTGTCCTTTGAGGAGCAGTATTTTTTTTTTTTTTTTAGTGTAAAAACCTTTGAAATTAATATTTGACAACATTCAACTTATAACTTCTTTGGAGTAGCCCCGCAGCAGGAACACAGCAAGAGCAGCTAGTCACACTGCATCCACCGTCAGGACACAGAGAGAAAGATGAATGCTGGGGCTCCACACTCTTGCTACTTTGTATTCAGTCTGAAACATTCAGAGCAGGTGTTCCCTCCTCAGTTTCCTTTGTAAAGGGGTGCTAACAATCCATCTCCCTAGATGGTTTCTAGTGCAGCTGAGAAAGTGAAGGTTTATAAATTTAACATCCATGAAGGTATATATGGTATGTGAAGGTATATAAGGTATATATGAGGGCTGGAGGAATGGCTCAGCAGTTAAGAGCACTGAATGCTCTTCCAGAGGTCCTGAGTTCAATTCCCAGCAATCACATGGTGGCTCACAACCATCTATAATGAGATCTGGTGCCCTTTTCTGTCTGGTGTGCTGGAACAAATAAATAAATTAAAAAAAAAGAAAAGAAAAGAAAAGAAAAGAAAAAGAAAAAAAAAAGAATTTGCTAAAAAAAAAAAAAAAAAGGTATATATGAGGACTGGAGAGATGGCTCAGAGGTTAAGAGCACTGACTGCTCTTCCAGAGGTCCTGAGTTCAAATCCCAGCAACCATATAGTGGCTCACAGCCATCTGTAATGGGATCAGATGCCCTCTTCTGGTGTGTCTGAAGAGAGCAACAGTGTATTCACATACATAAAATAAATAAATCATTTAAAAAAGGACTATAAGGTATATATGATAACACAGAGTACTTGTTAGTTTTCAGTTGCAATAAGACACCCATGACCAAAACCTACTTAAGGAAGAAAGGGCTTATTTCAGGGCATGGTACTAAAGGGGTTGTTGGGGTTTGTTTTTCAGTGTGAAGTGTCCCCTGTAGGTCCCTGTATTTGAACACTTGTTCTCCGCAGGTGACCTGGTTTTGGAAGATTGTGGGAATTTCAGAAGTGGAGCCTCATTGGAGGAAGTGGGTCATGGGTGAGGCAGATCAGAGATGGGGACCTGAGGTTTTAGAGCTGGACCCCAGTTCCTAATCATTCTCTCTGATTCCTGACTGCAGATGCAATGTGACCAGCAACCTTCAGACCCTGCCCCAGTGCTCTCCTGGCCATGCCAGGCTGGATCCTCTCAGGCACTTTGTCACAGCAACAAGAAAAAACAGCTGATACATATGGCAGAGTGGAGGGGGCGAGGCCTGTTGACAATTAGGGCTAATGACAACTCCATTTCCTGGCATGTTAAAGAGAGGCTTAGAAATCAAATACCAAAGAGGAGATCAAGCAGGTTGACTCTGAGGGGGAAAGGGCTTTAGGCTTTGATCTTGATTACATTTAGATCTTGATTAAGTTGGGTAATGCTGGGGGCACACGGCCTTAGGCTGACCAATTACTGGTCAGCTCACACTAAATTCATGCCTAGATCTCAGGAAGGGAAAAAGCCACTTTCATCCCAGCACCAATTATAGGTTTTATTATTACTCTGCGGTGAACCAGAACCTCCCAGGAAGCCAAGCTGTGGAGGTAGTGAAGGGCTGTTTATCATCTACAAAAAGGATGTCCCCACACACTACAGTCAGTGACAGGAGAAAGCGTGTCCCGTAGGATGTGGACTGCTGAATGGTGGCGGGTGCAGTTTCAGGCTCTCTCCCTTGAAGATCTCAAACTTCCAGGGTGGGATGGGAAGAGATTAAGGAGATGCTTTCTATTCTCTGTTCCTCATCCCCAGCCATGACAACTGATGATAAATTCATTCAATCTACTTGATTCTCATCTTGGAGGAAGAACAATCAGTTCCCTGTGGGGATAATCAGGCTTATGTAAACTTTCGAAATAGTCTGTAGATGCTTCATGCGTCTTGACAGACAGGATCTTAGGATAAGAAGGAAACACAACAGGCTGGAGAGAGGTGTGGTTCTGTAGTTTAAAGGGGCACACAGACATGTGGGTCTTCCCTGCAACCTCACTCCAGGCCTGCCTCCAAAGCCAATGGGGGGGTCCCCTTGATGAGGCTTGAGAGTAACCTGGGTTGGCAAAAAGGAATCTCTCTCTCTCTCTCTCTCTCTCTCTCTCTCTCTCTCTCTCTCTCTCTCTCTCTCTCTCTCTCTCTCAAGACAGGGTCTTTTCTGTGTATCCTGGCTGCCCTGGAACTCACTCTGTGGACCAGGCTTGCTTCAGATTCTCAGAGATCTGCCTGCCTCAGCCTCCCAAGTGCTGGGATTAGGGGCACGTGCCTCTACCACCTGGCAGGAAACAATTTCTTAAGGCAGCCACTTCACATCCTTCCTGATTGATCTGGAGTATCTGCTTCATAATTAGTCTGTAAGAAAGACAATTTTTCCAGCCTTGTGGCACAAACCTGTAATCCCAGCCACTTAAGAAGCTGACATGAAGATCAGGTTCAAGGCCTACCTGAGCTGTATAAGAAAGGCAAATTTAAGAATTATTATTCAAAAGAATAGAAGTTGTTAAAAAGCTAGGCATGATGGTGCATGCTTATAATCTCAGCGCTTGGGTGGTACAAGCAGGAAAATCAAGTTTAAAGTCATCCTCGGCTTTATAGCAAGTTCAAGGCCAGCCAAAGCTATACAAGAGCCTGCCTTAAATTAATAATAATAATAATAATAATAATAAAGTTAATCAGTTACAGTAAAATTTTAGGGCATTTGTTTGAGCAAAACAATTCATGAATCAGACAGCACCAAACTACTAGTTGTTCAGAGGCTGAGAGGTACCAGGGGAAGCCTTTGCTAAGGGTCTAGGAATCAGGAAAAAGGAAACACTTGATTGGCTAAATGGGAGGCGTTAGTGAGTGGACGAGGACAGTGTCTGATAACTTGAATGAGCGTTTTGGTTTTCCACTTCTATTAGGTTAGGTTTTATTTTGCCTGTGCAGGAACCTAAAGCTCTGGTGTCATCTCAGCCCAAAGACCGATTAATCTGCTCACGTGCAATGCTAGAATGCAACCTACATGTGCAAACATGCTGGGGAAACACTCTACCACTAAGCTACATCCCCAGGCACCAATTTTTTTAAACTTTAGCTATTTATTATTATTTTTTTGTGCATGCATGTGTAAGCACATGTGTGAGCACAAAAGCAAGCACTACAGTGTGCAGGTAGAGATTAGATGACAACTTTGTTGATTTTTCTCCTTTTCCCTTGACCTGGTGTCTTAGTTACTGTTCCTTTGCTGTGAAGAGATACCATGACCATGGCAAATAGTATAGAAGAAAGCAGTTTTTAAATTGGGGCTGGCTTACGGCTTTAAAGGGTTAGTTCATGCTCACCCCAGCAAGAAGCAGGTAGGCATGGCAGTAGAGCAGTAGCTGAGAGTTTACAACCACATCTGAAGACAGGAGGCAGAGAGAGAGAGAGAGAGAGAGAGAGAGAGAGAGAGAGAGAGAGAGCGCACCTGGGTTGGCTTTTGAAACCTTAAAGCATGCCTCTAGTGACACCCATTCTTAACAAGGCCAACTGCACATAATCCTTCTCATCCTATCAAAGAGTTTCACTCCCTGGTAACTAAGCATTCATAAATATGAGCCCGTGTGGGTAATTCTTCTTCCCCGCCCCTCCCCCCCAAACAGGGTTTCTCTGTGTAGCCCTGACTGGCCTGGAACTCAGAGATCTACCTGCCTCTGCCTCCAGAGTGTTGAGATTAAAAGTAGGTACCACCACCGTCTGGATCCTATGTGGGTAATTCTTTTTCAAACCACCACAGGCTTCCAGCATTTCTGAGGGCACTACTTCTTCTCCCACCCCCACCCCCCACCCCCAAGTGAGGCCAGGGACTATTGAATCGACAGCATTCCAAACTTCATAGGCATTGAAGCTTTTAATCAGTGATCAGCCTAAGCAGAGAGATTCTTCCCTGAAACTGTCATTCACAGGAGAACCTCATCATTTAAGCACGACTGTGACGAGACCACAGACTCCTTGATGATGGTGAGTAGTACAGATGGAAAGGATCTTTCTAGATCTGAGCTCGTTTACCTGGGGGACAGGACATGTTTTCATGGTCACTATAGCACTCTTCAACCTAGACAGACTGCACAGGGTGGACCTGGTGGCCGCTCAAGCATGAGCCCTTCAGCCTTCCCTTACTGACCACTGCTTCCCTGGCTTGCCACTGTAACACGTCCCCAGCCTTAGCACAGCTGTCACAATGTTAAAGGCACCATTCTGATCTTTAAACCCAGAGCTGTGCCATCCCTCGGCTGGTCCTGGGTGGTATAAGAAAGCTGGCTGAGCAAATCGGGGGAATAAGTCAGTAAGCAGAGATCCTCATGGTCTCTGTTTCAATTCCTCCAAGTTCCTGCTTGAGCTCCTGCCCTGCCTTCCCTCAATGATGGGCCTATAAACTAAGTAAACTTTTTCATCTCTGTCTTAGATACGGTTTGGTTTCATTGCTGTGAAGAGACACCATGACCAAGGCAAGTCTTATAAAGGACATTTAATTGGGACTGGCTTACAGGTTCAGAGGTTCAGTCCACTATCATCAAGACGGGAGCATGGCAGCATCCAGGCAGGCTTGGTGCAGGAAGAGCTGAGAGGTCTACATCTTGTTCCAAAGACAATCAGGAGAAGACAGGCTTCTAGAAAGCTAGGAGGAAGGTCTCAAAGCTCACCCCCACAGTGACACACTTCCTCAGTTACAGTCAAGAAGGACACCTCTGCTTTGAGCCTCAGGTGACATTATTAACTTGTAGGTTGCTGGAAGCTAGTGGTCTGCTAAGCTAACAGATTCCCAAAAGTTCCACCTGGTAGTCACAAAGATTTGAGGCCAGACCTAGAGGTGGGAAAGAGTCTTTTAGGAAGTTTAAGGCAGCTCAAGATAAGTTGTGATTGACTGTGGACTGGCAATATTCCAACCGTACCACAATCCCGGCAGCCCAGTTAATCAGCCTTGTAGAAAGTTCAGGGTAGATTGAGGTTTCTTTCCCCCAAACATCCCTTTTTTCTCAAATGTCACTGTGCCACGTTTAGGGTTGTCTTTTCCTGTACCCCATCATGTGGTACTGTAAGGAGTAGTGGGGCACTGACAAAGCATAGAGGCCACCCTTTCTGTCCAAACCTGAAGCAACACACTAGAATTGTAAGATGACTAACCAGGAAGCTGTTATTTCTTTTCTTGCTTCTGTTACTTCTGGGAACAAAGAAGCCCCTCAGGCGGAAGGCGATGACAGAGTAAGACGCAAAGCAAAAGGCTTGTTCTTACATCATCCGTAAGTGTGGGTAGGATGTGCATGCGTGTCTGGAGAAATGGAATGAGCTGGGCAGACTTGACTCCTGTCGTCAGTCCTAGCACTCGGGCAAAGGCAAGAAAACTGTTGTGAGTGTGAGGCCAACCTGGGCTACATAGCTATTCCTAGGCTATACAGTGAGAATCTCATGAAAGAGGAAGAGGAAAGGGTGGATGACAGGAAGGAAGGGGAGGATATCTGAGTTAGCTTCAAGTACTATGTCCACTGTTTTAGTCAGAAAAAAAAATATGGACGCACAGCCACACAGTGTGAGTTGTTTAACTATGGTGGGTTGACATGTGAATTAAGTGTACTCCCATTTGCTTTTAAAAGTGGAATATAAAGATGAACAGTAGAATGTAAACCAATAATTTGTTTGACCTTGATGCAGGATGATATTAAATAACAAACACTATAAGAGAAGTTGTGGCACAGAGCAAAAGGCATTCTGCTTCGGTTCTTCGTGTGGTTCTGTTTTGATCTCCAATTCTCTCTCTCTCTCTCTCTCTCTCTCTCTCTCTCAGTCTGTGTGTGTGTGTGTGTGTGTGTGTGTGTGTGTGTGTGTGTGTAGAAGCCAGAGAACAACCTTGGGGTATTGTTTCTCTTGTGTCACCAGACCCACAGACCCACCGATCCATCTGCCTGTTTCTCCCATCAGGGATAGCAAGTGTCTACTGCCACACACTGCTTTTCTTACATGGGTTCTGAGAACTGAACTTGGGTCCTTATGTGTCACTGGCTGAGCCATCCCCAGCCCCTTCTTTGTACTTTGTGAGATCTTGTCAGCTCAAACTGGATGCAAACTGTTGATTCTCCTGTTTTAGTCTCCCTCCTCATGCTGGGGTTATAAGCATGAACCATATTGCCCACTGATTCAGTATTTTAATGACACTTCCTTTTCTGTTATTTCAACCAAATGCAGCACATCATTTCACTTTGTAATGACTCCACAAATTAAAGCTCAGCTCTATGGACAAGTCAGACTGGGGCTACCACAGGCATTCCCAGCAAAGGAGAGTGCAGCTGCTAACTGCTTGAATCTCTCCGCTACGATGTGAACTACTAACTGTGGACTTGTTTTTTTGTTTGTGTTTTTCTTTTGTTGGTTTTGGTTTTTGTTTGTTTGTTTGTTTTTTTAAGATTTATTTATTATTATATAAGTACACTGTAGCTGACTTCAGATGCACCAGAAGAGGGCGTCAGATCTCATTACAGGTGATTGTGAGCCACCATGTGGTTGCTGGGATTTGAACTCAGGATCTTCCAAAGAGCAGTCAGTGCTCTTACCCGCTGAGCCATCTTGCCAGCCCTATTTTTAGTTTTTTTGAGACACGGTTTCTCTGTGTAGTCCTGATTGTCCTGGAACTTGCTCTGTAGACCAGGTTGGCCTTGAACTCAGAGATCTGCCTGCCTGTGCTTCCCAAGTGCTGGGACGAAAGGTGGATGCCACCATTCCCAGTGATAACTGTGGAGTCTCCATTGAAGAGACAATGGTGCCCACATTATAGAGGCGTGTGTGTGTGTGTGTATGTGTGTGTGTGTGTGTGTGTGTGTGTGTGTGTGTGTGTGTGTAAGTAAAATAAGAATGTAGCAAGATAGATATTGTACAGGACTATTCTCAAAGCCAAACAACTGCCATTTTGGGACATTCCATCATGCCTGTTTACAAAACATTATCCCAGCTGGGCTTATTAGCTGTTTACAACACTCTCAAGGGTGTCACAGAGGGTCACTGGAATATTTTACTTTTCCATATCACCTGCTGCATGCAACTCTTCCCTCTGTGGTAGCCTTGGTGAGAGGCTAGAGTAATAGACCAGGGAAGACTGAAGGAGTGGTACTCCGTCTACCTGGCTATGGGAAAGCTGCCACCTTTGCTAGGTAAAGACTTTCCAGTAAGGCCTTTTAGGGGAGGGGCATCCACACCCTTGTAGGCAACCCCTCGCTTACACTCTGTAAGTTCAATAAATCCATTGATTCCCCAGAGTAAACTCTGGTGGACTCTCACCTCAACTTGTAGGCACTTTAGGAAGAAGAGTAGACCTTGTTTATGTCTTCCCCTAGGAGATAATTTTAGTAAAAACACAATCGTTTCTATGTATGTTGTTTACCTCGTCATTTAAAGGCAGAGGTAAGCAAAGATGACTCTAAAAGGGAGATGAGGTACTGAAGGATGGGGAGTCTTAGCTGACACAGAGGAGAGAGTAAATTATGCTAGGATGTTCTAGCAGAGCAGGGACCCCATCTATCTTGGTCACTATTGTGGCTCTGGCGTGTGGAATGTTGCCTGGACATTCAGAGGATGAAGGGTGGTGTTTCCATGGGAGCAGGACATTGGAGGGAAGAATAGAGTCTGGGGGTGGGAGATTCCTGTCCTTGGCTCCCAAGGCAGGCTCCTCTCAAGCTCAACACTGGGGCCTTGGAGGAACAGGAGATCAGGGCTGGGAGGGTCCAGATGCATACAGGGAGTGTGGCTATATGGACCCTCAGGGCAGATGGTGTGTACCCAGACACACACACACACACACACACACACACACACACACACACACACACTAAATTAATAAAATGCAATTTTGAAAAAAAATTAACACAGGCTAGAGAAATAACTCAGTTTTTAAGAGCATTGGCTGCTCTTGAAAAGGAACCACGTTCAGTTCCCATTATCCACATAAAGGCTTACAACCATTTGTAACTTCAGTTCTAAGGGATTTGATGCCCTCTTTTGGTCTCTGTGGGTACTGCATACATGTGGTGCACATACATACATGCAGGCAAACCACAGTCATTTTCATAAAATAAATCTTTTTTTAAAGAAATGAAAACAAAGGAAAAGTAAAACAGCTCACAAAAGCTTCAGTAATAAAATTAGCAGGCTTCAACGACTAAAGTCTATGGCACATAAATACCTAGTTTTAAGATCATTTTAGTTTTTTGTTTTGCTTTGTTTTGTGAATGAATGTTTTGCTGCATGTACGTCTATATACCTCTTGCGTGCTTGGTGCCTGTAGAGTCCAGACGAGCTGTCAGAGCCTCTGAAACTAGAGTCATGAATGGTTATAAGCCACCTTGTAAATGCTGGGAGTCATACCTAGATCTTCCTGAAGAGTAGCCAGTGCTCTTAAGTGCAGAGCAGTCTCTCCAGCACCTTAAATTATGTTTTAAAAACAACTAGAATAAGAAAGGACAATTCAGAAGGAAGAAAGTGAGGACTAGAGAGATGGCTCAGTAAGAAAGAGCACTTGCTGGGCAGACATGAGGCCCTGAGTTCAAGTGCCCAACACATACATTCTTTAAAAAGTCAAGTGTAGCCATGTGTTTGGCTGCAACCTCAGCACTGGGCTGCAGGAGAGCTGAGAAAGGAGGAGCAATGGAGTTTGCTGTCAGCTTAGCTCTGGGCTCAGTGAGAGACTCTGTCTCAGAGGAATAAGGGAGAGAGACAGAACAGGACACCTGGCATCCTCCTCCGGCCTCCATGGGCACACACAATCACAGTGTGTGTGTGTGTGTGTGTGTGTGTGTGGTTTGAATATGCTTGCCCCAGGGAGTGGCACTATTAGGAGGGGTGGTCTTGTTGGAGTGGGTGAGGTCTTGTTCGATGAAGTGTATCACTGTTGGGATGGGCTTTGAGATACATCTCCTAGCTGTCTGGATGACAGTCTTCTCCTATTTGCAGTTGGATCAAGATGTAGAACTCTCCTCTCCTTCTCTAGAACCATGTCTGCCTAGATGCTGTCAAGCTTCTGTCCTTGATAATGACAGGCTGAAGTTCTGAACCTGTAAGCCAGTCTCAATTAAATGTTGTCCTTATAAGAGTTGCCTTGGTCATGGTGTCTGTTCACAGCAACAGAACCCTAACTAAGACAGTGTGCATACAACATGCACACTGAAGAAAACTATATTTGTGGTAGATATTGAGAGAGATGTCAGTTTGTCTTAGTGACTTTTCTATTGTTGTGATAAAATGCCTTAACTAAGGCAACTTAAAGAGAGGAGGATTTATTTGGACTTATGGTTCCAGATGGATACGAATCCATCACCACATGGTAGAGGAAATATAGCAGCAGGCAAGCATTTTAACAGGAGCAGCAGCTGAGAGCTCCTATCACAAACACAAAGGCATCTGAAAACTCAAAGCCCGCTCTCAGCTACGTACTTCATTCAGCAAGGCCACACCTCCTTATCCTCCAGATGGCTCCATTAACTGGGGAATCAAGAAATCAAACATCTGAGCCTATGGGGGACATCCTCATTTGAAATGAAGACGGAATAGCATTCTACACCTTCTAATGGAAAGCAATCCTGTTACTAAAATCCCTTCTCTAGGAGAAAGGTAAATAATGTCTACCCTCTCCCAAAGACCCCAATGACAAACCAAGGTACACTTCCACAAAGTTCAACCCCAGGCAATCAATACACTTATTTTACTTATTTACGGAGCTCTGGGTGAGAGGTTACAGGTGCCCTTAAAGCAGCCACCCTGCATCCAGCCTGCATGATGGTTTCCCCATGGCTGCTAGAAGAAACACCCTGACCTTATCTCTCTTCTAGAGCAGAAGTTCTCAACCTTCCTAATGCTGTAACCCTTTACTGTAGTTCCTTGTGTATTAAACCAAAAACTTATTTCACTGTTACTTCATAACTGTGATTTGGCTACTGTTATAAATCATATGATCAGGTTTGCTCTAGACTTTCTCCAGGACCACATGACATTAGGACAAATTGTATATAATTGACTGGGAGTGGTGTCTGGATACTCAGGTAAAGGTCCCATCTCCTATCTCCCTTCTTTTATGAGGGATGATGGCCCAACAGCTCCTAAAAATGGTGGTAGTTTGGCTTATTTGAACAACAAATGTTATGGCCACACCTGATTCTGAAGAAATTAGGGAAAAAAAAAACAAGAAGAAGAATGAAAGCTGTAGTATGTATGTAACCCTTTTGAAAAAAACCTGTACTGAGAATTATGAACTTGGGCTAGAGATGACTCAATGGTTAAGAGCACTGGCTGCTCTTACAGGAAACTCAGGTTTAATTCCTAGCACCTTCATGGCAGCTCAAACTCATCTGTAACCCCAGTTCTGGGACTTCAACGCCCTCTCCTGAACTCCATGGGCACCAGACATATGTGACACACAGACATATATACAGGCAAGGCATTCATATACATAAAATAAAAATATAGGTTAAAAATTTAAATGAATACCTAGTTATAATGTGTGCTATGAAATAAAGAGTCTCACCAACTTTCACAATACAGGAGAGGTACGATGTTAGACATGTTCCTCTGCAGAAGAGTAAAATTCAGGGAAGGACCACTTTGGATGATGTGGTGGTTTGAATAGGTTTGGGGCCCATGGATTCATGTGTTTGAATGCTTGGCCATAGGGAATGGCACAAGTTGTAGCCTTGTTGAAGGAAGCGTGTCACTGTGTAGGTGGGCTTTGAGATCTCCTGTGCTCGGGCTCTGCCCAATGTGGAATGGCACTCTCCTCCTGGCTGCCTGTGGAAGACAGTCCCCTTCTGCTGCCTGTGGATCAAGATATATAGAACGCTTGGCTCCTCCAGCACCAAGTCTGCCTGCATGCTGCCATGCTTCCCATCTCTGAGACCGGAAGCCAGCATTAGTTAAATGTTTGCCTTTATAAGAGTTGCTTTGGTCATGGTGTCTCTTCCTAACTAAGACAGACGATGTAAGCCAAACAAATGCGGATGGGGGCAGAGAGGTGTCTGTATAAGAACTGAGTTTGCATAGACTTTTGTCTGTGGACCCTGTAATCAACTAATCCCCTATGGATACCAAGGGATTACTCTATGGTCTTTCTTACATAGGATCTCATACATCCCAGGGTGGCTCAAACTCAATAGTGCTAGCAGAGAATAACCTTGAACTTTTGATCCTCCTGCCTCCACCTCCCCAGAGCTAGAATTACAGGTGTGTGTGCTCAGAGTTGAACCAGGGCTTCAGACTTGGAAGGCAAGCTCTCTCCCAACTGAGCCATATCCTCAACTCCATGGCTGTTTCCTATGTAGAGTTTGGCTTTGATTTTGTTTAACAATTATTATTATGTTAATTTATTTATTGTATGAGTATGTTCTTATAATGGTGTGTGTATAGAGATCAAAGCAAGGATGGGGGGTGGGCACACATTCCATGAGAATGTGTGGAGACCAGAAGACGTATTTCCAGGACTTTCCAGAGTTTCTTTTTTTCTGTCATGTGCATTCCAGGGTTCTCTGTGAGTTCTGTGTCTCAGGTCACTGGGCTTGATGACAATTGCCTTTATCCACTGAGCCATGTCTTCCTCCTCTGTATATTCCTAATATTCTTCATAGTAAATTAACATCAGCAATGCCATAAACTAAAAAGTAGACCTATACCTTTGCTGAATCAATTCTACCAAGTTTCCTGAGTTGCCTCCAACACTGCCAAATCATTTTTAAGGGCTCAGTTTTCTTTCTCTCCTTCTTTTTTTTTTTAATTAATTAATTTTATTTATATGAGTACACTGTAGCTGTCTTCAGACAGACCAGAAGAGGGCATCAGATCTTATTACAGATGGTTGTGAGCCACCATATGGTTGCTGGGAATTGAACTCAGGACCTCTAGAAGAGCAGTCAGTGCTTTTAACCACTGAGTCATCTCTCCAGCTCCAGGGCTCAGTTTTCTCATGATTTTTGGTTTTGCCTGGTTGTTTTTATTATTTGGGAACTTGAAGATGTTTTTGCATTTATGGGTAGATAATACAAGCCACGGGATATGTGTGAAGGTTAAAGGACAATTAGTGGGAGTCATCCTCCCTCTCCATGTGCGTCCCAGGGATCCAACTCAGATCATCAGGCCTGACAGCAAGCACCTTTACCAGTTGTCCCGTCTCTTTTAGTTGTTGTTGTTGTTGTTTGCTGGGAACTGAACCACGAGCCTTGGACATGGTAGTCAAGTGAGACTGCTGTGTAAAAGAATTTGTTTCCTGAACAGTGTCTGGGGTATGAGTAGCTTGGCCAAAGGGAGAAGCAATCAATGTCATACTCTCAGTAAAGACCAAACCGTGCTACCAAAAGCGACTGGACTGCTCATGGCTGTAAACTTCATTTTCATATCAATCATGCCCTCCTCTTGTCCAGTTGGCCAACTCATTTTTTCAGGGTCCTCTGCAGAAGCAGGCTGGTTACCAGCTGCTGGAGAAAACTGCCAGGTCTGGCCTGTAGGGTGTGACTGTAGGAGACTTGGATGGTCATGGGCAGGCTCTCCTGATGAGCCTTCCAGAAGTTTTGTTGACGCCAAAGTGAAGGTCAGCAAGATGTTTTACCTGGTAAGGACACTGGCCTGAGTTCAGTCCCAGGACCCACATGCTGGAAGGAGAGAATTGGCCGCCCCAAGATGTCTTCTGGCCTCCATACACGAGTTGAATGGGCCTCCCCTCCCCCACCCCTGCTGCTTGCACACAAAAATAGATAAATAAATGTCTCAAAAGTTTTAAAGAGGTCAAAGTGAGATAGGATAATAACATCAGACCACATCTTCCACCCACATGACATATTTATAATTCCTTAAGAAAAGTACCGAGGAGCCCAAAACTCCCCATATTACCCCCTTGAAGCCAATTTCCCACTGACTTAATACTCAGTATGGGTGATCAGCTTTGAATAAATCATGCTACTGCTCTAATGTACCTGGCATGAAATATTCAGAGACGTTAATGCATTTTGCCTTAAGCTATCAACACAGCCTTTGTCCAAATCTGTGGTGAGCTTTGGTTCTGTTATCTTTGTTCCTTTGTATATATCAGATGTAGAGTGCAGGCCGAGGGTTCCAGGAAGAGAGATCAGGCAATCAGCTCCCTACAGGTGCAGCTATGCCAGGCAGGGATAAATGATAAGTTGAGTGGCCAGAGTCCCGGCTTGGAGTCACGGACTCCTGAGCCCTGCTCCCGATATACTGACCACCTTGAACGACTCGTGCAGACTTGTCAGGGAAACACGGATTGGAATACAATAGGACATCTTTCCCGGCCCTTCCCTGACTGTAAGCATTGAAAGTGTTTGGAGCCACGCAAAGGGGGTCAAGACCATAGAGACTGAGAATAATATTCAATTCACTAAGCAAAGTGTGACTCTGCCAGGAACTTCTCTCAGTGCAGGGAAGAAGGCCCAGCTCAGACAGCTTGCTGGTAGAGAAATAACTAATAGTCTGTAAGTCATGCTTGGAAGCTGTGGTCTTGACTGGCAGACAGTGAGCGTGAGGAGAGTCTGAAGAGCAAGCTGGCGAAGTTGGCAACACTAAGCCCACTACCTCAGACCTGCTGGCCATGGCCCTTGTGATCTTATGATGGCTTTTAGGCTATAGTGTTAACAAGTGATCACTGGTATGAGGCGCTGTCTTGCTTCCCTATTCCCAGCCAGCACTCCACCTAATGGAGTCTTGTCTCCCACCCTCCATTAAGACCTAACCTGAGGGGGCTTGAAAGCAAAGGCAAGGGCAGCTTATTTAATTCCACAAAACCCTCCCTGTCTCCTTCTTAACTCAGCCAGTGACTGAGAACAATTGGCTTGAAAGAGAGCTAGCCCTCTGAGCTCTGTGGAGTCCCAGTTCCTTCCTGTCTTCCCCATGGGGAGTGTTGACCTCCCTCCCTCTCATCATCCTCAGGTCCACTGAGATCCTTCTGTGCCCGCCCTGGGAGCATCTTCCTTCTGTGCCTGCCCTGGAAGCATCTTTCCCTGGCATTTTGCACCAGCTCCATTTCAATCTGGGACCTGATGACTTGCTCTGCTTCCCCACCTGCGAAGTTCTCTGCATTGCCTGCCTGCATCCCATGAGGTTGGCCGTATGCAGCCCCTTAGCAATCCAAAGCCCAGGAGGAGTATGGGAGAAAGCCCCAGAACTCAGGCTAGCTCTAGACACTATTCAGATACCTCAGTACATGGGTTTTTTGTTCAACTAATGTTTCCCATCCTTCTCCACCAGGACGGCGATGATGGGGTGGGAACTTGTACAGACACATTTCTGTGTCACTAGTTGGCAGCCTGTTTGGTTCTACTAATACAGGGAGACGAGAAGACTGACTCCCGGGAGACTGTCCCTCACTGCTTCTTCACAAAGCACAGCAGGCCAGCCCAGCAGCTGGTTGGCCCATCTTCTCTTTGTCTCCTCAATGGTGGATAGCCCTGGACCGCAGGCCTGTCACTGCCTCTGTGCACAGTCTCAGGAGGTAGTTTCAGTCGATTGTATATTATACACCTCTAGAGCTGACCCATTCTTGAGGCCCAGATATAAAGTATTAGATCCTTGAGTCTGCCAACAGTTACCTTGAACTTACCAGGACAAACATAATTTTCTAAATATGCTTTCTTCTTTAAAACAAGCTTCTTTTGTTCCCTCCTCCATTTTTTTCTCAGTCTCTCTTTTCCCTTCTCTTTTTAAAAAGAAGATGTATTTATTTTTATTTTCTGTGTAGAAGTGTTTGGCCTGCATGTATGTCTGTGCACTGCTGTGTGCCTGGTACTGTAGGTGGCTAAAAAAGGGTGTTGGGTCCCTTGTAACTGGAATTACATACAGATGTGGATGCTGGCAATTAACTTGGGCCCTCTGAAAAATCAGCCAGTGGTCAACTTCTGAGCCATCTCTCCAGCTCTCTTTTTGAGGCATAGTCTCCCTATGTACTCCTGGCCGGCTGAACTTGCAGTAATGCCCCTGCCTCTGCCTCCTAAGTGTTGGGATCCCAGCTATGGGCCACCATGACCAGCTGTCTTCTTTTTTTTTTTTTTTTTTTTTTAAGATTTATTTATTTATTATATGTAAGTACACTGTAGCTGTCTTCAAACAATCCAGAAGAGGGAGTCAGATTTTGTTACGGATGGTTGTGAGCCACCATGTGGTTGCTGGGATTTGAACTCCGAACCTTCGGAAGAGCAGTCGGGTGCTCTTACCCACTGAGCCATCTCACCAGCCCTGTCTTCTTTATCTTAATACATGGTACCACTACCCACCCACCTGCTCAACTAAAAACTCTTGGCTCATCCTAGATGCTTCTGCCTGTCATTATCCCCTTCCCCGTCCAATCTTTGAGCAAATCTAATCCAACACTCTGCCATCTTCTCCATTTCCTCCCAGAAAAGCAGTCCTCAGCTCAGAGTGAGTTGGTTGAAAAATCAGGGAGTCTTTAAGGCTTCTAGAATAATCAGTTGTAGACTCAGACTACAATGGCTTTTCTTGATAAATAAAAGGGAATCCGAGACAATGGGATCTGATGGGGTCCAGGGGTCACCAGGAATGTTCACAAAAAGCAAGCTGGAAGAGAACTACATGCAGAAAGTTGAAAGCTGTCCCTTCTGATGACCCCTCTGCCTTGAAGGGGACATCTTCCCCATGCAGGGTTGAGACTGTACAGTGCTGGAAGACACCTAATTACCCATAAGGGCTTCAAAGGTTCAGCCCAGGTAGGAGCCCAGGCATTTCAAGATAACAGCTTTCCTTTCCTTTTTATTCTGAGTGTGTTAGCTCTCTGCATGATTTGAAAGGCCCTTTTTAACATGAGTATGCTCAATAATTAGGTCCTGGCTTCATTAACACTGATAAGCTTCTGGCTTCTGGGTCTAGACAAGAGAAAGCTAGGAAAATGGATTTTTGTTTTCCAAATGAGTTTCTAAGATGAAGAGAAGATGTGGTGGTTTGATTAGGTATGGCCTCATAGACTCATGTGCTTGAATGCTTGGCTCATAGGGGGTGGCACTGTTAGGACACAGGGCCTTGTTGGAGTGGGTGTGGCCTTGTTGGAGTGGGTGTGGCCTCGTTGGAGGAAGAGTGTCACAGTGGGAGCAAGTTTTGAGGTTGTATATGCTCAGGCTACAGTCAATGAGACAGAGAGTCCCTTTTCTGCCGCTTACAGATCAAGATGTAGGACTCTCAGCTCCTTCTCTAGCACCATGTCTGCCTGCATACTGCCATGCTTCCCACCATGATAATGGACTAAACCTCTGAAACTGAAAGCCAGCCTCAATGAAATGTTTGCCTTTATAAGAGTTACTGTGGTCATGGTGTCTCTTCACAGCAATGAAACTCAAACTAAGACAGAGCAACTTTCTTGTCCGGATTCCCTGGGCTGAACTGAGGGGGGGGTGAGAAGGAGAGGGGGGAGGAGGAGGGAGAGGGAGGGGGAGAAGGAGAGGGGGGAGGAGGAGGGAGAGGGAGGGGGAGGAGGCAGGAAGCAGAGGACACGTCCCCATGGAACACAATGCAAGTGATCTCCTCTCCATTCAAACCATTCACAAGGTAAACTCTGATTCTTCTTATCTCCTAGTTACAGCCTAGAAACAGAGATTATCAGACTGGATAAGTTTAATTTTTTTCATTTTTATTATTTTGTGTTTATATAAGAGACAGGTTGCAGGGTGGTGGTGGTGCACACCTTTAATCCCAGCATTTGGGAGGCAGAGATAAGTGGATCTCTGAGTTTGAGGACAGCCTGGTCTACAGAGTGAGTTCCAGGATAACCAGGGTTACACAGAGAAAACCTGTCTTGAAAAACCAAAACTAGAGGTTGGGGGTCTGTTGTATAGCCCAGCCTGTACTTGAACTTACTAAGTAGCCAAGGATGACCTTAAACACCCTCTGCCCTCCAAGAGCTGGCATTATGGGAATATGCCAGGAGCATCAGTCCAGCTGGTGATGCTCACATCTTTATCCTAAAGAAAAGTGAAGCCTCTGAGGGACCAGAGAGGATATAAAACCTTGCCAGGATCACACAGTTGTATAAAGTTACCCTCAGAAGGGCTGGAGAGATGGCTCAGTGGTTAAGAGCACCGACTGCTCTTTCGAAGGTCCTGAGTTCAAATCCCAGCAACCACATGGCAGCTCACAGTCATCTATAATAGGATCTGATGTCCTCTTCTGGTGTGTCTGAAGACAGCTACAATGTACTCATATAAATAAAATAAGTAAATCTTAAAAAACAAAAGTTACTCTCAGAAAACCAGGTCTTGGCTCAGTGGGTAGTATACTTGCTGTGCAAACACGATGACCTGAGTTCAAATCCCCAACACCCATGTAAACAAAACCAGACACAGTTGTGTGACTCTGAAATCCCAGAGCTCCTATGAGAAGAGAGATGAGAAGAAAGAGCTGAATCCTCAGAAGCTCGTGGGCTGGGGAAGGCCAGACCCAGTGGGGACAACAGAAACAAAGAAGGCAAGGACTGGCCTTGGAGATTGTCCTCTGATCTCCCTAAGTGTGCTGTGGCATCTGCATGTACACACATACTCACACATACCTATTCACACACTCACATAAATCTCATACATAAAAAAACCCACACACTCATACAATCACATATACATAAAAACAAAACAAACACGACAAAACCCAAAATTCCCACAGGTCTTTTTTTTTTTTTTTTTGGTTACTCCAGAAGCAGCAATGTTTTGTGTCCCTCACTGGATCCCACAGGGTGCAGGAGTCTGAGGCATGAACAAGGCTGGCTGGCTGGTGGTCAGGGGTCTTGGGCTCCAGGCTAGCATGGCCCATCTGAAACGCCTCACCTCACAGGGCCCTGAGAAGGGAGGAGGAGGTGAGAGGAAAGGTTTGCAAGAAACATTTTGAGAGCCAAGCCAGCCGGCCTCTGTCCTGGCTTGCACCCTCTCCCGGGAGGCTGGGTGCAGCTGCGAATTCAGCCAGCACGAACCTCCATCAGAACTGGCAATGTCTCTCCTTCTGCTTTCTGAATTATTTATCCCTCCTTTCTTCATTGCACCCCTAGACCTTTTGTAACATTAAAGCTTTAAATAGGTCTGGGTGTTGGTTTGGGCCACAGCGTTTCCCTCCTGCCAGTCAGTCTCTGAGAAGCCACATATCTGAGCAGACTGATGTTCCCCTCGGTCATGGTCATCCCCTCGGCCTGGGTCCTAGGAAACAACCCCTGCCCTGCCTGGGGCTCTTCTCTGCTAACACTTGCTGAATGTATCAAACCTTTATTCAGCTAATTGTGGGGCCAAGAGGCTCTCAGGAAGGAGTTTCATCCCTCCTTCCCTGACGCTGGAGCTGGGCTAACCCAGCACCCACAGGTGTCACCTTAACCATGCAGAGACTCAGCCCCGCCCTCACCTCTCAGCCCAGGGAAGAGTTATGGTTCCCTCAAAGACCTGGAGAGGCTTTTTTTGTGGATCACCCAGAAACTGCTGGTTACTGTAGATTCCTGAGAAATATGGGGTAGGGTGGGGACTATTAAAGAGTCAGGATGGAGATACGGTTTCGGGAGTCTCCAAGGTCCACAGGAGGATATGCTCTGTGGTATGTGGCTCAGTAGAGTTCAGGCCGGGCTGGAAATCCTGATTCTCTGCATCTTTTTGGTACATGTTTGTTGGTTGCAGCCTGGACAAGTCCACCATCCTGTCCTCCTCTCTGCTCCCTCCTGGCTTCTGGACCCAACTGGAAAAAAAAAAAAAAAAGCTAAGTTCCAGATGAGAACAATTTTTTTTCTTTAGCCTTCAGCATGCCTGCTTACTTTGCTCTATGGGGATCTTCTGGCTTGTTTTCTATCACTGTAATGAAATCCATGAGCCTGGATGTTTTGTTAAGAAAATAGGTCTATTTAGCTCACAGTTCTGGAGGCTTAAACTCCAAGATTTGGTAACTCCATCTATTTAGTCTCTGATGAGATACTTCCGACTCCATATCGCAGTAGATAGCATCCTAAGAGGGAGGAGAGAAAGGAGAGAGGGACCTCACAAGGCAAAATGGAGACTAGAGAGAGGGCAGATTTGCTTTTCAGTAATGACTCTCTCATAACCCCACAAGAATTGCTTTAATCCCTTCTCAGGACAGCACCCCAAATGGTCTAAATTCTTCCTACCTGATCTCCTCTTAACATCACCACATTGAAAACCAAGCTTCTAACCCGTAAGCGCAGTGAGGGAGGAGCGTCATACCCAACAACCCCTGGGCTACTCTTTTCTTGCTACACCCTCATCCTATCTCCTAGAGGCCAACCCTCTGGTGTTACTCTGCACGTCCAGAACTGCAGCTGACATCATGGCCTGGTCTTTCCTTTTCAGTCCTCCAGCCTGTAGGTGGCACTGTGGAGTTGGCAGGGTTCCCTGTCCCAGTTCATCACTACATTGCTCAGCCTGGATGTTTTTCACAGATCTAGCTTGAACCTCTCCTGCTGCAGTTTGAATCTGCTCTGTTCCCATGTCTCCCACAGCAGGGCGTTAGAAGAGCGTCTCAAATGGAATATGACTCCCTTGCTTTTCTCTGAGATTCAGAAACTTTAAATTATTTGCCTAAGGACACAGGGCTGTGTCACAGCTGGTGCCTGGGACCTAGATCCCCTCCCTCCCCGCACAGCCTGCCACCCCATCCAGAGACTGAGCCTATCCCAGGGAAAGGCGTGCTGTTTCCCATGACCTGAGCTCTCCATTCACCTCTCAGTTCTCGTATTAGCCGTTAGGTCCAAGAAGCCCCTGGAGATCCGGGAACCCAGTGTAGCTACCAGAACGGGAAAGGGTCCTGGCCTCTGCTTTCCTGCCAGACACCCTGCTGGACTGCACGGGCTCACCTGGGGTTAGAAATGGCACTGCCATCTCTTGGGGCAGCAGAAATTGGGCTTTTAGAGTCCAAAAGCAGCTCTTCCTTGTCAGAAAGACAAACCACACAGGTGTGTGCAGGGACTGGACCCCCAAGACCTAGCTTCTTGCCAGTGCTTAGCTTCTTCTTAGTGACATCTTCTTGGTGAGGGTCTTCAAATGCACCATGAGCGCAGCCTCAGTGACAGTCCACAGCTGGCATCATGGAACGGGGTGTCTCTGTCTCCAAGGAATCATAGGGCTGACAGCTTTGGTGAGCCTGGCCAGCTAGGCGGGAGCAGGCATCTGTTGTGGGAGAACAGTGCCATCTACCGGTGACTGGAGCAATAGCAGGAATCAGCCAGCTTGGCCAGAGAAGTGTCATCCTGAGTCC
Organism: Mus musculus; assembly: GCF_000001635.26. Taxonomy (NCBI): domain Eukaryota; kingdom Metazoa; phylum Chordata; class Mammalia; order Rodentia; family Muridae; genus Mus; species Mus musculus. The sequence continues at coordinate 104,714,285 of NC_000069.6, read as the reverse complement.
CTGGAGATGACTATTTAATTAACAGCGCACTGGCCTTTCCTGAATCACATGGGCTAACACAATCTCAGTGAGTTGGTCCTGAGCTCAGAGACCACAGCTGTTTTAAGAGACATCCAGCATCAAGCTGAGGACACATTTGAAGGAGACCCAGCAAGAGAGCCCATAGAAACCAGGCTGCTTACAGAAACAGTGCTCAGGTGTTGGGTGACCCCTCTACTGTGAGTCAATGACTCCATCATCTAGGACTTAGTGCAGTGCCATTTGTGTGCGCTCGTGTATGACTGTGCATATGTGTGTGAGCAGGTGTGCATATGTGTGTACAGGTGTGCATGCATGTGTGTGCACATAGGTGTGGAAGCCGGAGGACAAGCTCAGGTGTCATTCCTTAGGTGATATCCACTTTGGTTTTTTGAGACAGGGTCTCTCTCACTGGCCTGGAATTCTTAGGTAGTTTGGCTGGTTGACAGGCAAACCCCAAGGACAGACTTTTTCCCACCCCCCAGCACAGGGATTCCAACTGCACCGCCACACCAGGCTTGTTCACTTGAGTTCTGGAGACCAAACTCAGGTCCTGATGCAAGGCAAGCACTTTATTTGGCCTTTCTCCCTGTGCCTCAATGGGGACATTTTAACGTGTCCAAGGACAATGAAGGCATCTGGAAGCCAGAGACTACCCTCACCTTACTCTGGACCTGGTCTGTCCTGAGGGAAGCCTTTGCTGTCTCTGCCGACAGAGAAGCTGAGCAGTAGAAGAACCTCCAAAGGTCAGAACAGTTGGTTCCTAAGGTTATGTTGGAAGAGGACGGGGCCATGACCTAGAGTTATTTCTGCTGCTGTAGCCAACACTCTAATAAAAAGCAACTTAGGGGAGAAAGTCAATTCCAGGTTAGAGTTTATATCATCAGTGTGTACATCGTTGTGGAGAAGTCAAGGCAAGAACATCAAACTACTAGTCACTAGTAGTCACCATCCATAGGGTCAGAGCAAAGAAAAGGGTCTGGAGAGATGACACATTGGTTAAGTGCTCTGGCTGCTCTTCCAGGGGACCTGGGTTTAATTCCCAGAATCCACTTGAGCCTTATAACCATCTGTAAGCCCACTTCTAGGGGATCTGACACTCTCCCCTGGTCTCTCTGAGTACCTGGCAGGCACATAGTACACAGACACACATATAGGCAAAATGTGCATGCACGTAAAATAATTAACAATTTTTTTTAAAGAGCAGACAAAGCTGGTGTAATCTAGACCCCAGCCCCAGGTGACTTTGCAGGGAACTCAGGAACCAGCGTGACCTGTTGATCTGTCATCATATGCACATCAGCCTGGGAAGCGCTGGCAGTACCCTCTGCAGCTGGGAATGTGTCCTGCATTCCTAGAAGGCCTTTCTGCAGTCTGCAGAGCATCATAGTTGGAATCACAGTTCCAATGTGACACTTTAATGGCAGTGAGCCAAAGCAAGAAAGGTCATTAGGCAGGGATCTTTGTGTGTGTGTGTGGGGGGGTGGGTTCTTTGTTTTGTTTATCTATTGTGTACATGTGTGTGTTTTCATAAGCCATGTGTGTGCAAAAACTGATGGAGGCCAGAAGAGGGCACTAAATCCACTGGAACTGGAGTTATATAGGCAGCTATGATTTGCCATGTGGGTGCTGAGAATTGATCCTAAGCACACTGTAAGAGCAGTCAGTGCTTTTAACCACTGAGCTACCTTTCCAGCCCGTGTTCCAGCTTTCTTAATCCCTGTGTCTGCCTAAGAGGAGATGGCTAAGCCTACCTTGTCCCTTCCTCCTCCCAGTCCTAAGATGCGGCCCATGAACAGACCGTAGCTCTTCCTTTAATCACTGATGGTCAGCTCCAAGCACAAGCAGCTCATTCTCATTTCCGTCACACGGGAGCCCAGATGAAAATTCATACTCATGTTTCCTTTCTTCTTTCTACACTAGGTAATTAGCTCTTCATTACCATGGATAAGCAATTAATTAATGCTCTGCTAAGAATGATGGAGATCAGAATTTAAAATATGCTCAGTTTGTTTCTTTCCATTTTTCCAAAGAGAGGGGAGCAGGAACATGGTAAGAAAACAAAGGTGGAGGTTGTCCAAGTTAGGGTTTCAATTGCTGCGATGAAACACCAAGACCAGAAGCGACTTGGGGAGGAAAGGGTATATTTGGCTTAGCTTCCACATTACTGTTCATCACAGAGAGAAGTCAGGAGCTCAAACAGAGCATGAACTTGGAGGCAGGAGCTGATGCAGAGGCCATGGAAGGTGCTGTTTATTTGCTTGCTTCCTCTGACTTGCTCAGCCTGCTTTCTTATAGAACCCAGGACTGCTAGCCCAGGGACAACATAATGGGTTGGGCCCCCCCCCCAATCACTAATTAAGAAAATGTGTTATAGGTTTGCCTGCAGACTGATCTTATGGAAGCATTTTCTCAATTGAGAATCCCTTCTCTCAGATGATTTTAGCTCATGTCAAGTTGGCCTAGAACTATCCAGCACAGAGCTGGAGCAGTTATTCAGCGGTTAAGGGTTCTTGTTGCTCTTTCAAAGGACGGGCGCTCTCTTCCCAGCATCCATGTTGGGAAATTCACAATGGTCTGTTTGTTACTCTAACTCTAGGGAATCAAAAAACCTCTTCTGGCCTCTGAGGGCACAGAAGCAGAGAACCAACTCCTTCATATTTCCTCTGATCCTCACATATGTCCCATGATATATACACAAGATATATATATATTTCCTTTAAAAAAAGATGAGAAAGAAGAGAGAGAAGGAGGAGGAGAAAGGGAAAGAAGGAAGGAAGGAAGGAAGGGAGGAAGGAAGGAAGGAAGGAAGAAAGGAAGCAAGGAAGGAAGGAAGGAAAGACGGAAGGAAGGAAGGAAGGAAGGAAGGAAGGAAGGAAGGAAGGAAAGAAGGAAGCAAGGAAGGAAGGAAGGAAAGAAGGAAGGAAAGAAGGAAGGAAGGAAGGAAGGAAGGAAGGAAGGAAGGAAGGAAGGAAGGAAAGACATTTAAAGAATCGTTTTTATTAGGACTGTGTTGACATCCTTGGGATGTGAAAGGCACATCTCACCAGGACAGAATGGTCTCCTGGGCCTATTAAGTGCCATTGAGTACAAAACTAAAGCTCTCTAGTGAGTCTTCATCAGATGGGCCAGCCACACACTTCTCCAGGCCCCAGCCAAGCTGAGTGGGCTCCTCCCACTGCCAGCCCCTGCACCCTCCACCTTCCCTTCTTCCCCAGGCACCTGAGTCCTTGCCCCCAACCACCACCAGCACACACGCCTCAGAGAGAACGTGCAGCAGCAGGATCTTGTGCAGGTTGCACTCGGGAGTGTGAATTGGTGCAACCACTTTGGAAAACAAGTTGACATTACCTTTGAAGCTGGAAGGTTTGCTCGCCATGAGACCCAACCTCTTCCTTACAGAGAAGCCGCAGAGATGTGTGCGTGCCCCAGCAGAGGTGGACAAAGGAGTGGGAATGTTCCACACATCCACGGACAAGAGCAGATGACGAAAGAAGCTAAGATGACCCAGAAGTAGGAAGGCAGGAAGAGCTGCGCTCTCCAGCCTGAGCTCAGGGGACGGGACTGCAGGGACTGTGGGGCTTAGATGTCTGAGGCACCTGCCAGCTGCATCTAGCCGGCCACATCTACAAAGGTCAAAAAGCAAAGCTAGGGCTGGTGAGACAGCTCTGAGGGTAAAGGTGTTTACCTCTAAACCTAAGGACCTCATTTCTATCCCAGGGACCCACAAGGAGAAAACTAAATGCTGAAGGTTGTCCTTTGACCTCCAACATATACATCACACAAACAAACGATGTAATTGTAAAAGACCATTTCAATACAAAAAAAGTAAGACAAACATCTTAGTCACATCTACTGATGTGGCAGAAGACTAAAAACCCACAAAATTCAAGCAATTTTTCAAATTCAAAATTCATATAAAAATTTAAAATTTACCTTTTACATTGGGATAAAAAGAAAACAGAAGCTGTTGTTTGGATTTCTAATTCCTGTGCATGACAGGTTCATGGACTAATCACATTTTATTTCATATTAAAAAAAGTTTTGTGAAAAGACTTCACTTTAGCCCGTGCTGGGTTAGAGCTCACTATATAACCCAGGCTCCTGCTAAATCCTCCTGCTTCAACCTATGATATGTTGGGATTACAAATGTGTCCCTTCTATAGACCCCAGCTGTAATTAACACTTTATTTTAAAACTATTTTAGTTTTGTCGAGCCAGGCAGTGATTTGTATGCCTTTAATCCCAGCTCTCAGGAGGCAAAGGCAGGCAGATTTCTGAATTCAAGGTTGGCCTGGGCTACATAAGTAAGTTCCAGACAGCCAGGACTACACATAGAAACTCTGTCTCAAAAAACTATCTTGCTAGCTAGCTAGTTAAAGTAGTTTTGTGGGTCTGGTGATGTAGCTCAGTTGGTACTGTGAGACCCCAATTTAGAGCGTTTCTCCCTGGAAGGTAAAGCCCCTAAAACATTCCCCCAAGCTTGTTTTCCCTGATCTCTAAAACTACAGCTAGAAAGAAGCTCTTTGTTCTCTATAGCCAGCAAAAGCCTTTTTGTTTCAATACCTTACAATCAGAGATAAGATATTTGTAAAAAGACCTAGCCAGGCACTTTCCTGGCTCCCTGTGCCAAGGACACCCCCACCCCCAGAGAAGAGCTGTAGCCAGACTCCTCCCAACTCCTCCTAATTCTCCACTTTTCCTTTAAAAGCCCCCTACTGTTACCGCTCTGGGTCGAACTACCCTGCCCTGCCAGGGCAAGGAGTTCGTCCTCAGCTAGCTGATAATAAAACCTCTTGCAGTTTGCATCAGGTGTGGTTTTCTCTCGAGTCATTGGAGTGCTGGCCAGCTCATCCCAGGACTTGAGCGGAGGCCCAGCTTTGGGGGTCTTACAGTACCTATCATGCCCTAGACCCTAGGTTCATTTCCCTATCATTACTTAAAACCAGGGGTAGTTGCTCATGCCTGTAAACCCAGCAGTCTAGAAGCACACACCCGGTCCTGCCTTTTCCTCATGTTCCAGTATTTTTTAGGGAGATCCTATGAGGCCAAATAATACCTAATCTTGGATATGCATAAAATGCTGGATTTTAAAATTTTGGTGAGAAAATGTCTCAAGGTTGTAGGAGGAAGAGAGTCTAGCTTGAGGAAAGCCAGCTGGGAATAAAGGAGCCCTGACTCTGCTGGGGACAGCTCTGGAGTGAAGGGACAATGCAAGAAAAGAAGGGGAACTGAGGTCCTGGTAACAAGGCTGCAGGGTGGATCTGGCCCACATGGGCGCCCAACTCGGCCACAGCTGGGCTGATGCAGCCTGGGATGGAGCCTGGGATGGGAAGGGACTGTCCCACGTGCCTATAAACCGGACTGGTCCCTCTCTCCAGGTTTCTTTCCTTTTCTTTTGACATCAGGTCATTATGTAGTTCTTATTGGCCAGGAACTCACCATGTAGACCAAGCTGGCCCCAAACTCACAAAGATTTACCAGCCTCCGCCTCCGCCTCCGCCTCCGCCTCCGAGGCTGGGACCTAGGGCATGAGCCACTTACACCCAGCACTTTAGGTTTCTCAAAGGAAAGTTACTGTGGGGTCCCTCTGGCCCCTGGAAACACCTGACTTTTAGGCCCTGAGGAATGCGTGCAGCTGTAATCCGGGCTTTGTGCCCTGAGGGTATTGATATTAGGTTGGTTATGTCAAGGATTTGTGCTGAAAGTGGCTTGGGGTGCTAGGTGCTTAGAAAGTCTCTTTCAGTCATGTATTGGGGGCTCCTTCATGACTGTTACCCTTCCTGCTCAGGTAACTGAGAGTGTGGGGACAAAGAAATGGCCAGCCTCAGCCAGATCTCTGAGTTTGAGGTCAGTCTGGGCTACAAAGCAAGTTCCAGGACAGCGAAGGTGACACAGAGAAGACTTGTCTCAAAAAACAAAAGCAAAAACAAAAGCAAAAAAATCCCAAAGGGCTGGAGAGATGGCTCAGCAGTTAAGAGTGCTTGCCCCTGAAGGTGGAAATGAGTATTTTTACACTGGCCATATTAGAGGTCCCTTCTGCCCATTTAAGACAGGCCAGGGAGTCACCTTTAACATTCGGAATTGCAAGCTTTTTACACTAACCAATCTGCTTTGGGCTCTGTCTGCCCCCCCCCCCCCCTTAGTCTACATGCTGCTGCTATAAGGTGTGGCTTCCTCTTACTTGCTATTGAACCTCCTGGGCTCAGCACAGCACTTGCACACTGCAGGCATGGATTACTAACAGCAGGAATAGGGACAGGAGTCCACATTTACTCAGCTCTTGTGGTTGAATGCCAGGAACTGTTCCGGGTGCCCTCCAGGCATAACACTGTCCACACCAGGCCCAGGAGCAGACCCAGCCCACCCCCACCTCTTTCCTGTCTCTCCCTAGCAAAGGCTTTTTAAAGACTGCACTTCCTCTGCCATTGCCTCATGCAGGCCCCTGCAGACAGGATCAATATTGAGACCCTCACATGGGATCTGGAAGGGGGAAATGGGATGAGACCATGGTGTCCTGTTACTGTGGTTGTGCTCTGGCCAGCAGGGCCATGCAGATGTGAGCTCTTTCCTGCAGCAGGGTCTGGTACCCAGTTACCACCTCAGAGCCAGAGGACAGTTGGCAGCTGTGATGACACTGTGTCTTCTGGCACACAGCCAGATGGGTGGAGCCTGGACCTCAGCAGGGCTCCTGGTAGCTTTGGATACTCAGCAGCTTCCCTCCCATGTTCAGACAGAGAAGAGGACCCTCTGGGGCTCAGCCCTGCCTCTACCTCTGCCTCCAGCCCCACCCCTATCTCAAACCACTTTCTCTTCAGAACTCCTGCAGTGGCTGCAGGGAGCTGAACCCTACTGACTCACATGTGCAAGGAGCATTAGTTTTACAGGCCCAGAGCCATGAGGCCAGTGAGTGACAGGCTTGACCTCAGGTTTTCCTGACCTCAATCCTCACCCTTCCTCACAAGAGATATTGATGCTGGGTGCCAGATGAGGGAGGGTGACACGAGGGCTCCAAGGCAGAGTTTTGGGCTGACCCCATGACCCCATACCAGCAGGTCTTGCCACACATGGTGCTTGGTCCTGCCACCTGAGCACTACCCCAGCACAGCTTCCTGGCGACAGTCCCGAGGCTGGCATGATTCATATGGAGCCGAGGGAGTACAAGGCTGCCTGGGAGAGCCAGGCTCACTAAGCACCAACATGGTGGTACTAGGGGCTGCCAGCCCAGATGGGTGGTGTTACAGAAATGCTTCAGAGGTCGTTTCAAAACTGAGGAGATCAGAGCTAAGGGGACGTGTCACCAGGCTCATGGCTTAGGAGGCTAGCTTAGGTGACCACCTTGGTTTCATCAATATCTCAGGGTTGAATGGCACTCAGATTCTAAACTAGCATGTCTCCTCCTCACCCGAGTGTGCACCAGGACACCTAATGGATACTGTTCCATCAACTGCCTGGGCTGGAACGTTCCTGCCTGTCTATGGAGAAGACAAGGCCTGTTGTATGGTCAGGACAGTAAATCAAAGTTGCTGGTTGATGCCCAGGTGGCTCAAATGACACGGACCTTGGTCTGAGAACTCCAAAGGCATTGAGATAAGGAAGCCAGGTGGGATCTCCAGTTATTCACTCACTGTCTTACACATTCAACAAATATTTGAGCACCACTACATACCTCACCCTTGGCTGCTCCCCAGAAATGGAATGTTCAGACATTCTGAGGCTATCACATTCCCTGGAGGAAAGCATTTTCCTGTTTCCTTGGTGACTACTTCTCCTTTCACTGATTATCTCAGGCAGGTGAGTTCCATGTTTCTTTTTTTCTTTCTTTTCTTTCCTTCTCTCCTTCCTTCCTTCCTTCCTTCCTTCCTTCCTTCCTTCCTTCCTTCCTTCCAGTCTCTAATTATTTATTTATTTTATGTATGTGAGTACAATGTTGCTATCTTCAAACACACCAGAAAATGGCATCAGATACCATTACAGATGGTTGTGAGCCACCATGTGGTTGCTGGGAATTGAACTCAGGACCGCTGGAAGAGCAACCAGTGCTTTTAACCGCTGAGCCATCTCTCTAGGCCCTGTTTCTTTCTTTCTTTCCACAATTTCTTTAGATGTGTCCTAGGACCACCTGTTTGGTTATCAGGTTATCAGGACTCAACGTCACTGTTAACAGTGCACTTACCAAGATAAGGCACCAAGGTGGATTTCTGATGGAAAGAAAGGAAGGAGAGAAGGAAAGAAAAGAAAACAAAGCCAGGCATGGTGGTGTATGCCTTTGATCCCAGCACTTGGGAGGCAGAGGCAGGCAGATTTCTGAGTTCGAGGCCAGCCTGGTCTACAAAGTGTGTTCCAGGGCAGCCAGGGCTATACAGAGAAACCCTGTCTCGAAAAACCAAAAAAAGAAAAGAAAGGAAAGGAAAAGAAGAGAAAAAGAAGAGAAAAAAGTTCCCGGATGGTCATAGCTATTTACACAGAGAAACCTTATCTCAAAAATAAATAAATAAATAAATAAATAAATAAATAAATAAATGAAACTATCTCACCAGGAGGTGGCACGTCTTTAGTCCCAGCACTTGGAAGGCAGAGGCAGGTGAATCTCTGAGTTTCAAGCCAGCCTGTGCTACAGAGTAAGTTCTAGGACAGCTAGAGATACAACAGAGAAACCCTGTCTCAAACAAACAAAGAAAGTGCCACCGACAACCCCAGTTGGATATGGGGGTCCCTGGAATGAGAGTCCTTGAAGCTAGGTGGGTAAGGATTCGGTGGTGACAAACAGAAACAAACACAGAGCCAGTTTGAATCTGAGTGTATTTTGCAGCTCTCAAGCAGGGGATTTTACACATTAAAACAAACAAACAAACAAACATTACAACTCTTAGAAACTGTATCCAGTGAAACAATCACAAATATCAACAAAAATCATTCGACATAGTAAAGCATAAAAATCATCCAAGCATTACAACTCTGATACTATGTATTCAGTGAATCATAAGCAGAACAGGTAACATCATTATTAATGTAAAGCATCAAAATGTAACAATTCTAAAAGGATGTATTCAGTGGGGCAGTCATCCAAGACTAGAGGCATATTTCCAAGAGCAGGTTAATAAATCTTTATGCTCAATTATTGTTTAACATTTAATGTCTGATTTTTTATAAATCTTCAATAATAAATTTAAACTATTTTAATTCTTTCTAACTAAGACTTTCTTTACCATATACCAAAACCCACCTCTGATGACACATGTGTAGCCATATGAAATTTTATTGTTGGAAAAGTTTTTATCTATCATAATAATTTTGTAAATGATTTAGAAAGTAAACCATTGGTTTCCCTGGGGATAAGGTCATGTGAGTGGCCCCATCTCAGGGGATGGCTTCTTACCCATTATTCTCACTTAAGATGTTGGCCTAGGTTCCCAGGAACATGTAAATAAGAAAAAGAATAAGAGAAAACAAAACAGATAGATTGCCATGAGGACTACGGCTCAATAATTTTTCTCCGGCGAAGAGTTCCACAAGCGGTTCCAGGAGGCCTCCCCCTTTTGAGGTCGATCGCCTCAGTCTGTAGAACTTGTCACACAGATCCTACTGGAGGTGGTGTGGCAAGAAAGGGTATATCTCGCTGGGCATGGTGGCACAGACCTTTAATCCCAGCACTTGGGAGGCAGAGGCAGGCAGATCTCGGTGAGCTCAAGGCCAGCCTGGTCTACATAGAGTTCCAGGACAGCCAGCAGTACATAGAGAGAGACCCTGTCATAGAACAAAAGGAGTATGTCCCAGCAGGGGAGAGTTACCTCTCTGAGTTCCTTATATCTTTGGATGTATAGTGTTTCTTTCCACCTTCTGGCTTCAATTACCAGCAACCACATGGTGGCTCACAACCACCTGTAATGGGATCTGATGCCCCCTTCTGGTGTGTCTGAAGACAGTGACAGTGCACTCACATGCATAAAATAAATAAATAAATCTTAAAAAAGAAAAAGAGAACCTCTGGAAAACAACAGCAGTGGGTTTCCACAATTCATTCTCACAATGATAGTGTGCTTGTTTTATCAATGCCAACCAGTCCATCTGCTCGAGAATGCTCTGCAGACCTTCCATCGCCCTCCCCAGACTGGTGTAGAGACCATGTGATGCCTGGCCTTGGCCTCATCCCAGCTCTTGACTACAGTTCAGTCTGAGAGCACAGACCCTGCAGGTGCTTGGTCTTCATTTTGTTCACTGCTAGGTCCTCCCCACCTAGCAGAGTCAAAAGCATGCGCACGAAAGAGTGAAGGCTAATCATAGCTATTTTTTGTTTGTTTGTTTGTTGTTCATTTTGGTTTTAGGATTTGGTTGGAATTTTTTTGGTTTGTGTTTTTGTTTGTTTGTTTGTTTGTTTGTAGAGCCACTACATCCTGCTCTCTGCTGTGTTCTTGCCTCAGCCTGTCATGAGCTGGCTGAGGACCCAGATGATAGTTATCCCATTGTTCTGTATTCCTTCTCAAGAGTGCTGTCTCATCTACATTACTGTTTGTCTTACGGTTACTATTGCTACGAAGAAACACTGTGGGGAGGAAAGGGTTTATTTGGCTAACACTTCCACATCATGGTCCATCACTAAGGGAAATGAGGACAGGAACTGAGTCAGGGCAGGAGCCTGGAGGCAGGAGCTGATGTGAAGGCCACAGAGGATGCTGCTCACTGACTTGCTCCTCATGGCTTGCTCAGCCTGCTTTCTAAAAGAATCCAGGACCACCATCCCAAGGGGCAGCCCCACCCATGATGGGCTTGACTCTCCTTCCTTAATTACTAATTAAGAAAATGATCGATCGACAGCTGATCTTACTGAGTTGTTTTCTCAGCTGAGGCACCCTCCTCTCCAATGACTAGTTTGTGGTGAGCTGACACAAAGCCAGCCAGCAAACTGTCCGTGATCTCTCTCCCCCTAAGGTTTGTAGGAAGCCAGTGATGATGATTTACTCCTGTAAAATGCTCAGTGCATAGGACGGTGGTTGTAACTGCACAGCGACAGTGATGTTTTTAACAAATATTAGAATGGCTATTTCCTCGTCCCAGCTACATTACCTGTTACACCCGTATTCCAGTGTTCTGTGCAGATCTCAGGGTAGTAGTACTCCACACCAGCCCTGCTACTGAGTCAAGTGAGTGCTTTGCCCGCATCTCCAGAGTTAAACACCCACCTGTTGCCAGGTGCTCGGAGAAGAACCACAGCCATGTGGGTTCCAAGACACCTGCCATTTGTCTCAGACGGTGCCTGAAAAGCAGCTGCTTGCCCATGGGAGGAGGCCCTGGGGCTGAGGTCCACAGTTTCCCAGTCTCAGGTCACTTCACTGAAGTGTAGTTCTTGGGAAAGCAGAAAACAGCGACCTCCCGGGGAAAGCCAGGAGCACTGGTGCGTCTGTCTCTATTTCACAGATGTTCCATGAGATAACCCTTGCTGTTTTTGTCACTCATAGTGATTCACCTGCCTCGGTCTACCGAACGCTGGGATTACAGGTATGAACCACCCAAATTGGCTAATTAATTAACTTAAATTTTTATATAATCTTAATTTTATTTTATGTGTGTGCCTATTTTGCCAGTGTGTGTGTGTGTGTGTGTGTGTGTGTGTGTGGTATGTGTCTATGCACACATACATGCCTGGTACAGGAGGAAGCCAGAAAAAGGCAAGGCAGAAGCCCTAGAACTGGGGTTACAATCAATTGTGAGCCATCATATGGGTCCTGGGAACTGAACCTGGGTCTTCTAGAAACTATCTTTTTTTTTTTTTTTCTGACCTGGAACTTGCTATTTAGAGCAGGTTGACCTCAAACTCTCAAAGATCACTGGCCTGTGCCTCCCCAGTGCTGGATCAAAGTGCTCCCACTTCTAGCTTAGAAGATGGTTTTACCAGTGAGACAACTCTCTAGCTGGGGCTCACCACTTGTTTGTTTGTTTATGAAACAGGATCTCATTGTGTAGCTCTGGGTGGCCTAGAACTTGCTGTGTAGTGAAATTCTGGAAGCCTCAAACCCATAGAGACTGCTTTCCCCTGCTTCTCCAGTGAAGGGATTAAACACAGGAGCTATTATTACATTGTTGACTTATAGACCGAGGTGTTAATGCATACATGGCAATGAGCAGCCTGTGGATGCTCGAAACTGATCCAGTTAACAGCAAAACTATGAGACCATCATCCCTCCAGCTCTGGAATTTCACATTTTAATCCAATCCAATCCAATTTATCCACTTTCTAAATTAGTTAAATTAATTAGTACCCTTGGTGTCCTTCAAGATTTATTCCAAGCCAGGAGGTGTGGCACAACCTTTGATCCACTTGGGAGGCAAAGGCAGACAGATCTTTGAGTCTGAGGACAGCCTGGTCTATAGAGCAAACTCCAGGACAACCAGGGCTACACAGAGAAACCCTGTCTCAAAAAAACAAAAACAAAAACAAAAGTAAAACAAACAAAAAAACAAAACAAAAAACCCAACCCAAAACAACAAAAAAGCAAAACAAAATAAAACAAAGATTTATTCCAACTCCTACCTCTACATATCTTGGCTAAGGCAAACACTAGTACAATAAACATGGTAGTGGGTGTGTGTGGTCACACACATGCCTTTAATGTTGGCAAAGGGAGGCCTACCTCTGTAAGTTTGAGGCCAGCTTGATCTATACATCGAATTCCAGGACAGAAAGGGCTACGTAGAGAGATCCTGTTTTTAAATTAATAATAATAATACATGGAAACATACAGTACAAAGATATTTTCTCACTCTAAAACTTTAGCCTTACAGCTTTTGTGTTTGTGCCTACAACATATCCCAAATTAATTTTTGCACAATATACTGACTATGAAACTACGGTTGGGAGTTTCTAGTAATTTTTTTCCTCTCGTCTACTGATGTCTAGCATTCTCAGCACTGTTTGTTGGCACCCTCCCCCACTTCATCCATCCCTCCACTCTCACCCCCACCCCCACCCCCACCCCCATAATTCTTGATCAGGGGACCTAAGGTGGCACCGGTTAAAGCCATCTCTGCAGGGGTTAGAATCGCGGCATTAGGTCGCTCCCGCCGCGAGAGGGCGCTGCGTGTCCAGACGCCCGAGGTAGTGAGCGCAGCACAGAAAGAACCCGGTATTCGACGCCTGCCGCGTGAGCCCAGTAACCTGCACCCTCTGTCCGCCTTGTGGCGAGAGGAGGGAACGCTCTCCCGTTCTGCCCCAGAGAGAAGCAGAAGGGAGGAATCCTTGGGAGTGAATGTCCAACCCCACAAGCTAGGGGTAAGGATGGAAGAACACCACATTCTCCGCAGAACTTGTCCTAAGACATGGACCCCTTCACAATTTTTTGTGCCATCCTTGTGCAGGGTCATGCTAATCTTCTCGGTATATGTGGTGCTGGAGAGAGTACCTCTATATACATTTAAAATTAAATTCAGGGTAGATATTTCTCTAAAGAAGATAACCAACCAGGGTCAGCAGGCAGAAATGATGCTCCAATCACTAATCATCAGGCAAATGTAAATCAAAATCGATTCACAGCCACTAGAGGTTGGGCGTGGGCGTAGGCTTGGCAGTGGTAGAGAGCCAGCCTGCTTCATGGTTCTGGGTCTAAAACACAAACAAACAGAACAAAAACACAAAAACACAAATAGTGTTGACTGTGGAGAAATTAGCACTCTGGCACACTGCTGGTGGGAAGCAAAGAGCCACGGCTATTGTGCAGTTTTCCAGAGATTCTTGGAAGGAAAAGAAATGGATTCCTATGTAATTCAGCTGTTACACGTCTACATATAAATACAAAAAAAAGTGAAAGTAAGATTAAAACAAAAAAATTCTGGGTTTTCCAGACATGATTTCACTGTGTAGCCCTGGCTGTTCTGGAACTCACTCTGTAGGCCAGATTGTCCTTAAACTCGTAGAAATCCACCTGCCTCTGACTCTCTGTGCTGAGATTAAACCTGGCTAAAGTTTTATTTTTAAGATTTATTTAGCTTTATTCTATGTATATGTGTCTGCCTGCATGCAGTTCCCTGGAATTGAAATTACAGAGGGTTATAGATGGGTGCTTTGTTTGTTTGTTTGTTTGTTTATTCCAGCTCTGCTAGGATGTGAAAAAGTAGCCTTACGGTCCTTTGCCAAATGGAAGAACAAGACTCACCCTCCCTGGGTACCCTTTGAACTCTCTTCCCCACCCCAGATATTCCACCTGAAAAAGCTGGACTTCCATTCACCCTACCAGGAGAGAACAAAGTGCCTCGCTTTCTTGTTAGTGCTAGGGGCTATGGACACAGAGAGTTAGAGCTTCCCCATAACGTCAGGGCCATATGAGAAACACGTGATTAAACTCACAGGTGCCTAGAAAGGACCCTGAATCCTTTCTGCCCAGCTGTGAGTGGCAGCAGAGACTGGCTAGGGAAGCTAGCCTTCCTTGGACAATACCAAGTCGCTCTCTCTCTCTCCCTTCTCCCTTGACAGTGTCACAGGAGGCTTGCTGCAACAGGAGAGTTAAAGAGCGTTGTATCAAAAGTCCATGTTTCCATCAAAGACCACTTAAGCTGCTGTTGAGCAACAACTTACGTTTATAAACCTGCCCCAGTTTCCCCATGTTCCAAGGGAATTAGAAAACAGAAATTGGTAAAGGCAAATGAACTCCCATTTGGGCTTAACCGAAATGAGAGGGACTTCTGGTTTCGCTCTGCCCTTCCCAGTTTGACTGTGTTGATGAAGCAGAACTTTGAAATCTCTTCCAGGGAAGAAAGGCCACCTTCTGAACCTGGGTGTGGTGACTCCTCTTCCTGCCTGAGATTTCTCTGGAAACTTTTCTTTAGGGGCCACTGCTCTAGGCCTCTGTTGCAGTGCCACTAGCAAGCAGGCCTTTCTAAAAGAAAAGCCAAGGCTTTGCTCAGTGTGACTCTTCAATACAGTCCAGAGAATAACCTACAAGATTTTTATATTTATACTTTTATATTTTTACTTTTTCATGAGTAAGTTTAAGTATATAGCAAGCCAAAGTGAAAGAATAGAAAGTAAGTGATAGGTGATAGACAGACAGACAGACAGACAGACAGACAGAATAGCATCATTGTCCTAGGTGCTCACTACACACTGCAGGAACCAACTGGGGAAGTTGAGGCAATCAGCTGGGGTTCCCAGTTGTGCTTTCTCTCCATGGCTGTTTCCGTCCCATGGCTGAGCTTCTGCCTTCTCTTTCGCAGACTAGACGCTTAAATACCACCAATAAAGAACAGTGACCTGGGGGCCTGGAGAGATGACTCAGCAGTTAAGAGCACTGCCTGCTTCTCCCTGGCTGGCCTCCTGATTTTAAGGATATAGCATCTTTTCTCTTGCAGCTCTTTCTCCTTGTTACAGATTCAGAAGACATTTTGAGACAAACCTACTTGGGTCTGAAATGGGGAGTCAGGCAACCCCAGTTTCCAGAGCCTGCTTCTCAGGGAGCTCAAATAACATAAGCAGTTTATCAGTTTAATGTATGTTGCTATGACCTCACTGGGCACAGGATTTAAACTCAAAGTATCCCTGTGTGAGCACTGTATAACCTTGTTTAATAAACTTTAGATAGTCTACCATGGGTAAACTTTAAAATAAGCATTTTTTTTTTTAAATCACTTGTACCTACATTTAGGAAAAGCTCAGCATGAATGAGGAAAGATTGAAGGAAGATAGACAAGAAATGAAGAGTCTGGGGCAGGAACAAGGCCCCTGGTCCTGGGGTCTAACTTCCTGTTATCTTGGAGTCGAAATTTCAACCCAACTGATAAAATTGAAATTGCCTCCAGAGATAGCGCTCCCTAATGTCCTTGTAAATAAGGATGTTAAAACCAACAATCTAAGCTTATGTGGCCACAGTGTTTGCACTTGTGACTTTAGCAGAGTCTAAACCTCCTTTCGTCCCTAAAACCTAAACAATGCACCTCAGAAAGCTGCCTTTTCCTCATTTGCTGAAGGAACTTCCTTGGAGGAAAGTCAACTGACTCATACATTTTCACCTTCCTTTGAAATGCTACCTCACCTTTAAGCTTTGGTTAATCTTTAAATGTTGTTACAAATTACATCCCCTGAACAATGTGCCTTAGAGAGCCATGGGATGATACTGTTACCAGAGGTTCTAGAAGACCAGCCTGGGCGCTGGCAGCTGCAACAAGCTAAGCCCAACCCACCCTCAATATGGTAATTAATTAAAAGAGAAGCAGAGAAGAGGTTTATCCAATGTGACCATATGGGAAAGAATAAACAGAGGGGATCCAGTAACCCCGAAGTTGGTCTGGAAAGTGCTGGCATGAGGTTTAGTTTTAACCTGGGTCAAGAGCTGAGCAGAACTTAGCAGTTCTGGACAAGGGCTGCTCTGACTGTGCAGAACTAAGTCGTTCTGGGACGAGGGGTGCTCTTATTCATCTCAGACCCATCCTTGTCTCTGCTCCAGTTTTTCCTGCAGGTGGTCAGGAGTTGCCAACGCATAGTGGCACAGCCGGCCCTAGCAGCCATTATAATAGGGTTTTAGTGAGCATCCATGAGCACAGTTAAACAAAAAGCCAGATGGAGATTATTTAGAACATAAACATTCATTCAAACACACACACACACACACACACACAGACACACATGCACGCACGCACGCACGCATACGCACACACTTTCCTGCGGGTGGACTTAACAGCCATAAAGCGGGACTAAGAGAAACAGACTTCTGAATGGATAAGAGAAGACAGCACAGCTGGAAAAGGACCTAAAGAAACAGTGGTGGCCAGACAGTGGTGGCACACCCCTTTAATCCCAGCACTCGGGAGGCAGAGGCAGGCGGATTTCTGAGTTTGAGGCCAGCCTGGTCTACAAAGTGAGTTCCAGGATGGCCAGGGCTATACAGAGAAACCCTGTCTCGAAAATCCAAAAGAAAGAAAGAAAGAAAGAAAGAAAGAAAGAAAGAAAGAAAGAAAGAAAGAAAGGAAGGAAGGAAGGAAGGAAGGAAGGAGAAAAGGAAAGAAAAAAGAAAGAAAGCAACAGACATAAACCTATAGCTTTAAGAACCCCCCAAATATGACAACCCCCCAAGAAATCTATACCAAGACACAATTTCATGGTCAAACTTCTGAAAACAAAGAGGGAAAGTCTTAAACGCAGGAGCAGAAGCACCAGGATCTACCAGAGAAAACCATCTGGATGGCAGCAGCGCTCACCAAAAACTATTTCAGGAACTGAAAGAAGTGCCCCCGCCCAACCCCACCAAACTTTATATTCAGCAAAACCATCTTTAAGGGTGAAGAGGAGAAGGGTGTGGTCTGAGCACAGGAAAGCTGAGCCAGTAAGATGATTGGGGGCCAACCTGGGCTACATAACAAGACCCTGTTTCAAAACTCCAAATAATACAGCTATGTACCTATGATAGTACACGCTTATAATCTCAGCACTTCAGAGGCCAAGGCAGAAAGATCGGGAATTCAGGGTCAGCCTGAGCTACATACATATAACCCTGTCTCCAAGTGAACAAATTCAAACAACAGCAACAATTTAAATAATAATAATTAAAAATAATAAAATACTTAATGAAAGAATCCAATCTGATGGAGTCACATGTGCATGTACGCTGCAGCAGCTCAAATTAAATACCAAAAAGCACCGAAAATTAGTCTCACCAAGAACTTGTCTAGAATAACATAGACTTTGCATTATGTTATTCTCTGAATACTATTTTTCCCCACCCCAGGGAGGAGAGGTGTTAAAACGCAGGTAGCCCATGCTGGCCTTGACAACGATCCCCCTGCCTCTGCTTCCCTAGTGTTGGTAGATCACCACTCCCAGCTCCTGGGAATTGATTTTTTTTTTAAAAGCAGTTTCCTAAAACATTAATGCAACAACCATTTACTGAAGGATGAAGTTTGGGCTGGTATTTGTACTAGCAGCCTCAGAGGCAGGTTAGTTGAGCAGAGTCTGGGGGGTTAGCCCACTCCTTGGGTCCCTTCAGTAGTTCTGAATTTCCTGTATGGAACCCTTTATGCTCAGAATACCCAGAGTTCCCTGGGGTGGTTTAAGCTTCTCCTCCGAGCCCTACTTGATGAATGGTCTGACAAGGGTGTACTGGCTAGTTTTGTGTCAACTTGACACAGCTGGAGTTATCACAGAGAAAGGAGCTTCGGTTGAGGAAATGCCTCCATGAGATCCAACTGTAAGGCATTTTCTCAATTAGTGATCAAGGGGGAAAGGCCCCTTGTGGGTGGTGCCATCTCTGGGCTGGTAGTTTTGGTTCTATAAGAGAGCAGGCTGAGCAAGCCAGGGGAGGCAAGCTAGTAAGGAACATCCCTCCATGGCCTCTGCATCGGCTCCTACTTTCTGAACTGCTTGAGTTCCAGTTCTGACTTCCTTGGTGATGAACGGCAGTATGGAAGTGTAAGCCGAATAAACCCTTTCCTCCCCAACTTGCTTCTTGGTCATGTTTGTGCAGGAATAGAAACCCTGACTAAGACAAATTGGTACCAGGAGTGGGGTATTCCTGTGACAACCTGACCATGTTTTGGGGAGGACTGTGGAAGGACTTTGGAACTTTGGGCTAGAAGATCCATCCGTTGTTAAGAGCTCTGTAGGATGTTGTGTAGGAGCTTCTTGGAAGATAATGTTGAGAACACTGCAGAAGATGGAGGTCTGGTTTGTGAAATTTCAGAGGGAAAATTAAAGACTCTTTTCAGGGCCATTGCTGTTTTGATTGTGAAGATTCTGTGGTTCTGGTTAGCTGGGGCTGAAGATTCAGCCGTGATTAACAAGATACCAGAACTACCAAAGCAAAAACTTTGCATTACTGGGACTATTGATGCTGGTTAGCTGGAGCTAAGAAATTAGCGGTGATTAAGAAGAGATCAGCATCATTGAGGTGACATCTTCTGGGAAGTGTTTTCTGAAAGCACAAAGAGGCTGTGTTCCAGAGATGCCCAAGGTTGTACTCCTGCTGCAGCGGGACTTGGTAATATGTAAGGGTCACCCAGGTGGTACTGGTTTTGAAGGCATGAAGGGGTCACGCAAAGCAGCTGAGGCTCGGCACTGTGAGAGGCCATGGAAGGCCATTGGTGAAGGTGCAGCCTCAGTTGCAATTGAAGGCCCAGGACTGAAAGGGTCATGCAGTGTTTTGGAGATGCCAGTACCATGAAATGACCACCAAGAGCAGCAGCAGCAGTGGAGTACAGGCATCTGGAGCCTAGAGCATGACGCGTGTGCTACAAAGGGCCTGGCTGGAGAAGTGACCCAAGCCCTTGGAGGAGCCCAGAAGATCGTGAGTTGGATCCCAGACATTGGACGGTTGGAGATTGACTTTTGCTTTTGATTGTGGCTGTGCCCTGATATTTTCCCTCTTGAAGGAAGAAACTGTTTTAGTGGAGCCCACAGTTAAGAGACTTTTAATTGTAAAAAGACTTTGGATTTTAAAGAGATGGATATTTTAAAGAAATTGAAATTTTAAGAATATGTAAAGACTGTGGGACTTTTAAAGTTATTTAGATCTTGGGGATGAATAAGATTGTAAGGGTTGAGGCTTACTAGTGATGTTTTTGTGTGTCAAGTTGACAAGGGGTCAATTGTACTGGCTAGTTTTGTGTCAACTTGACACAGCTGGAGTTATCACAGAGAAAGGAGCTTCGGTTGAGGAAATGCCTCCATGAGATCCAACTGTAAGGCATTTTCTCAATTAGTGATCAAGGGGGAAAGGCCCCTTGTGGGTGGTGCCATCTCTGGGCTGGTAGTTTTGGTTCTATAAGAGAGCAGGCTGAGCAAGCCAGGGGAGGCAAGCTAGTAAGGAACATCCCTCCATGGCCTCTGCATCGGCTCCTACTTTCTGAACTGCTTGAGTTCCAGTTCTGACTTCCTTGGTGATGAACGGCAGTATGGAAGTGTAAGCCGAATAAACCCTTTCCTCCCCAACTTGCTTCTTGGTCATGTTTGTGCAGGAATAGAAACCCTGACTAAGACAAAGGGTAAGGGACTCAAGGGGATGAAACAGCATTCCATCAAGACCTGGGAGAGCTGCTTGGGCCAGCGAGTTTCTCTCAGGTCACAGCAAATCCCTTCTAATACAGCTAAGCCTATTTACTTCTTTTGTACCCATTGTTGAAGCACTTTGTGCTGAGTTCCAAGCCATACATAGATAGTGCAGTCTCTCCTGCAGGGAGACTGCATGCAGTCCAAGATTCCCAACAACAAACCTATGTCTATACAATTTAATTTATAATTTAGGCTCAATTAGGTGATCAATAGTCACTACTAATAAAATAGAAGAGTCATGACAGTGCAGTAGCTCTGTAAAGCTGCTTGCCACCAAGACTGAATATCCCAGTTTGGTTCCCCGGCTCTCAAGTAGTTCGGGGGAGAGAGGGGGTGGGGGGAGAACAGCCGATTTCCACAAGCTCTCCTCTGCTCTCCTCTGTGTGCCATGATACACTTGCCCACCCATGTACATACAAAATAAAATAAACATATGTAATTTAAAAATAGAACAATTATACCAATATTCTATAATAAAGATTAGATGAATTCTCTCTCCATGTATTGAAAACATTTGAAATTTATTTTTATGTGTATGCCTGTAAAGTTATATGTACACCACATACATGCAGATGCCTGCGGAGGCTAGAAGATGGCATTAGATCTCCTAAGATTGGAGTTACAAGTGGTTTTAAGTCGTCCTGTGGGGGTGGAGGAAACCAAACATAGCTCCTCGGCAAAAACATCAAGTGCTGTTAGCCACTGAGGCATATCTAGCCCCTTTCCATCGTATTGTACAGTACTCGCCCTTCTCATGATGACTCTCTCACAGTTAAGGTCACCATTGGCCATATGTTGATGGGCGTGCAGAGTCATAGATAAGGGCAGTGCTAAGGTTTGAGGAAGGCTCCTGAAAAGCTTCACAGGTTCAACTCCTGGTCTTGAGGGTGGTGATGCTGAGCACTGCAGGATGCTGGGGACTGGAGGAGGCTTGGGTCATAGGGGGCGTGCCCTTGAAGGAAGCCTTTCTCTTTTTCTGCTTCTTGGCTTTGTGATGTGACTGGCTTTGTGCCCACCTCCACCATGCCCTTCTGTGCCACCACAGCCTCAAAGGAGACAGAACAAACAAACAAACAAACAAACCCTCTTCTCTCCCTAAGTGAATAATTACCTAAGGTATCTCTCCATGTCAGAATGCAGACCTGGAAGGATACTGACCGCACTGTTTCTGCTAGGAAATGCTGCATCTTAGCCCAGATGAACTGGGCCTACACCATGGCTGTCCTTCCCACCCCCCACCCCCGCCCCCTCCTTACCTAACCATGAGTAGAGGGCACACGATGAGTCTCTGGAAGTTTTGTCAAAAGCCTGAGTGAGTGAGATCACTACATTTTGCCACATTAGATGTGACCCTTGAAGCTAACATCCCCTGGCTGACACTATGCAGCAAATATATTAATACCTATGATGGGTGACCGACCAGTCATTAATAAATAATGCTGGTTATTCTGCTCTAAACTCAACTATCATGAAATATTCAGAGCTATAAAGGCATTTCAGTCTAAATCGCCACCAGGGCTTTAGTCCAATTTAGCGGTGAGCTCAGATTTCTCCTTCTATTTTTATACAGGTCAGATGTACAGCACAAAATAATTGTTCCAGGAAAAAGTGCAAAAAAACGATCCTCTCCTCACAGAAGGATAAGAGCTATGCTATATAGGAATATGAGATAGAGAGTAGCCAGAGGCCTCTCTCAGGGTCTTAGATTCCTAAGTCTCCACTCAAAGTTGGCACTGGACTCAAGCAGGGTTCCGGAGGTCATGGAGCTGACTGGGACAACATAGACTATCTTCCCTTGTCCCTGTGACATCAAAGATGTTCCCAGGTATCTGAGACTGCATAGGAGATTTGGGCTGAACAGAACTCAAATTATGAAGCAATAGATTCATCACGGCCAATGCTGGACAGCTGGAGGTTTGGAAGGCAAACCTCAGTCTGTCCATATCGAGGTGATTGTCATGACTACACATCATGTCTGAGGAGTTGTGGTCCTGATGTGTAACTATCTGAGGGTAAGGAGGGGAAGTAGCTTTCCCTATTCAGCTGAGGCTCACGGCGGAGGTCCTAGTAGGCAAAGGAAAATGCACAAGTGTATTTAATGTAAGTTCTGGGTGACATGAGAGGCTTCAGGTGTAAACAAAATAATCTTCCTATTTGGTAAGCCTGAGTGCTTTAATGGAAGGTTTGTAGATGATTGTGAGGAGATAAGGAAAAGCAAAGATCATCTGACCTGATGGTGACAACCTGCAAACTTCTCTGTATCCCATCATTTCTTGGTATCCCATTATCTCTCTCTGTATCACCATCATCTCTCTGTATCACAATCATCTCACTATATCCCATCATCTCTCTGTGTCCTATCATCTCCCTCTGTATGCCATCATCTCTCTCTGTATCCCTATCATCTTCAGAGATAACAGCGCCCCTTGTTTCTCACATGTAGTTTTCATGGTGGCTTCAGGGGGGTGGTACATGCATTTAGTTCCAGCACTTGGGAGGAAGAGGCAGGCAGATCTACAGAGTTCCAGGACAGCCAAGGCAACACAGAGAAACCCAGTCTCAAAACAAAAACAAACAAAAAGGAAGAAAAAGGGGCTTGGAGCACTGTCTGTCCTTCCAGTGTTCTGAGTTCAATTCCCAGCAACTACAACCACATGATGGCTCAAAACCATTTATAATGGGACATAGTGTGTGTGTGTGTGTATTTGAAAGAAAGAAAGGAAGAAAGAAAGAAAGAAAGGAAGAAAGAAAGAAAGAAAGAAAGAAAGAAAGAAAGAAAGGAAGGAAGAAAGAGAGAAAGAGAGAAAGAGAGAAAGAGAGAAAGAAAGAGAGAAAGAGAGAAAGAAAGAGAGAAAGAGAGAAAGAGAGAAAGAGAGAAAGAGAGAAAGAGAGAAAGAGAGAAAGGAACCCTGCTTAGGTTTAGTGACCTGCTGCAGGAGGAGGACAAAGGAAGATTCTAGAAACCTTAACATGCTGTTGCTTGTTGCGTCAGCTTAAAACAGTAAGACAATGGGGTGGTATATCCTGAGCCCATCACCTGGGACTCACTTCAGAAGTATCCCTTCTGCCACATTTCACTGCTCTAAGAGTCCCAAGAGCCAGTCTGACCAGAAGGTTGAGTAGAGAGATTTTACCTCTAAAAGAAAGCACAGGAGAGACTAGGCCGCCATGTTTAATCCACCACAAGAGGTAGCTGAAGTACAGGGTGGATGTCTGCTGTACTGGAGTCCTGACTGACCCTCCCACCTCTCACTCACTGCAGGATCTGAGAGTTTATGAAGCTAAGTATCCAGAGAGCTGCAAACGCTTCCATGTTTCTTCTTTCACCTGCCAGTCCCCTCAGTGCCTGCAGACCAACAACAGCCAAGCTCTATGACCTTGCTTATGCCTGGTTCCCCATCCCTTCTACAATTCAGGGGCTCCTCGTATCTGCCTCCTCATCCCGCAGGCCCTCTGCTCTCCCAATGAGAGAAGCCAGCTGCCAGTCAGGTGGAGAATCAGGGCAGTCCCCCACAATAGAAGGAAACTTGGGGGACCCAAATACTGAAGTTTGGGTAGGGGCAGTCAGAGGGAGCCCGGGCCCCATGAAGAGGAACTGAACACAGAAAACTGCCCTTAATTTCCTGGCTTGGGGGCAGGGCTGTCCTCCCCTTTGGGCTGCTAGTAATTGGTTATGCAGCTAGGTGAGAACATTTAATAGCCCATCATTACCCGTAATGACTTCCCAGGGCTCGACCAGGTAGGAGCTGGAGCATCTCAAGATAATGGCTTTTCTGCCCTTTTTATTCTGAGTGTTTTCACGACTGAAAGACCTTATTAACAGGAGGGAAGTGGTAATTAGGTTGGTTCTCAGCACTTTCCATTAACTGCTTCGGTTACAAGTAGACAAGAGTGCTTCTGACCCCAGCAAGAGGAGTCAGGAACCCTAGTTCTCCTTAAAAGGCATCTGGCATCCAGAGAGGACAGAGGGCACTCTCTTGTTCTTTACTCTATTTGAGTGTGTGTGTGTGTGTGTGTATGTGTGTGTGAGTGTGTGAGTGAGTGTGTGTGTGTGTGAGTGTGTGTGTGAATGTGTGTGTGTGAGTGTGTGTGAATGTGTGTGTGTGTGTGAATGTGTGTGTGAGTGTGTGTGTGTGAATGTGTGTGTGTGTGTGTGTGTGTGAATGTGTGTGTGTGTGAGTGTATGTGTGTGTGTGTGAGTGTGTGTTTGGCCTGCATGTGTGTATGTGCATGACAGGCATGCCTGGTTCTCACAGAGGCCAGAAGAGGGGGAGTTGGATCCCCTGGAACTGGAGTTGCAGAGGTTGTGAGCCACTATGTGGGTGCTGGGAATCCAGCCTATGGTCCTCTGCAAGAGAAGCCAGAACTCTTTGTAGCCTCTGATCCCCGACTCTTTAGCCTCCAAGTTGAGTTCAAAGAAGGGAAGAGGCAGAAGTCCCCCAAAGAAGCAAGAGAAAGGACAGTTCTTCAATTTGTCACCACCATAAACTGAGCTGAGCCTCAGTTGGTTTTCTTATCTGTTCTATGGGACTTAGGATCAGGGGATGGTGGAGTCACAGAGGGTCAGAGGTCAACGACCATACTTCCAAAACATTTTTTAGATTATTTTATTTTATGTATACATGTGTTTGCATGTATATCTGTGCACTGTGTTGTATACAGTACCTTCAGGAGCCACAAGAGGGCTTAGATGCCCTGGGATGGGAATTACAATCAGTTATGAACAGCTAAGTGGGTGCTGGGAATCAAACCTGGTCCTCTGCAAGAGCAGCCTGTGCTCTTAACCACTGAGCCATCTCTTCAGCCGTTTCCCCGCCCCAACAACACATGCACTTGATAGCTTGCTGGTGCACACACAAACGTTTTTATCTTAGTAAGATAAGAAAAATTGTGGGACTTTGAAGTTCAGTGGGATTCCTAGACAGCTCATCCGTCCATCCAGACCCCCTCTGCCTGTCTGACCACAAAGCTATGCTGATGTTCCCGAGGGAGAGGAGAAACTCTGAGACATTTGTGCCTCTCCCATTGGCTTACAAACCATCCTCTTATTGTTTTGTTTTTGGTCATTCCCAAAATTAGTGTGTGGCTGTGACTGCGAGTTTGTGTGTCTACAAGGTTGCTTTAGAATACTGAAGGCATAGAAGTTGACTTGTAAAAACAAAACTAGACAAAAATGATGGGTGTGATTAATTCCTTTCTAAAGCCTAGAGGGGTGGTTCGTATTGATCTGCATTCCGCCTGCCTCAGGGCACTGCTGCTCACGAGGAGAAATGCTGATGTTTGACTGTGCTTACCCCGTGCCACCTAAGGGTGGGTGCTGGGCTTCAGGGAAGCACAGAGGCACTGTTCCGGTGTGGGAAAGCACAGCCTGAGATGCGAGGAGGCTGAAGCTGTTATTCCCTGGCTTCTGGGCCCCAGCGCTGGGGGTCCCCGAGCCTGTGACAAGGCCAGGGTTGAGTTGGTTCTCAGACTCTTGGACATCCAGGCACTGCTGGGAGTCTTGGAAGAGCTGAGGAGTCTGGTGCCTGAAGACTAAGTCTAGCCTGGGGCAGAATTAAACTGCAGTTCACTAGTCAAATGCCTTCACCAAGGCTCCCCATGGTGGATTTTGATGAAGGAAACTGTCCATGGTTCTAAACTGTTTATTGACTGTTCATCATGAAAAATGGATGCATGCCGTACAGTACCAACTTCTCAGGGTGGACCTGAGATTAAATACCTTTTGCAGGTAGGAAGTTTGGGAAGAAAAGCTTACTGGCTAAACCCTCAGGGCCTCTACCATGGAAAACTCTGTTCTGGGTCTACCTACATGACAACAGGTCACGTTTCCTTATGTGGGCAGTGTGGCATGTGTTCCAGGTCAGGAATTTGGCAGGGAGCCTAAGACTCAGGTGTGTACCCACTGAGTCTCTGGGTCTCAGACCCACTCTACCTTTCCAAGCTTCCTGTGATGGTTTTACCCCCCACAGGTTCACACCTATAGTCTCAGCACTTAGGAGGTAGGGGCAAGAGGATCAGGAGTTCAAGGCCAGCCCCTGATACTTTGTGAGTTTGAGGCCAACCTGAACTATATGAGAACTTACCTCAAGAAAAGAAGGGGCTAGAGGTAGAGAGATGGTTCATCAATTAAGAACACTTACTGCTCTTCCAAAGGACCCAAGCTCAGTTCCCAGCACCCACAACAAACAGCTCACAACAGTCTGTAACTCTTGGCTCTCTTGGGTACCTCTACACTCACACTCACACTCACACTCACACACACACACATTATAAAAATAAAAAAATTTTTTTGAGTCAGGGTTTCTCTGTGTAACAGCCCCAGCTGTCATGTAATTCATTCTATAAACCAGGCTGCCCTCAAACTCAGAGATCTGCCTGCCTCTGCCTCCCAAGTGCTGGGATTAAATGTGTGTGCAGAGGTAGTTGCTTACTGCGTTCTAGGCCAGCCTAATCTACAGAGCAAGTTGCAGGACAGCTAGGACTACACAGAGAAACTCTGTCTCAAAAAACTAAAAAAAAAAAAAAAAAAAAAAAAAAGGGCTGGAGAGATGCTCAGTGGTTAAGAGCACTGACTGCTCTTCTGCAGATCCTGAGTTCAATTCCCAGCAACCACATGGTGGCTCACAACCACCCGTGATGAGATCTGACGCCCTCTTCTGGTGTATCTGGAGATACACCAGCTACAAGTGTACTTACATATAATAATAAATAGATAAATCTTTAAAAACAAAACAAAAAACTAAAAAAAAAAAAAAAAAAGTTCAAGCCGTGGCTATTTTATAGTAGAATGTCATCAGTCATCTCTGTAATGCCTAGTTTGGTTTTGTGTCAACTTGCCATGAGCTAGAGTCATCAGAGAGGAAGGAGCCTCAGTTGAGAAAATGTCTCTATGAGAGCCAGCTCTAAGGAATTTTCTCAATTAGGGAGATCAATAAGAGAGGGCCCAGCCCATTGTGAGTGGTACCACCCTGGCCTGGTGGTCCTGGGTTCTATAAGAAAGCAGGATGAGCAACCCTGTAAGCAGCACCCTTTCATGGCCTCTGCCTCCAGGATTCTGATTTCTGTCCTGATTTCCGTGAGTGATGAACTGTGTTGAGGAAGTGTAAGCTGATAAACCCTTTCCTCCAAAACTTGTCTTTTGGTCATGGTGTTTTGTTGCAGCAATAAAAACCCTAAGACAAGTTGGTCCCAGCATAACGGTGTACTGCTGGAACAGATCTGATCATGTTTTGGGGAGGATAGTGCAGGGACTTTGGAACGTTGGACTAGAAGAGCCTTTGAGTGTTAAGAGCTCAGAGATGTTTTTGGAGCTTGGAAGATAAGAGTGTTGAGAGCAGTACAGAAGATGAAGGCCTGACTTGTGACCTTTCAAAGGGAATTTAAAGACTCTCTCAGGGATGTTTGCGATTTTGAACTGAGGGTCTGTCGTTCTGGTCAGCTGGGGCTTAAGAGTCAGCCATGATTAACAAGAGATCGGCAGCATTGAAGTGACCTTTGTGTTACTGGGACAGTTGATGCTGGTTAGCTGGAGCTAGGAAATTAGCAGTGATTAAGAAGAATCACTGAGGGCTGGAGAGATGGCTCAGCGGTTAAGAGGGCCGACTGCTCTTCCAAAGGTCCTGAGTTCAAATCCCAGCAACCACATGGTGGCTCACAACCATCCGTAACGAAATCTGATGCCCTCTTCTGGAGTGTCTGAAGACAGCTACAGTGTAATTACATATAATAATAATAATAATAATTAAAAAAAAAGAAGTATTACTGAGGTGAAATCTTCTGGGAAGTGTTTTCTGAGAGGACAAAGAAGCTATGTTCCAGATGCAGCCGAGGTTGTACCTAGTGCTGACGGCTAGACTTGGTAGCGTTAAGAGTCACCCAGAGGACACTGGTTTTGAAGGCATGAAGGGGTCAGGGAAAGCAGCTGAGGCTTGGCACTGTGAGAGGCCAGGAAAAGCCATTGGTAAAAGTGCAGCAAGGAGCCCCAGCAATTTTGGAGAGGCCAGTACCTTGGAATGACCACCAAGAACAGCAGCAGCAGTGGACTGGAGCCAGCTGGAGCCTAGAAGACAAGCTGATTGTGCTGCAGAGGGCAGAGCTGGAGAAGTGACCCAAGATCTTTGGAGGATCCCAGAAGACCGTGAATGGATCCTAGACATCGGACAGGTGGGGTTTGATTTTGCTTTTCTTTCTTTGCTTTCTTTCTTTCTTTCTTTCTTTCTTTCTTTCTTTCTTTCTTTCTTTCTTTCTTTCTTTCTTTCTTTCTTCCTTTCTTATGTATGAGTACTCTATTTGCATGTACAACTGCATGCCAGAAGAGGGCATCAGATCCCATTAGAGATGGTTGTGAGCTACCATGTGGTTCCTGGGCATTGAACTCAGGTACTATGAAAGAGTAGTCAGTGCTCTTAATTGCTGAGCCATCTCTCCAGCCCCTCAGTTCTTCTAGTTTTACATATATTTGTAAATTTGTTTTTACATTCCTTACCTGAAAATAAACTTGGGTGGTTGGTTTCAACTTGCTGGTAATATCTTGAGGGATCCTCACTGGCGAAGGAAATAAGTTTTTTGCATTTTTTTTTCTGTATCAGTCATAATTATTAAACCTTTACCAGTCTAGAGAAAAGAACTGACCTTCTCCCAAGATCACTAGCCTAGCTTTTCCTAAGCTCTAAGGAGCAGAGTTCCTTTGTCAGCTTTATGTATGAGACTCTGATGAGGAGGGGAAGTGCCGCGGACTGCCCTCAGTCCGCTCCCCTCAATCCGCGGGAGAAATCAGGGTCACGGTATAGGTGGGCAGGGAGTCAGTGAAAAGTGACAAACAAATGCAGACACCAGATAGAGTGCTGTATCTGAATGTAATTTTTCAAAGCAAGCACCAGAATGCAGAAGAAAATCAGGAAGTTAGGTGACACATCTGTCAAAGTACAAATGAGGTTACCGGATGCTTAATGACTCTTACACAAAACAGAGGAATGCAAACATAAAGACTGGCAGGAACTAGGCAATAAAACAACTGAGACAAAGTCAGCTCTATCTAAGGTCAGCTATATTCTTAGGAGCCAGGTGTGAGGTCTTTACACTCCCGGGGAAAGGGCTTTCACGACTAAGTCTTGGTTCTAATTAGGGAGTTCTGCTCTAGCTAACCTTCTCATGAATAGTGCAATACTCTAGCTCCTCCTTACCACAGCCCAATCTACTTCCTAAACCATTGTAAATTCCTATATATGGGAGTGATTTGACTGTTATTCTAAGTGATTATGTGGGGGACTTTCTTCTACTAAGTAATGGAGTCTGCCATACATAACTATAATAAGAATTCTAAACTTACTTTGCTAAGCTTGCCCTGAGATTTCTTATTTATTTATTTATTTATTTATTCATTATATTTATATGAGTACACTCTAGCTGTTTTCAAACGTACCAGAAGAGGACATCAGATCCCAATACAGATGGTTGTGAGCCACCATGTGGTTGCTGGGATTTGAACTCAGGACCTCTGGAAGAGCAGTCAGTGCTCTTAACCACTGAGCCATCTCTCCAGCTCCCGAGATTTCTAACTCTATGTAGTAGATACTAATGCCTGATTTCTTTCACTATCTCTCTTACAATACTAGAGGCAATTCTGAATGTTACTGAATAATAGGTAACATTCTTACTAAATTCCAAGACCAGGGTCGGCTCAAGGACTACCTAGGGCATTGGTGAAGGCCAGGAAGCAAAGTTCAACTTTGTTTAGATATTTGGCAAGTCATTGCTTGGAGACACCTATAATAAAACAATACTGAAAGAAAGCACACAGATCCATTCACTGACTAACGCAAGGACAAGTTTGGAGCATTCGTGCTATGAGATGCCACGGTTCCAGGAGACTAAGTTTCCATGAACTTTTCATCTTGGGACAGCGCCCAAGCTTTTAGGCCTGTCACTCGAGTCACTACTGGAGTGGATGTGGCAGGGAAGGGCTAAAGAAAGGCTCAGTGGTTAAGAACACTAGCTGATCTTCCAGAGGACCAGGGTTCAATTCCCAGTACCTGCATGGCAGCTCACAACTGTCTGTAATTCTAGTTCCGGGCATTTGACACCCTCACACAGACATATATGCATACAAAACACCAATGCACAAAAATCCTTAAAAAAATAAAGTCTCTGACATACCTACCCAAACAGCAGGAGACAGACAGTGGTGGGAAAGAGAAGACCAAGCCCACAGCGCCTGTTTCCCGTCTGAGCTGGTCAGGAGATTCTATCCTCAGGCCTCACGTGCTCTACACAGGAGAGTATGGCCAAGCTAAGTCTCCTTATCTACCGTGCTCAGGAGAGTAGAGGTGAGGTGAGAGGAGAGGTTTGTAGAGGTCCTACCGTGATTTGAGAAAATGTGTTGGGGGCCAATTTCTGGGCCCTCCATGGCCGAAGAAAAAAGCAGGCTCTCACAAATTGCCCCCTCTCCCACATGTTTGCACATACAAAATAAATAAGTTATGTGTAATCAATATTAAAGGAGGATCAAAAGGTGTGATGCGTATCCTTAACCTCTGCATTGGAGATGCAGAGGCAGGCAGATCTCTGTAAATTCAAGGACAGCTTGGGCTACTTAGCCAGTTCCAGGTAAACTAGGGCTACATAGTAAGACCCTGTCTCAAGAAAACAAAACAAAACAAAAATAGACAACAAAAAATTTAAAAGAAGATGTTGGGGTAGGATGGGGCTCAGTGGTGATGAGATCCCTTAGCCTATGAACGGTCTTGGGCTCAAATCCTGGCAACGCGTACATCCAGAAATTATTTGATATTCTTCCTTGAGGCTATAAAACCTAAATCAGTTCCTTGAGTACGGGTCAATTACGTGATTCACTTCTAACAAATAGAAGCTGGAAGCAGCGCTGCATATGTGAGTAGCCTGTAAGGCAGCACAGCATCCCCTAGTGTAGCCACACTCTCTCCTGGGTCCTTCACTCTGAGGGAAGCCACTGCCCTTTCTGAGATATTGCAGAAACCCCTGGGAGAAATGAGACCCAAAGCCAACTTTGTGATGTAAATTTAGGACATGAACAGCAGGTGGCAGTAGCACACAGCGCACACTAGATAGACAAGCTTCTCAATGGACTACACCCTGAGGAAGACTGCAGCCCAGAGACCCTGTTCAGAAGCAGAGGAATGCCTAGGCGACAGAGGTCTTCAGATGGCCAGATGTGATGGCTGATCTTCCATGTCTGCTGGGCTGGGTGTAGAATCATAAGGATACACCTCTATGCGTGTCTACACAGACATTTTCAGACAGGGCTAAAAAAGCAGGGAAGAGCTGGCCTAAATGTGAATAGCACTATCTCAGGATGGGGTGGGGATGGAGATGGGGGCAGGGAAGGGGGAAATGAGGTGTGTGTGTGTGTGGGGGGGATTCCAGCTGAGCACCAGCACTAATCTCTCCTACTGTGGATGCAAATCCTGCCCCCACCAGGTACACTGTATCCTTACTGTGAGCCAGAACAGACCTCTCCTTCCTTAGATTGCCTTACTCCAGTGCTTTGTCACAGTAACGAGAAAAACAAAACACCATAATATATGCAATATGCGAAGCAACAAGTCTCTAAGTGATTACAAGTTGACTTGTCTGAACTCTAAAGCAATTGACTATAAAGATATTTGAGTTTGAGCCGGGTATGATGATGGTACACACCTATAATCCCAGCACTCAGGAGACAAAGGTAGTCTGATCTTTGTAAGTTTAAGTCCATTCTGGTCTACATGTGGAGTTTCAGGACAGCCAGGGCTACCTATATAAAGAGAACCTGTCTCAAAACAGTGAAACAAAGTGAATAAAAATATTGAGTGCTGGAGAGATGGCTCAGAGGTTAAGAGCACTGACCGCTCTTCCAGCGGTCCTGAGTTCAATTCCCAGAAACCACATGGTGACTCACAACCATCTTTTAAAGAGATCTGATACCTTTTTCTGGTGTGTCTGAAGATAGCTATCGTGTACTCACATACATAAAATTAATTTTTAAAAATCTTTAAAAACATTTTTTTAAAAAAAAACCCAAAACACACGTTTGAGTTTATGCCAGGTAATGGTGGCACACACCTTTAATCCCAGCACTTGGGAGGCAGAGGCAGGCAGATTTCTGAGTTCGAGGCCAGCCTGGTCTACAAAGTGAGTTCCAGGACAGCCAGGATGATACAGAGAAACCCTGTCTCAAAACAAAACAAAAACCCCGCACGCACGCACGCGCGCACGCACGCGCACACACACACACACACACACACACACACACACACTTTCTTACTTGAGTTTGGACCTGACAAGATAGGCCAAAGTTCCCATAGGAGGCACGTGGGCTCACTTGGACCCTCAGGTTAACTGACAGTGACATGAAAGCCTGGCATCCCTGCTGCCTGCCTGCATCCCTGCTGCCTGGCATCACTGCTTATTCATTTTGACTGCCCCCCCCTTTAGTCATCTGCTTACCTCTGCACATGGATGGGCATGGGAGTCACTCCAGGAGAGTCTACCTAAAAGCCTGGCCATCTCATTCTTCAAGACCAAAGTAACAAAGGTAAGAGTAACTAAAGCAGCTTACTGCCAGCCTTCCTGACACCTTCTTCCAGGTCTCTAGTCATTATCTTAAACTGGAGTCACCTGGATTCCAGGACCAGCAGAGCCTCACAGGACAGACCATCCCTCAGATAAGAGGAATTGTCCACAATGGTGAGGCTGCCCTCTGCAACGGGGATAATACTTATCTTCTAGGAATCAACAGGGATAATAATTATCTTCTAGGAACCAGTTTGCTCCCCTGAAGCAATAAGGACACCTTCAAGTCACTATGCAGAACTATAACCAAAGTGCTGATAAGCAGACCACAGTTTTGAGGCAGACAAGCATAGGGATTGTTTAGCAATCTGGGACTCCACTTGACTTGGGCTATCTGCCCACCACCCTCCTAACACTGCACCTAGCAACCTGCATAACACTGCACCTAGCAACCTGCATCACACTGCACTCACAACCCCTCCAGACATCCCTTAGCAACCTCTTGGTTGCTTTCTTTATGTCAAACGCATCCTGCAGCAGCACAGCCAGTAACTTGAAGCATGGACCTGAACCAGCCCGAACTGGTTTGGAGTGCTTGCACACTAAGGCACACTGAGAGAACTTTTAGAGAAAAATCTCCTGTTACCAAGCTGTGGGAAGCCACATGTGCCGTTGCAGGGTGGCACTGGCTACCGCTGGCCACCACACATACATAGGCAGTAAAGTTTTTTTGCCAAGATGAGGTTTAACTAAAATTAACCAATCAGATGAGAGACAAGTTAACCAATCAGAAGAGAGACAAGTTAACCAATCAGATGAGAGACAAGTTAACCAATCAGAAGAGAGACAAGTTAACCAATCAGATGAGAGACAAGTTAACCAATCAGATGAGAGACAAGTTAACCAATCAGACGAGAAAGAAGTTAACCAATCAGATGTAGGCATGCAAATGAGGTGGTAAGCATAACCCAAGCACAACCAATCCAGGTGTGAGACACGCCTCTCCTAGGCCTATATAAGCAGCACCAGTTCTGGGCTTGGGGTCTCTTCGCCTCTGCAATCAAGCTCTCCCAATAAATGTGTGCAGAAGGATCCTGTTGCAGCATTGTTCTTACTGGTGAGTCAGGGTGCGCGCAAGACCAAGCCATGCCTATACATGACTGACTGTACATGTAATTGAAATCAGATAGATGCATTGCCATGGCCACACACAACTTTAATTCTGGCACTCAGAAGGCAGAGGCAGGGGGATCTCTTGAGTTTGAAGCCAACTGGGCCTATATAGTGAGATCTAGGTCAGGCTACATAGTCTGCTTAGTCTATGTAGTTTGCCTCCTAGACAAACAAAAAGTAAGTAAATAAATGACATCAGATGCATCATGGGGGGAAAAACACACACGTTGAAGAAAGGCTTATATAATTCAAGCCTGTCAATCAAAACAAAACCACACATGCCCCACCCCTAATGACCCGACCTCTTCCTGACACCCCTCCCCCCCAAATGTAACCTGATGCTCTCCTGAAGTATATACTGTGCTATCTCTTTTAACTGGCTCCTTTACTCTTTGTGTGTGCTTTTCCAGTTCTTTGAAAGGCATCAAGAACCTGGGAACACCCAGCCAGAGGAACCTGTAACACTCTGAGTAGGACCACTTAATTCTGGAAGCTTCTTCCCTCTGCTGCAACCTTCATCAACTTAAACCCACAGCTCATCTCAGCTCTCTGAAGCCCCCCGTTACCTGTTCCTTTTTCCAGGGTGCACACAGGTTAAATCTTTCTCTGCTTCCTACCATTGCTTGCCTCTCTGGCTAGCACTGGGATGGTTGGCCAACCCTAGTCCACTTAGGCTCCAGAGAACAGGCTGTCATCCTAAAACTCTGGGAAAAGTTCAAAGCTGTTTGACTCATGATGTAATAAATACCAAGTCAGTCCTAGGAGCATATTCCTTAGTCCAGGTCAGACCTTCAGGAGTCTGTGGTGGTTTGAGTGAATGGTCCCTATAGGCTCTTAGGGTGTGGCACTATTAGTAGGTGTAGCTTTGTTGGAGGAAGTGAGTCACTGGGGGTGGGCTTTGAGGTTTCAGAAGCTCAAGCCAGGCCCAGTGGCTCACTGTCTCTTCCTGGTGCCTGCTGGTCCACATGTGGAACTCTCAGCTCCTTCTCCAGCACCATGTCTGCTTGCATACTGCCATGCTTCCCACCATGGTGATAATGGACTAATCCTCTGAACTGTAAGCCAGCCCCAATGAAATGTTTTCCTTTATAAGAGTTGCCATGGCCATGGTGTCTGTTCACAGCAATAAAACCCTAAGACAGCCTATAGCCCTAAAAGACAGCTTATCGAAAACCCCAGGTGACTCTTAGCCAGAAAACCCCTACCTCTTACACCCCAGGCTCCTCACCCCAGACTGTAAGAAGAAATAAACACCTGCTTGCTGGGCAGCTAACATCTGGGCTACTTGTTATGCAGCAAGAGATAACTAATACAAGTATCTTAAGGAACCAAGTGGGCTTTGTGCTTATCCCTATCTCATCTGCTGCCCGAGTCATTGCTTGTGTTTTCTCCCAGGAAGCCAGGGAGCAGCTCCAAACCCAGCACAGGAACTGGCGCTCTCCATCTGCTCTGTGAATCATTTCCCGCCCTGTTCTCCGCCACACTCTAAGACCCTACATCAAGCTTCTACATCAGCCTGTGCTTCAGCGTAAGTGACGCAATTTCTCTCCAGCTGGGAGCGCTTGAAGAAGATGTGTTTCTTTTGTGACTGCTCCCCTGCTTTGTTGTGGCTTCTGGTAATTGACTCTCATTGGATCCTAATTAGAGAGCCGACTTCATCATTTTCCATCCTTTACTCAAAGTGGAATCAAAAGAATTTCTTTCCAGCAAACACAGCCTCTTCTTGCTTGAGCTTGCAGGGTTGTGTCAGAACTGGAGTCCTGAAACCCAGACCCCCTCTCTCCCAGTACAGCCCCACCACCCAGTCCCAGGGTGAGGTATACATTGTACCCCATGACCTCAGCTCTGCGTTCATCTCAGATCTCACACTGGTCATGAAGTTGCTGAAGCCCCTGGAGATTCAGGAACCCAGTGTAGCCACCAACACAAGAGAGCTAGTGCTGGCCTCCGCTTTCCTGCCAGATACTCCTGCTGGCCTGCACGGGCTCAACTGGGGTGGAAAAGGTAACTCCGATCTCTTGGGGATGAAGAAGTTGGGCCTTTCAAGTCCAAAACATCTCCCCCGCTGTCACCATGTGAATTTACATTTATGTTTATTCAGGAGAGACAGGAAAGTGTCCCTTGGGGAGGCCTGATCCTTAACCTCTGCACCCTAAATTCTGAGACCCACCAAGGCAGTTCCATATCAAATCAGCAGCCTTTCTTGCTCACTGGATGACAACACTCCTCAGGTCTCTTGCAGCTGTAGCCTGGACCCAAGTGTCTCGGCCTGCTATAAGAGGTAGGCTTGGGGGGGCGGGGAGGGGAGGTTTGGGGGACTTTTGGGGTAGCATTGGAAATGTAAATGAAGAAAATACCTAATTAAAAAAAAAAAGAGGTAGGCCTCCTTAAGATCAGCTCTGGGTCAGGGCTGGTCTGGGAACACCTCCGCAGACACTTAAACATGTGCAGTATGAGCTCATTACACCAGCTGGTCTACAGGGGCAAAGTCTTTAGGCAGTTGATTTGGGTCATCCTACTGTCCAGAGATGTCCCATGATCCAGGGCAAAGGGCATGCATGCCCTAGGCCTGCTGAGTTGGCCTGAAGCCTGGGCTTGCACCCTCCTCAGTCTGGACACAGTCTAGAGCGCCTCAGCAGAGCTTCTGTCTGATGAAGCTAAGTGGTAGAAAACAGTCAGAGCTGTGTGGGCACCAGGAAGACTGCACCAGGGCAGGCAGCTCCCCTTACTGTCAACCCTGCCCAGTCCCTGTCACTGGGCCAGCTGCTGAACTAGGCTGCCCTGAAGAAGGGAGGCCGGCCTACATGCCCTCTATGAGTCTTTACTAACTTAACATTCGTCTCTTCCCACAGCCTGGCTGTAGTTAGAGTCTCTCTAGTGGAATCTCAGGTGAGGAGAGGGGTCTTTGGGCAGGTAAGTGGGATGCAGGCCTATGCTACTAAAATTGTTGTACAGGGGCATCCTGATAGTTGTTTTGTTTTGTTTTGTTTTGTTTTGTTTTGTTTTGTTTTTGAGACAGGGTCTCACTATATAGCCCTGGCTGTCCTGGAACTCACTCTGTAGACCAGGCTGGCCTCGAACTCATAGAGATCTGCTTGCCTCTGACTCCCTAGTGCTGGGATTAAAGGTGTGCATCACTTTATCTGGCTGATAATCTTATAACTGACGTCATCTCAGTTTACCAGTGCTAGCAGAGCAGCAATGCAGTGAGGGATATCCTGGGCTGGAATTAAAGGAATTTTTAAAAAAATTAAATTAAGCCAGTTGTTAGTGGTAGAAACCTTTGATCCCAGTACTCAGGAGGCAGAGGCAGGTGAATCCCTCTGAGTTTAAGACCAGCCTGGACTACAGAGTGAGTTCCAGGACAGCCAGGGATACACAGAGAAACCCTATCTCGAATCCCCCCCCTCAAATTAAGTAAATGATTAAAAATGAGGCTAACCATAGTGTCAGAGGGCCAGTTTGGTTTAAATAGTAGTGAGTTTCAGGACAGCCAAGGCCACAGAGAAATCCTGCCTCAAAAAATAAAGACAGAAACAAATTCGCAAAGAAAATAACAAAAGCCGGCCAGTGTGTCAGATACTTGTCATCCTAGCCTTTGCACGGAGGTTGGAGGACCAAGGGTCCCAGGCCAGTTGAACCGCATAAGGCTATGCCTTAAAATGGAGGAGAGTCGTTAACAAATCAATAAACTTAATCATAGGCCTTTTATTTGTGGTTCATGAGTCACAACAACACATCCTGGAGTTTGCCTTATAGAAAAGGGGTCTGAAGAAGTAGAAACAAAATGAAAAGCAGATTTGCTTGAGGCAGCAGGGTGGGGGGTGGATGGGTGGGGGGTGGGTGGGGGTGCTGTGGGGGGGGGGGTGTTCAATGCCAACAGCAGAAGAGTGACTAAGACTCTGATATGAGTTCAGTTCCCAGCATCAAATAATCAATCAGCCAATCAAAAGGTGGCACTCTTTAAATCCCAGAACTCTGGAGGTAAAGGTAGGTAGATCTCTGTTAGTTCCAAGCTGGCCAGGGCTGCTGCATCGTGAGACCATCTCAAAAACAAAAACAAAAACAAAAAAACAACAAAAACTCACATAGAAGCCGGGCGTGGTGGCGCATGCCTTTAATCCCAGCACTCGGGAGGCAGAGGCAGGCGGATTTCTGAGTTCAAGGCCAGCCTGGTATACAAAGTGAGTTCCAGGACAGCCAGGGCTATACAGAGAAACCCTTTCTCAAAAAACAAAAAGACAAAACAAACAAACCAACAAACAAAAAACAAAAAAACCTCACAAAGATAGGTTAACTGGGCTTGTACAGGTTAGCCCAAAGGGGATTTCCTATTCATAACAGCTAAACTGGCTTACTTGGAATTACAGCTATTTCTCTTTTTGCCATCATCATCATCGTCACTATCATCAGTGAAGGTTGGTAAACAACCTGGTTTTGGCTCCACTAAGCATGATTGACTTATCTTTGCCTTAGCTATGTGCCCAGTACCAATAGCCTCCCATAAATCTTAACGCTTGAAAGTCAGCTCGCATTCCCTCCGGTGGATAAATTGTCAAAGCCCAGTTGATGATGGGTGACTCTGGTTTTCTTGCGAACTTACTCTGGTTTTGTAATTTTGTTTTTGTTTTCCTTTCTTTCACTTCCTAGACGAAGCCCTTTCAGAGTGGGCAGGGAGACAGACACATGAGGAAATTCACTTCAGCAGGGCATCTGCTAAGCGTGGCAGGATTCCTGCTCCAGACTCTCAAAGCCTCCTATTAATGGAAAGAGCAGGTTAACCTGGTCTGACCGACAGGAAGCCACCGTACAGGAATAGGTGGAGTTCTGACATCCGGTGGGGACAGCTGGGGGGAGCGGATGGGGGAGGGGACACCTAGGTGTGCCAGGGGAGCCGAGGTAAAGCTAAGGTCCAGGGGGCCAGCGTGCTGGGTGGCTATGGGCCACACGAGGGCGCCGCACACTGCCACGTAAGGGCCTGAACTGTCTCTACGGAGCTATGTCGGAGAAAAGGCTTTGATGGGAAAGAGGGTGGGCGGAGACCATCCTGGGTGTCCAGCGACGGGCCCCTCTCTTGTTCCTTGAAGGTCGGCGTGAGGTCTCCCTGGACTTGGAACAGCCGCTGTTCAGGTCCTGAGGAATTAACGCCTCTGTAGATCAGGTCCAGCTGTGTGTAGGAGGGAGGATGTTTGCGGTCACTGGGGTGTGTTGTGTTAGGAATGACCGCAGTACTGGGGTGTGAGGGTGGGTGCGTGGATTTCTCCAGAGGTGTAGGTGGGAGGGAGTAGACAGTTTCTACTCCCAGGGGGCTGGCGCTAGTGTCTTCTAGGAGCAGCACTTAAGGCAAGATGTAGACCCCATTAGAATCAGACGATCTTCCCATCAGAGGAAGTCCCCCATTTGGAAACAGTCAGGATGAATGGTTGCTTTAGCTTGGCCAAGCTGCTGGGGTAAACGCCTCAAGCAGAAGCTGCATCAAAGCCTGGAGCCTGTCCAGCCATGCAGCTCAAGCACCCGGTGTCACCGAGATTTGTCCAGGGGGCACAGTGGAGATCTTGTGACCCAGGAAATAGCACTGGTCTTAGTTTAGATCAGGACATTTCCCCCTGAAAGCTGCGTGGGACAGTGGCTTGGAGCCCAGATTGGGGGGGGGGGGGAGGGATGGGAGGGGCAGCTGGAGGCTTCTGCCCACTCTCACCTTTGTCACCCAATAGCTACTTCACATGAGTCAGCTCTGCAGGCTGTACCCTGGCCTGAAGGCTCAGCCTGGGATTTGAAGGCATTAGAGTTGGTAGAAATTAACCCCCAGGATGTGAGCTTCGGGCTCGTAGGCTGAGGCTCTAGCAAGGGAAGAGGACATCCTGAGGACTGGGTGTAAGCAAGCAGAAACACGGGGAGCCTAGGCAATGCCCAGGAGGACTGCAATGGGCCAGGGAACACCAGGAAGGGTCAGTGTGAACCCAGGACTCTTGAGAACTCCAGTCGCTTCCTCTCTGCGGATCCAGACACCTCTACCATC
Source organism: Mus musculus (assembly GCF_000001635.26). Classification (NCBI taxonomy): domain Eukaryota; kingdom Metazoa; phylum Chordata; class Mammalia; order Rodentia; family Muridae; genus Mus; species Mus musculus. The sequence goes on along the minus strand of NC_000069.6, from coordinate 104,674,521 downwards.
CAGCCCCGCCCAGGCAGCTGCAATTCCTCAGCCAAATGACCCGAGACAAGAGTAAGAGGAAAACAGCTTTCTGAGCCTGCCTCTAGGGGAAAGAAGGACTATAAGAAGCAGGGATCCAGGACACAAGGTCACCGGGAAGCAGTCATGAATGTCAGGCGTGAAGGGGTGGAGATTTCAGGTCAGGGAGCTAAGGGTACACAGCTCAGTGACAGCATTTGCTTAAGAGGCCCTGGCGACAGGGTTCAGGCCTCACTACTGGAAAAAAGATTTTTCTTAGCTTATGCACAAATGGTCACGTGACATTGATAAGCAAGAGTGACTTAACCCAACACAACTCCAGTTTCACCAGCTGCAAAACTACCCTGAGGTGTTTGCAAATTTAGGAGTAAGGTAGGTAAAGGCATGCCCGTCAGGGCATGGTGATGATGGCTCACACCAGTAATCCCAGCACTTGAGAGGGTAAGGTAGAACCAATGTGGGTTTGAGACCAGCCTAACTACAGAGTTAGTTCCAGGTTTGCCTGGGCTAAGGGGAGACTGTAAACAAATAAAAAACAAAACAAAACAAAACAAAAATTTTATTGTCTTTCAACCCTAGGGGTGTCTGAGCCTTTCTCCTTCCTAACAAGTTGGCCTGGGCTCCAGACAGCAGACCTATAATTTGCCTGCACAAGTGTGATAAGAGGTCAATATTAATCTGGGTGTGGTGGTGCACACCCCAAGTCCCTGCCACTCAGGAGGTAGAAACAAGAGCCCAGAGGTTTGAAGGCCATCCAGGCAACATACTGAGACTCTGAAGAAGAGAGCGGACAGAAAAGAAAACTTTGAGAATAAGTGTAAGCCAGGTGTGGTGTCACATGCCTATACTCTCAACACTCCCAAGACTGAGGCAGGAGGGAATGTCTAATCTAAGAGAAGCCTGGGCTACACAGTTGGATCAAATAAACAAAACCCTCTCAAAAGACAAACAAATACCAGCGGAAGGATTCAGCAGGCAAACTCACTTGGTGCCAAGCCAACCCAGATGTGTAAGGTAGAAGAAAACTAACATAGAGTGTTCTCTGACCTCCACAAGAGCACACACACACTTACACAAACACACACTTAAGTAAATGTAATCAATTTTAAAAGAAATAAAACACTGGCCTAGTGGGAGGCTAGGAAGTTGGAGACTAGAGGAAGTACAAAGGCTGCCTGGATGGCAGAGTTCAGTTCAACCTGAGTAACTTAGCAACACATTATCTACATAAAAACCAAAGGATTAGGCTGGAGAGATGGCTCAGTGGGTAAGACTGCTCTTCCAGAGGTCCTGAATTCAATTCCCAGCAATCACATGGTGGCTCACAACCATCTGTAATGGGATCCGAAGCCCTCTTCTGGTGTGTCTGAAGACAGCAACAGTGTACTCACATACATAAAATAAATAAATCTTTAAAAACAAAAAGGATTTTTTTTGTTGTTGTTTTTGTTTTTGTTTTTTCAAGACAGGGTTTCTCTGTGTAGTTCTGGCTGTCCTGGAACTCACTCTGTAGACCAGGCTGGCCTCAAACTCAGAAATCCTCGTGCCTCTGCCTCCCAAGTGCTGGGATTAAAGGCGTGTGCCACCACTGTCCGGCTAATAAAGGATCTTAATTTTAATTTATGTGTATATCTAAGAAGGGGTCAAAAGAGGACACAAGATCTCCTGGAACAGAAGTGACAGGTGCTTGTGAGCTGGACATGGGTACTGGGAACTGAACTTGGGTCCTCTGTAAGAATCACTGAGCCATCCTTAGAGCTTCTCAAAAAATAAAAGCCTGGTGGTGGTGGTGCATGCCTTCGATTCCAGGACTTGAGAGGTAGAGGCAGGTAAATCTCTGTGAGTTTGAGGTCAGTCTGATCAACAAATTGAGTTCCAGGGTAGCCAGGGATACACAGAGAAACCCTCTCAAACAAACAAGCAAACAATTTAAAAGATGTAAAGGCCCAGAAATACACCTCCATTATAGAACACTTGCCTAGCATGTGTGAAGTCCCAGGTTCCATTCCCAGCACTGCAAAAGATAAATAAACAAAACAGTTTACTGTAACTTAGCTGGAAGTACAGCTTCGTGGTAGATGCTCAAGGCTTTGGGTTCAATTCTAGCAATAAAGATTAAAAGTTAAAAAAGAAGTTACTATAGTATCCTGGCAGTGGAAGGGTCTTCTTATCTCTGTGTTAATTGGAGGCCTCTAGGGAGAATGCCTGGGTTTGTAGGAGTGGATTTAATGGCTTGAAGCTGGGTTGAGGAAGTGAAGGGTCACGTGGGATGTTCCCCTTGTGGGTCTAACAGGAGGGCCATAGGACAGCAGGCTTTCTGATCAGGAAGAGGCTGCGTGCTTCCTGTTAATAGTGGGCTTTGGGGTGACCGTCAGTATTCCCAACATGGCTGTGAAAAACTAGGGTCTTTTTAAAAAGAGGGCCTGACTATTGGCCAAAGGTTCACAGTTTTCCTCTCCCCTGCTAACCCCATCTCCCGACTCTGCTTCAGTGTGCTCAGCAGAACTCCACTTGGTGAATCTGGAGAGAAGTCTCTAAGGGCTCCTGGCACGGAATGGGCACTTCCTCATGGTTGGTGGAATTGAATTGCATGCAGGTCATAGAGTGGAGGAGAGAGAAGAGGCTTTCTGCGAGCCCAGTCCGAGACGGGGAGATGCGAGTGGGCACCTCCCTAGGATCAAGTGCCAGGAGTAGATGGGGGCCCCACCCTATCGGGTGGCACCTGCTGCAGAAACTGGCAGGCGCCTTGGGTTCCTCCCAGCCCCCACCTCTCACCCCTGCTGCTCAGCCTCCTCTAAACCTCCTTAGGTTCCCTCTGCCTTCCTCTCCACCCCCATCCTCCTCTAGACTGCCATTATTTCCAGACCAGATGGCCCAATTTGAAATGAAATCTTGCATGCAGTCCTGCCTTCTTCCAGTCTGGTGCACAAACTACATCAAACTACATCAAAGTGATATGGCTGAGAACAGAACAAGAATGTCACCCCCACCCCAAATCAAAGGCCTCCCATGGCTCCCCTAGTCCCCATCAGCTAAAGCCCAGACTCTCCAGAATGACCCGATATGCCCCTGCTTTCCCTGGTTTCATCTTGTCCCCACTCTCTCTGCCTGTCATGCTGGGCCACCCTTAGATTGACCTGTTTGCTCCTGACAAACACCAGACCTCCTCAGTCTTCCAGCACCTGCACGCATGCATATATGCCCCTGAAGGTGGAAATGAGTATTTTCACACAGGCCATATTAGAGGTCCCTTCTGCCCATTTAAGACAGGCCAGGGAGTCACCTTTAACATTCGGAATTGCAAGCTTTTTACACTTACCAATCTGCTTTGGGCTCGGTCTGGCGTTTCCCCCCACCCCCACCCCAGCCTCCCACCCACCCACCCACCCCCGTGCCCTTAGTCTACATGCTGCTGCTATAAGGTGTGGCTTCATTTTACTTGCTGTTCAACTTCCTGGGCTCAGCACAGCACTTACACGCTGCAGGCATGGATTACTAACAGCAGGAATAGGGACAGGAGTCCACATTTACTCAGCTCTTGTGGTTGAATGCCAGGAACTGTTCCGGGTGCCCTCCAGGCACAACACTGTCCACACCAGGCCCAGCCCACCCCCACCTCTTTCCTGTCTCTCCCTAGCAAAGGCTTTTTAAAGACTGCACTTCCCCTGCCATTGCCTCATGCAGGCCCCTGCAGACAGGATCAATATTGAGACCCTCACATGGGATCTGGAAGGGGGAAGTGGGATGAGACCATGGTGTCCTGTTGCTGTGGTTGTGCTCTGGCCAGCAGGGCCATGCAGATGTGAGCTCTTTCCTGCAGCAGGGTCTGGTACCCAGTTACCACCTCAGAGCCAGAGGACAGTTGGCAGCTGTGATGACACTGTGTCTTCTGGCACACAGCCAGATGGGTGGAGCCTGGACCTCAGCAGGGCTCCTGGTAGCTTTGGATACTCAGCAGCTTCCCTCCTGTGTTCAGACAGAGAAGAGGACCCTCTGGGGCTCAGCCCTGCCTCTACCTCTGCCTCCAGCCCCACCCCTATCTCAAACCACTTTCTCTTCAGAACTCCTGCAGTGGCTGCAGGGAGCTGAACCCTGCTGACTCACTCAAGGAGTGTTAGTTTTACAGGCCCAGAGCCATGAGGCCAGTGAGTGACAGGCTTGACCTCAGGTTTTCCTGACCCCAAGGCCTAGTCTATCCTTTCACTGTATTGTGAGCCATGTGATACTGAATGCCAGATGCTAGAAAGGTCACAGAGGGCTCCTGAGCAAAGGCCTGGACTGACCCCATGAAGACAGGTACCCAAGGGAATTGGTACTTCCTGGGCAGCCCTTCAGCACAGCCTGGGATAGTCCCTGCTGGCCTGACCCAGAATGGGAGGTGTGGGGTGCCTGGGAGAGCCAGGCTGACTGGTCCTGACGTCAAGCTCATGGGAGAAATGTCCCTTTGTTGTTCATCTCATTGTTGTCTAATTACAGTGACCCAATCTCTGTACCATGGATGCCTTGAATGTGCAGCTCAGACTTTGAAAAAGACTCAGGGAGACAACTGCAAATATCAGAGGGATGAACCCAATAATGGAGAGTGTGTCCCTCAGCCAGAAAACTAGAGGTCAATGTGGCTAGAACAAAGCAGAAACTCAGGCTCCAGGAGGAAACCAGATCTGAAGAGCATTCATGGGCTGGGGAGATGCTCGGTGGGTGAAATGCCTGTCCTGCAAGCATGGGGACCTGCGTTCAGATCTCCACCCACGTAAGAGGCCAGCAAGGGGGCTACAGCTGTAACACTGGTGCTGGGTCCAAACAGAGACAGGGGGATCTCTAGAGCTCAATGACCAATCTGTGAGCTCAGGGTTTAGTGAGAGAGGGGGAGTAGGAAAGGGGAGGAGGGAGGGAGATATAAACCAAATAAATAAATGTAATTACAAAGAAAGAAAGAAAGAAAGAAAGAAAGAAAGAAAGAAAGAAAAAGAAAGAAAGAAAGGAGGAAAAGAGGGAGGGAGGGGGAGGGAAGGAAGGAAGGAAGGAAGGAAGGAAGGAAGGAAGGAAGGAAGGAAGGAAGGAAAAGGAAGGAAACCAGGGGGTAGCATGTTCCTTTAATCCCAGCACTCAGGAGTCAGAGGCAGGTGGATCTCTGCCAGTTTGTAGTCATTCTGGTCTACACAGTGAGTTCCAGAACATCTAGGGATGCATAATATGACTCCATTTCAAAAAAGTTAAAAGAAGAAAAAAAAAAAGAACATCGGGATCCTGATCACTGCCTGCCCTGTTAACCGAGCCACCAACCAGAGAGCGAGCATGGGGCTGAGCCACGCCCTCTGCACATACGTAACAGCAGTGCACCTTGGTCTCCTGTTGGACTCCTAAGAGCAGGAGCAGGGGCTGTCTCTGACTCTGTTGCCTGCCTTTGGAACTCTTGCCTTAACTGGGCTGCCTAGTCTACCAATCCTCAACAGAAGGTGAGCCTAGTCTTACTGCAACTTGATATGCCAAGGCTGGTTGACATCCATGGGAGGCCTCCCCTTCTCTGTGAAGAAAGTGTACCGGACCTCATGACAGTCCACATGTGCATGTTGAGGTGGGAAGTTGAGGTGGGTGTCAAGTGTCTTCTTCAATATCTGTCTACACTATTTTGGACACAGGATCTGAGCCTTGGAGTTCACTGATTCATCAAAACTAGCTGACCAGCAAGCTCTAGGAATTCTGCTGTCTCTACCTCCCTAGTGCTGGGATTATAGGCATGTACCATCAAGTCCTGGTTTTTACATAGATGGATCTAACCCAAGGTACCTTACCAACTGAACCATCTCTTTCTAGCCCTCTAATTTATGTCTTGTTTTATAATTTTTTTTTAACTGAAGGCTTTTTTTTTTTTTTTTGACAGGATTTCTCTGTGTAGCCCTGGCTGTCCTGGAACTCACTCTATAGACCAGGCTGGCTCGAACTCAGAAATCCGCCTGCCTCTGTCTCCCAAGTGCTGGGTTTAAAGGCTAGCCGAAGGCTCTTAACTATCAGATACTTACCTTGAATTTGCTATGCAGCTAAAGATGGCACTGAATGCCCTGCCACTAAAGCATTGGTTCTCAACCCATGGGTCCAGACCCCCAGAGGGGTCACACATCAGATATTTACATTACAATTCATAACACCAGCAACATTACAGTTATAGAGTATCAAGAAAATAATGTTATGGTGGGGGGGGGGTCACCACACCATGAGGAACTGTATCAAAGGGTCGCAGCATTAGGAGGTTGAGAACCGTTGTTGTATCGGCATCATAGATGTATTCCACCATCCCTGGCTATGTGGTACTGGCGAAGAGAACCAGGCTTTCCTGAACACGAGTTCAACTCTACCAACCGAGCTACATACATCTCAATCCCCTAATTCCAGTTTTGATATTAAGACTTTAAAAACCAAGCTGGGAGGCCGGTGAGATGCCTCGGTGGTTAAGAGCATTGACTGCTCTTCCACAGCTCCTGAGTTCTATTCCCAGCACCCACATGGCCGATCATACCTGTCTGTAACTCCAGGTCTAGGGGATTGACACCCTCACGCCAACACATAAAAAAACAAAAATAAATTATTTTTTAAAAAAACTAAATTAAAAACCGAGCTGGGCACAGTGGCCAATATGTTTAATCTCAACACTGGGGGCATTGAGGCAGGTGGGTCTCTGTAAATTCATGGCCTGCTTGCTCTCCAGAAAGAGTTCCAGGCCAGCCAGAGCTACACAGTAAGACTTTGTCTCAAAATAACAACAAGCCCGTGGCTTATCTTTTCAAAGCGCCAGGCCGTCCCAGGGTAAGTAGATGATCAGAAGTGCCACGTGAGCCTCTTTCTCCATCCAGGCCTAGGCCAGCTTGGGTCACTGCGCAGCCAGCCTGTCGAGCAGAGCAGAGCAGAGCAGAGGACTGCTGCTGCCCGCCCACCCGAGGCACTCCCAACCTTCTGCTGAGACTGTGTCTGTGGCGTCACGCTCCCTCTCAGAACACACCTTCCACAGAGCAAAGCATCTCTGACCTTCAAAGAACCAGACACACCTGGATTTTCACTTCAGCCCAAATGAGGCAACAGAGCCATTCATTGGAAGTAAACCAAAAAAAAAAAAAAAAAAAAAAAAAAAGGAGGCCTGCAGGCAGAAGAGACTGCAGTTTAAGAGGCATATAGAATTCACGTGTCTGAGAAAGAAAAATGAAGAAGAGAAAATACAGGGCTGGAAAGGAAGAAAAGCCTAAAAGGGCCACTGGGAATGGAAGTAGATATGAATTCTGATTTGGGAGCGCATATCCGTGTGTGATCAAAGACATGTGTCACCATCTGGCTTTCTGTGGCAGAAGTCTTGCCAACACTTGGGAAACAGCTGCTAGGAAATCTGTCGAAAATCTGACTCATGGACACCACCTAACCATTCCTTCCTGGCAGATACTAAATCCTGGGAGGCTCAATCTGCTGTTATGAACCACATATCCATGCTGGAATAATTTTTTTTTCAAGCAGCATTTATTTATTTATTTACTTACTTACTTATTTAATTTAAAGTTCAGGGTGTGCTACATGTAATCGTTGTACAATGTCATAAATAATTGTACAAAACTATAAGGACTGACTTGGTTTTGAAGCAAGACTGTATGCAAAATATTCTACTTTTCTATGTAAGATACATTCTTAAAAAAAAACACCTTTTTAATAGCAATCCTGTGTGCGTGTTTATGTGCATGCATGCGTGTGTGTGTGTGTGTGTGTTCACGTGCGCGTTCATGTGTGTAGACCAGAGGTTGATGTTGCTCTCTTCCTCAATGGCTCTGTACCTTACTTTTTGGGGCAGGGTCTCTCACATTGAAGCTGGAGCTCTCTGATCTCAGCTGGATTGGCCGAGCCGACCCCAGCCAGCCTCCATCTCCACCTCCCCAGCGTTAGGATTTGAACTATGCACCTGAGTCTGGCTTTCATGTGGGTGCTGGGATAGAACTCAGATCCTCATGCTGGGGTGGCACTTTCTCACTGAGTCACCTCCCCAGCCCCAGAGAGACTCCCCTCTAGAGGAAACCATGCGTCCCACTTTGTCTACTGTATCTTGATGTGCTAGCTCCAAGATCATTGGGAGGGGTCTTTATATCAAGTCTCCCTCCCCATTTTCTTTTTACATTTGCTTTTGAAATAGTCACATTAGAGTCTCTCTGTATGTAGCCTCAAAATCCCAGACTCAGCGGTTAAGAGCACAGACTGCTCTTCCAGAGGTCTTGAGTTCAATTCCCAGCAACCACATGGTGGCTCACAACCATCTGTAATGGGATCCCATGCCCTCTTCTGATGTGTCTGAAGACAGCTACAGTTTACTTATACACAATAAATAAATAAATTTAAAAAAAGAATTAAAAAAACATTTTAAAAATAAGATGAAAGATGATTGAGGAAGGTCCATTTTATAAAGAAAGCAAGCAGCTGGGCGTGGTGGCGCACGCCTTTAATCCCAGCACTCGGGAGGCAGAGGCAGGCGGATTTCTGAGTTCGAGGCCAGCCTGGTCTACAAAGTGAGTGCCAGGACAGCCAGGGCTACACAGAGAAACCCTGTCTCAAAAAACCAAAAAAAAAAAAAAAAAAAAAAAAAGAAAAAAAAAGAAAAAAAAAGAAAGCAAGCATTAGTTTTGTCTTTTTAAAATATTTTATTTTTATTACTTTTAATTACATGTGGAGAGGCTGCACATTAGTGCAGGTATCTGTGGGGTCATGGGAGTCAGATCCTCCTGCATTTGGAGTTACAGGTAGTTATAAGCCTCCCAACGTGGGTTCTGGGAATTGAACTCAGGTCCTTTGGAAAAGTAGGAAGCGCTCTTAAGCCCTGAGCCATCTCTCTGGCCTCAGTTTTGCTTTTTAAAATAATAATAACCATGTACACAAGTAGCTAGGATATATTTTAAGTTCTACCATTGTTTATTGTGTAATGGCTTTTGAAGAAAAACAAAACAAAACAGAACTGTGGAAAGCTCCTGGTTTTTTGGTTTTTTGTTTGTTTCTTTGTACTTTTGGTTTTTCGAGACAGGGTTTCTCTGTGTAGCCCTGGCTGTCCTGGAACTCACTTTGTAGACCAGGCTGGCCTCGAACTCAGAGATCCGCCTGCCTCTGCCTCCCAAGTGCTGGGATTAAAGTCGTGCACCACCTCTGCTGGTTATTTAGCTATTTTTTGAGGTAGAGTCTCACTATGTAGTCCCGGCTGTCCTGGAAATCAATATGTAAACTTGAACTCGTAGAGAGTCCCCTACCTACCGGGGGTTGAGGGGGGGTTAGCTGGGAATAAAAGCATGTACCATCCCACCTACTCCTGGCTGAATATTCTTGACATTTATGCTTAAATGGCTCAAGACAATTTTGACAAACATTAAATAAAACTCACCAACATCTCAAGTTATTTTGCTTTTGATGCCAAATCAATTAAGCATTAAAATCTTTAACAGAAGCTGGGCATGGTGGCACATGCCTTTAATCCCAGCATTTGGGAAGCAGAGGCAGGCGGATTTCTGAGTTCAAGGCCAGCCTGGTCTACAGAGTGAGTTCCAGGACAGCCAGGGCTACACAGAGAAACCCTGTCTCCAAAAAAAAAAAAAAAAAAAAAAAAAAAAAAAATCTTTAACAGAAGTTGGCCAGAGGATGTAGGCTTGGTTGGTGGAGTGCTAGCCCAGCATTCAAGGACATAAAGAGGTGTGGTAGCATGTCCACACCTGGGCAATTCTAGCCACTAGAGACAGAAGAAATGCCATTTGATGTTTTAGTGTGTTTGCTTAGGTAGCCAAAGATGACTCCCTCCCCTCCCACCTCAGTGTTGGGTGTACACTGCTACCTGGATTGATGCAGTGGTGGGGATCCAATTGAGGGTTTAATGCTCATGCCTGCTAGTCAAGCACTCTATCAAGTGAGCCCCGTGCCCAGCCACAACACTGTCTATGCCCACAGTAAACAAGGGAGTTTAAGACCCTGACCAGGGGCTGGGCTGGGACAAACAGTTGGGCTCCATCCCTAGAACTGCTGAGAAGGAAGAAGGAAGGAGAAGAGGGAGCGGGGAGGGAGGAATAAAAGTATTCCAGCCTAGGGTAGAAAAGTGGCTAAAGAAGCAAACATAGTTGATGTGAGGACTTAAACTTTTTTGATTCGATCCAGGGCTTTATATTATGCATTCTAAGTAAGCACTCCACCTCTGAGCTACAGACATCTGGGGGAGCAGGCTCTGTTCCTACTTGCCTGCTGTTTCTTTTGGGATTTCTTCCTTACCCTCCCTGGCTGGCATCAAATAACTTCCCCACCCTCACTGTGCCCTTCCCAGGGTTGGGACTACAGCTCAGGCTGGAGTTACTGCTTGTCTAGCTTGGGATACAGGGTGGGAAGGTTAACTAGGCATAGTCAACTTTGCCTACTCTTCATTTACCTTTTGGAAGAAATCTCAGGCTTCCTCACAACCAAAGGTAGGTGTTCCATTGTCCAACTTGGGAGCAGTTACTCTCATGCCCCGCCCCCCCTTCCTGTCTCCAAGTCAGAGAAGTTGGGGCTAACTGGGGAGCCTTCTGTGTGCATTTGACCCCTGAGGTGGGAGTGTATTGTGGGACAGGACTCTCAAGCCACAGATCTATATAGTAGCTGGTGACAGGGCTAAGTTCTCTGAAGGACTCCAATTGGTAGGAGGAAATTAACTCCACATACTTGGTTACAAAGGTATTTTGTATTGAGTGTGAGCATACAGAAATATAGTCCATTTTTCTTTTGTCTTATCTTGTTTTGTTTTTAGGACAGCCATGGCTGTCTTGGAACTAGATTTGTAGATTCCTCTGCCTCTGTCTCTCAAGCGCTGGGATTAAAGGCGTGTACCATTGCCACCGCTGCCACCACGTGCCTATCCATTTTTCCTATGCAGCAGCCCACGAGCCCAAGGGCAACTCATTGAACGGCGCATGCTCTCTCAAGTTTGTTAAATTTGGTGTGTGGGCTTTATGGTCTTCCTCACGTGTTGTAGGCATTTCCTTTTATTGCTCCCAACAGAGTGAGAACTGCTGGAGAAGAGGCCAGGCTAACCCAGGGCTGGCGCATAGTCAAGTAGCAGGTTTGCCTATTCCTTCCACCTCTGGCCAGCACTCAGATTGCTTGGGAAGCTTTCTCTTGCCTTCTCCACAGCCTGACACCTCCTGCAGAAACGTCCTTAGACTCTAAAATCGAAAGGCGACTCGCATTTGCAGGGTATTCCTTACTTGTCTTCAAGCAGTCAGTCGGGACAAAGAAAACCAAACTAGCAAAGGATGAACTGGAGGTGGCATGAAACAGGGCGGGGTTCCCTGGAACAGGTCTTGCTGAATAGGGCAGTCCGGGTGGAGAGCAGACGTAGGCTGAGGACGAGCCAGAGCGAAGATGCAAGGCTGGACTGAAGCTATCTACCAGGGAGGGGCCCTAAGGGTCAGGCCGGGAGTTTGGACTTTATCCTCAAGCAGTAAGGTTTTTAGGTAGAGGAACGACATGATTTTTATTATTTTTATCTTTATTGCTTTTGTTTAAAGTTATACAAGTTGAATAGGGCTTCTTTTTTTTTTTTTAATTTTAAAGTAACAATGCTAAGAAATTTGATCCTTTTAGAAAAACTGTGTTGACAATGGTATTGGATTGGATTACAAAATAGTTAGAGAGGAGTCAGGGAGGTTCTTAGAAACCAGGCCAACTGCAGGGAGACAGAGGACGGACTTGGCGGCTGGGAGGTATGAGGGGCCAGTTAAGAGGAGATAAGGTTGAACACCTAAGGTGTCTTCCAAAGTGCCTGGCGTTAGGAAGCCTTCGCTGCAGCAGGCTTGCTGACCCACCCTTACCACTGAGAAACAAAATAGTATTTGAAATTCTTTTTTTTTTTTTGGAGACAAGGCCTCACTATGTAGTTCTGGATGTCCTTGAACTCAGGAGTTCCACCTGACTTTGCCTCCCAAGGCAGAATTTAAGGATTAAGAATTTAATTTGCAAATTTACATTTATCTATTTGTGTGTGTTTCAGAGGACAATTTGTGGGAATCAGTTCAGTTCTCCCACGTGGGTTCGGTAACTCGGGTAGTAAGGCTTGGCGGCAAGCACCTGCTGAGCCATCTTACTGGTGCGGTCCTTGAAATTTAAAAGGAAACAAAATGTCTACTACCTACATAGCTCCCATTCTTAGAAGCCCATACAGAGCCTGGTGAGAACACTCAGGCCTTAAAAAGGAATGACTGAGCAGTAGGGACGATAAGAGAGGACCAGTCACAAGCCTTGTTTTAGTAATTATGCACATACAGACTCTCAGCACACCAGGTGACTGTTAATCCCAGTGCAGTTCCCCCCTGGCCCTCTTAATGGCTTCTAGCCATTTCCTCTTGGGATCTGGCCAGCGGTAAGCTCAGGACATGCTAAGTTTTAATTCTGGAATCAGTAAAGCATATTAGCAAAAGGAAAGCCACAAATAAAAACCAATCACGTTATGAATTTCAAAGCTGAGGGAAAAGAATCACAAACCGGACTGTGGCTTGCTGGGGACAGAAGTCGCTCCACTCAGTTTTGTGTGGGATGCTTGAGACTGGCCTTGGGCTCACCAGGATTTGCCTTCCTCTCTTTCTGTTTACTTCCAGAACCTCTGTCTGACCCTACTCTCAGCCCCTGCTCTGGCCTCTTCTGACAAGGAAGATGCTCAGGCAGGATGCAGGCTCCGCACTTTGAGACTGGTGGATTAGAAACCTTCGTCTAACCAGTGAGCTCTGCCCTTACCAGCTGCCCTTTATTCACTGTTTCTAGGCCCATAACTACTGATTTGCTGTTGCACTGCAGAATATTCTAGGACATTCAGATTTACATATATTTTTCTTCTGTCCTTTCTTGACAGGGTTTCTGTGTAGCCCTGACTGGCCTCGAACTCAGAATGGCCTGCCTCTGGAGATGAAGGCATCCACCATTCCCATTTTTCTGTTTTTTGTTTTTTAATGAGTGTGCTTTGTGTATGGGGAATGCACATGAACAAGGACCCCAGAAGACAGCCTCATCCCCAGGAACACCATCTCCTTTCCTTGAGGGAGGGTCTCTCATTGACCTCACCGACTGGGCTAGGCACTGAGCCCACGGGTTCTCTTGTCTCTGCCTCCCAGGCAGGTACTGGGGATTTCAAGCAAACCACTTAAAATATGTTCTAGGGTCAAAATCCTATTTATGAGGCAAACACATTACCAACTATTTTATTCTGCAGCCTCCTGGCCTCAAACTGACAAATTTCTCCTCCTAAAAGCTGGATTATACAGGTATGAGCCATCACGCCTGGTGTCTAGATTTCTTTTTCTTTCTTTCCTTTTTTTTTTTTTTAACCACCACATACTCAACGGAATGCTGGAAGCTTTCACACATCTCTCACAGCAATATCCTGTTTAGCACTTCTGGGCAGATGTAGCTCAGCTGGTAGAGTGCTTACCCAACAGCTATCAGGCTTGGGGTTCCATCCTCAGCACTACACAAAGCAGACATGGCAAATGCCTAGAATCCCAGTAGGGATTAGAGACAGGAGGATCTGAAGGGCCAAGGTTAACCTCCCTGACACAGAGAGTTTGAGGGTCTGGGATACATCAGAGGTAGGAGTAGACTGTAGGATACCTATGAAGACATGTCATTTTGTTTGTCCTAGGGACTGGGCCTGTTGCCTACTGCATGCAAGGCATGCCACTATGGCACTGACTGAGCTATTCTCAGCCCTCCCCTTTTGTGCCATTAGAGCTTCTCAGGATAGCAATGCCCCACACTAGCCCCGAGAGGGTTGGGTGGACTCCTGCGCCTTGGCTTCTGGGGTTAATCATTCACCTGGGACTGGTTGCTCAGAAGGGAACCATGGGAATGCAGACTGCAAGACATCTGCCTACTTGGAAAAAAGCCCCGGGGTTAGCTCAGGAGACAGATAATAATCCACTCCACAGCCCTCATCCAGGCCCAGCAATCCTGCCCAGAGTCACACACATTATCTATGTATGTGTTCACCTCCATTTTCTCACTGTAATTCTTGGAGTAGAAAAACAATAACCTGCTAGGATATGGAATTCAAGTTTGGCCTGTTTAAAAAAAAAAAGTCAAGGATGTATTTTCCTAGCTAAGAGTTCTGGTTCCAATCCCAAACACCAAAACAAAAACTCATATTAAAAACAACAAAAACCCTGTAATTTTCTGAGGCAGGATCTCATGTAGCCTAGGCTTGACCTCCAGCTTTTTTGTTTTCAACAAGGTTTCTCTATGTAGCCCTGGATATTTTGGAACTTACTGTGCAGACTAGGCTAGTCTGTCTCTGCTGCCCAAGTGCTGGGATTAAAGATGTTGGATAGAATGCCTAGCTGACCTCCAGGTTTACAATATTTTATTTATTATGTACTATAAGAGGTCCCCTGCAGCAGGTGTCAAAAGAGTTGGGAGCTGCCTGACCTGGGTGCTAGGAACCAAACTTAAACTCTCCGAAGGGCAGGAGTGCTTTTTAGACCTGAGCTATCTCTCTATCCAGCTCCTCTGACCTCCAACTCTTTATCTTCCTGCCTTTAACACACTCAACTCTGGCTTCATCTGCCCAGAAGACAAATGTGTTTTCTTATCGAAAGTGCATTAGGATCTTTTTTCTTCTTTTTTATCCCCTCTTGAAAGCCAGGTTATGTTTGTCTGTTAGGGTTAGGATTAGGACTCAGTGGTAAAACGTGGGCCTAGGATGCGCTGTGGGTTCAATGCCCTAATACAGCATTAACAGCAACAGAATTGACTACATGGAAAACAAAATCCAACATGGTTGTGGGGTAGAACTAAAACAAGCCAAAGCCAAACCAAACCAAACCCCCTCATCACTGGCCGGAGACTTGGTTTGGTGGTAGGAAGCTTGTCTTGAAAGCACAAGGCTCTGAATACTATCTCCAGCACCGCAAAACAAGTGTCTAACCCACTGAGTAGTAGGGAGAAAAACTTCCATCTTTGAATCTAGACTTAGGACTTCGCCAGGGACAGAACACTTTGTATTTCTTGTTGACTCGTTACAATCACATAGAAGCCTCTATAGTGTGAGGAGGGAGGGCATTTCTTCCCCATGCATGAGCAAACTTGACATAAAACACTCTGATGTTTAGAACTTGTTTGAGCCTTAACTTGAACCCAGACAGACAGGAGAAAAGTCAGTACAAAGGAAACCAGTATCCTTCATAGTTGATACTTGTAGGGGATGGATTGATGGCTCACTACAAAAGAGCTCGAGGAGAAAGCTTGAAGACCCGGCCCTTGAGTTCAGATTTCACATAAAGTGTACACACTACACATATACACACTCAAACACCAAAGCAAATCCCAACAGCAAAAACAAACCAGCCAACCTCCATAGTCTAGACAATGGGGCCTGAATGGAGTAAATAGTGACTGGATCCAAAGCTTCCTGCAGTCTTTAA
Source organism: Mus musculus (assembly GCF_000001635.26). Classification (NCBI taxonomy): domain Eukaryota; kingdom Metazoa; phylum Chordata; class Mammalia; order Rodentia; family Muridae; genus Mus; species Mus musculus. Next base: position 104,659,069 of record NC_000069.6, on the reverse strand, counting down.
TCCCAAACTTGGGAAGCAAGGCAGATGTATCTCTGAGTTGAGCCCAGCCTGGGCTACACAGAGCTCCAAGGACAGCCAAGCTACATAGAGACCCTGTGTCAAAAAGTAACGCACTCAAACTACCCGCCCACCCCCATCACTCTAACCCAGATACAACCTGGCCTTGGGCCAGGCAAGCTTGAGCTGTCATTTCTCATCAAGTAGTCAGCATCATTCAGTTACCCAAGTCTATCATTAACTTCTTTCTTCATGTCTTCCAGGCACAGTGCCTGACTTGTTTCATGGTAAACTATGTGGGAGGGTGGAACTTGGGCATTCCTGTTTCCTGATAACATGCAACCAACATTAAGTTTGTCACTCTGAAATTCAATATAAGAGTGTCTGCCTCTAATGCCAGCATTTGGGAGGCAGAGGCAGTTGGATCTTTAGTTCCAGGCCAGTCTTGTCTACACAGTGAGACCTCATCTCAGAAAAGATCTAACACACATGAATGATACCAATAGGCAGGCATGCTAATGTGGAGGAGGTCTTCCCCAGGGAAGAATTCACCAACTGTTATTCAATACCAACTGGCCAGCCCTAAAAACATATACAAGTAATATTATATGGACCAAGAAGATTGTTTTTTATAGATTTAGCAACACATATACACATCTAACAATTATAAAGAGGCCATGAATTTGTATGAGAATAAGGAAAACATGGGAGGGGTTTGAAAGAGAAAAGGGGAAAAATGATTTAATTATAAACTAAAAAAATCAAAATATAATTTTGTACATACTGTTCATCTCAGATGGTGAAGATGTTCTTAATTTTCAGACTTGACTGGACACGTTCCTGATCAGTGTAGTTTAAGTGTACTGATTTGAAACTCATTCAGTAATTTTCCCACTCTGCTATATGTGACAGTTCATGCCCAGCTCACATCTATTACCCAGCAGCCACGGCTATGTGAACTGAAAGGACTTGAGACAAAATCAGCATTCAAAGGAGTGACGGACAAGGCTCAGAGTGCCCACTGCTCCCAGGCCCGCTTTACAGCACAGCTGATAGCCACGATAGAGAATGAGGAAGGGACAGAGAAGGCCTCTGCTAAGTGCCACACAGGCTTCACTAACACTGACCTTATGTAAATCCTATGGACTGTGGCTTTAGCCCAGTGACAGAGCAATTGCTGGACCCAATGTTCCTTTAATGGGAAAAACCTCAAGACTAAGCAGCTAACAAAAAGTTTAATAGCAAGTTCCAGTTTTATTGCAGTTTTGGCTTTTGATTATAAACTAAGAATCCTTTCTGAAGAGTGTTGGTGACCCTGTATCATAAATCCTGGGCTCAACCCTGAGCGCAGACACACCTGCCCAGCAAATGCAGCTTCGCGCGCTCGCACACACACAGAGCTCAAAATTCCACCATCAACAGAGACTTTCATTTTTATAGAAGAGAAAGGTTCACAGAAGTATGACATGGCTTCACAGAAGATAAGAGTCCAAACCAGTTGATGTCTGTGTAAACTTTCAAGGTTTCCTCTCTAAATTCTCACCACATTCTCACCACAACACTTTATATTGCAAGGTGGTTCCCACAGTGTCTTAAGGCTAACAGCATCAGGGGATCTCAGCTCAAGATGCGGTCTTAAAATCCTTCCCTGCTTGTCTTAACTAAAGGAGGAAAATCAACATAAAATGAACCATATGTACGAGTCAAGGTATATAAATGGACGATTCAATATTAGAAAGGTTAAAATAAAATAAAAATTAGTAAGAATGAAGACAAAAATAACATGTCTCACAAATAAACATGCGGAAGAACTGTTTTCTAAAAATAAAATAAATGTTTTATTTGGAAAAAGTCAGCTTCTTACACAAGGTTTTAAATCTATATTCACCCTGTCAATTACAATGGTATTTTAAACACATTGAGTACAATTCAGTGTCATATGTCTTATTTTTTTCTGCCTCTATTCAGAAGACATCAGGTTAAAAAAAAAAAAAACCCAAAACACTGTAGTTCCAATCTGGTCCATCTTTCCTCTTATCCTTACACTGAACCCATTTTTCTACATTTCAGGTGAGTGAAAGGGTCATGAAAGTTAAGGTGTGGAGGTAAGACTATGTCAAATAATCGTAAAGCATGATACAAGTTCTCAGCAAACTTCCTCCCATTTTATCTTTATTGGCTTCCCTGAGGCCAAACTCTAACCCTCGTGGTTTTGCAAATACTGAAAAACAATGTAAAAAAAACAAAAGCACATCCATTCAGTCGGTACTGAATCATCCCACATACAGCTCTAAACTAGTAGTGGTATAAATGGAACTATCAAAAACCAAGAGAAAAGGTTTCAGGGGTCAAGGAGAAGGATTCCAGGGTGCCTGTGGGTTGTGGCTCAGTGGTACAGCATGCACTTAGCATGCTTGTGGCCCTGGGTTCAAACCTAAGAACCAACACCTCAGAGCCCCTCAAACCCACACATACCTAAGATTCTCATACCGTAACTAAGGTTTGGGGAAACCTACACTGAATTCAGCTGCTGCTTGAAATACTGCATACATTAAATCAGACGTGTTAAAGAGTTGTTTTGTAGATGTTAATACTAACCTTTTGCAGTTGATTTCAGTGTCTCTGAATAGGAGCAAAGGTGACAGTTTAGTGATAACACTTCAGCACGAGGCTGTAGTAAGCATTTGAGAAGTGCCCAGCAGGTGACAGGCTGTGGCTGGAACTGCCAAGATGTTCCCAAAATTTTATGTTTCAAATTTCTTAAATATATACCTAGCAGGTGGATATGCCAGGCAACTATAATGCTAGAAAAATACTTTAGTCAGTATTTTATAAACCTGCGACTTTTAACCAATACCTCTATTCATAAATGTTCCAGTAACAATGTCTGACAAAGCATTACAAACAACAACAAAACAAGATTAAGGTTAGTTACCTCAAGCAAGCTAGTTGTTATTTTTCCTTTTAAAATGACATTTAAAACAAATGAATTCAGCAGAATGGTTTTAAAAGTTAAGGCTCTCTAAAGAGTTCTAAAAACTAAAACTTAAGGCACATATTATAATCTTCATGACACTGTTAAAAGCTAAGATTAAAACAAAACAAACAAACAAAAAGAAAATCACTACTTCTTTCCCATATCCTTTGCCAACCACTCCCTACCTAAAGCATAGTATATTTTAAATTCAGGCATTGGTAAGGAGTGAAAAAAAAAATCCCACCAATGAACACCCGGTAGGTTTTCCACACAAATGTCCACTGTCTGCACTGAGCACCACTGGTAGACTAGAGGCCAGCAGGATGGTTTTGGATGTCGTGGGTCACACGCTGCTCTCTCCAGGCTTCACAGGTCAGACAGGGCTCTCCTCCTCTGTGGGGTCCCCGGAGCTGTGCTGCTGCGGCGACTGTGCAGCTTTCATCGTCTCCTTTGGCTTCTCGTCGACATCGGTGCTGGCCTCGTCCTCTTTTCCTTCCCTTTTCTGCTTCTCCTCCGCTTTCTGTTCTTTGGCAAGAAGTCGATAGTTGATGCCCATGCCAATGAAGAGATAGATACCCGCGATGATGAGGATCACGCCACAAGCCCAGTACGTGTATTTGTAGTCTCCATACATGTCATTGAGGCGGCCTAAGATGCAGAAGACAAGGCTATGTGGGTAAGAGCAAGCAAGTGCAAGGATCTACTCAGAAAGATGCAGAGCAACCTTCAGAGCCCACAACCTAAGGACCAAAAATGAACTGCAAGATTTTCTATTTATAGTGTTCCTGATTTTGACTGGCCTTGTATTTTCTATTTTCAAATTGGCAACAATTAACTCTTGGCAAATCTCAATGATAAATGTCAGAGATCACAATCCATTTTCTCACTGCACAAAGGGTAAACTGTAATTCAAAGGAAGTTTGAGTGTCCAAGGCCACACAGATCTACTCCAATCACCAAGGCCAAAGTTCTTTATCAGCACTTCCGGAGAACACTGCTCTGTAGCCAAACAGCACACTCTCAGCACCGAATCTACAATTTATCTCCAGCAGTTACAGAAATTCAAGTACAGCAACAGTAAGTTTCTGCTTCGAGGTCACAGGACTAGTAAGGGAACACAGGGTCTGAGTTGAGGCCTGCACCTGCTACCTTGGTGCGTGCTACAGGAAGCCCCTCTACTGTTTTGACACCAAATGAATTTGGAAAATGGCTCATCACACACATTCTCTCCCAAACGCTTGTGCGGTTTGACAGTAATGATGCCGCTTGACCAATCTGAAAGGAACTCTATATGGCTATTTTACAAACTGACAAGTGCTACAGGGAGAGATCTGGGACCAGAACAAGGGCGTGGAGACGAGTGAAGAAGTGAGGCATGCTGCTCCTTCTGAAGCTGAGGCAGCAGGAAGATGGAAAAGATCCAGGCCGAACAGCCATTGCAAAGCATAGGGTGTGAGCAAGAAAGCAAGGGTTGGATCTTAGGGCAGAGAGCGAGAAGGCAGGGTAGGAAACAGGCTGGATAGACAGATGGGGCCAAGCTCTGTAGAGCCTTGGAGGCCATATTAGGGAACGAGCCACTCCAAAACAGGAGTTGGTAGAAGAGGGGCAGACATGGTAAAGAAAGGGGCAGATTAGAAAGGGTGGGGGTGAAAACTGATATGAACTGGCAGTTCACCAGGGAGAGCTGGAAGGAGTACTATCAAAGCATCTGTAAGTCTGGTGGCATGTGCCTGTAATCGCAGCAGTTGAGGGGAGGACACGGAAGGGTCAGGAGGTCCTGGCAATCTTTGGCTATAAGAATTTTAAGGTAAGTTGGTTAAAATCTTATCTATAAATTAATCACCACAAATATCTAAAAGGAGGTTGGGACATTTGGGAGGATCTTGTTGTGCAGGCCAATGCTGATCTTGAACTCATAATCATCTTGCCTGAGCGTCTAAGTGCTGGAATAACAGGTGTGCGCCATCAGTCCTACATGGGATTTTTAAAAAGTTTAAGCCAGGTGGTGGGGGTGCATGCCTCTAATCTCAGCACTTGGGAGGCAGAAGGATCTTGGCATTTGGGACCAGTTTGGTCTATAGAGTTCTAGGACAGCCAGAGAGCTACACATAAACTTTGCTTTGAAACAAACAAACAAACAAACAAACAAAAAAACCAACACTACCCCCCCTCAAAAAAAACCCTAAAACATTCAAAGAGAAAGTTTAGTAACCCAAGCTCTCAAATTATATAATGACTCATAAACTAAAGTAACTGAACAGAATTATCTATGGAACTGCTACTAAAATAACCCTAAGCTTTGTGAGTCCAAGATGCACAGGGGTTAGGAAGGACGGTGGCTGGTACACTTGATGCCACGGAAGAGGACGTCTTCCGCCTGCCTGACTACTGCTGCAATGTGCACTATTACAAAGCTCAGCTCTCAACTCTGCTTTAAAGGTAGACATGCTTTTCACACCTAGTTTTATAACTGGATCAGAAACAAAAATGTAGGGAGACATACTATACCTAAAAGTGGTGGCCCTAGGAGGACAGGGCAGCATTCCACAATGGTCACCAAGCCCACAGCACTGGAGAACCTCTGGGGTCCAATGAGGTCCATCAATGTTTCAAATAATACAGAGCTGAGCCAACCAAAGGCAAATCCAAAGACTCCGGCGTAGACACAGAACCCAACGTAGGTTGTAGACAAAGGGGCAAGCAAATGGCACACTCCATTTGCAACAACAGAAGCAGCAAAAAAGTACTGGATCCGAGGTCTGATCCACTTGGTGTTGGCTGCAAGTCCCATGGACGGTCTGGCTACCATATCAACAAAAGCCAAAATGGAAAGAAGGAAGGCTGATTTCTCACTGGAAAAATCCTTACTCTTACCATAACTACTAAGAAAGACCAAAGGGGTAAAGAGTCCAAAAAACATGACCACATTTCCAGACAGGTACAGTAAAAAGCCCCTATGGGTAAACAGCGACAAGTCCAGGAATTTGTTAATTGTTTGGAAGACGGACAGCTTTTCTCCTTTGGGACTTCCTCCAATGAGATCTGTATTTGCATCAGATTTTCCAGCTTCCTGTAGAGATTCTTTGGACTTGAGTTTTTCTAGCTTGACTTGCTCAGGCCCTATTGGTCTCATCAGGGATCCAGCTACACAACAATTTAGGAGGAGGCCCCCAAGAATTAGGAAGCTTCCTCTCCAGTCAAAAATATCAAAGAAAGCCTGATTAAGTGGAGCCAGGGTAGAGAGGAACACAGGGCTGCCTGCCATGGCCAGTCCGTTGGCCAGTGGTCGCTTCTTGTAGAAATACTTGCCAATCATAGTCAGAGCTGGGTTCAAGTTGAAAGCAAGCCCAAGACCTAGGGAAAGGAGCAGAGATAGCACACACTGTCATAAACAGAAGTATCTCTTCAATTACTTACTAAGCAAAGACATTAGAGTAAGTGGGGCATGGCTAAGGCATGTATTCCTCTTGCAGTATCCATACTGGGAAGCTTATAGCCACCTTGTAACTCCAGCTCCAGGAAATGTGGTGCTTGTGACCTGGCTAAACCTGTCTCCTGGATCCAGCTATATACTATAAACCCTGTCTTGATACAGTTATGTACAGTTAACCCTTTTCAACTGTATATAATAACCATGCTGAGATTTCTAGAATTGCCTATCTGATCCCAGCTTTCCTCTCTATGTACTGTGTGTCCTTCCTTCATTCCCTCACTGCCCCAATAAGATCAATTCCTGGAGCTGGGCTAGATGTGGCAAACTTTGTTCTGTCTCAAATATTGAATGACATTAATAATCGCCGTTCGTAATATATAGTTAACTGAAGAAAAATGACAAAATACACTCATCCTCTTTGGTCTAAACAAGCAAACAAAAAAAGGTTAGTTTTGTACACTGAAGAAAATGTATGGCAGCCCATACATTTGAACATTATAATATTCAACAGCTCATTTTCCTAACTGGATGACTAAATAAAAACTGAGAAGACCCTTAACCTTCAGAAGTGAAGGATGAAGCATGCACCATATCCTATTAAAATAAAAGCCTATTCCTCATGGGAAAAGGAGGTTAGGGGAGAACAGCCAATGACCACCCTTCCATGAATCACTGCATAAACTTTATCTCACATCCCTAGCTGTCCTGGAATTCATTCTGTAGGCCAGGCTGACTCTGCCTGCCTCTGCTTCCCAAGTGCTGGCATTACATGTGCCACCTGCCCGGCTACCACTGTCTATTCTTAAAATGATGCAATTGTCTCTTAAATTAAATTAGCAATAGCTACATATTACATGGCAGTAGTTTATTCTGTTTAATCTTGCCGGACATGGTGTGTCTTAGTCAGGGTTTCTATTCCTGCACAAACATCATGACCAAGAAGCAAGTTGGGGAGGAAAGGATTTATTCGGCTTACACTCCCATGCTGCTGTTCATCACCAAAGGAAGTCAGGACTGGAACTCAAGCAGGTCTGGGAGCAGGAGCTGATGCAGAGGTCATGGAGGGATGTTCTTTACTGGCTTGCCTCACCTGGCTTGCTCAGCCTGCTTTCTTATAGAACCAAGACTACCAGCCCTGAGATGGTCCCACCCACAAGAGGCCTTTCCCCCTTGATCACTAATTGAGAAAATGCCTTACAGTTGGATCTCATGGAGGCATTTCCTCAACTGAAGCTCCTTTCTCTGTGATAACTCCAGTTGTGTCAAGTTGACACAAAACTAGCCAATACATGGTGCAAGGGCAGGCATAGGCAGATAAATCTGAGTTTGAGGCCAGCCTGGTTTACATAGCAAGTTTCAGCCCAGCCAAGGCTACACAGTTGACCTTGTCTTCTAAATGAAAAAAAAAAACAATTTTATGTGTGTATGGGCATGCCCATGCCATGGTGTGAGAGAGGAAGGCTGCCCCTACCAGATTTGGTTCATCCCTTACACCATGGGGTCAGGGGAAGGCTCAAGCTTCCTTTACCCTCTGAGCCACCTCACTAGTACTCAGTGAGCAGCTCTCTAAAATGACAAGTCAGAATCAAACAGTGACAATAAATAAATATGAAATGAATCAGTAGCCACTCACCTCCAATAACACCAATGCACAAGTAAAGTTCCTGTACTGTGTTACAGAAAGAAGCTGCGATCAAGCCGCAACCAGACAGACAACCACCAGCGATCATTACTGGACGGCTGCCGTATTTATTCACCAAGATACTGCTGATAGGACCTAGGAGAGAACCAAAAATGTAGTAGTACAAATTCCCACATCTATAAAAGAAAGGCTAAATGCGAAGGTAGATCATTTCAACTAGGAAACTAATAAGTCCATCACCATGGTTCACAAGCCTGGCAGCTGCATTTTGTGCCATTGTATGAGGCACACCTTCAAACTCTAACAAACATTTTCTGCTGGTTACAAAATGAAGTATTAAACTCATTTATTTGGAAATTTAAAAAATTGAATTTCACACTTTAAAGATATGGACTTGAGGAACAAATGACTGCTTACAGGACACTGGAAGCTGCCAGGTTACAGCGGACACTGGATGACTGGGTTCCATCCTCACATGGTAGGGGAAAAAAATCATGTTAAAATTCAATCCAAAAGCAAGAGTACTAAGTAGCAAGAGGCAAGATCTTTAGGAAATAATTAGGTCAGACAGAGCCTCATGAGTTTATCAAGCATCTTTCTGAAAGAGGGCTGAGGAACGTATCTTTCCTCCTGCCACGTGAGGCAACTAACAACTCAAGGAACAGGCCCTTACCAGAGGCCTAATGAATGAAAGAAAGTAGCTAGTTCCTGATATCACAGGTCACTTGGAAACTTAAGTTTACAGTCTGTATAGGACATTGATAGAATATCTTGTTAGATATCTCACAAGACAACATGGAACACTGCCAACCTGGCTAAACAAAAATACTTTGCCCCAGAATTCCTCAAGTTTTATGGTAGGTTTAACTTTCATGTTTAATTGTGGTTTGACATCTCCAGGTAAAATAAACACGTTTTAAATAAGCAATTTACTTTCTACATAGCCTTCACACCATGCCAAAGAAAACAAAAAGGAAAATAGATACAATTCAAGTTTAAGTGCAGCCAAAATGCCTTTAGAGCCTACAACATCACAGGAACAAGTGAAGATTTTATTCAGCTGGTCTCTTGGGTGTGCACATGCATATGAGGATGCGAGCCAAAGGGGCCGGGGGTGGGGTGGGGTGGGGGGGCTCGCCGGTTGTCCTCACCTCTCTGTGCTTGTGGGACAAGCCTAGTCCTTAAATTACAAATTTTACCTGAGACTTTGAACTATACTAGTTCCAGACACTTGAGTAACTTTTTAAAATCTTGCAACTCAATATTTAAAATGTTTACTTTTCAAGTATCTGGCAGAGAGCAAGAGAAATGAAGTTTGCACTTCATTTCTGCTCCAAAAAGCCACAATGGGATAAGGGCGTAAGAGCTGCCAGTGTTGTCAGAGATGAAAAGCACGCTTAATACAACACTTCAGGAAGTAACACTGAGCAAGAGAGTAAAATGTCCAGACTCTGGCTGCCCAACGTAAGTCAGACGTAAGTCAGAGGAGCGGTGGGTACTCACCTCCAGCATACATGACAGCCAACATTATAGATGATATCCATGATACTTCACTGGTCGTTGCACTGAATATAACTTCTATCTCTTTAAAGAAGACAGTGATGGATTTGGGAAATGCATAGGAGAAGCCAATAGAAATGAAGGCTCCGACTAACACTGCCCACCCCCAGCCTCCATCTGGGGGGGTGTATCCCACTGGCCCTCCAATCGCAGGTGGCATTTTAAGTGTAGATGAATTCCAAGATGCAGCGCAAATCTAGTATCTGAAGGATATGAAGTAGAAAAAACTTATGTCAGCAACAAAACAACCTCCACAAATCCCTTTTCTGCACTAAAGGCCTTTCAACAAACAGAATGAGGAAGTATCTTGTTGGGTTTTGTTTCAGTCAAGGGAAGGATACATAGTGAGACCCTATCTTCAAAGTGGGGGGGGCAAGGGGAGCAACAAACCTCTCACCCTACAACTCCAATGGACTGATACTCTTACTCTTATGTTTTGGTTTCCAATCTTTTGTTTCTTTGTAGTTTATTTTATGTGATTTTTTAAAAAAATGGTTCTCTTGTTATCAGTGTTGGGTGACACTTTGTGGAAAATAAACACCACGTACTGTAAAGTGGCCAGTTTTCACAACCAAGCAAAACAAATTTCTGTCAATAAATTACATGTCAATTGTGATAACCATCTCAATTCTAACTAGGAAATCAGCAAAGCAGGAGTTTTGACTGGCCGTATGGGAGAAGGTCTTTTTTTTTAAAGGTCCAAGATCTTTTTTAAAAATTGGTTGCCTTAAGAGAGGACCACATGCTGCCCAGGCTGACTTCAAACTTCTGTGTTTGAGGCTGGCCTCGAACTCCTGGTTCTGCTTCTAGCTTCTAAGTGCTGGAATTATAGGGATTTTAAAAAACATACCCAGTTTTGTTATCAGTGTACCACATACTGAGTGTCACTAACATTTGCTCAGATTGCACCCCCATTCTCGTGTCAGTCAGTCTGCCCCTTCTTCCCAATCTCCATTCCACCTCCATGTCTTATGTACATGTGTACATTGTCTAAGAGAGAAGACATGAGAGCTGCTTTTTCTTCCTTCTCTCACTCCAGAAACCTCTCTGATTTCTGACAAAGGGTTCTCCCTAGATCTATGTAGTTACAAATTCTTCCTTCCTTTGGGGACCCAGCTTTTCATTGCAAGAGACAGTGAACCCCAGCACAATACAGGATGAGTAAAGTTACACTTCTTCTGTAATAGGGGTAGGTCGACAAAGACCTCAGGTACCCAGGTTCTTAGAAAATATGGCTTTTTATCATATTTAGTTCTATCTAAATATTAAGGATCTGGATTGATTTTTTACAAACATAGCCTGGGGGTGGGGTATGGGGATCTGTTGTAGGAAATTTCATTCAGGCCAGATAAAAACATCTTTACAAGCCAAGGTTTCTTAAAAATTGTACCTGATTGAATAAAAAAAAGCTACTTAACATAGGTGTGCTGGTAGATTTAAATCTGCGAGGTTCAAGTGCTCCAGGCACCCATCCTCTCTCTCCTTTATCTGAGCATAAAGCCACTGCTTTACGTTTTTCAAGGAACTACTAAAAAGATCTCAGGAGTATTTACATACACGAAAAACACCTACACGCAGGCAGCAGCGCTGTCTAACACATCAAGCCCTGACTAGAACAGCAATACGTGCTGGACGTGATTAAACTTTGTGCTTAGCTGCCAGCTATGGTTTGTCCCAATTAAAAGGCAGCTCTAATTTTCAGTCACGAAGACTTGCCTCATCAAGTTAATAAAAGCTTTTCTACAGAATCTAGATTTTCAACTTTTAAGTAGCTTTAGGAAGATTCACAAGTAAATCAATGTCAAAATAGGTTTTTTGGGGGGTAGGGGTGGGAGGAGGCAGAACAGCAAACATTTAAAAATTCCATAAACAGATTCAATACAGTTCTACCATCACCTGACAAATAATTGTTACAATTAACATAAAATTCTGATTAAAAGTCTCCATTTATACCAGCATTTCTTCTTACACAGAAGGCCTTATCCCAAAAGAAAATTATTGGACTAGAACCTTTGCTTGTAGTTCAGTAAAAGGGAACACTATAAACCTTACATGTTAAAGTCCCGAGGCTGAATGATAGAACAAAAGTCTTTAAGATTTTAATCTTATAGTGTGCAGCAGCCCCGCAGTTTAAACGTTACTGCCTTAAAGTAACAGGAGGGTAAAAAATAAGTGACTGAATGGTAAGATGTGCCTTCTAAAGGCTAAGCATAGTGTGGCATACCTGCCCCGGGTGGAGAGCAGAGGCAGGAGGATCTTCTGCATTCTGAGACCAGTTTGGTCTACAGAGTATTTCCCAAACACCCAGATCTACATGAGACTCTATCCCCCAAACCCAACACACACACAAATTACACCAGTGGTTAGAGACATAGCTCAGTAGTTAAAAACACATGCTATTCTTGCAAAGGACCTCAGTTCAGTTGCCAACACCCACTTTGGGTGGTTCATAAGCACCAGGCTATCCAGCTCTGAGGACACCCACCATCACATGCACATTCTCCCACACAAACACAGGGGTTGGGGGGCGGGGGAGGGGGAAGAATACATTATACTATCAAGCCAATGTTGTACTCCAGCCCCCATTCCCTGGATTCTCTCCAGAAGTTACAAAAGCCCTAGGAAACTATTAATTTCCCTGTACTCTCATACTACTTCCTAAAGAGAAGAGGCAGGAGAACAGCAAGCATGCTGTGAGTGTAAAAGATATAGAATGTATCTAAAGCTCAATGTACATTACTAAGCATAAACTAGTTTCTGGCTTCAAATTCAGACACTCAGATCCCTAAGACTGATTGATTTTATTAACATGGTAACCTCCTGTTTAACTGTTCTGATCTAGCTTCTTGTACAAAGTGGCCCCAGAGAGAGAGAGAGAGAGAGAGAGAGAGAGAGAGAGAGAGAGAGAGAGAAGAGAGAGAGACAGAATGAGAATGAATGAATTAAGCTGGAAGTGTATCTCATTAGCAGAATGCACAGGGCCTTGGGTTTAATCCCAAGCAGTTACTGCCCCTAACCCCCAACCAAAAAAAAAAAAAAAAAAACCCGGGGTGTGGGGAGGAACATCTATGAAAAGTAGACGACTCCTGGACCGGAGTAACAAAACACTCATCAATCACAATTAGATAATCTTAATCATACTGCATAAAGAAACACCACACAAAATGTAAGCGTGCCTCTACAAACTTCTACTTGCTTCTGCCTACTGAGTAGCAGGACTGAAACCATGCACTACCATGCCCAGCTGACACTGTTTTAGGACTCTACACAGCTTGGTGGGCAAAGGTACTTCTCCAGGCAAGTCTGGCCATCTCAGTTTGACTCCTGGAATCTTCAACAAGTTGACTCCAAAGGTGTCCTCTCTTCCACATGAATGGCACAGCATATATGTCTGCATATATACATCATGCACACAGTCATACAGTAATTTAGGCCTAAATAAGAAAAGACAATTCTGTCATTTGTACATGGATGGACCTCAAGGACACTTGCTGAATAAAATAAACCAGCTCCAGAAAAAGAAATACTGTATTTTTATGTGTCAGTTCAAGTGTGATACTGCTCTACATTGTGTTTCTTTTTTCTTTTTTTTTTCTTTTTTGTAAAAGACTTATTGCTAAATACACTGAACACTAACTAGGCAAGCACTCACCAACTGAACTGAACTACATCATGCCCAGCCTTTAAACAGCCTTCCTAATTACTGATGATATAAACCTCACACTATGTTGTCATTAAAATAATTACTGGGTTTTTTATTAGAAATATACAATTTCCAAATGAGTACCTGATTTCCCTCAAATTAGAGTAATTATTAAACCACTTGCTTCCCTTCTACTCAACTAAGGTTTCTAAGTGACAGAGAGCTAAGAGTAAGTACTATAATATAATCAGAAGAGGCTGAAGGAAGGATGTGTGCTTCTAATCGGCAAGAATTTCAAGGCTGACGTTCAATGACCTCTTTAGAGGTTCTTCCAACTGTATAGTTCAATGAATGTGAAGTATATTTGCTGATGTGAACTGAACCTACTGGAAACAGGGCCAGAAAGCCCAAGTCAAATTAAGACACCCATTTAATTGGTGGCACCTCACTTTCTAATTGAAAAATATTCTGTTTGAATTTGTGACTTAACCTGTGACGTTATGATTACATAATCCTATGACACGATCTCTCTGCTGTGTGTCTTTATAGGTCTGGCTAGCCTCACTCTCACAGGGAACAGGAGTAACGCTCGCTTCCCCTAAGGGGTGTCAGATTCTTGGGGCACTTTGGCAATACCTGTGGAACTCATCAGAATACACTTTTAAACTGGGTATGGCAGGGCACACCTGTAATCCCAGTCTCTGGAGGCTAGAGAAGGAGGAGGAATTGTAATCCTCATAGTGAGTTCAAGACCAGTCTAGGCTACAAAGTGAGCCCCATCCTTAAAAAAAAAAAAAAAAAAAAAAACCAAAACCAACAAAAAAAACAAGAGTAAATGTATATATGCATAAGAAAAATCAAAATTATATCTGTCAAAACATTTTTAATTGGACATTGTTAAGTGCTAGTGGTGATTTTGAAATGGTGCCAATTTCAATCTGTGTCTAACAGCTAATAAAGTCTGAGATTTACTAGTTTCAAAGTTGCAGGCACTAACACAACAAGCCTACACCCGTAGCTGTGATTCCAACAAATTTACAAACTCTACTGAACTCCACACACCTTAGAGATTAATCCTGCACACTGGTAAGTTTAAAATCTCTGATAAGGTGAAAAAATAAATAAAAAGCCCTTCCTATATGAAAATAAAAGAGAAAACTAAGTAAAAACATTGCTTTGGTTCTCAAACCCCAGTAACTGGGCTGGCAAGATGACTCGGCAAGTAATGCACTTGCCACTGTGCCTGACAACCAGTTTGATCCCAGGGACCCACATGGTGAGAATCAACTCTTGCAAGGTGTCCTCTTTGCTCCACAGGAATCCAAAAAGAAAACCTAGCTGGATGGTGGTGGTTGGTAGGCAGAGGCAGGCTGACCTCAGATTTTGAGGCTAGCCTGGTCTATAGAGTGAGTTTCAGGATAGCCAAAGCAACAAGAAGAATCCTTTTTTAAAAATTTTTTTTTAAAAAAAGAAAGACCTTTACTCTCCAAGATAGTTTACAAACAACAGTGTGATTTTCTTCAATTTTTAAAATGTATTCAAAGAGAAAGACTGTCCCTGTGTAAAGGTGTGTGTGGACAGCACTCCTGTGGAGGTCAGAGGAAAACTATCCTGAGTTGGGTTCTCTCCTGCCACCTTGTGGACCCAGGAGTATAATGCAAGCGGTCAGGCCTGCAAAGAACTACCTCTACCAACCGACTAAAGGTTCCATTCATTCTATTATGTACTGGGTTCTATCCTGTTATGATTTGAAAGCAGAATGTTCCTCACAGGTTCATATATCTGAACACTAAGTCACTAGCTGGTGGCAGTGTTTGGGGAAGTTGAGGACCTTTAGGAGATAAGACCTAGCTAGGAGTGTGTCCTAGAGGCAGGTGTGGAGGGCTATAGCATAGCTCTGCTTCCTGATTGGCCAGATGTGAGCAAGCAGCCTTATGCTGCTGCCTGTTTCCTGCTGCCATGCCTTCCTCACTCTCATGTGATACTCAAACCCTGGGCTGAAAGAAAGCCTGACTCCCTCAAGTTGCTTCTTGGAGGTATCTTGGTCACAACTATGAGGAAAGTAACCAATACACATCTCCAATATTCCAAACCCACAAACGAACACCACCAACCACCAGAGGCAAAACCGAAGCATGGAAAAGATTTGCTTTTCAACCAATGATCAGTTATGCAACTTACAATACCAGAACATTTTAAAGTTCTTTTCTCTACAAAGGCTAATTCTGTCAAATCAAATTGAACAATATTATGGGCTGTAATTAGCAACAGGGTAGTAGTGTGACAATAAACAGGACTGGGTCCTGTTCACTATTTATGGTCAATGATATCCTTCAAAGGCCGAGCCTTCATTACTTGGTGAAGTGAGCTAGCTCATTCTGTGACTGTGAGTGTTGAGCTTTGAAACTCCTTTTTGTATGATACCAGGGCTCACTCTTACAGTAGATCCCTTACAGTAGGTTATCTACTGTAAGATCTATGACCTGTCACCACTCCACCAAAAGAAAAAAAAATTAAAGCAGAGGGAAGAAAATGCCACGTGGTTAAGACAAATTAAAGAACACACAGAATTTAAAAGATTGTAATTATGTAGGCCTGGTTGTCCTTGAACTCGGTATGAAGAACATGCTGGCCTCAAACTCACAGATCTACCGGCCCCCACCTCTTGAGTGGTTTTGATTAGGGAGATGACCAGAAACTGTTAGAGCGGTGTAGAAGGAAGATGATACAATCACAGAAGTCAAAGGCTGTAGCTTAGTCAGAATACTTGCCTAGCACATATGGTGGCTCTAGGTTTGTCCTTAGGAGCACACAAACCAGGTATGGTGACTTAGACAATCTTTCAGATACATAGGTTATTTGGATCCAGCTTAGGCCACATGAGATTCTCTCTGACAACAATAATAATACCACTGAATTAATCACAAAACAATCTAAACTGGGTAACACTAATAGTAATGGAAGAGAGTCAGAGAGGCAAAGATGATGTGGAAGCTACCTGTGCGTAGGAGAAGTAGGTCTACCAGGGGAAGTACTAAGACGATGTAAGAGTATTTAAGCATGGCTACCTGGAAGAACAGTGGAATCACAAGATTAGGGTTCCAGGGTGAAGAAGTAGAAAACAGAATAAGTATTAGATTAAACTTAAATGCCTCAGAGGTAACTGGAAAAGGTAGATCAAGGCTCCACTGCTTAAAAACACCCCTCCCCCCCCCAAGAACTTGAAGGGCATCTGATGACCTGAGTTCAATCCTTGGAACTCATATAAGAGTTCATATATCATATTAAATAAAAATAGGATTACAGTTGGCACGGTGGCTCATGCCTGTGGTCTTACTAACACTTGGAAAGTGGAGACAGGAGGATCATGAGTTCAAACCAAGCCATTCTGGTCCACGGCAAGTGTGAGGCCAGCCTAGGCTATCTGAGAGGGTCTCAGATGCAAACATGCACATAGAAAGCTGGTAAAAAACTAAAGTGCAATCAAATTACTGCCTTTTCAAACCAAGAGTAGGTTGTGAATACAGCAGAAAGAAAACCATCACATGTCTTCAAGTAGAAATAGCAAACATGAAAGATACTCGATCTCCCCTCCTAAACCTTTTCTCAGAGATAAAAACCTGACTGCAGTGCTTGGTCTTCAAGTGAGCTTCCAATGTGAGGAAACACAAAGGGCAGGAGATATACTAATTAGAACATGTTAAAACTATGCCAGGAGGACCAACTCAGAATCCCAAGCACAGAAGACAAGAAGGAAGAGGAAGAAAAAGGGCCTATCTCTTCCAAATAAATTAGACGAGAAACCTATAGATTTCAGACAAACATATGACCTTGTTTGTATCCTTGATCAAGAGAACCAATTACTAAAAAACCTAAACTAATACATAGATATATATATAACTTGGGAAAATCTGAATACGGACAGATATCTGGTGATGTTAATTTTTAAAAGCAGGACAATGTGACTCCTATCTTTCAGATAGCTATGGATATAACTAAGTTAGTAAAGTTATTATTCTTTCATCTAGGATTTGCTTCACAAGGAAAGTAGGAAGGGATAGCGATGACACAGGAGTGACTCAACCGCCTGCTAATTAGCATTTTCCATACTTAAAGTAGAGAAGGTAAAGAGGAAACAAAATAATTTCAGTTTCACCAATGAAAACAGACAAGAGGGCAGAAATGGCTTTGAATTTAATCTATGAGTTTTATACATTGGGCAGTTCTGGTGTAGTCACAGTACCTCAGGATTCCCATTGGTTAAAATGAAGATAAAAAAATTTATATTTGCTCCAGCTAGCAACTTGAACCACATTCTTAACTTCACCCGTTTCTTATCTCCAACACCTAACTAGTCCCCTACCCAAAACCTGCTTCCTTCCTTTTCTCAAGGATTCCCCTAGGTATTCATTCACATATGGTCCCACTCTAAAACCCCTCTAACCAGCTATCCCCAGAATGATACTAAAATGCAAATCTGCCCAGCCACACTAAGTTCTTTTAACTGTTCAGTCTCTTCCTGTGGCCTTACAATGACTGAAGGCACTCCACTGGCTGACATTTCTAGTCCCTCTTATTATTTTTGACCTTTCTATGTTTTAGTTTTTGATGAAATTCTTTCAGCTTCAAAAATGCCCTTTCAACCTATCACCACCTATGCCAAACTAGCTCCCACCCCTTTATCAAACTGCAGATTAAGTAGTATTTCCTCAGAGATGCAGGCATATCTAGTGTTTCCTTAAATTGAGCATTTTCTCACACCTATACAAAACAGTGTTTGTTCCCATGGTAACCTTACTTTCCCCTAAACTGTTTGCTAAGAGTACTCAACTACCTCTGCTTTCCAGCTAGACTACAAACCAAGGGTAAATACTAGAATCTTCTTTTCTGCTGAATCTTAACTTCTCTATCCACAATTTTCAGTTTTGTGTTCAAGTTCCATATTCCTAGTCCATATTCCCTAGTATGGGAAATAAAAAAAGTCAAGTAGGCATTATACGGGGACCCAGACCTTGCATGAAATGCATAATAGGAAGTTCCTGAGGCACAGTGGGAATGAAAGTTTCAAGAAGTTGGGAAAATACTAATCTAACACTATTTTTTGTCAGAGTTTATAGGTATCCAAGTTTACACCACCTTATCCCCCACCCTGCCCCCCTTAATCTGTTTAGGATTATGTAAATCGTACAGCTAAAGCTTTAAAACTCTCAAAATGCTCCTCAAACTAAGAACTTTCATATTTAACAAGGTCACAATCTGATAAACCAACAGCATCTACTTAAACCCACAATGAAATGACTGAAATACACTTAATTAAACATTTATTCTAGGACTGGGCATGGTAGCAGACGCTTTTAATTCCAGCACTGGGGAAGCAGAAGCAGATCTCTTCTGCGCTCAAGGCCAACCTGGTCAACAGAGTTCCAGGACAGCCAGGGATACACAGAGAAGCTCTGTGTCGACCCCCCCCCCCCATCTAAAGTCTTGAATTATTGGTCATTTCTTATGATACTTGGAAAGCAAAGTTGTAAAATTTAGTCATTTTTACTTTTTTTTTTTTTTTTTTGAGAAGGGTCTCACTATGTAAAGCCTATACCTCCTGCCTGTACACCTTGGATTTAATTTCCGAAAGGTTAAGGCGATGGACTGACCACTTCCTTCTCCTTTTTTCCTCTCTCTCTCTCTCTCTCTCTCTCTCTCTCTCTCTCTCACACACACACACACACACACACACATACACATCCCCGAAGACTTGGACTTAGAAGCACCATTTACCACTTAATTAAAATAAATGAATGATGAATAAATAAATTCAAGAGTCTCTTATTCAGCTGAGAAAAACAAGCAAAACACGAGAACAAAAACCCACCCTGCTTGATTTAATTCCCATCCACCCTTTCCCAAACTCTCGTACAATTACTAATCTCACACATCAGCATATACTCATTTAAAACCAAAGTAATTTTTTTTCAATGCCGACGATCAAACTTTGGAGCCTCAGGCATGGTAGGCCAGGCAGGTAGGTACTCATGCCACTGAGCAACACACCCCGAGCCTAAGCGGAATGACGCCTTAAGATTTCAAAATTAGTTATGGGTAAAAAAAAACAAAAGTAGTTTGTCACTGTGTAACTACTAGCAGTAGCCCGCCAGTTTATAATGAGCCACTGGAAAACGGGAAAAGACTGAAGTAGTAACACGTGCGTTTCCTGGTTGAGTGATCAGACGCTAGTTTTCGTAACTGCTGGTTGCACCAAAAACGCCATCATAAAGAAAAGCTAAAATGTACTCGGCAAAGGGATGTACTTGGCCCAGAAAGTGTGCTCTGACCAAATATAAGGACGTTTAAATCTGCTCCACAGGGATGCCTTGGGACCCCGTGCCCGCGGCAGACGCGCCGAAGCCACAGGTTGGACCATAAAGAGCCCCTTCCTCAAAGTTCACTCGAACCCCGTAGTCTTGTACCGGCGGTCCGCAATGCAGCTCCTCACATTCCTCACACCACTCTAGCAAGTCACCTGGTGGGACACCGATTGGCAGACCGGGGAGGCTGGGCGGGTATGCCACGAGTCCTAAGTAACTCCCGCCCCAGCAGAAGGCGGCAGGAGTGCACCACGTGAAGCGGCCTCAGGTCGTCCCTCTTCCCGACCTAAGCATCTCTCCAGGCGCCTAGAGTAGGCAGCGCTGGAAGCGTCTCCCCCAAGGTCACCGGGCACCATGACCCGACTCCCGCAGCCCGGCGGCCGCCACCTGACCACGGGCCCGCAGCTCGGCCGGGAGAGACGCTGTGCCCAGCGCCTCAAGGTCCCCTTCACCCACGCCACGTTCCGGGCCACGCGGCTCCGCGCGCCCAGGATGCCGCGTCGCTCGCCCCGACCCTTGCCCCAGGGAGGAAAGTCCCCGCGTGCCCGCGGGGCTCCGCGACCCCACCGGGGCACCAAGGGCACCGCGGATTCCGTGCCGCGCGCTGCCCGCTCAGCCCGGACTAACCGTTATGTGTGTCTCGCGGCGCCCGGAGTATGCGTGACGCGGCGGCGCGGGCCGCAGTTCCTCGGAGCCGGGGGGGTCCCGCTCGTGTCCCCTGCCCGCCGCCGGGCTCCTTGGCTGCTGCACCTACACGACCGACCAGTCACGTCGCAGCTCGCCACTTTGTCTGGCGGGGCAGGCGCGGCTGCCTTATAACCCGCGGGGGCCGGAGCATGCGCACAGGGGGTGGAGTCGGCCTTCCCGGCCGCCGCCCCCTCCCTGCCATACATACTCCCAGCTCGGCATCTCGCGCCTCCACACGCTGCGGGCTGCGCGTGCCCGCTCGCTCGCTCGGGCGCGCGCGCCGGCGCCCCCCTTCCCGCCACGTGACCCGGCGCCGCGGCCCGGAGACCCCGCACATCCTTATCAGCGCTCTGAGGGGGTAGCTTCTTTTGGCGCGTGCCGGGGACGCCATCGTGGGCCTCACCCCTCAGGCTCTGGAGGAGAAAAGGGGAAAAAAAAACTGCCCTGAGGGCGGACCCTGAGGTGCAGAGGGCGAAGGCGATGGACCGTCGGAGTCCGGGGACTGAACAGCATTTTGAATGGACGGACACTGGTAGACTCCGATGTGGGCCTGGAACCCGGGCTCGGGGACCCTGGGAAGTTGCTGGAACCCTCCGGGCCTGTTTCCTTGCGCTACATCAGCCACTATGGAGGCGTTAGGAAGTTTAATGTGCGATTTTACGCAAGTATCTCGTCACAGAGCCTGACCTGTGGCATTTGATGAACGCTTAGTTTAAGGACAAGCCGGTCAGGAGAAACTGGCCCCGGGGCAGAGAGTGTGTACGTTGGAAACGCTGATATGAGCATGCTCTTAGGCCAGAAGTTTATGAACACTGGATTTGGGGGACGGGTCGGGATTATGGCTAGTGGGATTAGGACAGTTGCATGCTAAGTAAGCACTGTACCAGAATTATCTTGTATGATCTTCACAACCGTATTAGGTGCCAAGAAGATCTTGTAACTAAGGAACCCCGGGCTTCACGAGGTTAACTGGCAGAAGTCACCAGGCTAGGAAGTCGCCAACATTTAAAGTCAAAGCCACAGAGCCTGGTGTCACAAGAGCCATTTTCGGTTCTTCACCAAGCCCAGATTCCAAAGTGTCTTGAAGTGGTAAACTAGTGAGTACTCTTGATGGCCAGGACCCTTGATATTTTTATTATTACGAGATGGGTATTTGGTTGGTTGTTTTTGATTTCTTGTTTTTTTTTTTTTTTTTTTTTTTTTTTTTTGAGATAGCCTCGTGTGTGTGTATAGCTCCACCTGGCCTGGAACTCATCATGTAGATCAGGCTGGCTTCGAACTAAGAGAGCAAACATGAAAAAAAAAAAAAAATCAACCCGCCTCTGTCTCCCTACCGCTAAGATTATTTGTTTAATTTTGTGTTTTGAGACATGGCCTTATTATGTATTCTCTTGGCTGGCCTGAAACTTGTAACGTTGATTAGACTGGCCTCAAACTCAAGAGATCCGCCTGGTTTTGCTTCAGTGCTGCTATTAAAGGCATGTGCTCCATCACACCCAGTGAGAATATTTTTTAAAGTCAGGCCTTCTGGCTTCCAAGGCTCTTACTGCATACCAAGATCCTGCCCTCCCCGCCATTTGCTCTTCGACCTCTCCCTACCTACACTGGTTTTCCTAATCCTCCGAAATAGGCCCTCTACTTAGTTTTGTGGATGAAGAACCAGAGATTGAAAAGAGGCCCTGTGTGCCCCAGCACTCAGGAGGCAGAGGCAGGCAGATTTCTGAGTTCGAGGCCAGCCTGGTCTGCAAAGTGAGTTCCAGGACAGCCAGGGCTATACAGAGAAACCCTGTCTCGAAAAACAAAACAAAAAACCAAAGAGGCCCTGTGTGCCTTCAGCTCCCCTCTGCCTCCTTTCAGTATGAAGAGTTCATACTAGGAACTCTTAGTAGGATCCAGTTTGAAATCCACCAAGTGCTGCTTATGAGCAATATTTTGTCTTTTACATCTGATAAATACATAGAAGGGAAAAGCTCTTCAGGTCTTTAGGGTGGTTGGAACTTAAAACAGTAGTGGTTTAGGGTTGTTAGGATAAGACATTCAGTGGTACAACATTTAGCTTGCAGGAGTCTGGCCCCTGTTTAGACCTTCAGCACCACAAAAAACGGAAGTGGGGGTACTCGAAGTGTTATTGTGGTAACTGTTCAGGGAGATGGTTTGAAAAGGTGAACTAGAGAGGTGGGAAGTTTCTGGATGGTTTTGTTTGTTGACCTCAAAACCTTACCTGTCTGTGTATGTGAAATGCTCATAAACTTGTGACACTCTCTCCCTCCCCACACTAAGATGGCAGGAATGAGCCTGATTTCAGGGTAGGCAGTACAGGATGGAGTGGGAAACTGATACATTCACAATAGAAATCTGGGAGCCAGGTCTCCAGAGTTCCATCTTTGATACTTGACAACTTATATTGTGCCCTTAGGCAAGTTAAGCCTCATTCTCCACTCTGTGCAAGAAAGGTAAGATCTAGTTCCTGGCCTACCTTATAGGATTGCTATGGTAATACAGTTATACAATTAAGATTTACTTCAGGGCTGGTGAGATGGCTCAGTGGTTAAGAGCACTGACTGCTCTTCCAGAGGTACTGAGTTCAATTCCCAGAAACCACATGGTGGCTCACAACCATCTGTAATGGGATCCGATGCCCTCTTCTGGTGTGTCTGAAGACAGCTATAGTGTACTCATATATACATAAAATAAATAAAAATAAACCTTTTAAAATTTTTAAAAAATTAAAATAAAAATTTAAAAAGATTTACTTTAGACCCCATCCCCCACCCCAGCGCTTTGGTAAGTGCTCTGCTACTCAGCTGTAGCTTCAGACCATTTTGTTCTTATTTCACTTAGGTTTTATTCATGTAAGAAACACTTTTAGGCAGTGAGATCTCTGTGAGTTCAAGGCCAGCCTGGCTTACAGTGCAAGTTCCAGGATAGCCAAGGCCATACAGAGAAACCCTGTCTCCAAAAACCAAACCAAAACAAAACAAAAAACCAAAGAGGCCCTGTGTTCTGTCCGCTCCCCTCTGCCTCCTTTCAGTATGAAGAGTTCAGCATGTTAGTAGGATCCAGTTTGAAATCCACCAAGTGCTGCTTATGAGCAATATTTTGCCTTTTACATCTGAAAAGTAAACACCAAAAGAGTAAGAAAGAAGAGAGACTAATGGAGGAGGAATATGGTCAAAAGCGCATTTATATGACAGCATGAGAGAATAAATAGAAAAATTTCTAACATAAAACTTAATCTAAAACCCTAAAGGGTACCCATTAGCACCTACTTCCAAGGCACTGAGCAGGATTATATTATTGCTATATGTTATGTTGTAATTTTGTTTTTAGAAAGAGCTATTAACGTTTTTTGAAGACTCAGACCCTACACAACCTGGCTTGGGGCAGATAGGGACTTAATGTTGTGAGTTGAGTATAATTGGAATCAGAGGACCTAGCCCCATAATTGCTATTTGGGCCAGTAATTAATTGAACTTTGGCTTTAAGTCCTTCCTCAAAGTACGTTAAAGGTAGTACTGAGAAGCCTGAGCTATTGTGATAATCAATGAGGTAGTATTTGTAAAAGTGGTTAGTGATTCTTTGAAAGGCCTCCATAATTTTTATAAATTAATACTTTATTTTTTAGTTATAATTATTTAGTGTGTGTGAAGAAACTACTTTAGGTAATCAGTCCTCTCTCTCCACCACGTGAGACCTGAGGATTGAACTCAGGTTGTCAGGCTTGGCAGCAAATTCCTACTGAGCCAAGCTGGACCATGAATTAATGCTACTGTTATTTTTACAAGATGTATAAGAGGGAAAGATCCAAAGAACTACAGAATGCTGAGCATGTAGCTCAGCGGCACAAGGACTTTTATGTGATATCCAGTACTTGAGACGAAAAACCAGCAAAACAAAACAATAGGGCAGGTGATTTGGGGAAAATAATGGGATAGAACCAATTAAAGCCCTTATTCTAACTTAAACCATGACACACTCAGGAAATAAACTAAGGAGCATAGATTTAAAAATTTAGAGACTTGTACGCACTTCCTCTAGACACAGGTGGATAGCAGGCTGTGTCTCCAATCTTTAGCAGTTTCCTGTGGGATCAAAGTGCAATTTTATAAGAATGTAAGGGATGAAGAGGACAAAACCCGTGGTAGCTCTGAAGGCCCTGACAGCATGTTTGACAAATTAATACTGTCTGGTGGTCATGTGTTTATTTTTTAAAAAGAGAACATAATCTTACATCAGGAACAATAAAGGCCATGCTGAAATGAACCAGGTCAGTTTGCTGAGAGTGAAACCAGTGAGGTCAATTTTAGAGAGATCCCTTCACACATGCTATCTGAAGTACCCATCCATGCATTTTACTTACAAAGCCTCCCACATTAAAGGCACTGAGATGCCAGAATTCCAACTGCACTGCAACTGTTCATACTGTGAATTTCTTAGATTGTCAAATAAAATAAGTTTCATATTTTTTAGTTTAATTTATTTTAAACTTTCCTAGCATGGTGGTTCACATCTTTAACCCCACCACTTGTGAAAAGGGTAGATAGCTCTCAAGAGTCTGGAGCTAGCTTGGGCTACATAGTAAAACCTTGTCTTAAAAAAAAGAAAGAAAGGAAGGAAGGAGGAAAGAAAAGGAAAATTAAAGCTGAGAACAAGAAAATGATAGCATACCCCCCACAGACATTTACCATGAATGGAAATGGAAAAGCTGTGCATCCTGGCATATATCTATGATCACCTCACTGGGAAAGCTGAGACAGGAGGATGCATAAGTTGGAGATGGGCTTGGACGAGACACTGCCATATTGGTTACACGGCAAGACCCTGTCTCAAAAAGAAAATAAAATGGAGTCCAGAATGCTAAAAGATATTTTCTGGGGCTAAAGAGATGGTTCAGTGACTAAGAAAGCTAGCTATTCCAGAGGACTCAGGTTCAATTCCCATCACCCACATGCAGCTTAAAGCTGTCTGTAACTCTAGTTCCGGGGATCTGGCACCCTCATACAGAGATGCTGGTAAACACCAATGCAATATATATATATATATATATATATATTTTTTTTTTTTTTAAAAGATTATTTTCTGAGTATACCCATCTAATGAATGGCATGGTCCGAAAAAGCAAAATATCCAGGCACCAACTAGGTTTCTATTTTATCAAGAGTTATGCTCTCTATAGCTTTTAGCTTTATAGCAAGTTTCCCAGAATCCACATCTGTTTTAAAGTTGGGTAAATGGGTGGTGATTTGGCATCTGCCTCACGTAATCTGTACTGTTGTTGAGTGAGAAAAAAGAAAAAATTCAAGGTAAGAGTTAAAACTCCATAAATTAGTGGCAGCAGAAGAAGTGCAAAATTGAAAACTACTCATTATATACTTATTTGGAAAGGAAAAAAAATCACAGCATGTTCCCTCTAGAAATGTGGAACTGCTAACATTCCCTCAATTCTTTCACTTATTGTGATACAGAAAACAGGAAGTCGCTACTATTCCCAGTTTACTAACAACACAAGAAAGGATTCTTTTAAACACAGTGCTTATCCAGCCAAGAACATAACCCACACAATTTCTAATTAATGCAAAATATGGAAAATGAAGTTTACAAATGCTAGGCCAAATAAACATCCTGGTAATCCTTAGAAACATCTACAAGTATTTTACACACACTGTTATAGTTTGTTCTTGTAAAGTCCATAAGAGGGAGAGATGGGAAGGGGCGGAGCTTGTAGTTGGGTAGAGCTGAATCGTTTATGGAACAAGTGCTGACTAAGCAAAGACCAAAGAGTGCTACTCCTGAAGGCCCTCTTTAAAGCTGAAGAGTGCATTCCAAGCATCTTCATCTAGTTTCATGTTGCAAGTCAGCTGTGGTCCTGCTGCTTCCTGAAGCCTTCCTCTGGGTTGCTAAAGTTTTTTGAAGAGTAACTCAGTAACAGTAAGGTGAGCTCAAGGTCCTCTCTGAACTCTGTCTCCTCGGCTCTTGTTATTTTGAACCTTTTATCACCTCCCTGCACCAGTTTCCATCCTGATCTGCCGCTTTCCTGGCTTCCTGCTCACAGGAGATAATTTGGCCAAGATGGTTTAACAGAAAACAAATTGCCTGCAATAAAAATTTCTTCAACATGACAAAGTAGTAAATGGTCACTTACATACTCTTTAGTACTGTCCCTAGGCAAGAATGTTGCCTTGGGGAAGGGGGGTTGTGCCCATACACTAATATATTTTCTTACCCATAAACATACAAAAATAATTTTACAAATTATAAAAAATGCATAAGTTGCCATATGTAGCTATTAATACAAGAGCAATGCAAAGTTTGAGGCCATTGTAGCAAGCTTCTTGATAGAGCGAAGCAACCATTATGCAAACTGTTGATCATGAAACCTGTCTATGACATCAAAAAGTCATGATTAACAACTGTTTATTCCCCATCTGAATTTAGGAGTAATGTGAATTTAGGCAGCCAAGTTGGAGGTAGAGATGAACTTTGAACTTGATTTTAAGATTCCGGAGTTGGAGGTAAGACACTTGCCTAGAATGTATGATGTCCTGTGTTTCATTCCCAGAACCACAATAAATCACACAATCCCATGGTGTGTGGTATAGCCTGTTACCTATAGTTGTATCTAGTGAAGCTTTCAAATCTACAGTGTACCCTTGTCCCTACATTTTGTACAAGTCTTGGCTTATAACCAAGCATTTAGTACACAGCTACAATCCCAGTAGTCTTGGAAGCAGATACAGGAGGATTATACCACCTGGGCTCCACAGTGAGCTTCTATTTATAAGTAAATAAATTCAGATGTTGTGCCTTTATTTGCTCTGATATGGTTATATTTTTGTGCTTTTACATGCCATCCTTCTTTAGGTAAAGATATAAAGGTCTTCCTACTGTGGTAGAAGTTCTCACAAGGCAGTGGTGGAGCACGCCTTTAATCCCAGCACTTGGGAGGCAGAGGCAGGCGGATTTCTGAGTTTGAGGCCATCCTGGTCTACAGAGTGAGTTCCAGGACAGCCAGGGCTACACAGAGAAACCCTGCCTTGAGGGGCAGGGGGAGAAGAGAGAGAGAAGTTCTCATGATTCATTGAGCAATCTTCACAAAGAAGAGCTTGGGAACACAGAAGGTGGCAATTTATAGTAGAGGAGTTAGGAACTTGGGACTAGGTCCAGCCAGAAGGCTCTGTGAAAGTCTGACCACCCAAGTTCAACTTCAAAAACTATGTAAAAGTGGAAGGACAGAATCCTCTCCACAAAGTTGTATTCTGGCCTTCAAGTTTGTACCATGGCACCCCCCCCCCCACACACACACACACTCTACATACACTACATTTTTAAAAAGAAAGCTGGGGGTAGGGGCTAAGTTGGTGAAGTGCTTGCCGTATAGGAATACGGACCTAAGTTTGGATGTCTGTAGTTTTGGACACACTGTAATCCGAGGACTGTGGAGGCAGAGACAGCACAGTCTGGAGCTTGTTGGTCATCTAATTTTGCTCAATCCGTCATCTCTGATCTTACCCTGTCACAGAATATAAGGTAGAGAGTAGCAGAAGACAGTCAAAATCATCCTCTGGCGTCAGCATGCACTAACATGCACACAGACATATGCACCACACACATAAAAGAAACCTCAGGGCCATCTTTACTGACAGGAAAAGGGCCTCTGCCACAGTGCTGCCTATTCCTGAAGAAGAAAGTGAAGGCAAACATTTATGTTAGGTATGTCTCAGTAGATTACTTATCCTTAAAGTTTAAATTAAGTGTTCAAACTGAAAAGCCTAAAAGGACCAGAAAAAAGTTCTCTAGCCTAGTGTAGATAATGACTAGTGAGCAGTGTGAAGAGAGCCCATCCCCCTTCTATGCGTCCAAATTCAAGTGTTTTTAAGAAAAAAACATTAAAAGCCCTTGGGAGGTAGAGACTGAGATCAAGAGCTCAAAAGGGCCCGTGGGTAGGCTGTTGGGGCGTGGAGGGGCAGTGAGATGGCTAAGCAGGTAAAAAGTTTGCCGCCAGGCCTGACAACCTGGTTCTAACTCTTGGAAATCCACATGGTGGAAGGAGAAAACTGACTCCTGTAAATTGCCTTATGGCATCTGCATGTTAAATAAAAGTTTTAAAATGCTTTATTTTTCAAAATAAAGGAAGAAGCCATAAAACTTCTAAGACTTTGTTTTCAGGGTATTTTTGTTGTTGTTTTTGTTTTTATTTTTCAAGACAGGGTTTCTCTGTGTCACTCTCTGTGTCCTGGAACTCACCGTGTAGACTAGGATGGGCTTGAACTCAGAGATTCCCACACCCAGCACCCCCCCACCCACCTCTGCCTCCCAAGTGTGTGCCTCCAGGCCTACCCCTTCTTTATAATCATGAAGGAGGGACAGACCGTGCAGGTTTGGGTGTGTAGGGTCGGGAGGGGGTAGAAGGAGAAAAGAGCAAGTAGGCTGCTTTGTTCCAGCAAGTTCTTTGATTTGTTTTAATCATAAAGATGGTTCCTCTCCAAGACATCTTCACAGTACCCATGATGGCTTGGGAGGCCTCCATAGAAAAGCCTCATCTTAGAACAGGGATTATAGTACTGAGGCTTAGCAATCCTCTCCTCCCTCCCTCCCTCCCTCCCTCCCTCCCTCCCTCCCCACTCGAAGAACTTTTCATTGTCACATTTGGCAGATCAGGACTCAAATGAGAACAGTTCTTTAATAGCTTCATGCACAGTGCCTCCCTTAAAAAGACTCACGCTCTTTGGTCACCATGGCTACAGTGACTGAATCAACCCACTTCATCTTTTGCACTAGAATGACCTTCAATCCCAGACTCCATACCAAAGGCACATTTTTCCCACTTTGATGTCTTAGAACACATGGTCTCAGGCAGAAGGCTTAGGGAGAGCTGTTTAATGTCCTATAGATACACACATTCTTCCTATTGCCTACTGCTTTTAAAAATTTTTTAAGATAGGGTCTTATGTATCCCAGGCTAACCTCAAGCTCACTATGTTGCCAGGTTTTACATACAACAGTGGTTCTCAGCCTGTGGGTTGCAACCCTTTTGGGGGGCAAATCGAAGAGCCCTTTCACAAGGGTCGTCTAAGACCATAAGATATATTTACAATTCATAACAGTAGCAAAATTACACGTATCAACGAAAATAATTTTATGGTTGGAGGGGTCACCACAACATGTGGAACTATATTAAAGGGTCACAGCATTAGGAAGACTGAGAATCACTACTCCTGAAGCTCTGATTGCTCTGCCTCTATCTCCTACATGCTTGCATTACAGGCATGTACCACTGTGCTCAGTTTTTTTTTTTTTTTTCTTTCTACTAATTTAACAGCAGGAAGCTGGATTATCTTGCAGTAGTGAAATAACCTCTGTTCTATGTGCTACATACAGACTGTTTACTTTAAGCCTAAAGTATAATCTCCAAGTTTAGAATACTTTGCCTAGAGTATTTTCACCCCTCCCAGATTCCACCCATATGCACACATACCTCGTTATTTTTGCCTTATTACACTAGCCACATCAGGTACTAGAATCTGGAGAAATTACATACTATGCCAGAGGCCAATGAGAGGTACAAAACCATAAATTGCAGACAAGCAATGCATCGCGACAAACAATGCATCGGTGTGATGAGGTAGAACACTAGGCATGACAATCCCAGTCTGCATCAGGTTCAGACAGGTTAGATAATGGGGCTATATTTTATTTTCAATAAAAGGATTAGTCAAGGTGGAACTTCTAACTCTATCATATGTAACCTTTCTGTTTGACTAGTCATTTGATCAGCTCAGACAAGATCACACCATGAAACAGCCAAATTGGTTTTAACTATAACACAATAGCTCATAATTCAGGCTGTGATAGCTACCAAGACCACTGCCAGTTAATGGGATGAAGTATGGATATCAGAAATTACTCGGGGAACTCCTAGTCCCTGCAGCTGTAATACTAAATAAAGGCCTTCTACAGAGAACCTAGAACAATGCCCCAAGAATCATAGGTGTATCACCAAGTAGTCTTTTGCTTAATCATAAGTAATTTTTTAAATAAAATGCTATAGAGGGAAGATTTAAATATAGTCCTGCTTAACTCCATTTATACTGGGCTTTTCTTTTATTTGAAACAGCCTTGCCCTGTAGGCCAAGCTGAACTTGAACTCTTACCTCCTGCCCCAGCCTCCTGAGTGGGATTATGATTATGTACCACCACAAAGTTTTTTTTTTCTTTTTAAATGCTGTTGCTTGGTGTAGTAGTACACACCTTTAATTCCAGCACTTGGGAGGGAGAAGCAGGTAGGTTTCTGTTAGTTTGAGGCCAGCCAGCCTAGTCTACATAGCAAATGTGAGCCAGGACTTAAAAAAAACGACCAATAATGATGATAGATAAATGATAGATAGATAGATAGATAGATAGATAGATAGATAGATAGATGATGATTGATAGATAGACAGACAGAAAGCCCTGCTATGTAGCTGAAGCTACCTGAAGATTGCTGTTTGTTATTCAGACTCCTCCTCCTGCTTTCAGCCTCCCCAGTGCTAGGATTACAGGTGTCCACCACCACATTTGGCTATTTTTATTCATTTATTTTGTTCAAATTCCTTGTCACAGAACAAGATGGAGATTCAGGAAATAAGGAGGAAAATGCAGCAATATCTCATAGTCCCAGTCCTCAGTCTTTTGGCCTTTATGAGTTCTGTTTCTTTGCAGAAAGCTCCTCTTCCTAAATTGGAGGTGTAACTCAATTAGAGGTGGTGGTTAGTGTTGTTAATTTGCTATCTGGATTTATCTGGGCAAAGAATCACAATGAGAGATTGCCAGATCAGGTCGGCCTGTGGTGGGCTATCTTGATTGTGTTAGTTGAGGTGGGAGGACCCACCCACTGTGGGTGGCATCATTCCTAGGCTGTATTGTAAGTGGGAAGGTGAGGTGAACACTAGCATGCTTGCTCTGGTTTCACCACCCTGACTCCCCACAGCGATGGGCTGTCACCCGGAATTGTGAGTCAGATAAACCTTTTCTCCCTTAAGTTGTTCTTTGTTATTTTATCACAGCAACAGGCAATGAAATTAAGACAGTGGAAGAGCCCTTAACTAACCCATCTGAGGTTGTGGGTTCAAATCTCAGCAAAGAGACTGGGCACCTTTTCTTCTACCTGGTAAACTGGAAGTTGGGAGAAACCTAGGTAGACTAATAAGGTGTGGGGTGGTTAGTAATTCTGTTACATAATTCAAAGCTCTTATTTCAATTTAGCTCTCTTACTGATTATTGTGAATTAATAGGATTCTATGGTTTTCATATTTGCCAGTGAGGATCTTCTACATAATTGCTTTTTATCCTCTAATGAAAAGCATAGGAAGGCCACCTCCAAATCCAAGCTATTTTCAATGTTTCATTTCCTATTTCCTTAGCAGGAGTGGATAATTATTTTAGGAAAAGTGTTAGTTTGTAAATTAAAGCCCATCCTGTCTGTCCTCCTGTAAAAGGCAAGCATCTCTTTCTTCTGGGCCTTGTTGGGTTTGTCTGCTTTTGAGATAGTCTTACTGTGTAACCCTGGCTGGCCTTGAATTCGCAAATCCATCTCGGCTTCCTCAATGCTTGGTGTACAGAGCTTACCATTGGGCCTACTTGTTTTTGCTTTTGCTTTTGGGGTTTTGTTGTTGCTTTGGGTTTTTTGTTTGTTTGTTTGGTTGGTTGGTTTTTGTTGTTGTTGTTGTTTGGTGGTAGGTTTTGTTTTGTA
Organism: Mus musculus; assembly: GCF_000001635.26. Taxonomy (NCBI): domain Eukaryota; kingdom Metazoa; phylum Chordata; class Mammalia; order Rodentia; family Muridae; genus Mus; species Mus musculus. The sequence goes on along the minus strand of NC_000069.6, from coordinate 104,627,040 downwards.
TGTTTGTGTGTGTGTGCACATGTATATATGCACAAGTGAGTGTAGGTGCCTGTAGTTACCAGAAGAGGATCCCCTGGAGCTGGAGTTACAGGTCTTTGTGAGTCACCCTATGTGGGTGCTGGAAGCAGATGGTCCTCTGCAAGAGCAGCAAGTTCTCTTAATCTCTGAGACATCTCTCCAGACCCTGCCTGCTTTTTGTTTTGTTTTTTACCATTACATATTGTCTTAGTCAGGGTTTCTATTCCTGCACAAACATCATGACCAAGAAGCAAGTTGGGGAGGAAAGGGTTTATTTGGCTTACACTTCCATACTGCTGTTCATCACCAAGGAAGTCAGGACTGAAACTCAAACAGGTCAGGAAGCAGGAGCTGATGCAGAGGCCATGGAGGGATGTTCTTTACTGGCTTGCCTCCCCTGGCTTGCTCAGCCTGCTCTCTTATAGAACCCAAGACTACCAGCCCAGAGATGGTCCCACCCACAAGGGGCCTTTCCCCCTTGATCACTAATTGAGAAAATGCCTTAGAGTTGGATCTCATGGAGGCATTTCCTCAACTGAAGCTCCTTTCTCTGTGATAACCCCAGCTGTGTCAAGTTGACACAAAACTAGCCAGTACAATTGACCCCTTGTCAACTTGACACACAAACACATCACTAGTAAGCCTCAACCCTTACATTCTTATTCATCCCCAAGATCTAAATAACTTTAAAAGTCCCACAGTCTTTACATATTCTTAAAATTTCAATCTCTTTAAAATATCCATCTCTTTTAAAATCCAAAGTCTTTTTACAATTAAAAGTCTCTTAACCGTGGGCTCCACTAAAACAGTTTCTTCCTTCAAGAGGGAAAATATCAGGGCACAGCCACAATCAAAAGCAAAAGTCAATCTCCAACCGTCCAATGTCTGGGATCCAACTTATGATCTTCTGGGCTCCTCCAAGGGCTTGGGTCACTTCTCCAGCCATGCCCTTTGTAGCACACGCTTCATCCTCTAGGCTCCAGATGCCTGTACTCCACTGCTGCTGCTGCTCTTGGTGGTCATCTCATGGTACTGGCATCTCCAAAACACTGCATGACCCCTTCAGTCCTGGGCCATCAATTGCAACTGAGGCTGCACTTTCACCAATGGCCTTCCATGGCCTCTCACAGTGCCAAGCCTCAGCTGCTCTGCTCAACTCCTTCATGCCTTCAAAACCAGTACCACCTGGGTGACCCTTACACATTACCAAGTCCAGCCACAGCACAAGGTACAACTTTGGCTATATCTGGAACACAGCCACTGTGCTCTCAGAAAACACTTCCCAGAAGATGTCACCTCAATGATGCTGGTCTCTTCTTAATCACCGCTAATTTCTTAGCTCCAGCTAACCAGCATCAACAGTCCCAGTAATGCAAAGTTTTTGCTTTGGTAGTTCTGGTATCTTGTTAATCACAGCTGATTCTTCAGCCCCAGCTAACCAGAACTACAGAATCTTCACATTCAAAACAGCAATGGCCCTGAAAAGAGTCTTTAATTTTCCCTCTGAAATTTCACAAACCAGACCTCCATCTTCTGCAGTGTTCTCAACATTATCTTCCAAGCTCCTACACAACATCCGACAGAGCTCTTAACAACGGATGGATCTTCAAGCCCAAAGTTCCAAAGTCCTTCCACAGTCCTCCCCAAAACATGGTCAGGTTGTCACAGGAATACCCCACTCTGCTGGTACCAATTTGTCTTAGTCAGGGTTTCTATTCCTGCACAAACATCATGACCAAGAAGCAAGTTGGGGAGGAAAGGGTTTATTTGGCTTACACTTCCATACTGCTGTTCATCACCAAGGAAGTCAGGACTGAAACTCAAACAGGTCAGGAAGCAGGAGCTGATGCAGAGGCCATGGAGGGATGTTCTTTACTGGCTTGCCTCCCCTGGCTTGCTCAGCCTGCTCTCTTATAGAACCCAAGACTACCAGCCCAGAGATGGTCCCACCCACAAGGGGCCTTTCCCCCTTGATCACTAATTGAGAAAATGCCTTAGAGTTGGATCTCATGGAGGCATTTCCTCAACTGAAGCTCCTTTCTCTGTGATAACCCCAGCTGTGTCAAGTTGACACAAAACTAGCCAGTACACATATTCAGAAGGTTTACCAGTCTACAAAAATGTCACGAGATCTGCTGAAGTAAAATGACATAAAGGTGGAAGGAGAGAACTGACTTCTACAAGTTGTCCTCTGACTTTCAGAAACACAACCCTCTCTCACTTATAATACCAGCTACTCAAGAGACTGAGGCAAGGAGGTGGCATGTTTGAGGCTAACCTGAGCAATTTAGCTAGACTCTATATTAAAAAACAATATCATTTAAAAAATATTTATTAAAAAGACGCTGGGCAGTGGCTTTTAATACCAGCACTCAGGAGGCAGAGAGATGTGGATCTCTGTCAGATCAAGGCTAGCATGGTCTACAGAGTTCCAGGACAACCAGGACTACACAGAGAAATTCTATCTCAAATCAATCAAACAACAAAAAGATTTATTTTATGTGTATATCTTTTCCCTGCATGTATGTATATGTATCATGTTATGTGTCTGATGCCCACCAAGGTCTGAGGATGGCATTGAATCAGCTGGGTTTGGAGTTCAAGATGTTTGTGAGTCACCATGTGAGTGCTAGGAATCAAACCAGGGTCTTCTGTAAGAAGAAACAATTGCTCTTAACCTCTGAGCCAACTCTCCATCCCTTCTTGAAAAGTATTTTTTAAATGATACGTACGTATCTAGGGCAAAGAGAGCACATGAGTTTAGATTGCTCACAGAAGCCAGAAGCTCAGATCACCAGGAGCTAGAACTGTTGGTGTGCTGGCAGCGTGAGTGATGATGGCTCGATGGTGGAGAACCTGCCTAGTAGTCAGGGGGCTCTGCGTGTGATTGTAATACTACAGAGAGAAAGGGAAGTGCCAACAGAGAGGAAGGCCTTGTATGGTAGTGGTCCATGCCTATATAATCCCAGGGACCTGTCGGGCAGAATGCAGTCCAGAGTTCAGAACAGAGCCCTGTTTCAAAGGGAAAAGCCTCATATTCCAGGAACTAAGGAACACTATCAATATATTTTATCAGGAAATTTAAATTTTATGTAAGCGATAAGCATGATTTGCTGCCAATTTGGAAAGCTAGTTTTTCTAAAATAATCTCAGCTAGAAATTGATTATTTTCTAAAAGGGTTTTGTTTACTCCTTTTCTGTGAGATCGCAGGACACTTTTATCCCACTAAAGAACACTTTCTACTTCTTGATTATCCAGTACAACTGTAGTACAATTCCACTTCCTTCTCCCCCTTTGTGATCATAGATTAGGAACCACCCAAGAAATAAAGACACTCAGAAATGGAAGAAGCTCTGGATGAAGGCCTAAGGACATTCTCAGGAAGGGGGAGGCCTTTAGGCAGCTGTGTTAAGAGGTGTAAACTTTCCTCAACCTTTGATTCAGGAAAAAAAAAATATTGTTTTCTTTAGCAATTCCCCCACCCCCCACCCCGAGAGAGGGTTTCTCTGTGTAGCCCTGGCTGTCCTGGAACTCACTCTGTAGACCAGGCTGGCCTGGAACTCAGAAATCCGCCTGCCTCTGCCCCCCAAGTGCTGGGATTGGAATTAAAGGCATGTGCCACCACTGCCCGGCTCTCTTTTCTCCTTCAAAGCACATCTCTGTAAATTTCTTACTAACATGACTATTTCACCTATTGATATCATACAAATTGATTTCTACAGATGTAGGTGTGTGGTTATTAAATACTTGTTGATTATTTAAGTGTTGGGTATTAGTGTAGTAACAGTGAGGATGCACAGCAGGTGACACTTAGCAGTGTCCCCTGTACCAGGCACTGTTAGATACAGTTTACATAGAACTGCACAGAGTAAAAGCACATTTATCTGGTCGTCTCTCCCCGCCCCTGACAAACAGTTCAACAGCAATAATTCCTAAAATGTAATCTTCACCTCCCCATCCAGAATAATTAGAATTCCAGTGTTTCTCGTTACTATTTCAACACCAAGGAGATAACAGCTTTGTGGATTCATACCAGCTCCCAGGCTTGATCTCCACACATAACAGGCAGATATTTGCTTATAACACACACGCTGTAAAGAAAATACGAAGTAATTATTTGTAGAAGGCCTGATTTTGACTCTGTGGTGGCACACACATCCCTTTAATCTCAGTACTGGAGGAGAAAGGGTGGCATGTGGATCTCTGTGAGTTCAAGGTCAGCCTGATCTACAGAGAGAGTTCCAGACTAGCCAGGACTAACTACACAGAGAAACCCTGCCTTGAAAAACCAAACTGGGGCCGGGTAGTAGTGGTGTACTCATTTAGTCCCAACACTTAGGCAGAGGCAGAGGCAGAGGCAGAGAGGCAGAGAGGCAGAGAGGCAGAGAGGCAGAGAGGCAGAGAGGCAGAGAGGCAGAGAGGCAGAGAGGCAGAGAGGCAGAGAGGCAGAGAGGCAGAGAGGCAGAGAGGCAGAGAGGCAGAGAGGCAGAGAGGCAGAGAGGCAGAGAGAGGCAGAGAGGCAGAGAGGCAGAGAGGCAGAGAGGCAGAGAGGCAGAGAGGCAGAGAGGCAGAGAGAGAGGCAGAGGCAGAGGCAGGTGGATTTCTGGGTTCGAGGCCAGCCTGGTCTACAGAGTGAGTTCCAGGATAGCCAGGGCTACACAGAGAAACCCTGTCTCAAAACTCACTCTCTACCCCACCCCACCCCACCCCACCCCACCCCAAAAAAAAGAAAAAGGGAAAAAAGAAAAAGAAAGAAAAAGAAAAACCAAAACGAAAACTAAGAAAAGAAAGAAAAAAAAAATGCTTAAGCCTGTGTGATCAGCTCTGCTTGTGTAATCCTAGTGCCTGAGAAGCTGTCAGCCTGGGGCTGCATGGTCAGTTCCAGGCCATCCTAGGCTGCAGAGTGAGGCCTTGTCTCAAAAACAGAAGTCCAGTAAAGTGACAATGGCTCTTTGCTTGCTTATTTGTTTGTTCATTTTTTTTTTCTTTTCCAGTTCAGAGTTGGTCACCACCACTAGCACACATTAAAAATAAATTGGGGAGCAGTTGCTGGAGCAGTTAAGAGCACTGGCTGCCTTTCAGAAGATTTGGTTTCAATTCCCAGCACCAACATAGTGGCTAACAATCGTTTGAAACACTAGTTTCAGGGATTCCAGTGCTGTCTTGCCTGCAGTGGTACCAGGCATACAGCAGTACACAGGTAAACATGTAAAGAAAATATCAATATACATACAGTTAAAAATAGTTGATGTTTTCTTTTTCAAATTACATTTCTTGTGTTGTTGTGCTGAAATGTCCTCCAAGATAAAACAATCTAAGAGGGAAGCTTGGTAAGGTTCAGGACCTTCTAAAGCAGTGGCTCTCAGCCTTCCTAATACTGAAACCCTTTGATACAGTTCCTCATGTTGTGGTGACCCCAACCATAAAATTACTTTCATTGCTACTTCATAACTGTAATTTTGCTACTGTTATGAAATGTAATGAAAATATCTGATATGAGACCCCTGTGAAAAGGTTATTCAACACACCACCCCCCCAGCCCCCCAAAGAGGTTGTGAATCACAGGGTGAGAACTATTGTTCTAAAGGGAAGTGAAATATTCCATCCTGCAGGGAAACTCCTTAAAATTCAGGATGTAGCTGGGCAGAAGTGGGGCAAGCCTTTAAGTGTAGCAGGGAGACAGAGGCAGGCAGATCTGTCAGTCTGAAGTGGACCTGATCTCAGGAAGTAAACAAACAATTCAGTAGGTTCAGGGAGTCTCTGAAACTTAGCAGATTTACAGACACGTTGAATTGCCTAGAAGAAATTCAGACCAGTCAAGGCGGCTAGAAAAGACCAGCTAAACTATCTAGATGATTTTCTCCAACCCATGGAGCTGCCTGCAGGTTGTGCAGTGAGCTTAAGTTACCAGCTTTTATGAGCTATCACCCATGCTAGGCTAGGCGTTAGTGATCTGTCTTTGAGTCATATTTGCTCACCCATACTCCTGTAAACACTCCCATAAAACTCCTTGGTTCACCAATTTGGACTTTAGTAGTATTCTTTGGTCTGTTGTTGGTTCCCTGTCTGGGGTGAGTATATATTTGTTTACATCTCTCCAGAAATAGTATCACACAGTAGTGTGTGGGAGAGACGTGTACATGTGCCAAAGCATGTATGGAGGTCAGAGAATAATGTCTAAGAACTGTGTTTGTCCTTCTTTCTTTCCTCCCTCCCTCCCTCCCTCCCTCCCTCCCTCCCTCCCTCCCTCCCTCCCTCCCTCCCTCCCTTCTTTCCATTCTGTTACAGGTTTATGGCTTTTTTTTTTCTGTTTATTTATCTGTTTATTTTTGGCTCCTTTCTGAGACAGAGGTTTCTCTGTAACCCTGGCTGTCCTGGAACTCACTCAGCAAACCGGGCTTGCCTCAAACTCAGAGATTGGCCTACCTCAGCCTCCCAGTTGCTGGGATCAAAGGTGTGCACCACTGCACCTGCCTGGTTCTTTCTTTCTAGTATGTGAATTATGGGAATTGAATTTAAGTCATCAGTACATATACAAGTGTGTTCATCCCCTGAGCCCTCTTACTGGCTCAGTAAGTGAATGGAAGACAATGACGACGACAACAACAACAACAACAACAACAACAACAACAACAACCAGACTCAGATCAGAATTATTAAAGAAAAGACTACAAATACCATAGATATGAAATAGTAGTGGGGGTGTGTAGTGGGTTGGCCTGGTACTGTGTGTATTCTGATGCTAATACTGGTTCCTCAAGATCTGCTTGCCTCAGGACAAGAGAGTCCTCACATAGACCCAAGTGACCCATTGTGACCTTGCCCTCAGGTTATTTCTGATTGGTAAATAAAGGTGTTGACAGCCAATAGCTGGCCAGAACAGACATAGGCGAGGCTTAGGGTTCCCTGGGCTTGGGGGTTGGAGAAAAGAAGGTACCTGGAGGAAGGGGACACCATGGGTAGGAGGAAAGGAAGTGTGGCCTAAGGGCTGGCCAGTGGGAGTTATGAGCAGCCCAGATGAAACATAGTAAGTAAAAACTCAGGGTTGTTGAGAAGAAATAGATTTTAATAGTATAGAAGGTAGATACTGGCCCAACTTTAGTCCTGATTAAGGTTTATTGTAAATAATAAAAGTTGTGTGTCTTTTATCCCAGAACTGAATGATCAAAGGTAGGGTAGAAACCCCAGATTAGGATTAAAATATTTCTACAACAGAGAAATAAGTATGTATATTTCCAAATGCTAGATTAGAAATGAAGCCATGAAAACAGTCACACAGATTAGACATGTACGCTCCTGCCATTCCAAAGATTGAGAAATGGAGACAGGTAGATCAAGAGGTTAGAGACTCCCAGGATATATAAGACTCTTCTGAAACAAACATGCTTTATATAGGCAAGAATATAGGCAAATACTGTCCAAGTAGCTCTCTGAGCCAAACACAACACTCTTCAAAGACTTGAGAAGTGAATGGGGCTGAGGATGTAGCTCAGTGATAGAGCACTTGGGCATTTGCCTAGCTTTAGAAAGGCCCTGAGTTTGATACTCAGGTCTTGCCAGGCAGTGGTGGTATACGTCTTTAATCTTAGCATTTGGGAGGCAAAAGCAGGAGACTCTCTGTGAGTTGGAGGCCAGCCTGATGTACATAGTGAGTTCCAGGACACCCAGACCTACATACTGAGACCGTAACAGAGTTGGAGTTTGGTTTCCAGCACCCATATCCAGAGGCTGACAGCTGTTTACAATGCTGGCACCAGGGAATCTGACATCCTCTTCTGGACTATAAAGACTTACACACACACACACACACACACACACACACACACACACACACACACACACACTCACACAGGAACAAGGATGGAAAAAAAAAGGGTGAAATCACAGACTACTAAGCTAGAGAATGTGTTGGAAATACTGTAACCCAAGCCCTGTTACTGTACAGCTGGAAAAGTTAGGGTTTATCCAAGGCCATACAGGGCAGGGCTTCCAACCCAAACAACAACGAAATTTTTTAATTCCCAGGATTGTTAGCTCATCTTCTTTTTCCTTCCCACTTATGTATAATGCTGTGGCTGAAAAGAAGAACAGAGAACTTGAAGATAAATCAGCAACATCTGAGTAACATTGTAACACAGCCTTCTGTTCTGAGTTGATATTTGAAAAAAAGAGAAAGGAAAGAAACCATACTTTACGGCTATCTGCAGAATAGCCCATTTGAAAATAAAACCTCCTCGTGCTGATTTAAATATCATCCTTTAATATCTCCCTGTTTCCATCTAGTGCTCTTATTATCCCTGAAGTACAGAGGCTACAGGAAGTAAAAATCTGCTTCTCAGAGCAGTTAGATAGCTCAGTGGATAGACCTGACCACCTGCTTTCTATCTCTGGGATTCTCATGGTGGAAGGAGAACTGACTCCCACAAGATGCTCTCTGATCTCCTCCCAGAGCTATGGCACATGCAGACCTACACACATTATACACAGAGAAGAAATGTTAAAAAGAGAAAAAGGCAATGAACATTGTGTGCCTTTTTTAAAAAATACATGTAGTATTTATTTATTTATTTTTACTAGATATTTTCTTCCTTTACATTTCAAATGCTATTCCCAAAGCCCCCATCTCCTCCCCCTACATGTAGTATTTATTTCTTGAGTTCCGGCCATGAAACTGACTGTGTGCTGTCTAATATGTGATTCTCTGCTCGATTGTACTTCATAAGGCTGAATTAGTGTCTTATCAGTACAGTGCATGTAGTAGTAAGTTTTCTCTGAATTCTTGTGGACAAAATGAGTTTTAGTGGAGCTTGCTCTACCATCAACTAATTAGTGACTACCTCAGACATACATTTTGGGAGACTGAGAAATAACATAGACTAAGAAGCCCAGAGGTGACCTTTCTCTTGATTTTAGCATGTTCCTTCCAATTCAATCTATAATCCAAATGACCTAGAGCTGGGTCTAATGTCTGACTATGAAAAGATCCCTGACACAAAATGTGTTTGCGTGTGGCCAGCTGATGACAGAGGTAACTGCCTTGGCGCTCAGCTCCTGTTATCACTGAAATGGGAACAGATTGTCGTCATGGCTGTGATTTTGCTCTTTAAAAAGGAAACACTTTGGTATTTACTATAGTTACCATAGTTTGCATGAGATAATTTGGGGGATATAATCAGAGAGATTACATGACTGAACAGTTTGTTTGTTTGTTTGTTTGTTTGTTTGAGATGACTGAACAGTTTTAGATTCCAACACCAAAACCTAACAAATCTCTAAAATTGCATATATACATTTGTGCTATACTTATTTCTCTATTATATGCACATTTCTGCAGTGCTGAGAAGTGACTTCAGAGCCTCCTGCAGGCTAGGCAAGCATTCCATGATTAAACTCTACTCTATCCCAGTCTCTCCTCCTCCCCCCGCCAGCCCCCATAAGTGTGTGTGTATGTGTGTTTTAAAAGATTATTTTATTTGTATGAGTATGTTGCAAGCACATATGTATGTACTTCACGTATGTGTCTGTAGACCTCTGAAGCCAGAGGAGGGTGTTGGGTCCCTTAGAACTGGAGATACAGAGGGCTGTGAGCCACTATGTCGGTTCTGGGAACAGAACCTGAGCCCTTTGCAAAAGTAGCAAGTACCCTTACCTGCTGAGCCATCTCATCAGCCCAAGTAATACATTTTTTTTAAGTGACCATAATGCTGGGAACTTTAGCAGATATGGAGACCAAGTGATATTCAACCATGCTTTTCATTTATACCACAGTGAAATTGGGCCAAAGAAGTAAAATCCTGTAAGTGTTTTCCTCTGTAAGCACCCCTAGAAATAGTAGATTCTAATACTTTAATGTGTCTGGAAAAGCTAACACAACAGTGAAAGGCAAAGATTTGGCCCTCTCTAAGTCTGGCCCCCTAGAAGATAAAGCAGTGCACTTGGGTCTCCAAGTGTCAGGTTTGGGGGATATTTTTTGGAGGTTTTTTTTTGTTTTTTGTTTTTGTTTTTTTGTTTGGTTTAGTTTCTTGAGACAGGGTTTTCCCTGTATAGCCCTGTCTAGAACTCTCTCTGTAAACCAGACTGGTTTCGAACTCTCACAGACCCACCTGCCTCTGCCTCCTGAGTGCTGGGATTAAAGGAGTGTGCTGCTGCCACCACCACCCAACCAAGTGTTAGCTTATGTGTCTTCCAAGAGAAGGGAAATACTGTCCTCCGACCTAGGAAGACAGTGGCAGTGTGTGGTGGGTGATCTTACCCTCTGACAGGATTCTGGAATCTGTGTGGGATTTGGGAGGGGGAGGGGTGTGGGGGTGTAGTTTATACCTTGTTACTTTCTAGCAAATACAGAGAGTAGTCACCTGACTTCTCAATCCACGGGTTTCCTAACCTTGAGGGCAGAAGAAAGGGGTCTCTATCGTCACTTTTAGATGGACCTTAGATCCCATTAATGAGCTGGCGCCAGTGGAAGAGATACATGAGCGTGGGTCTCACAGGCTATGTACTCTGAAAATGAAATCATAAACTAGAACATCTGATGTGTGTCTCATCCACAATGAGCAAGGGAAGGCTGCTGACGGAAATGTCACATGCGGCTGCTTTTAGAGCCTGGCTCTCCTTGATGATGCCTCCCTCCTGCCACCGTGCCCCACCCTCTTTCTGCGAGCTAGTCATTCGGGGCTCTCTGTTCTCATCCTGCGTGCTTTGAAGCAGGCTGTAAATTGATATCTGTTACATCAGCCTCTTTCATGGTTGGTTGATATGCCTGATGGGGCTATAAGAATAACTGGCTCAGCTAAAGTTTGAGTCATGAAAGAAGATTTACTTTAAGACAGACTTGCCTGCAGTGCCCTGATCTCTGCTCATCAGCGTATGCAGAACAAGCTTTCCTCTACAACCTCCCCAGTTGTCCAATTAAACCTGTATGCTGCATGAATTAATGGACCAGAGAATGTGCTGTTTCCTCCAACCCTGAGTTCTTCCCTTCGCTTTTCTGCTGCTCAGTCCTCCGTCTTTGAATTTGAGTTAAGAAACTTAAGTACTTTGAAGAGATCTTCCTGATCGCGCATCTCAAAATGAAGATGTTTTCCTAGTTTACCATTCTGTAGCACCCAGTATCTTGACTCTTACGACCAACATTATGCTTATTTCATAAGAATTATTCAGTATTTATCTTCCCTATCAGATTGTGAGTCTCATGAGGGATTTGTGCCTGTCTCCTGCACCTTGACTCTCTAGTACCAAGTACTGTGTGTCACCAAATTCACTTGGTAAATAAATGAATGACAAACTTTTATCTCATAATCATGCTGAGATTCCTTTGGTGAAAAGCCCTACTAATCATTCAGGTAAAATTAAGATCAGGTATTGAACACCAGCCAAAAGGAATTCTGATTGTTGGGTGGCTCCCCTGGCCTTGACTGTTCTTTCTCTTTCTATAGCAACACAATCTAAAGTCTTTAGCCATGAGAACTGTTCCTAACTCTCTAAGCAATCACGTCTTAGAGGACTGTGGTTCCATTTTTATATGAAAACAGAAGTCTCTGTGATCCCCTCCCCCTCACAGCCTCACTGGGATCAGCCATTCGGTAGCTCTTAGAGGTTGGAGTAGGGCACCTGTGTCTCACAGGCTGCTGTGGCACTCTATGATCTTGGAGTCTTGGAGGCAGCTCAGCCCCAGTCACCCCTCTAAGCATTTCCTTTTTACCAGCTCTCTTCAGTGGCCTTTGCTTTTCAGGTTGGGTGTTGTATTCCTTCATATTTTAGTCAACTTAAAGAATGCAGGAGAAAAGGTATCCTGACCTGTGCCTGTAATTCTAGCACTTGGGAAGTAAACACAGCATGATGAGGAATTCAAGCCCATTCTCAAGTCAGAGGCCAATATGAACTGTATGAGTCCCTGTCTAAAAGGAAAGAAAAAGAAACCCAACAACAGTAATGAAAGGGAAGCAGGGTTGGGCATAGTGGTACAAGCCTATCGTCCCATCAGTCAGAAGGCTTAGGCAAAGAATATCGAGTTCAAGGCCAAGCTGGGCTATATAACAAGACTGTCTCAGAGTAAAAGGAGGTGGGTGGGGAGAAGGAAAGGGAGGGATACAGTAAAAACAAGAACACTCCCAGGGGACTTAAAATATTTTATATAATCTGTAGTTATATTTGAGAATGAGCTCACAGGCTTTAATAAACTTTTACTAAAATAACTTACTAACGCTAGATGTTCCTGAAATATTAACCTGAACTCATCCATTTTTGTCTCATTATTGTTGCAATAGTAGCTGACTCTGTAGCCCAGCCTGACCTGAGACTCACTGGGTAGTCCAAGGTGCCTTTGAGTTCTCAGGAGTCATCCTGCCTCAGCCTCTTGAACGCTGACCCCACTATATTCATTGAATAACCCATCCTATTTAGACATGTCTCAGAGTAGTCTCATAAGTAAAAGAAAAGGTTCACTACTTTATTGACCATTGACTGAGCGATCATTAATGAGCACCGTAAGTCAAGCACTTTCCTAGGTATCTGGAAATGTCAGTAAGACCAGGCATGATGGGGATGCCTTTAACACTAGCAGAGACTAGCCAGGCTTTGTGAGTTCCAGGCTAGCCAGGGCTACATAATACATTCTCTGTCATCTTGGTTCACACAACCTCTCTTGCAGTTAGGTTGGGATCCTATGACTAGAGCTGGCTTATGTCCAATGAAAGAAGTACCCTGTGTAATTTTCAGACCAGGGAAGGAATCAGGTCACGTGCTTCACCTCTGACACAGCAAGCATTCTCCATGCCCTTGTGCTTCAAAGTACAGCCTGAGCCTCTGTGGTTACAGAGTATCTTTGTCTGCTCAGCTGCTGTAGTAAAACACTTGAGGCTAGAGTTGGATATAGTGGCCTACACCTGTGATTTGGCACTTTAGAGGTAGAGGCAGGAGGATTCCAAGTTGGAAGCCAACCTGGCTTATATGGTGAGAACCTGTTTTAGAAAAGAAAAACTTGAGGCTGGGTAACTTACAAATAATATAAACTTACTTCTCTAAGTCCTCACTATTGTCAAGTTCAAGGTAAGATAAAGAGGACTGGCATCCAGTGAGAGCTACATCTTCCAGAGGGATGAAGACTATGTCCTTACAAATAACAAGGCTCCATAGGAATGCCCTGCTTCCTCAAGCTCATTTATGAGGCCCTAATCCATTCATGACTGGTAATTCACAGCCTAATCCCCTCAAGGCCCCGCCACATAATATTGTAATGGGGATTAAGATTAAATGTGAAGTTTGGAGGAAACACAAACATTTAAACCATAACATTCCATCCTTGGTCCTCCATATGCTGTAGCCTTCTCACATATGAAATCCCTCATTCCATCCCAACAGTTCCCAGAACCTGCGCCAATCAACGTGAAGCCAAGTCTAAAGTCTCATCCAAATGCAGTCTAAATCAGATGGCACTGAGGGTACAGTTCCTCTTAAGGCACATGTCTCTAGCTGTGAACTTGAGAAGTAGAGTAATTGCCTTCTCCAGAAAGACAGGTAGAGAACACACACATTCCCATTCCAGAAAGTAGCAATAGGCCAAAAGCACTAGCTAACAGCTCATAAGTAGATCTAAGACACAGTAAGAAAATGACCTTAAACCTGGAGGCTGAGACTCAAGTCAAATGATCTTGACTGTCTGACCCGTTTTCCAGACACACTGGGGCAGAGGTTAGGCCCCGGGCAACCCCACCTCCACAGCTTCTCAAGGAGCAGCTGCTACTCAGTATGCTTGGAATTGAGCCCTCGTGTCTCTCCCAGCCTCTATTATCTCTCTAGGCACCGTCCCATGGAGCCTGTCTGTAGTGGCTCTCACCTCCCTGCTCCACCAAGTGCCTTACCCATGTAGAACCTCTCTGCATTGGGCCTCAAGGCTCTCTGGGGACAGCTTTAGAAACGTAGGTAAAGCAGCAGCTCCACAGCTCTTGCGCTGTGCATACCTAGAGAGCAGACCCTACAAGAACCCAGCCTAGGCTTATGTGCTTCCAAAGGGGTCATGAAAAGCCACTCCTGGGCCATTTGAGTCCCAGCTCGAGTGGCTGACAAGTGCTTCCAATGAGGCAGTGCTGGACAGTGACCCTTCAGGCCTCATTGGTCCACAAGCCTTCCTAACTATTCTGCCCCAGAAGCCCTAGCTCTCTGGGCCTGCGCTAGAACTAGCAACCTGGAAGCTCTCTGAAACCCCTCACTGTTGTTCTTCCTCTGGCCTCATGTTAGCCAGGGAAACCCTCCTTATCAAATGATTGCTTGGGCCGCAACCCTGTAATCTCGCCAAGCTGGCTTTTACAACATAGTCAGCTTAAGAATTTTTCAGACCTTTAATTTTGTTACTGTTTTCATTATAAAGTCAATCTTTAGTTTGTTTCTGTCTTCTCACATTATACATATACATAGTCAAAAGAAGCCATGCAGCCTGGGGACTGAATTCCATGAGTTCTCTGACCTCTGCATGTATATGCTGCGACATACATGTATCTTCACACACTCCCACGTGCATGTGAGTGCACACACATACACACCTTGCCTCTTCCTGTTCTCAAAGCTGCTGTGTGCTGTGTGTGTGTGTGTGTGTATGTGTGTGTGTGTGTGTGTGTGTATACTGTGCATATTATATGTGGGTGTAAATGTAAAAAACCTAATTGATTGCTTGTATGCTCTGCAATCAACATGAAGCATTAGGACAAAGACACAATTCAGCCAAATTCTGTCGCTTTACGACAGATTGCTCTTTGCTCCAGTCTCCAGTACCTTGTTCTTCATTTCCATCTGAGACCTCATCAAAATACCTTTTCCTGCCAACTTTGCTACCAGCATTCTGATTACAACCACTTAAGCAATGTGCAGGGCTTAGGCTCTCACTCTGGCTCTCCCTGCCCTTGCCAGAATTGCCCTTTAGCACTCTAGCAAGCTAGGCTTTGTCTAGTGTGTACTCTCACCCTGTCCCGCCTCTACCCATCAGTCACTGCTGTAGCTGCATCCCCATCTTCAGACACATGTTAGAAACATTCCACTGTCAATAACAACTCACTTCTGACTGTATTTGTGCTGTTACTTATTTTTATTTTTTAGTTATTTTATGTATATGGAAATTTTGCCTACATGCGCATGAATGCCTACTGGAGCCCCTGGAACTGGGGCTACAGATGAGTATGAGCCACTATGTGGGTCCTGGGAATCAAATCTGGGTTCCCTGCAAGAACAAAAAGTACTCTTAATCACTAAGCCATCTCTCCTGCCCTTTGTGCTATTATTGAAAAATAAAGAAATACAAAGCTAGATGTGAACTCAACAACAATAGCATATACTGCTCTTGCAGAGAATCTCAGTCCAGTTTCCAGGGCCATCTGGTGGTGTACAACTTCCTGTACTCCAGCTTTAGGGGATCTCATATCCCCTTCTGGTCTCCACAGTTACCTCCATGCATGCACACACACACACATACACACACAGGCACACACACTTAAAAATACATTTTTTGAAAAAAAAAAAAAAGATGAGGTGTGGTTGTTATATGCATCTCTAATGCAGCCCTTGGGAGACAGAGGGAAGAGAATGGCCAGGAGTTTAAGGTCAGTCTGGGCGACATAGTAAAACCCTGTCTCAAAAAGACAAAAGAGGTAAGGGCCATTGAGATGGGCTGGAGAATAAAGGAGCTAGCTATTCATTATCCTCTAACCTCCATGTGTGTTGTGACACGCACACACACTGTACACACAATTGTCAGAAAACTACCGAACAAGTAAGTAAATAAAGCAACAGAGACTGAATAATTTATAAACAACGGAAATGACTCGTCACAGCTGGGGAGGCTGTGAAGTTTAAGAACAAGGTGTTTGAAAGCTTGCTGTCTGATGAGAGCCAGTCTCTGCTTCCAAGATGGCTCCTTGTGCTCACAAAGTAGAAAGGGCACACAGGGAAGAGAAGAAATCTGTGTGAAGCTTTTTTTTTATATGGTATTAAGTCCTCTTCACAAAGGCACAGTCTTCCATTGTCAGAATGTAACCAACTCCTACAAGCATGTCCACCTCTTTTTTGGGGTGGGAGAGAGTGCTTTTCAAGACAGGGTTTTTCAGTGTACCTGGCTATCCTGGAACTCACTTTCTAGACCAGGCTAGCCTCAAACTGCCTCCACCTGCCTTTACCTCCCAAGTGCTGGGATTAAAGGGGTTCATCATGATATCCAGCTACAAGCCCAGCTCTTATAACTGTAGCAGATTAAGTTCTGACTTGATTTCAGAGGGGACACAGATGCTCCTGTCATCACATGACGCAAGCTGGAGCAGCCCTCGTCCTGCTCTGATCGCCAGCCTGGGCTAGAAAAGTGTTGTGTGCGAGGTTCACACTTCTGTTGTTGAAGATACTGAGAATTCAGGGTGTGGCCAACATTCTCTGCACTGAGTGCAGCCCTGTTGTTTATTTAATCTTTTCATGTGCTGGGCAGGCACAGTGCTGGGATATTTGTACTAGTGATTTATTGCTATTAAAGCCCTGAAAAGACAATTTCCTTGCCAAAGACATATTCAATATTCATTATGAACCATTGCATCCACTCCTGCCAGATCTCCTTCGTTCTGTTTTCTTTTAATGTTAGTTCTGAAACTGATGCAAATCCTGACATTTTAGAGGGGGAAAGAAAAATGTGAGGATTTATTCTGAAAGACACAGACCCAGAGCATCCTCAGAGCCTGAGTCTGTGGTGTCAAAGAAGAGTAGCTCATTGCCCCTTTTCCCCTAGAATTAAAACTGGAGATGATATGTTGCTACTGATACAAGTTTATTATGATACTCCAAATGACTTAACTGAATAGACAGAGTGCAGGCTAATGGATGACGTAATGCTTTCTTGTCACTCAGCCTCTACCCGCAGGGCTTGTTTAGACTTACATAGGCACTAAAAAGACATTGTTCTTTTTGGTTTTCTGTGATACTGGGATTAAACCCAGGAGCTCAAGCATGCTAAGCACACGTACTCGGAGTGATGATATCCTCAGTCCTACATACGTTGGCTTTTATCATACAACATGCCTCTGCATTAATAAAAGTAAAGTGTAAAAGAAATAACTCAGATGAGGTCATTCAAATCCCTCCCAGCCAGCCTGTCTTCTGAGTCACTCGCTGATATCTGTATTTCAGCCCCGTGCCACCCATGCCAACCAGCACACTACTGGCACAGCCTTCCCCAGGCAGGACTCCACGGTTTTTGCTTTTGCTGTAATTTGGTTGTTTTTTTTCCTGAGGATTTTGTTTGTTGGTTGGTTGGTTTTTATGTTGTTGTTTTGTTTTTGTGCCACTGTAGTAACACAATGTAGCACTTTCTGGCCTGGATCTCACTGGGTAGACTAGGCTAAACTTAAGCTGACCAAAGGCATATGTCACAACGCCTAACTCTTTCTGAAGTTTCCTTCAAACCTTGTGCATCCATCCCTTTTTAAAAATGTTTTATTATTTTCATTATTTTATATTTGTATTTTATGCTTGTGTAGGCCAGAAGAGGGTGTCAGATTCCCTGGGACTGGAATTATAGAAGATTGTTGGCTGTCATGTAGGTTCTAGGAATTGAACCTAGGTCCTTTGGAAAAGCAGCCAGTGCTCTTAACTGCTGAGCCATCTCTCTAGCCCTGACCCTTCACATTGTATGTCTTAGTTAGGGTTTTTCTGTTGTGAACAGACACCATGACCAAGGCAACTCTTATGAGGACAACATTTAATTGGGGCTTGCTTATAGGTTCAGAGGTTCAGTCCATTATCACCAAGGCAGGAGCATAGCAGCATCCAGGCAGGCATGGTACAGGAGAGGCTGAGAGTTCTACATCTTCATCTGAAGGTTGCTAGGAGAAGACTAGCCTCCAGGCACCTAAGACAAAGGTCTTAAAAATCACACCCACAGTGACACACCATCTCCAACAAGGCCACACCCCCTAATAGTGCCACTCCCCCGGGCCAAGCATATATAAACCGTCACATTCCACACCCTGTGCAAAGCATATACAAACCATCACATGGTGTTTTCTTGAGCTTAGTAGGTGGTGTCTATGGAAGATGGTCAAGCAATAAGTAGGACCTGTATTCCTTATACCAAAGTTTAAATCAACACACTAAAATATCCATGGGTTTCATTTTCTGGCCATGCCTGAGTGAACAGCAACTGAATTTGTGCATGAACAAGCAATGGCAACCACATTAGAATGGCCAACTAGCAAACAACCACAAAACATCTTCCGTGATAAGATATACCTCATCTTCACAGACATTAAATATGACAAGATGTGTCCTAGACTAGATAAAATACAGTACTGTTGTTTTACAAATAAGGCTCTATAGTAATACGTCTCTAGTACCACAGGTACTCATAAGATTGCAGATAATTCTTCCATTTACTTACATTTTACCCTTGGCCTCTAACACTGATCATAACAATGATCCAAGGACTCTCCTGTCTAGGGGAAAAGACGGGGCTTTGGTGTCAGAGACTTAAGCATGCCTCTCAGCATTACAGTTTTCATATGTGTTACTATGGGGGAGTGAAGTTACTAGGCTAGCAAAATATCTGACTCCAAAGGTTGTTGTGTAGGAAAAATAATGTTTGAAAAGTACATTGTAAAATCTTTATGCAGGTGAACGAGATCTAAAGGTCACGTGTCAGGACCTGTGAAGGGCGTTTGGCACTTAGTACTCCGTATCTCCTGTGAGCACATGAAGGTGCCCAGTGCCTAGGAACTCACCTTGCTATCTGATTAATCACAGACTCTTTACCCTCTGCAGTAACCCATCCGTTGCCTCACAAGTTAAAGTAGAAATTTACAACCACCATTTGTACCAGAAACAAGAGTTGATAAAAATGAGCCCGGTGTAGACTCCGTTGTAGCTAGACTTCTGTGGGCCATATGGCACAGCAGTGGAATATTACCTAGCATGTGTGAGACTCAAGCTTTGATTCCCAGCACTAGAGAAAGATAAAAGTAACACTTGAGTTTGGAAAAATGGCTCAGCCGTTAAGAGTATTTGCCGCTGATCTTTCCTGGGACCAGAGTTCAGTTCCCACCGTCCTGTTGAATGGTTCATACCTACCTGCAACTCTAGCACCTTCTTCTGGGCTTCAAAGGTCCCTGAACACGTGTGTATACATACATATACACATATATGAGAAACAAAAAGATAAATATAATTCTCTGTATTTTCTCCATAGATAAAACTGGGGATAATACTTTTCTACCACTATTATAAGGTTATTATGGTAATCAATCTAAGCTGTGAGTAAGCTTAGTTTATGTGAGCCGTGAAGTTTGTGTGAGCCATGAAGTTTGTGTGAGCCGTGAAGTGTTCATACCTACAGGACCATTCACTGTGAATTGAATCCAAGAGATTACTGCTGGTAAGGTACTGTTACAGTACTAAAACTGAAAAGAATATTAATAATTAATAATAGCAGATTAATAACTGTAAAAGCAAATGAATGAGAGAGAGGGAGAGAGAGAGAGAGAGAGAGAGAGAGAGAGAGAGAGAGAGAGAGAGAGAATATGCCCCTCTTACCCCTACTTCTTTTGCTTTTGGTTTTTTCAAGGCAGGTTTTTTCTGTGTAGCCCTGGCTGTCCCAGAACTTACTCTGTAGACCAGGCTGGCCTTAAACCCAGAGAGCTGCCTGTGCTTTTGGAGTGCTGGGATTAAAGCTGTGCGCCACCATTGCCTGGCCTGAAATAGAACCCCTTTTGTCTGAGCTGTCTCTTAGGAACAATTCAGAGATTTGGGGGTTGTTTTTGAGACAGGGTCTTAAACTGCCCTCAGACTTGGTCTGTAACCAGGGGTGATCTTGAATTCTGGTCATTCTGCTGGGATGTCACACGTGCACCACTACTACAAGTTTTATTTATGGAGTCCTAGAAATTGCACCCAGGGCTGTATGCATGCTAGGCAGGTAGGTAGTCTACCAACTAAGCTGTGACTTGAGTGGAGAAAGGCTATACTTATGGTTTTAAAAATGTTACAATGAATCCATGAGTTAAGATGCTGACCTAAAGAGCTTTAGACAGTTTATTAAAAAGGCTCATGTTGGTGACCATAAAATATTGTCCATAGAGCCAGGCATAATGGTACATGTCTTTAGTTCTATCACTTGGGAAGCAGAGGCAGGAAGATCTCTGTGACTTTGAGGCCAGCCTGATCTACATAGTGAGTTCCAGGACACACACAGCTACATAGTGAGACCCTGTCTTAAAACAACAAAGACACACACGTACAGCAGCCATAGAGACCAGAGACTGACAAAGAGACAGTTGAAAATTAGGCTGGGCAGTGGTGGTGCACACCTTTTATGCTAGCATTTGGGAGGCAGAGGCAGGTGGATCTCTGAGTACCAGGCCAGTCAGGCCTAGTACTATCATGCAGATACTACACAGAGCTAGTTTCATATCACAGGGCTTCATAGAGAAATCAGGTCTCAAAATAAAGGCTTCCATATGAAGGGACGCTCATTAAGATACAGGATGTTAAAGGGGAGTCAAAGACTCCATCGGGCAGGAAAGTCTTTAAGCTCAGGAAGTAACCCAATGGCTTCAGAAAGTCCCTAAAAGTTATCCTTACTTTGTTCTGTCCTCCCTTCCCCATCTGGGGTCACTGAACATTTGTTCATGGCTACTCCAGAAATGGTGTCACACCACATTCTTCTAGAAGAAAGAACTGGAGTCCTTAAAGTGGAATGCACTTAATGTTCAAATTAGGGTCATGATTCAAACTAAGAGGCTGCAGAGACATAGGCATGTTGTATACTGCAAATGAAAAGTGATCTTGATTTAACAGAGAGTAGAGTGGAGGAGGGGTGAGTAATAGACTTCTTAGTGTTTCACATGCCCATGGGTCGAGGAGCAAAGCCCCATGGAATTGGAAGACTCCATAGAATCATCTTAAAGCTGCCTTCTTTAGGACATTTTCTTGTCAGACATTTAATCTCTGTGACAAACACCTGAGGAAAATAGTAAAAGGGGTGGTTTAATCAGGCTCACAGTTTCAGTGGTTTCAGTCTATGGTCTGTAAGCTACTTTACAGGCCCAAGGCAAGATGCACCATACTGGAAGTGGTGGTAGGAGGCAGAGAGCAAGCAGGTGCTCACCCTCATGACTGCCAGGAAGTGGGAAGAGAGACAAAAGAAAACAGAGCCCAAAGGGTTTTTTGTTTGTTTGTTTTGTTTTGTTTTGTTTTGTTATTCATTGGCTTGGGGAAAGGTATGACCCCAGTCACTGTTCCTCTAACTAGGCCCCATTTCTACCATGGGTAATGCCATTGAATTATGAACACATAGTATATTATTAATCTATGGACTGAGTCAGCGCTCTCATGACCCAATCACCTGCCGATGCCTAGATTCACTATCTGGGTTCCAAACCCTTACCATATGAGCCTCTTAGGCTATCCAGACACCGTCAACAACAAAACTGTAATATTTAATTTGTGACTATAAGCATATTGACTCCCCATTGAGATTTGTATGTGTGTGTGCACATGCTCACACACGTATGTATGTGTG
The DNA here is from genome assembly GCF_000001635.26 of Mus musculus. NCBI lineage: Eukaryota > Metazoa > Chordata > Mammalia > Rodentia > Muridae > Mus > Mus musculus. Next base: position 104,605,486 of record NC_000069.6, on the reverse strand, counting down.
TACAAGTGTACATGCAAGTGCACAGAAGTGGGGTGCATGTACATGAGGCCAGAAGTTGACACTAAGTATCTTTGGGGTTTTTTTGTTTCCTTTTCATTTGTTTATTTGTTTGTTTGTTTGTTTGTTTGTTTGTTTTTTTTTTGAGACAGGGCTTCTCTGCATAGCCCTAGCTATCCTGGAACTTGCTCTGTAGACCAGGCTGGCCTTGAAATCAGAGATCTGACTACCTCTGTATCTTAGGATTTCATTGCTGTGAACAAACACCATGACCAACTCTTATAAAAGACAATATTTAATTGATATTAGCTTACAGGTTCAGAGATTCAGCCCATTATCATCAAAACAGGAAACATGGCAGCATCCAGGCAGGCATGGAACATGAGGAGCTGAGAGTTCTACATCTTCATCCAAAGGAAGCCAGGAGCAGATTATTTCCAGGAAACTAAGAGGAGAGTATCCAAGCTCAACCCACAGTGACACACTTCCTCCAACAAGGCCATACCTGCTCTAACAAGGCCAGACCTCCTAATAGTGCCACTCATGGGGCCAAACATATTCAAAGCACCATATTCCACTCCCTGGCCCCCATAGGCTTGTTCAAACACAAGAGTCTATGGGGGCCATACCTAGCCATAGCATAATGCTAAAACATTTATTACAACTTCAAAAGTCCCCAGAGTCTATAATAGTCTCAACAATGTTAAAATTTCAAATTCAAAATCTCTTCTGAGATTCATCCAATCACTTAACTATAATTCTCAAAGCAAGACAGGAAACCAGCTAGGCAAATTCCAAACTCTGCATCTCCATGTCTGATGTCAAAGTGGTCTTCAGATCTCCAACTCCTTTTTCATTTTTGTTGACTTCAACAAACTTCTTTTTCCTGCACTGGTTCCACTCCCCATTAGCAGCTTTCCTCAGCGGGTATCCCATAGCTCTGGCATCTTTACTATCTTGGGATCTCCAAGTCAACTTGAACTTCGCAGCTTTTTGCTCCAGTGTCTTGGTTCCACACATGATCTTCTGAGCACCAACAAAGAGATTTTATCACTTCTCCAGCTCTGCTCTGTAGCATTCAAGGCTTGGGTTGATTCCACTCTAATGCCAATGCTGTTTTGGATGGTGTCTTAGTCAGGGTTTCTATTCCTGCACAAACATCATGACCAAGAAGCAAGTTGGGGAGGAAAGGGTTTATTCAGCTTACAATTCCATACTGCTGTTTATCACCAAGGAAGTCAGGACTGGAACTCAAACAGGTCAGGAAGCAGGAGCGGATGCAGAAGCCATGGAGGGATGTTCCTTACTGGCTGGTACCAACTTCTGTCTTAGTTAGGGTTTTACTGCTGTGAACAGACACCATGACCAAGGCAAGTCTTATAAAAAAACAACATTTAATTGGGGCTGGCTTACAGGTTCAGAGGTTCAGTCCATTATCATCAAGGTGGGAGCATGGCAGTATCCAGGCAGGCATGGCACAGGAGGAGCTGAGAGTTCTATGTCTTCATCCAAAGGCTGCTAGTGGAAGACTGACTTCCAGGCAACTAGGGTGAGGATCTTATACCCACACCCACAGTGACACACCCATTCCAACCAGGTCACACCTATTCCAACAAGGCCACACCTTCAGATGGTGCCACTCCCTGGTCCAAGAATATACAAACCATCACAGATGGTCATCACATGGTACTGGGATCTCCAATACGCTGGGGTCTTCTGCTGCAACTAAGCTTCACCAATAGACTCTCATAGGCTCTCTTCATTGTGTCAGACCTCAGCTTCTTTGTATGAACCCCTTCAGTCCTGGGCCATCAACTGCAATTGAGGCTGCTCTTTTACCAATGGTCTTCCCTGGCCTCTCACAATGTCAAGCCTCAGCTGCTCTTCATGACCCCTTCATGCCTTCAAAACCAGTACCCTCTGGGTGATTATTACATATTACCAAGTCCAGCTGCAGCACAAGGTACAACTCTGGCTATCTCTGAAACACAGCTTCTTTGTGCTCTCAGAAAGATTTCACCTCAGTGATTCCAGTCTCTTCTTAATCACTGCTAATTCCTTAGCTCCCTTCTGATGCTTGCTGGGGCTGGAACATTCCCCCCAACCCCCTTATTCTATTACCAGCTTTCTATTTTCCAACTCCCTCACTGACTAAGCTTGGCTGTCCTGGAACTTGTTCTGTAGATTGACCTTGAACTCAGAGATCTGCATGGTTCTGTTTCCTGAGTGCTGGCATTAAAGGCATGTACCACTGTGCCTGGACCTAAGCTTTTCTTCACCTAGAACTTGCCCTGTCCCAGGCTGGCCTTGAACTCAGAGATCTCCTTGCCTTTGTAAACAATAAATTTAGCAGGGTGGGATCTGCTTTGAGGTCCCTACTGCCAAAATCTGTTCAACTCCTTGAACATAGTATTCAGCTCCTTTCTACTTCCTGGTGTCCCTTTAATACTTGAATCATACATTTTATATTTTTTCTTTTTCAGCTTACTCCTTTTCATTAAAATGTTCTTCATAAGAATGAACTATAGTGACCACACAACAGAATTTATACAAGGCTGTTTCAGGACTCCCTTTGTCAAAGCAATTAAAATTTTCACCTTAGCCTCAGGCAGACTCTTCAGACAATGGCAAAGAACAGCCACATTCTTCACCAAAATACCACAAGAACAGTCTCTATGCCACTGAAATTCTTCTCCACTGAAACCTCTTGGGCCAGGTCGGCACAATTCAAATCACTCTCAGCAACAAAGTCTTCCATATTCCTACTAGAATAGCCCACTAAGCCCCACTTAAAACATTCCATGGCTTTCCAGATCTAAAGTCCCAGAGTCCACATTCTTCTTAACAAAAGCATGGTCAGGCCTATCACAGCAATACATCAGTCCCTGGTACCAACCTCCAGCCTCAAGATCTGGATCACGGGTGAGCCCTCCATTTCTGGACTGTAGCTCATTCCAGATGTAGTCAAGTTGACAACCTAGGATAGCCATCATTCTCTGCCTCCAGAGTTCTGGGATTAAAGACACCACCACTGCCTGGTGATGCTGAGATTGTTTTGCTACCATTCTCCACCTTGTCTTTTGATGGGAAGCCTCCCCGGATGTGGTGGTGCTCACTAGTTGTCTACACTAGCTGGCCACTGAGCTCTGGGGATCTGTCTCCACTCAGGAATAGATTACAGGGAAGTGTGACCATGCCCAGATTTTATAAGGCTCTGGATCTGAACTCAAGCCCTCATGCTTTTTCAGCAACACTCTCTAACTGAGCCTATCTCTCCAGCCCATCAGTGAGATTAAACATAGGCAAAAAAAAAAAAAAAAAAAACAACAACAACAAAAAAAAAACAAAAAACAAAAAACAAAAAAACAAAAAAACACAACAAAAAAAGTCTATGTGCACAATGTGTAGCATAATGCCATGTATCAGAAAATCAACTGCACCTCTTCCTACTTAAACCTGGAAGAGATGCATAGTACGTGATATCTGTAAAGGTGACATCTTACATTGCTTTTCAGAGAACTGAGCCATGCCAGAAAAATCCATTTTATTTGCAGAACTGTTGCATAACCCATCTCTCCTCTACTTCAATGGAATGCCCCTGCCGTTGCCAAATGTTGTTTGCCTGGTGGAAATTCTTGGCCAGACCTATGGATTGCCAGACCTTGCAGCTGTTTACCCTTGAAGTCCAGTTCTCCTATAACATCAAATCAAACAACATTTCCTAATGCCCTAACAAGAGTGCTCACCAAGCTAGTTGCCAGTAAGGATAGGACATCACTATCGCTACCCTCAAGTGATATAGAATCGATATAAAAACAAGCCTATGAGTATCAAAATAGTAAGTGCAGACTGTGGAGTGACAGCCAGGAATGATAGAAGGGATAGCAAAGACCCAACAGAAGAAAGGAAGGCTACCTGCGTTCTCAGCACATGCTTCTGTTCCTAGGATGTCAGGGGTATTATTTCTGCGCAGCCTTGCCTTACCACCTACAACATGGCCTTCGAAGGACCACCTTTTCCTCTAAGACTCTCAGGACCACCCTTTCTTCTAAGAGGAAGAGGCCCGGCTTTGCCTAAAACAGTGCAGTAAGTGTAGCTGAGAATGCTGGTGCATGGCTGTAGTTCCAATATTCAGAAGGAAGAGACAAGACGATCAAGAGTTCAGGCCAACCTTTGTTACAGAGTGAAGCCTCGTCTCAGGAATGTAAAAACCAGTACTCGCGTTGGCAGCACATAGAGTAAAAAAAAAAAAAAAATAGAGTGATACAGAGAAGATTAGCACAGTCACTGCACGAGGATGACACGAAAATCTGTGAAGTGTTCTATGTTTTTGGGTGTTTTGTTTTGTTTTGTTTTTTAAAGAAATACAAAAACCAAACCCAAATCAAACAGAGAACAGTGCAGGAGCCACAGCCTGCTCTCTGCTAACCTCTTGCTTTTGGCCACTTCATTCATTTCCCTGTGAGAATGAATGTCATCCCCATTCCAAGTCTTCAGTCAATGTGTTCTAAAAGGAGAGAGAGCCTGTGAGTATGAGTCAACTTTATTCCTGGTACTGGACCCTGTTTGTTCTTGTATTAGTTGCCCCGAGGAACAGGGAAGAGCAATGTAACTTCGGTTTCTCCGGCTATTAAAAGGAAATGATTGGCAGTCAACCCAGTTTACTAAGTGAGAAGAAAGAGCTTGCACACTGAGCTCCTGTTAGGTACACACAGGGACTTTTGAAGAATTTACTTTATAGTGCTCCACTTGCTTGTATTAATCTTGACACTGGCTTCTTGGGCACAAAGAGAATCAGGCTACCCCAGAAGGCTCCAGGCATCTTCCTGGTGGGCTGGTAAGGGAAGTGCATTCCTCTACCTCTGCCAGGTAGAGCGACGTTTACTGATGGGCTCTTCTGTCCTCCCTCTGGAGTGCACTGATTTGTGTGGGTACCTATGTCCTTGTTAGATGATAGCCTTCTGAAGGATGGGGTGTAGCTCAGCGGTGGAAAAATTGTGAGGTCCTGGGTAGGATCCTCAGCACTGGAAAAACAAAAACAAACTCTGAGAGTTAGGATCAAGAATTCACTTTTTATGTCTCTTCAATCCTCATTCATATCAAATTGTGCAGTACAGAGCACAGTGTTGCCAGTGCTCAGCAAGAGGTTTCTAATCAGTCAGTTGATGAATAAGTCTGTTAGGATCGCCTGCCTTTATTTAAGGGTATCGTTCCCGTATGGCAGTTCATTAAGAGTTAAAAAAACATATTGGGCATGGTGGCAAATGCCAAGAAGCAGCAGCAGGTAGATCTCTCTGAGTCTGAGGCCAATATGGGCTACAAAATAACTCCAGGACACTCAAGGCTCTGCTGTTTAGAAGAACAACAGGAAAAACGGTTAAAAAATGATGACAAGGACCTTCGAGGTAGATAAAGGTGCTGGCTGCAAAGCCTAGTGACCGGAGTTTGTTCCCAGGAACTGATACGGGGAAGGAAAGAACAGACTCCGGCAGACTGTCCTCTGACCGCCACCTCTGCAGGTGCACCCTGCTCTACTCCACTCCCCCTCCCCCCCAAAAGAAAGAAAAAACTGACAGTAGAAGTTTCTCGTAGTGAATCATTAACAACCCTCCTGACGACCAATGCAAGCAGAGGAAGGGAAAAGAATCTTGTGGGGGACGTAGTTCAGCCTGGCCCAGGGAAAGGAGCCTGTGCACACCACCACATCCGCAGCAGTATCTCTCTGGCTTTTCAGCAGTCAGCACACAGCCTCTGAAGGACCTTGCTCTTAGGTCACTCTGTTCTCACACTGTGAATGAGGAGGGCAAGACTCTCTGGCCCAGCCTGTGATTCTGAGAGGCTCCCTGACAGGGCGGCTGAGAGGTTGAGCAGACGCAATAGGAATGAACGCCTGTGCTCTTCTCTGACTGCCTATTTTGGCCATCTCTCTGCTTTGAGTCGATGCTGTGGAGGGGTCAGAGGCCTGAGCCAAGGCAAAGATATAGGAGAGGTCTGGAATCCACCTCAATGGGTAGGGCCCATTAGGACGAAAGGGAGTAGAGCGTAGGGAATGTTCAAAAACACCCAGACCCAGAAGGATCACCGAGGGGCCAAGCCTTCCCATTTAGTTAACCCTTAAGCACTGCTAGGAACGCCACGCGTTTCAGGTGTGAATGTTGGACTGAGGCAGGAAATGGTAATAAATTTTCCTATGTTGAATAAATGAACTTGGCAGTCTAGAACCCTGCTTGGTCTTCAATGAGCAGGGCAGACAGTCTGAATGCTTCTCCCAGCAAAATCAAGAGATCTCTCCCAGAAGAGGTCGTGGATCACCAAATATTTCCAGTGTTCTGTGGCCTGGAGCTCAGAATCTACCTAGGAGTCTTGGAAGAATGAGTCTCAGAAGGCAGGGTCTTGCCTGGGAAGTGGTGTCAAAGGGCTATTATAAGCTCAGCAACTCTGAAGCAGGACTGGGCTGGAGCCCCCCCCCCCTCCCCGGGCTGTATAGTGAGGCCATGCCTCAAAAAAAGAGCAAAACAAAACAACCACAGCAAGGCCTGGATCCTCACTGTATTTGCCTGTGTGGGAGCCCAGAAGTGTAGGGGAAAAAACCTGCCCCAGAGCTCACAGGCCCTATCCCTCCCTGAGGGACTATTGGCAGTTAATGGTTGCTAGAGAAGGAAGTTATTTTATTCAGTGGTGTAATCACTGGTAAATTGCCCAGTGTCTGGTACATAACCCCCCACCTATGCTCATGTGAACAGCTCTACCTAAACTGAGACTCTCTCCCTCCTGCAGCACACTCCAACAACTTGAAAGGAGGCAGGAAGGAATGGGAGAGAGGTAAAAGAGGGCAATGGTCCAGTGTGATGTTACAAGTCTGTAGTCTCAGAATTTGGGAGGCAAAGGCAGCGGCAGACAGATTTCTTTGAGTTCGAGGCCAGTCTGGTCTACAAAGTGAGTTCTGGGCCATCCAAGACTACACAGTGAGTTTAGTTCCCAGCACCCCTGACAGGCAGCTGGCAACTGCCTGTAGCTCAAACACCCTCTGCTGCCTTCTGAAGGGACCTGCATTCATGTGCACATATCCACAAGCGTGAGCATGTGTGCCCATGGGCCACCCTTCCCCAGCCCCCACCCCCCAAATTTAAGAAAAGAAAGAAAAACCAGGTGTAGTGGTACATGTCTTTAATCCTAGCAGGGGCTAGTAAATTCTGTGTTTTAGGACTGTGCTGGCTACTTTTATGTCAACTTGACACAAGCTAGGTTTTTCCAGGAAGAAGGGATCTTACTTGAGAAAATGACTCTGCAGATTGAACTATGGGAAATGTTCTTGATTGATGATTGATGTGGGAGGGCCTAGCTCCATGTGAATGTTGCCATCCTTAGGCTGGTAGTCTTAAGTCTATAAGAAAGCAGGCTGAGCAAGCCATGAAGGAGCAAGCCAGTAAGCAGCACCCTTCCATGGCTTCTGCTTCAGCTCTTGCCTCTAGGTTCCTGCCTCTAGGTTCCTGCCCTGACTTCCTGACCCGACTTCAGCCTTCAGTGTTGGACTATGACATGTTGCTTTTAGCGATAGTGTTTCGTCATAGCAGTAAAAACCCTAAGACAAGGCCAGCCTAGTCTACACAAGTTTCAGGGAATCCAGGACTACATAGTAAGGCCCTGTCTCAAAATTAAGTAAATAAGTAAGATTAATTACATAAGTAAAAATATTTCTAGAACACTGGTTAATAAGATATGAAATTGACCAAAATTTGTGAATTCATTCTGAATATAACAGATGAATTATAAAGAATTAAAAAAATAAATTAAAAGCAAATCTGCTCCTCAGAACCTACATTTTCTTCCCTGAACTCTGAGAGCTCAGGAGAGGTGAGAGGTTGCTCATGGCTTGCTCAGCCTGCTTTTTTTATAGACTTAGGTCTATAGTTTCTCTATACTATCCCCTCTGTGCAAAGTGTTATATAACATACACAGGCGGGGTTCATCCTTTCTTGCAGTAGATTCTGACATGACCTGATTCCAGGGATCTGGCCGCAGCCATTCGCCTTTAAGTTCTGGCTGCCTTAGCTAGTAGGACTTGGAGCCTTGTCTTTCAGAGGTTGTCAGCAGGAGACTCCCAGCATGCTAGAAGCTCTGCACGAAAGCAGGAGCTGCCAATGTTGCTGTAGCTGTGGGAACTGTGGCCAAGAGCCAAGAACTAGAGCCGACTCTTGCTGTGTGCAGCGACTCCCCCAGAGTTGGCACAGCCAGGGAGTCTGCAGAGCCATGTAGATCTTCCTCCAAGCGGTCTGTCTCTTCGGTAGCTACAGAAACAGTATTTGTTATCCTTTGGTTTTCAGGAGACAGGCAGAAATCTGACGGCGACAGTCTGTTTCTGAAGCTTGAGAGCCCACCCGGCAAAACCTTCAGAAATGAAAGAGTAGCTAATGTCCACCAGCCAGCCCTGGCTCTTAGGCTTCAGTCAGGATTTGAAGCCTCAAGAACTTGGAACTAACTTGCCCTTTCAAGATCAGAAAGCTGAGAGTCAGTATAGTATCCAACGTTTCACTTAGTAAAGGAAAAGCACGGCCCCGTGGGCTGCAAGGTGCTGTGTGGTATGGGGTAATAATTGACCTCAATTCACACACAGTATTCAGGACCAGGGCTGGACCCTGGAGGCTTTGGAACAGAAAGGGTCTCAGAGTGAAAACTGAGGGTTCAAGGGCTGGCAAGAAAGAGATTACCCTCACCTGCTCAGTTCTTAAGGCAGGTCAGTTGATGCCTTGGCACCAATGAGCCTGACTCTGTCATGATTTGCAGTATCCATAACTTAAAACAGACTTCCTAGAGACAAAGGAAAGGGGCTCCCTGGCTTCTGATGCCGGCTCTGCAAGCAATGACTTTGGCCACTAGGCTTCCTGAGTGCTGAACGTGTGACATGAGTGTATCAGTCCCCAGCCTTTGTGCTTCTTTCTGTATCCAAGAATAATTTTAAGAATAAACTGCTGTTGTGATTTTAAACACCAGCCTCTGGGATTTTGAATCAGCTTTAGGAAACAAATTCACTGCCTATGTGTTAGCAGATTGGATTTTGTTCTGGCTTTTTTGTTTTGTTTTGTTTTTAAACAGAGCCTGTTCTGTAATTCCAGGCTGGTCTTAAATGTATAGCAATCCTCCTGCCTCAATTTCCCAAGTGCTGGGATTACAGGTGTACGCTGCCATACCTAGTAAGGCAGACAGACTGAATTTCTAAACATATGTGGCTGAGAATAAAAACCTCACTGTGGTGAAGTCATGCCACACAAGACTTCTTGGGGGCCAGGATGACTCCTTGTCTGACTTCTAGAGACCCCCGGTACAGTGAGGGTTCCCTCAGTGTTCAAGGACCAGAAGGATATATGTTTGGGATCCTGGTCTGGGATGGGACTTTGTGCACCACCTTTTTTCTATTTTCCTTTTAAGCAAATTCCTCACTCTTTCTCTGCCTCTCCCTTCTCATCTTTGAACTGGGTATGACAAAGTGACATACTGCATGCTTATGCTAACATACTACAACACACTACATACTAACATACTACATGCTCAGCATGTACTAGTTTTCTTTTCATTTGGAGACAGAGTCTTTCTCTAAACAGCTCTGCCTGTCCTGGAACTCCCTCTGTAGACCAGGCTGGCCTTGAACCCACAGAGATCCTCCTGCCTCTGCCCCCAGAGTGTTGGGATTAAAGACCAGCACTACCGAATCTGGGCTCCATTTAATTTTTAAATTCAATTTAATTTTAGAGACAAACCTAAACTCACCTCAAAGTCCTGAGCTCAAGTGATCCTCCTGCCTCAGCCTCCCTGGTAGGGGGGACCACTACAGTTAGCTGTTTCTCTTTGTTCACTGTGCTAATAAATCTGCCCAAAGCTGAACTCTTGGCAAGAAATAGAAACAGAACTGAGAGTTAATCAGACCAAAGCTTGTGTGTTTGACTAGCAAGTTAAACTGTCTGACAGTTCAATAAATACACAGGAAAGTTTTGTTGCCTTTAAAGGAATAGATTTGGAAGGCTCTATATTAGTCCGATTTAGAAATTTGTTTTTGTTGGGGGTTACCTATGAAATCTGTGATATATAGTGGGGTTTTGTTGGGAGCCGCCCCCACATTCGCCGTTACAAGATGGCGCTGACATCCTGTGTTCTAAGTGGTAAACAAATAATCTGCGCATGTGCCAAGGGTATCTTATGACTACTTGTGCTCTGCCTTCCCCGTGACGTCAACTCGGCCGATGGGCTGCAGCCAATCAAGGAGTGACACGTCCGAGGCGAAGGAGAATGCTCCTTAAGAGGGACGGGGTTTTCGTTTTCTCTCTCTCTTGCTTTTTCGCTCTCTTGCTTTTCTCTCTCTCTTGCTTTTCTCGCTCTCTTGCTTTTCTCTCTCTCTTGCTTCTTGCTCTCTTTTCCTGAAGATGTAAGAATAAAGCTTTGCCGCAGAAGATTCTGGTCTGTGGTGTTCTTCCTGGCCGGTCGTGAGAACGCGTCTAATAACAATTGGTGCCGAATTCCGGGACGAGAAAATCCGGGACGAGAAAAAACTCCGGACTGGCGCAGGAGGGATACTTCATTCCAGAACCAGAACTGCGAATCAAGGTTATAAGGTTCCCGTAACACAGACTGTTGAGAAGGATTCAACTGCCGAATTCAGAACTCATCAGCTGGGGAACGACGGTGATAAAGGTTCCCGTAAAGCAGACTGTTGAGAAGGATTCAACTGCCGAATTCAGAACTCATCAGCTGGGGAACGGAAGTGAGAAATGGCTTTACCAGGTATGTTTGGCCTTGAACTTTTTCTAGTGTTAGGAGCCCTTTTGTTCCTTTTCACATGTTATATAGTGCTTAAGGCAGGGCTAAAAATTCTAGAGGAAATTCAGGACAGTCTATCAGAAGTAAAGCGGAGAGAGAGAGTAGGAACAAGGAGAAACGGTAAGTATACAGGCCTTTCCAAGGGTCTTGAACCCGAGGAAAAGTTAAGGTTAGGTAGGAATACCTGGAGAGAGATTAGAAGAAAAAGAGGAAAAAGGGAGAAGAAAAAAGATCGATTAGCGGAGGTCTCTAGGAGATACTCGTCACTAGATGAGCTCAGGAAGCCAGCTCTTAGTAGCTCTGAAGCAGATGAAGAATCCTCCTCTGAGGAAACAGACTGGGAGGAAGAAGCAGCCCATTACCAGCCAGCTAATCGGTCAAGAAAAAAGCCAAAAGCGGCTGGCGAAGGCCAGTTTGCTAATTGGCCTCAGGGCAATCGGCTACCAGGTGCACTCCCGCCCTATGCGGAGTCCCCGCCCTGCGTAGTGCGTCAGCCCGTAGTGCGTCAGCAATGCGCAGAGAGGCAGTGCGCAGACTCATTCATTCCCCGAGAGGAACAAAGGAAAATAGAACAGGCATTTCCGGTCTTTGAAGGAGCCGAGGGTGGGCGTGTCCACGCTCCGGTAGAATACGTACAGATTAAGGAAATTGCCGAGTCGGTTCGTAAATACGGAACCAATGCTAATTTCACCTTGGTGCAGTTAGACAGGCTCGCTGGCATGGCACTAACGCCTGCTGATTGGCAGACGGTTGTAAAAGCCGCTCTCCCTAGTATGGGCAAATATATGGAATGGAAAGCGCTTTGGCACGAAGCTGCACAGGCGCAGGCCCGAGCAAACGCAGCTGCTTTGACTCCAGAGCAGAGAGATTGGACTTTTGACTTGTTAACGGGTCAGGGAGCTTATTCTGCTGATCAGACAAACTACCATTGGGGAGCTTATGCCCAGATTTCTTCCACGGCTATTAGGGCCTGGAAGGCGCTCTCTCGAGCAGGTGAAACCACTGGTCAGTTAACAAAGATAATCCAGGGACCTCAGGAATCTTTCTCAGATTTTGTGGCCAGAATGACAGAGGCAGCAGAGCGTATTTTTGGAGAGTCAGAGCAAGCTGCGCCTCTCATAGAACAGCTAATCTACGAGCAAGCCACAAAGGAGTGCCGAGCGGCCATAGCCCCAAGAAAGAACAAAGGCTTACAAGACTGGCTCAGGGTCTGTCGAGAGCTTGGGGGACCCCTCAGCAATGCAGGTTTAGCGGCTGCCATCCTTCAATCCCAAAACCGCTCCATGGGCAGAAATGATCAGAGGACATGTTTTAACTGCGGAAAGCCTGGGCATTTTAAGAAAGATTGCAGAGCTCCAGATAAACAGGGAGGGACTCTCACTCTTTGCTCTAAGTGTGGCAAGGGTTATCATAGAGCTGACCAGTGTCGCTCTGTGAGGGATATAAAGGGCAGAATTCTTCCCCCACCTGATAGTCAATCAACTGATGTGCCAAAAAACGGGTCATCGGGCCCTCGGTCCCAGGGCCCTCAAAGATATGGGAACCGGTTTGTCAGGACCCAGGAAGCAGTCAGAGAGGCGACCCAGGAAGACCCACAAGGGTGGACCTGCGTGCCGCCTCCGACTTCCTACTAATGCCTCAAATGAGTATTCAGCCGGTGCCGGTGGAGCCTATACCATCCTTGCCCCCGGGAACCATGGGCCTTATTCTCGGCCGAGGTTCACTCACCTTGCAGGGCTTAGTAGTCCACCCTGGAGTTATGGATTGTCAACATTCCCCTGAAATACAGGTCCTGTGCTCAAGCCCTAAAGGCGTTTTTTCTATTAGTAAAGGAGATAGGATAGCTCAGCTGCTGCTCCTCCCTGATAATACCAGGGAGAAATCTGCAGGACCTGAGATAAAGAAAATGGGCTCCTCAGGAAATGATTCTGCCTATTTGGTTGTATCTTTAAATGATAGACCTAAGCTCCGCCTTAAGATTAATGGAAAAGAGTTTGAAGGCATCCTTGATACCGGAGCAGATAAAAGTATAATCTCTACACATTGGTGGCCCAAAGCATGGCCCACCACAGAGTCATCTCATTCATTACAGGGCCTAGGATATCAATCATGTCCCACTATAAGCTCCGTTGCCTTGACGTGGGAATCCTCTGAAGGGCAGCAAGGGAAATTCATACCTTATGTGCTCCCACTCCCGGTTAACCTCTGGGGAAGGGATATTATGCAGCATTTGGGCCTTATTTTGTCCAATGAAAACGCCCCATCAGGAGGGTATTCAGCTAAAGCAAAAAATATCATGGCAAAGATGGGTTATAAAGAAGGAAAAGGGTTAGGACATCAAGAACAGGGAAGGATAGAGCCCATCTCACCTAATGGAAACCAAGACAGACAGGGTCTGGGTTTTCCATAGCGGCCATTGGGGCAGCACGACCCATACCATGGAAAACAGGGGACCCAGTGTGGGTTCCTCAATGGCACCTATCCTCTGAAAAACTAGAAGCTGTGATTCAACTGGTAGAGGAACAATTAAAATTAGGCCATATTGAACCCTCTACCTCACCTTGGAATACTCCAATTTTTGTAATTAAGAAAAAGTCAGGAAAGTGGAGACTGCTCCATGACCTCAGAGCCATTAATGAGCAAATGAACTTATTTGGCCCAGTACAGAGGGGTCTCCCTGTACTTTCCGCCTTACCACGTGGCTGGAATTTAATTATTATAGATATTAAAGATTGTTTCTTTTCTATACCTTTGTGTCCAAGGGATAGGCCCAGATTTGCCTTTACCATCCCCTCTATTAATCACATGGAACCTGATAAGAGGTATCAATGGAAGGTCTTACCACAGGGAATGTCCAATAGTCCTACAATGTGCCAACCTTATGTGCAAGAAGCTCTTTTGCCAGTGAGGAAACAATTCCCCTCTTTAATTTTGCTCCTTTACATGGATGACATCCTCCTGTGCCATAAAGACCTTACCATGCTACAAAAGGCATATCCTTTTCTACTTAAAACTTTAAGTCAGTGGGGTTTACAGATAGCCACAGAAAAGGTCCAAATTTCTGATACAGGACAATTCTTGGGCTCTGTGGTATCCCCAGATAAGATTGTGCCCCAAAAGGTAGAGATAAGAAGAGATCACCTCCATACCTTAAATGATTTTCAAAAGCTGTTGGGAGATATTAATTGGCTCAGACCCTTTTTAAAGATTCCTTCTGCTGAATTAAGGCCTTTGTTTAGTATTTTAGAAGGAGATCCTCATATCTCCTCCCCTAGGACTCTTACTCTAGCTGCTAACCAGGCCTTACAAAAAGTGGAAAAGGCCTTACAGAATGCACAATTACAACGTATTGAGGATTCGCAGCCTTTCAGTTTGTGTGTCTTTAAGACAGCACAATTGCCAACTGCAGTTTTGTGGCAAAATGGGCCATTGTTGTGGATCCATCCAAACGTATCCCCAGCTAAAATAATAGATTGGTATCCTGATGCAATTGCACAGCTTGCCCTTAAAGGTCTAAAAGCAGCAATCACCCACTTTGGGCAAAGTCCATATCTTTTAATTGTACCTTATACCGCTGCACAGGTTCAAACCTTGGCAGCCGCATCTAATGATTGGGCAGTTTTAGTTACCTCCTTTTCAGGAAAAATAGATAACCATTATCCAAAACATCCAATCTTACAGTTTGCCCAAAATCAATCTGTTGTGTTTCCACAAATAACAGTAAGAAACCCACTTAAAAATGGGATTGTGGTATATACTGATGGATCAAAAACTGGCATAGGTGCCTATGTGGCTAATGGTAAAGTGGTATCCAAACAATATAATGAAAATTCACCTCAAGTGGTAGAATGTTTAGTGGTCTTAGAAGTTTTAAAAACCTTTTTAAAACCCCTTAATATTGTGTCAGATTCCTGTTATGTGGTAAATGCAGTAAATCTTTTAGAAGTGGCTGGAGTGATTAAGCCTTCCAGTAGAGTTGCCAATATTTTTCAGCAGATACAATTAGTTTTGTTATCTAGAAGATCTCCTGTTTATATTACTCATGTTAGAGCCCATTCAGGCCTACCTGGCCCCATGGCTCTGGGAAATGATTTGGCAGATAAGGCCACTAAAGTGATGGCTGCTGCCCTATCATCCCCGGTAGAGGCTGCAAGAAATTTTCATAACAATTTTCATGTGACGGCTGAAACATTACGCAGTCGTTTCTCCTTGACAAGAAAAGAAGCCCGTGACATTGTTACTCAATGTCAAAGCTGCTGTGAGTTCTTGCCAGTTCCTCATGTGGGAATTAACCCACGCGGTATTCGACCTCTACAGGTCTGGCAAATGGATGTTACACATGTTTCTTCCTTTGGAAAACTTCAATATCTCCATGTGTCCATTGACACATGTTCTGGCATCATGTTTGCTTCTCCGTTAACTGGAGAAAAAGCCTCACATGTGATTCAACATTGTCTTGAGGCATGGAGTGCTTGGGGGAAACCCAGACTCCTTAAGACTGATAATGGACCAGCTTATACGTCTCAAAAATTCCAGCAGTTCTGCCGTCAGATGGACGTAACCCACCTGACTGGACTTCCATACAACCCTCAAGGACAGGGTATTGTTGAGCGTGCGCATCGCACCCTCAAAGCCTATCTTATAAAACAGAAGAGGGGAACTTTTGAGGAGACTGTACCCCGAGCACCAAGAGTGTCGGTGTCTTTGGCACTCTTTACACTCAATTTTTTAAATATTGATGCTCATGGCCATACTGCGGCTGAACGTCATTGTTCAGAGCCAGATAGGCCCAATGAGATGGTTAAATGGAAAAATGTCCTTGATAATAAATGGTATGGCCCGGATCCTATCTTGATAAGATCCAGGGGAGCTATCTGTGTTTTCCCACAGAATGAAGACAACCCATTTTGGGTACCAGAAAGACTCACCCGAAAAATCCAGACTGACCAAGGGAATACTAATGTCCCTCGTCTTGGTGATGTCCAGGGCGTCAATAATAAAGAGAGAGCAGCGTTGGGGGATAATGTCGACATTTCCACTCCCAATGACGGTGATGTATAATGCTCAAGTATTCTCCTGCCTTTTTACCACTAACTGGGAACTGGGTTTGGCCTTAATTCAGACAGCCTTGGTTCTGTCTGGACAGGTCCAGATGACTGACACCATTAACACTTTGTCAGCCTCAGTGACTACAGTCATAGATAAACAGGCCTCAGCTAATGTCAAGATACAGGGAGGTCTCATGCTGGTTAATCAACTCATAGATCTTGTCCAGATACAACTAGATGTATTATGACAAATAACTCAGCTGGGATGTGAACAAAAGTTTCCGGGATTGTGTGTTATTTCCATTCAGTATGTTAAATTTACTAGGGCAGCTAATTTGTCAAAAAGTCTTTTTCAGTATATGTTACAGAATTGGATGGCTGAATTTGAACAGACCCTTCGAGGCTTGCCATCATTCAGGTCAACTCCACGCGCTTGGACCTGTCCCTGACCAAAGGATTACCCAATTGGATCTCCTCAGCATTTTCTTTCTTTAAAAAATTGGGTGGGATTAATATTATTTGGAGATACACTTTGCTGTGGATTAGTGTTGCTTCTTTGATTGGTCTGTAAGCTTAAGGCCTAAACTAGGAGAGACAAGGTGGTTATTGCCCAGGCGCTTGCAGGACTAGAACATGGAGCTCCCCCTGATATATGGTTATCTATGCTTAGGCAATAGGTCGCTGGCCACTCAGCTCTTATATCCCATGAGGCTAGACTCATTGCACGGGATAGAGTGAGTGTGCTTCAGCAGCCCGAGAGAGTTGCAAGGCTAAGCACTGCAATGGAAAGGCTCTGCGGCATATATGAGCCTATTCTAGGGAGACATGTCATCTTTCATGAAGGTTCAGTGTCCTAGTTCCCTTCCCCCAGGCAAAACGACACGGGAGCAGGTCAGGGTTGCTCTGGGTAAAAGCCTGTAAGCCTAAGAGCTAATCCTGTACATGGCTCCTTTACCTACACACTGGGGATTTGACCTCTATCTCCACTCTCATTAATATGGGTGGCCTATTTGCTCTTATTAAAAGAAAAAGGGGGAGATGTTGGGAGCCGCCCCCACATTCGCCGTTACAAGATGGCGCTGACATCCTGTGTTCTAAGTGGTAAACAAATAATCTGCGCATGTGCCAAGGGTATCTTATGACTACTTGTGCTCTGCCTTCCCCGTGACGTCAACTCGGCCGATGGGCTGCAGCCAATCAAGGAGTGACACGTCCGAGGCGAAGGAGAATGCTCCTTAAGAGGGACGGGGTTTTCGTTTTCTCTCTCTCTTGCTTTTTCGCTCTCTTGCTTTTCTCTCTCTCTTGCTTTTCTCGCTCTCTTGCTTTTCTCTCTCTCTTGCTTCTTGCTCTCTTTTCCTGAAGATGTAAGAATAAAGCTTTGCCGCAGAAGATTCTGGTCTGTGGTGTTCTTCCTGGCCGGTCGTGAGAACGCGTCTAATAACAGGGTTTGTTGTTGTTTTATTTTTTGAGACTATGTCATGTAGTCCAGGCTAGCCTCAAACTCACTAGGTAGCTGGGGATGACCGTGAACCCCTTACTTTTACCTCCCAAGCCGCAGGGTTATAGTCATACACCACTAAGCCTTGTGTTTTAAGTGCTGGGGATTGAACTCAGAGCCTTGTGCATGGTAGCTAACACTGTTCCAATAGAGTATAAACACAGTGCTTCTGAACTTAACACACACACACACACACACACACACACACACACACACACACACACCAGTCCACAGGATCTCATACATAGCAGTGGCTGGCATTAACTTACTATGTAAAACAGAACTGCCTAGAACTCACAGAGATCTGCCTGCCTGTGTTTCCTAGTGCTTGGATTAAAGGCATGTGCCACCACACCTAAACTAAACCCTGATTTTTTTTTTTTTTACGTGGGTTCTAGCTGTTTGTTTGAGGTAGGGTTTCACTTTGTAGCCCAGGCTACCCTTTAATTTACCATGTAGCCCAGGCAGACCTCAAACTGGCAGGGCTATACCTGCCTCAGCCTTACAGTTTTGGCTACCACGCTCAGCTTGAAACTTACCCTTTCCTTCCTTCCTTCCTTCCTTCCTTCCTTCCTTCCTTCCTTCCTTCCTTCCTTCCTTCCTTTCTTTCTTTCTTTCTTTCTTTCTTTCTTTCTTTCTTTCTTTCTTCTTTTTTTTTAAAAAGATTTATTTATTTATTATATGTAAGTACACTGTAGCTGTCTTCAGACACTCCAGAAGAGGGAGTCAGATCTTGTTACAGATGGTTGTGAGCCACCATGTGGTTGCTGGGATTTGAACTCCGGACCTTCGGAAGAGCAGTCAGGTGCTCTTACCCACTGACCCATCTCACCAGCCCAACTTACCCCTTTCTTAAATTAATATTGTTACACTTATTTATTTGGGTTGGTGGCAGCATTGCAGGACAGCCTGGTGTGGTGGCATGTGCCTTTAATCCACATGCTAGGAGGCAAAGGCAAGTAGATCTCTGCGCTTGAGGCCAGACTGGTCTACATAGCAATATCCAAGCCAGCCACAGCTACATAGTAAGACTCTCTCTCTAAAATGGAAGCAAAACAACAAAAAAGAAATCAGAGGACATCTTGTGGGAGTCAGTTCTCTCCACTACAGGGCTGTCAGGGATCCAACTTGGTAGCTAGGCTTGGCAGCAAGCACCTTTTCCTGCTAAGCCATCTGGCTGGCCCTTGAAGCTTGCTTTTGTTTTGAGACCAGGTCTCTGGCTAGCCGGAAACTTGCTAAGTAGACCAGTACACTGGCCTAAAATTCACAGAGATCAACCTGACTTTGCTTCCCAAGTGCCGGGATTAAGGGCGTGTGCTACCTACCACACCTGGCCCTCAGCAAACTCTTCAGAGGTCAACAGATTCATGTAAATATTAGACTTAATATGTCCTAGAACATGTTACATAGTTTTCCATGCCATTTATCAAAACAGTATGGGATGTAATTAGCCCTTTTGATAATAAATAAAAATAATAATTAAGATTGGAATATAAAGAAATAAGGCAAAATAATGAGTTAAATTTTGAAGTTGACAGGTAGGTTTGATTTAGCTTCTGTTAGTTACCACATGGGTGGACTTTGACAGGTTTCTTAGCCTGTGACTCATTCTTGAATGAAAAAGGAAATAAAAGGAGATCATTACTGCTCCTGGGTGAGGCGGAGGAGAGGGTTCACTGTAGACATGAGGGAGAGCATAGCCAGAGGCAGGAACATCTGGGAGAGCCCAATGAGCACGACCCTGAGCTAGGCCTTGGAAGGAGAGGAGGAAGGGAGAGGGGAGAGAGGGGAGCCAGGAGAAGTGGCCAAGATGGGAAAAGTTCAAAAAGATTAAAAAAAAAAAAAAAGCCAATGTAACCAGAATGGCTGGGTTATATAGGCAAGTCTCCTGGGCTGGAGACTTCAGGGTAAGAGGTGAGTATGCCAGCCAGGAGGACTCCGCACTGGGTAGGAACTGAGGGATGTTGTGAGAACCTGGCCTTCAGCATTCGCTTTGGTTTTGTTAATAGGTGCTTCAGCCTTTTGTTCTGGGCTTAAGACTTAAAAATTCTGGGCTATAAATTAGGGATATTTGTATCTACTACATAGGCTATGGACTCACTAAGTGAATTAAGCCTAAGAGACATCCAAGGAATCAGTAAAGCACACACGTCCGGGTATGTCTGTGAAAGTATTTCCAAAGACAGTTGACACATGGGATACGGACTGATGGGATGGGGCCCTAACGTACCCACCTCTGTTCAGTAGTCTGGAGTCTCATTGGAACAAAGTTGGAAGGAGAGGAAGTCAGGCCATGCGTGCAAGTCCAGCTGTTCCTGAACCAGTAACGTCTGCTCCTGCTGCTGTCACCACAGCCAAGCAGAGTCTACAACCTCACAGCATGGACCTACAGCAGCGACTCTCCAGGGAGAGTCGCTTCAGCCTCACACTAGGGCTGTCATCTATCTGTCTCCCTTATTCTGAGGCCTCTGGCATTTTGGACTGAGAAGCACCGTGGCTCTCTGGCTCCCCAGCACACAGATAGCCATTGTTATACTCCCCAGCCAATCATGGAGTCCATTTAACAAGTCACTGTTCACATCCTATCGGCCCTGTTCTTCTGGAGAACTCTGATGAATGGAGCAAGAGTTTTATCACTTGGTTGACGGCCTTCAGTGTTATCACTGGGAAAGTGGCTTCCCGGTGCTGGGCTGTGCACAGTACCCTGAGTCATCTGGAGAGCGCACACTACCGGCCCAGCTCTCTCTCTCTCTTTTTTGTTTATTTTATTTTAAATTATGATGCATTCTTTTGTGGTTCTTTGGGGGGGGGGGCACATGTGTCACACAAATACAAATGTCAGAGAACAACTTGTAGAAACTAATTCTTTCCAGTGTGTAGGATCTGGGGATAAACTTTAGGTTGTCCGGTCTGTCAGCAAGAACCTTTTACCTGTTGGACATCTTTCCAGCTTCTGTTTGGCACTTTTCAGACAGGGTCTTAGCCTAGTCTACATGGTGAGTTCCAGAACAGCTAGAGCTACATAGAGAGACACTGTCTCAGAACAAAATAAAACAAAACAACCAACCAAACAAACCATTGAAAGTTGAGTGTGAAAATTAGATATATATGGTAGTTGCTAGCATTTAGGAGAAACTAAACAAACAAACAAATAAAATCTTCATATTATCTTTATTATTAAAATGGATATGTGTTGTGAAAATTAAGGTTTACATAAAACAAGGGGATAAAAACAGAACTATAAGCCAGACTTGGTGCTGTACACCCGTAATCTGAGCACTTGAGAGAGAAATGGAAGCAAAAAGATTAGGAATCAAGACTAGCCTCAGCTACATAGTAAATTTGGGGTCTACTTAGTAAGTCTTCTGGGCTACAGAAGACCCTGTATCAAACAAACAAATAGAAAACCCAAAAGAAACGAACAGAAAACACTCACACACAAATTGCCAAGCCATTTTTCTTCTTTTTTTTTTTTAAAAAATTAAGTTAGTTAATTAGTTGAGATAAGGTATTACTATACACAGCCCAGTCTGGCCCGGAACTCAGTAGATAGTTGAGGCTGGCCTCAGTTTTTTTGACAGTCCTGCTTCAGCCTCCTTAGTGCTGGGATTACTGGCTTGCACTACGACGTCTGGTTCAGAACCATAGTCTTACTTCTATATCTGACCCGCCATTTCCTTTTATACAGTCATACATCTGTTCTATGTGATCCAAAACATGAAAATGAAGCTGGTGACAACTTAGTTGGGACATCTGGTGAGATGGCTATTCCTGGTTGTCAACCTGGTTACATCTGGAATAAACTACAATCCAGAAATGGAAGACACACCAGTGATCCTGGTCTTGAGGCTGGAAGACATAGCCTTCTGACCCGGATCTGAGGCACAGTGGCCATGAAAAGTTTAGACCCAGGCAAGGTAATCCCAGGAGGCTGAGGCAAGCAGATCTCTGAGTTCAAGGCTAGCCTGGGCTGACCAAATTCCAAATCCAAGTGGTTTACACATTTTTAATCTGGGCCATACTTTCTGCTGGAGGCCTACATAAGGACAATGGGAGAAGAAAGACTCACTCTTTTTCACTTGCTTGCACTTGCTTGCCAGCACATCTTTTGGGTCCTACCTCTTCACAATCCCAGCTTATACAGAAGATCAGCTGAAACAACTAGCTTCATGGGACTGAGCAGCTATGACATTCTAGGACTTTCCATTCTCAGCTGCCCACTGTTGGACTACAGACTGTAAGTCATTACAATAAATTCCCTTAATATATGGAGAAATACCATATGTTCTCTGACTCTAGAGAACCCTGACTAATACAGATGGGAAGCCACCAAAAGTGTGCAAGGAAGGCAGGCATTGCCTGCCAGAAGGCCTCTTGGGAGCACAGTCAGAAGTAAGGGTTCTGGTGAGAGCTGTCCAGCATCCAGCAACAGAACAGTCTGCCAGGACCATAGGCAATACCTGGCTACAACAACAAAAACCTGTGCTTTAGCCGCAACCACTTGTTAGCAAAGTTATGGAAGCCTTCCTACATGAAAAAGAAGCCAAGCTGAATGACCCTGAATGCTCTTCCTGTCCCTGATGTTTTAGCATCATGAAATGTTTGCTGCAAGGATGTACAGATGGTGTGAGATTCCCAGCCCACACAGGCTATTTGTGTGGTTGTTCCTTAACTGTTCCCAATCCATGCCCGTGAAATTCCTAGGAAATTCCTTGAATGCCTCGGGTGATGGATTTGCCTACTCCCCTTCGTCCAAAACTGAGGACGTGCAATTCTCCCAACGGATCCCAAGTCAATATGGAGAAGAAAGCAAAGGGCGGCAGGGTGTGCCTGCAGAGACTTCACATGAGATCTTCAGACGTTGTTTGTCTGCTTTTTAAATTATTATTATTTGAGATTTGTTTGTGAGAAAAATTCCTGACCTGGCAAAAATTCATAGTAATTACGTAGGAGAAAGGCACAAAGAAGAAACAGGCAAACAACAACAACAAAAAAGTATTAATAAAGTGGGGAAACCTGAGCCAGAGCTTCAGTGGGAGAGAAGACCAGAGGTCTGGAGAAGGCCCGCCCAAATGTTTTTTGATGTTTGACCAATTATTATCTTATTATTCTTCCTGCTATAGATGCAGCTGGAATTTATGTAACAGGATGTTTAAAAAGATGAAAGAGAAGGTGTAGTGGGGTTCTGGGGTGATAAGAGCTTCTAGAATATGTATTTATGGACGTTTAGAGTATAAGTTCCCGTACATTCTTGTAATAAACCACCTATTTGTTTTTCTTTTCGTAAGAGCAACAACTAAAAAATTGGGCTTCAATATGGCAGCTTCCTGCGGCAAGCGATATAGGAACAACAGCAAGGAAAGCGAACAAAGAGTGTTGCCAACGGGGTTGGAGGTGATTCAATCTGTGGCCCCCACTGGTGCTTAATTAGCTTTGAGCTTTGGGTCCAGAATGTTTCATCTTTGTATTATACAAGTGTTAGAATTTATTTGGTTTCAACCTGTTTATCAGAAAATGGATTCTTCTATTGTTTGAGAAAGAGAGCTCTGTGGAATTCGTGACTGAAATCACCCAATGTGAAGATGAAAGCGAAAAAAATACTTTTTGTCGGACCAAAGTTGAAATGAGTTGAACTGACTGTGTGTTAGAAGGTTCTGTAGGTGCCACGTGCTTTTTATTAGAGACAGGGCTTCATTGTGTAGCCTTGGCTGTCCTGGGACTTACTCTGTAGACCAGGCTGGCCTCGAACTCACAGAGATCTGCCTGCCTCTGCCTCCCCAGTTGGCACATACTTTTAATCCTACATCTCTAGAGGAAGAAGTAGGTGGATATCTA
Organism: Mus musculus; assembly: GCF_000001635.26. NCBI lineage: Eukaryota > Metazoa > Chordata > Mammalia > Rodentia > Muridae > Mus > Mus musculus. Next base: position 104,582,299 of record NC_000069.6, on the reverse strand, counting down.
CCAGTCTGAGTCTGGTTTATATAATGAGTTCTAGGCCAGCCAGGGCTATATCATGAGACTGTCACAAACAAACAAACAAATAAACAAACTTTCTATATGTATTATAACTAGAGTGACTCACAGGAACTCTAAACTCCTTCTGAGTATGCTGTCTTGTCTTACAACAAACTGATTTGACCCCATCAAAAAGGTCTTTGGGCCTGGTGGCGATGGCACACTCTTTTAATCCCAGCACTAAGGAAGCAGAAGCAGGCAGATCTCTGTGAGTTCAAGGCCAGCCTGGTCTACAGAGTGAATTCCAGGACAGCCAGGGCTACACAGAGAAACCCTGTCTCAGAAAATTACAAGCAAAAAGAGAAGGGCACTCTTTTTTTTTTTTTTTTTATTATTATATGTAAGTACACTGTAGCTGTCTTCCGACACTCCAGAAGAGAGAGTCAGATCTCATTTCAGGTGGTTGTGAGCCACCATGTGGTTGCTGGGATTTGAACTCCGGACCTTTGGAAGAGCAGTCGGGTGCTCTTACCCACTGAGCCATCTCACCAGCCCGAGAAGGGCACTCTTTTTTCATAGCCATAATACAAATATGAAAACCAAGAAGTCAATTCCAATTAAATAATAATTTGATGTTGGGAGCCGCCCTCACATTTGCTGTTACAAGATGGCGCTGACATCCTGTGTTCTAAGTGGTAAACAAATAATCTGCACATGTGCCGAGGGTAGTTCTCCACCCCATGTGCTCTGCCTTCCCCGTGACGACAACTCGGCCGATGGGCTGCAGCCAATCAGGGAGTGACACGTCCTAGGCAGAGGATAATTCTCCTTAAAAGGGACGGGGTTTCACCATTCTCTCTCTTGCTCTCTTGCGCTCTGGCTCCTAAAGATGTAAGCAATAGAGCTCTTGCTCTCTTGCTCTCTTGCTCTCTTGCTCTCTTGCTCTCTTGCTCTCTTGCTCTCTTGCTCTCTTGCTCTCTTGCTCTCTTGCTCTCTTGCTCCTGAAGATGTAAGCAATAAAGCTTTGCCGCAGAAGATTCCGGTTTGTTGCGTCTTTCCTGGCCGGTCGCGAACGCGTGTAAGAATTTGAAATCTATAAACCTCATTAAAACATGGTTCCAGTGTCTCAATAACATTATTATATAAAATATATTCCACATCATCCAGACCATACCCAGTTGTCAAGTATGTTTTGGTGGTACAGTGGTGAATACAGGACCTTAAGCATGCTAGGCAAACACTCATCCACATCTTTGCTTTCTAATCTGGAATAGATTTTTCTGCACTTAGGACCATGACATATTGGACATTTGTAGCGCATCCTATCATAGGTTGGTGTTTCCTCATGATTAGGCTCAAGTTATGGATTAGCAGGAACGCAAGGAGTGACAGCACTTTATAATTTATAATTTAGTTTATAATTGCAGGGGCTGATTTGTTCCATTACTGTGGTTAAGTCAATTCTCCCAAGTTTCTTCCCTTCAAAGGTAGTTGATAGATACTTTGTTGGGAGATAATTTGAGACTTTGTAAAGAGCCTGACACTCATCAAACTTGTATCTACTGGGTTTAGCATCCAGTGATAAGTCTCCTGCCTCTACCTCTCAGGTGCTTGGGATTAAGGGCCTGTATTCATTTCCTCCCTCTAACCCTATCTGCTGACACCGAGAAGAGGAACTCCACTCTTCACTACTGTCCCCAATGCTCTTGCACCCTATTCAAGTTCATTTCAATATGTTCCTATGATACTGAGGAAAAACACATCATCCTTGCTCCAGCCAAACCAGCCCATCACTTGGACAAACCAAACTCTCTTAGGAACATCTGAGAAAACAACATAGCAGGGTGATGATGGACTTGCCTTTAATTCCAGCACACGGGCGACAGAGGCAGGCAGCGGTGTACCCAGCAAATTCCAGGACAGACAACGCTACAGAGAAACCCTGTCTCAAACAAAACAAAACAACAAAAAGGAAGGAAGGAAGGAAGGAAGAAAGGAAGGGAGGGAGGGAGGGAGGGAGGGAGGGAGGGAGGGAGGGAGGGAAGGAGGGAGGGAAGAAGGAAGGAAAGAAAGAAGAAAAGAAGAAAAGAAGGAAAGGAGGAAAGGAGGAAAGAAAACAAGCGGCAACATAAAGTATATCCAAAATATAGATTGGAACAGTGGTGTCTGTGGCCACTGTGTACCCTCCTGATGGTATGCTCTGTAATAACCTGCTTTCTATGTTACTTGTGTGTCTCCTCTGAAGTCTGTCAACACAGATCATAAGGACTAGGGGAACCAAGTCGAGTCCAGACCAAGATTCCAGTGACACTGTCATTTTGAAGCCGATCTACACACACACACACACACACACACACACACACACACACACACACTGATTCTAGGCCACAGGCTCCTAATGTCAGTTATTTATAGCCAGTGCTCTTTAGAGCCAGTGCTGCCCTGCTTCTTTGGGACCATGATGTAGGATGCTTCAGCCTCTGATCTCTTTCCTAGACATTCAAACTGTAAAAATACACAGAAGCATGGCAACTCTGAAATAGATGCTTAGAACCCTAATGCTTCGCAGGACTGTAGAGAACACACACACACACAATTTATAAAGCGGGTTTCAGGTTTCATATAGTCCAGGCTAGACTTGAACTTATTTTTAGCTGAAGGTAACCTTGAACTCCTGATGCTTCTGCTTCTGTCTCCCTCCCAGGTGCTGAGGTTGCAGTGTGCCCCACTGTGCTCAGCTTGCGTATCCTTGTTGATTTTAGCTCTTACAATCTTGATTCACACAGGAATCTGATTTGTGTCCAGCATCTCTTTTCTCTTCCAGCCCTATCTAGCAGGCTTTTCTTCCCATAGGATGAACTTTTCTTCCCATTGTATGAGCTGCCAGAGTATATCAGCTTAAACTCTCTAAACACTCCATCACTTTTGCTACTCCCTTAAGTTACACGCATCAGTAGTCGATCTGGAAATCATCTGGAAGACAAAAGACTGGACCACAGCTGCAGCAATCTCCTCCCGAAAATCTGATCCAAGGAAAAGAATTCCTGTTGAACCTAAAGATTTGATCCAAAGTAAAGAATTCCTTTGCTAGGTGAGGTGACAAACATGCCTGAAATCCCAGCATCCAGGAGGTAGGTGAGGGAGGACGTGGAGTTCAAGGCTAATCTGGCTACATAAATCTTACCCCTAACACACAGAAAGAAAGAAAGAAAGAAAGAAAGAAAGAAAGAAAGAAAGAGAGAGAGAGAGGGAGGGGGAGGGAGAGAGAGAGAAGGAAAGGAGGAAGGAAAGGAAGAGAGAAAGAAAGAAAAAGAAGGAAAGAAAGAAGAAAGAAAGAAAGAAAGAAAGAAAGAAAGAAAGAAAGAAAGAAAGAAAGAAAGAAAGAAAGCAAGCAAGCAGGAGGAATGGAAGGAGGAAGAGGGGAGAAAGAAGGGAGGTAAATAGGGAGAAGGAAGGAAAACGGGGGAAGTGGGGGTTGGGGGAGACTCCCTTATGAACCTACTGACTGATGGAGAAAAGGGACTGGAGAGCCCTGAGCCACAGCAATTGTAATGACGTCACTGGTCATTCTGGCTCATTAAAAGCCATCAGCAAGATATAAACGTTATTTCCTTTTATCAACAATGCTAAACTGTTCCTAATATGTCATTTTCTCTCTTCTCCTGTTTCCAAGTGAGTGCATCTGAAGGAGAACTGGCTGGGGTTAGCCAAGCAGTCTGTGGCTATGAGACTAAGAGGTATTAGCTTATTTGTACATGGAATAAGGCCAGCACTTGCTAACCGTGATGCCATTAACATTCCTCCCCAGCCATTGAGCCAATTACCCACAGACTAGTTAACAGGTGAACATTTTATTACTAAGTATCTATTTAACATTATTTAATTACTTGCACTGAGATAAACATCTCCTAATTACATTAAAGAGGTATGTGTAAGGTTATGTGCAAGACAGATGATTCTGAGTTAGAGCCAGGATACATAAAATCTTCAGCATATGACTGGATTGAGTGCACTAAACCTTCAGACTGTCTATTTCGACTACTGGAATTGTTTCCTGACTGATGTTTGCCTGGCATGCGTGAGGTCCCAGGTGTGATCCCTAGCCCTCAATCATGGCACGGGCCTCTAAGATTCCAGCACTTGAGAGGTAGAGAAGAGAGGCTCATGAGTTCAAGGTCATCCTTGGCTACACAGTGTAAGTTTCAGGCCAGCCTGGGCTACTTGAGATCCTGTTGTTGTTGTTGTTGTTGTTGTTTTCATGGTTTCCTTTATTGGACTATACTTAAACTTCGTGAAAGATGGAACTTTGTTTTATTATTCTATTTCTAATATCCAGTGCATATGCCTGACACACAGTCAAGATTTAATAACTATTTTTTGAATAAATGAAAATAATTTAGGCATAATAGACAAAAATTTTAAATTACTAAACTAAATAATTGCTGAAGGAGTTATTGGTGAAAAGAATTAGGGAAAATAGATGCTGAGGAGTCATTCAGAACGTGACTATTGCCTGCAGAGTCCCTCCCCTCCTCTCCCCTCCTCTCCCTCCCATCTGCAGTAGTTCAAGGGCTCTCTAAGTCCATAAGCCTTTCTAAGAACTGACCTAGATCCTTAAATAGACAGTTAAAATTTTCATGTGTTTCGGGAGTAGCTAAGGGAGTGGCCTGTGACTTGAAGTTTCGAGCAGCACATTTTTAAAAGGAGTAAAGTATTTTAATGTGTTCCAGGGCAATTAGAAGGGCTTAGATTCAGGGGTCTCAAACTCAAATGCAGTCAGAGGCCGGGCTAGTAGCATAACAGGGTGAAGCAGTTAGATAAAATACAGCAGGAGAGTGGCATCTGGAGAAACCAGTAACTGCATACACCTGCACCTTATAGGGCCAATGAGATCAGATAGTGGGTAAATGTGCTCGCCTGATAACCCTAGTTTGAGTCCTGGAACCCATGTAGAGATGACAGAGAGATCCAACTCCACAAAATTGTCTTCTGACCTCCATGTGGGTTCTGTGGTGAGCACAACACACACACACACACACACACACACACACACACACACACACACACACACTGCATTTTATAGACCTGTGCTGTCTCGTGCCATAAGTATATGAAGAGGATGAGTCTATAAGGGGCCACCTGTCTTGCTTCACATTCACTCTTTTGCTAGACACATCTTAGAGAGCAATACCCTCAGAAGAGCTGTGCCCAGGCGGCTCCTTGGGAGGCAGACCAAGTGGAGCTGCTGCCTGCTGTGACTGAGAGGTGCTCTGGGAAGAACCGATAATTTCCACCCAATAGGGAATAACTCAGAATGGGTGGTGTTATGGTTTGTATATGGGATTGGCACTATTAGAAGGTTGGAGTAGATGTGTCACTGTGAGTGTGGGCTTTAATACTTTAGTCCTAGCTGCCTGGAAGCCAGTATCTGCTAGCAGCCTTCAGATGAAGATAGAACTCTCAGCTTCTCCTGCTCCATGCCTGTTTGGATACTGTCATGCTCTTACCTTGATGATAATTGAACCTCTGAACCTGTAAACCAGCCCCAATTAAATGTTGTTTTTATAAGAGTTGCCTTGATCGTGGTGTCTGCTCACAGCAGTGAAATCCTAACTAAGACAGGTGGTATATCCCAATACCTCTTCCTATAAAAATCTCATAAACTGGGGAGTGGTGGTATACACCTTTAATCCCAGCACTCAGGAAGCAGAGGCAAGCTGATCTCTGTGAGTCTGGGAACAACCTGGTTGTCCAGAACTAATTCCAGAACATCCAGGGCTACACATAGAAACCCTGTCTCAAAAAAGCAAAACAAAAACAAAAAAGAGAATTGAAATTGATGTTGGGTGGGTGTCTTCCTTGATTGTATTCCATTTCATTTGTGGGGGTAGGATGTCTCCCCAAACTCAGTGCTCAAGGATCCCATCTTGTCTAGCTTGCTAGCTTGCCCCTGGGGCATTCCTGTCTCTGCCTCTTGAGTGCTGGCTTTCCAGGTAATTGCCAAACCTACCTGACTTTTATCTGGATTCTGAGCTCCTCATGCTTGCATGGCTCTATCTACTGAGCCATCTCCCTAGCTCTCCCCCACCTTCAAAATGTATGTGTATGTATGATGTGTGTGTTTAATATGTATATGTGTGTATGTGTGTGCATGAGTGAGTGAGTAAAGATATATTCCAGCCACAGAAATGTGTAGAAGTCAGAGGACAACATTAGTGTCAGTTCTTCATTGAGACCCTGTCTCAAAAGAAAAACAAAAAACAAATTGGGACCCAAAGTAAAACCTTCCTTGCTCAGGCTGTTTTGGTATGAAAAGAGAGGCATGTGGTGGCTCACATGAAAATGGCCCCTAGATATAGACTTATTTGTTTGCATACTTGGACCACATTGATGAAACAGTTTGGGAAGGATTAGGAGGTGTGACCTTGTTGAAAGAGGTGTCTGGGGTAAAGGTCACTGGGAGAAAGCTAGGATGTTTCCAAAGCTCACACCATTTCTAATTATCTCTCTTCCCCCCTCTACCACCATGGCCCTCTGCCTCGTGCCTGTGGGTCAGGATAGAAACTCTCAGTTACTGCTCTAACACTATGCCTGCCCACTGCCATACTCCCCACCAAGATGATCATGGACTCCAAACCCCCTGAAATGTGAGCCCAGTATGTTTTCTTTTATAAGTTACCTTGGTCATGGTGTCTCTTTATAGCAACAGAAAAAAAGTAACTAAGACAGCAGCCGGTACAGAGTGGGGCGTTGCTGTAACAGGCCGATTGTGCTGTTTTGTGGAAGATTCGGGACTTTGGACTAGGGAAAGGGTTAAATGCTGTAAACAAGATTTAAGGGGCCAGCCCTGTAGGATCCTGGAAGACAGTAGTGCTGAGAGCACTGTGGACTGTGGAGGCCCAGCGTCACTCTGTAGATCAGGCTGGCCTTGAACTCAGCGATCTGTCTGTCTCTGCCCACTGAATGCTGGGGTTAAATATATGTGTCACCATGTCCAGGTGATATTTGACTTTTTAAATGGAGTGTTGAGACTGGAAGACTGTGGGGACCTTTGAAGTTGAATAAATACATTTTACATTATGATATGGCCATAAGCATACAGGGACCAGGGAGTGGAATGTGTTTGAATGATGATGGCTCCCATAGGCTCATATGTTTGACTATTTGGCCTCATTCTCAGTGTGTACTTTCTCCCTCTCTTCCTCCCTTCTTCCCTCTCTGCCTCTGTGCCTCTTCCTTGCAAATTAAGATGTGAGCCCTCAGCTGTTCCTACCACCATAGCTTCCCTTTACCACAGTGAACACTAACCCTCTGGAACTGTACACCTAATTTAAATACTTTTTTTTTTTTGATGAGTTCCCTTGGTCATGGTGTTTTATTACAGCTGTAGAAAAGTCACTAAGAAAATGAGTAACTGAGACAGAGGCTGTGGCTAAGATGATATATTCTAAAATGAGAAACTTCTGAACTTCAAGACCAGCAAAATCTGGACCTTTCCAGATAGCTCAGGGCAATGACTGTTCTTAGTGAATCTCATCAGCAAACTCTTGGGCGTGTAACTGCCTTCACGTGCTTGAAGCAATCATTAATTCGAGTTTCTCCTTATTTGGAAGCTCATTAATGAAGGATTAGTTCATTTTTCTATCGTTTAGAGCAAAGATTGAAAAGTAAGACCATAGATTGGGTTGGTGGCACATACCTTTAGGAGGCTGAAGTCAGTGTAGCTGAGTTTGAGGCTTGCCTGGGCTATATAGAAAGACCCTGTCTCAAAAATCTAGTTAATCAGAGGCACCAAGTGGTTTTGATAATAGTAATCTTAAGCAAGATGACACAATATATTGGGAACTGGGAAAATTTTTCCCCCATGCTAGGATTTTTAATTTTGAGACTGAGTCTCATATATAGCAAAAGCTGATCTCAAACCTGTGATCCTCCTGCCTCAGCCTCCCAAACATCTGGGATTTATAGGAATATTCCACCATACCCAGATCCCCTTTAAAAAAGGATTTCTTTTTATTTTATGTGTATGAATACTTGACTGCATTATGTATGTGTATCATATATGTACCTGGTACCTCAGAGGCCAAAAGAAGGTATCCGAATCTCTGGAATGGGAGGCACTGCAGCTGTGAGTCACCATGTGGATTCTGAGAGCTGAACTGGGGTCTTCTGCACCGGTTGCTGTTAACCACTAAGCCGTCTCTCCAGCCACTCCTTTTGTTTTTATTCACCGAAGATGATTTGAGATATTATTTGCCAGGCGCAGACCAACCCAAGTGTTGGACACGTTATCTTTTAATTGGCTCTCCTAATATTAAAGATCAGAAGAATTATTCTGAGATGTAATTCTGTCCATATTGTCTCATGAAGGAGACGAGTGAAGGCACTGCATGAAGGGTGAGTCAGGCCATATTCTACTCCCAAATGTTTCTATTGTTTCAGCCTACTGAACTTTCACCCACTTAAGACCTTCTTTGAACAGTCTGATCAAAAACAAGATCTTAAAATAAATTTTTTTTTCTAGATTGTTTGCTTACAGTTAAACCTTTAGACAGGAGGCCAACTCTCAGTGGTCAATTTCAAATAGGTGAACTTTGGACTGAATAGATTAAAAAAAAAAATCCCACAGCCTTTAAGCAGACATGTAAATGATACCAGGATTTTGGCTTTATCTGCTCTCCTGAAGTGATTCCTCTCTCATGGAGAACCTCAGGGAAATTAGGAGAGTGTTAAAGGTGAATCATTTCTCAGTCCTGAAGAGAGTGCAGTTGTCTGGGTCACAGTGACCCACAGTTACAGGCTGATTGGGAGGCCTGCATAAACTAAAGGAGAGAGGGAAAATGGGTGTGGTCCTGTGAGGTGCACATTCCTGTTCCTCCCTGGCAGGTACCTTTTCCTGTCAGTGTGCACGCTAACCTCCTGCCTTTAAAAGGTAAAATATCGCCAGGCAGTGGTGGCGCATGCCTTTAATCCCAGCACTTGGGAGGCAGAGGCAGACAGATCTCTGAGTTCGAGGCCAGCCTGGTCTACAGAGTGAGTTCCAGGACAGAGAAACCAAGCCAAACCAAACAAAACAAAACAAAAGGGTAAAATATCTCAGGAAAACACTGTTTTCCAATGTGTCGATCTTGAGGGTGAATGATGGTCCAGGCCTTCAATCCCAGCACTAGGGAAGGTGAGCAGACAGATCTCTAGAGAGTTCAAGGTCAGCCTGGTCTACAGGGTGAGTTCCAGGACAGCCAAGGCTACCCAGAGAGACCCTGTCTTGAAAAAACCAAAAAAGAAAAGAGACAAGAAATGTTCTCCTGGACTTCTAGGAGGAAATCGAAGCATTTTGGATATGAGACACTCAACCTGTTTTTGCAATCTCTCTGAGTGTTGCTATGTAAAATGTTGGTATGGTTAATATGTTTTATGTATGGTTACTCCAATAGTTTTGTTAAAACTGAGGTTGCTGTTTGCTTGTCTGGTGGTTTGATTGTTGTACTGTTTTGTTTTTGGAGATAGAGTTTCTCTGTATAACAACCCTGGCTGTCCTGGAACTCACTCTGCAGACCAGGCTGGCTTCAAACTCTTCGAGATCCACCTGCCTTTTGCCTCCCAAGTGCTGGCACCAAAGGCATGGGCCACCACGGCCCAGCTGAAGGTGTTATCAACAAGACTAAAATTACTGGGTAAGGTGTGGTGACGGTTTACAAATAAAAGCCATTGCCACACTGCTTTCTAAAAGACTATATCATACTTTATATTTCGATAGCAGCACATGAAAACACCCTTTACTCCACAGCCTTGTGAATGACGGTTGAGGAGAGGAGTTTTATTGCAGAGGGTGTCAGGTCTTGGAGTTACAGACAGTTGTGAGCTGTCACATGGGTGCTGGAAATTGAACCCTGTCCTCTGGGAGAGCAGCTGGAGCTCTCTCTCCAGCCTGGAAAGCCTTTTCTATCGTTTACCTGTCTACTTTATTCTCTTCAACATCCTCTTTGTTCCTTTCCTCGTTTTGCACAGGGGGAGTTCATTCACTCTTGTTGCTCGGAGTTAACTTGTTGGATGACGGGCTCCCCCCAAGCCATTCCCCACTCTGAGGCTCATGGACTCTCAGGTCCTGTGGCATCGGAAGCCTCCCACCATGCCCTGCTTTGTGCCATCCAGAATTCAGACGCTTGCAACACTTTCTGTTTACATGAATTATTGACTTTTAGCTGTTTGACAGAAACACCCAGACTTGGTATCAGCAAGAGTCGAGAGATCTCTGTCCAGTTAAATATCAGTGTACTAACTAACATTATTTGGACAAAATTGTTCAGAGAGCTTATACTACAGGTGTCTAGTGCTTCTCTCAGTGTGCATTTACTTGTGCAGCTCATTCTGTTCACTTACAGGTTGGGCATGGTGGCCCATGCCTGGGGGGGGGGTGAGAATTATGAACAAAACACCAGGTTCACATCTTCATAGTGTTTATTTCTTAGATGATTTCAAGTATAAACAAAATGAAGTGATTTCGATTACTTTTACCTCCGTGCAGGGGGAGCTGAAAGGAAGAAACCACTCAGAGATGAATGAGGGATGGACCACTTTAGAAGGGACAGGGGCGCCTGGAAGATGCGTTACACATAAGGAGATAGCTGAGGTGCAGCCTGCTGGACACAGGAAGGCCAGCACATCTGTAGTGAGTAAGAGAAAGGGCACCACAGCTGGAGCAGTTAGGGCCTTGAAGTGTGTTAATCACAAGCACGTTGGTGCAAGAAGATGCACCACCAAGTCTGCCTTTAAGTGAGACTTGAAGCCCACACATGAGGAAGATGGTCAGCAAACACCCATGAATTGACAGAGTTTTTAGAGTTTGCCTGCATAGATGAGAGCTCTGTGTTATTTTGTTTTTTGTTTTTTAGTTTGTTAGTTTGTTTGTTTGTTTTTGTCGGAGGCAGGGTTTCTCTGTGCAGGCTGCCTGGAATTCACTTTGTAGATCAGGCTGGTCTTGAGTACTGGGAAGAAAGATGTGTGCCACCTCTGCCACCTCTGCCACCTCTGCTACCTCTGCCCTGTGAGATCTCTGCTTTCTGTTGCTGCTGTTTGGGCTTCCTTCTTTCCTCCCTCTCCCCCTCCCTTCTTTCCTTCCTCCCTTCCTCCTGCCTTTCCTCTCTCTCTCCCTCCTTCCTTCCCTTCCTTCTTATTTCCCATTCTCTCAAACTTCCTTTTTATCCTTTCTCTTCTGTGTAGCCCAAGTTGGCCTGGAACTCCTGATCCTCCCAACTCAGCCTCCTCGGTGCTGAGCTCACTGGTGTGCCCCACCCTGCCGGGCCTAAGGTCTCAGTCTTTCCTGTGGATGGTTCAAGGACCTGCAGCCTCTCTCCATCTCTCAGTGGGGCCAGCTTGCCGCTGCCTCGGCCCTTCTTTTACTATTGTATTTTCAGGTTTTGTCTGCAGCACGCTGCACACTCCTGCCTGAGCCCCGCTTGTTCTTTAGGGCTCAGGGTAAGCGCTCCCTCCTCACAGATGCTTAAGGCGGTCTTCCCCTGAGACACTGCAGCTCCTTCTGCTGAGTTCACAGACAACCCTGGGGTTTCTCAGCATTTGTAATTCTGCTGGGACCTCTGATATCTGTCTTCTGGCCAAGGGACGGGAACTGGCATATTTTGTTTCTATCTCATTCTTGTTTCTTCTTCCAACGACTGGAACCTAAAAGGCACACAATAAATATTTGTTGAGTGGATGAACTTGCCCTTAGTGGGCCCACGTTGGCAGTTAGGGTCAGTTAGTTTACGTGTTCATAAAACATGTTTGGATAATCTATGCCAGGCTCTTTCCAGGGATCATTGAAGGTTTTGTTTCATTTCAATGGTGTTGAGGGTTGAATCCAGGGCTTTGTCCCTGCTCTCAGGTACTCCCTCAACTGAGCTGTGCATCCACCACCACCCACTTTTTAAAGGATGTTTTTATTTTGAGATAAGTTCAAGACAGATCTTGAACTCACTTTGGGTTTTATTGTTGGTGGTGTCTAAGACAAGGTCTCACTCTACCACCCAAACTACTAGTCTTGATCCTGTAATCCTCCTGCCTCAGCCTTCTAAGTAGCTGAGATTACTGGCATACATCATCAGAGACTATGAAACCTCAGTTTTCAGGATCTCACTTTTTAAAAAAAAAATTACTTTTTACTCATTCACTTTATATCCTGCTCACTGCACCCTCCCAGTCACCCACTTCCACCATCCTTCTGCCCTCTCCCCTTCTTCTCTGAGCAGGTGGGGGCCCCCTGGGTTTCCCCCTACTCTGGTACTTCAAGTCTCTGCAAAGCTAGGTGATTTCTCTTCCACTGGGACCAGAAGGATCTCCCTTTTTCTACATAGCAAATATACTTTTTATTTTAAATTTAATTCCCATGTTATATAGGAATAGTTTTTTAAAAGTACCAAATATTATAAATAATAATTTAAAAACTGTGTTCTAGTCTCCAATTATATTCTCTAGATATATAATTACATTAGGCAATTTTGGTCAATTCTCTTTCTTTGTTTTGAACCTAGTCCTTCAAGCACACTAGGCAAGCACTTTACCAAGGCGTAGCCCCAGTCTTTGTTTAGGTGTGAGGCTTACACTCTCTCACAGCCCCACATGGAAGGAACTTCCAGCTAGGTACATGAAGGGGTATCAAACTGGTGGAGATGTCTCAGGGCCAGCATTTGGGGCCAGCATCAGCGCATTCCACACTTCTCAGCTCATATCATGTGAAGAACAGACACTTTAGCAGTTGGAGCCCTTTTAGGCTGAATCAGCATCCGTGGATGCTGTATGGTGGAGAGAGTCCTGAGGAAATTGCTTTTTTTTTTTTTTTTTTTCTTTTTGAGAAGGAGTAGCAGACTGTTCTGGCATTTGATATGTAGACCAGGCTGACCTGAACTCCCAGAGATCCACCTGCCTCTGCCTCCTGAGTCCTGGAATTAAAGTCATGAAGCACTACCCCCTTCTTCATTTACTTATTTTTGTTTGTTTGTTGAGACAGGGATTCGCTGTGATTCGTTTATTTATTTGTTTGTTTATTGAAGCAGGGAGTTCTCTGTGTATCCCTTGCTATCCTAGAATTCACTGAGTAGACCAGGCTACCCTCTAACTCAGCCTCCCAAATTCTGGGATTGAAGGCTGACACCACTGCCACCTGGCTATTTATTTGTGCATTGTTATAGACTTGATTCTAGAAGCAGCTCTAGAGGTGAGAGCATGTAATCCTCAAATCTGGGACAGAGAGAAGGAGATTTACCTCAAGACTCTTGTCTCCAAAAATCCAGAATGAGTAGATGATAAACTGAGCAGAGAGATATAGGGTTGGATGTTGGACCAGCATGATGGCCTCCTGGGGTTCCGTCCTTTCCCAGCCCACTTGCCCCTTCCCTTTTGACTTTGCATTGTGAAGTTGTCACTTAAAAATCTCTGCTTACCAAGCACCCCTCAACCACGTTATCTAATCTAAGCAGGTCATTGTGCACGTGTCTTCTCATTACCTCTGCTCTTCCTCGTCTCCCACCAGCACACAAATCTTGTTGAAACAGACAACTTACCTGGCTTAGGACCAGAATTAAGGTGGTGTGACGGCTATGTGACCTGGCGCCAGGCAGTGAAGGGTTGGGGATTCCTCTTCCTCCCTTGGGACCCTGGTGGTGGTCAGTGGTCGGAGGAAGTGCTTCTGCTCCTCGCTGGCCTACTTTTTGCCTCGGTGACCTTTGACACACTGCTCTGCCCTGAGCTTCGGTTTGGACAGAATTCCAGGTCATCCTTCCTTCCCCAGCAGATGCGAAGACCAGAAAAGAGAAAAGGGCAAGAATGAGTCTCAGGCAGAGCAGTGGGGCCTCTGGCTATGGTGCCTTTTCTTTTTCTTACCTTTTCCTGTCTCCCCCCACCTCTGGGTGAATCTTATTAATTTATTTTTACTTTATAAAATAGAAAAAAATTATAAAAATTTTAAAAAATATATAAAATTTTATAAAAATTTGAACTCTATAAAACCTGCTTTTTCCAGGCAAGGTGGCTCTGGTCTGTAATCCCAGTACCAGGAAGGTGGGAGGCAAGTCTGTGCAACATGAACCAAGTAGGGGTGTTTTGTTTTTTAAACGTTTTATTGATTTTTTTTTTGTGAATTTCACACCATATACCCCAATCCCACTCATCTCTCTGTCCCTTCGTATCTGCCCTCTGCCCTTGCACCCTCCCCCCCAAACCAAATGTCTTTTTTAGTAAACTAATTTATGAAACGAAATGAAGCTCTATATTATATGATTCCTGCCTCCCACAGCACATTATAAACTGTAAAAAAGAAAAAAAGAATATTTGGTGCACTGTGTACTTCTCTGACTTCTAAGTCGTGCTTGAATTCCAGAGAAGAGCTCTGATTCTCTAGTTTGGAATTAGGCAAGCTTTTCCTGGAGCTTGCCCCAGGCAGCAGGGTAAAGGCTGAGAGCTGAGGGCTGAAGGCAAGACTTCCCTCCTGCAAGGGGACCTAGGGGCAGACACCTGAATGGATGGTGACTGTCCTTCGGGGGTGGAACTGCTCAGATACCCTGAGGCATAGCCAGGCAGGCGCATCATGGGGCCACACTAGTAATCTCAGCACTAGGGAAGTGGATACACAAGTTTGAATCCAGCCTGGGCTACATAATGAGACTCTGTCAAAAGAAGAAAGAAGGAAGAAAGTATAAAACACACAGAGAACCAAACAGACACTGCTACTGAAGCCTCACGTAACAGTGCGTGAGGTAGTCCCAGCTACCTCAGAGGCTGAGACAGAAGGATCACTGAACCCAGGAGTTCAAGGCCAGTCTAGATACCACAGCATCTCAAAATATAAATAAACTAGAATAATTATTATTATAGTAAGTCACCTCACTAGGTATTTATATGCTTCTCTAGGGAGAGGCCAACAGAAGATTGAAAGTCAACTTCAGCCCAGTATATTTTGCTTGATTGTTTGTCTGTCTGTCTATTAGACCCAGGGTCTTACTACAATAGCCCAGGCTAGCCTCTAACTCCTAAGCAATCCTCTGCCTCAGCTGCTGAGGGCTAGAATTACAGCTACGTGGTACACACTCAACTTCAAGCCACTGTTTGTTTGTTTGTTTGTTTTTAAAGTCGTTTTACAGCATTTACTATCTCTTTAAATGTTTTGTATTTATATTTTATTTATAGGTATGGTACATACATTTTAAATTTTTGAATTAGTGGGAAATTCTTTTTTAAAAAATTTAATTGGCTATGCATGGTGGCAAATACTTTTAATCCCAGCATTCAGGAGGCAGGAGCAAGTGTATCTCTGTGAGTTAGCAAGTGTATCTCTGTGAGTTCAAGGCCAGCCTGGTCTACAAAGTGAATTCCAGGAGAGTCAGAACTGTTACACAATAAAACCCTGTCTCAAAAAACAAAATAAATAAGTAAATAAGTAAATAAATAAATAGATAGATAGATGCCTCCACTCTTTGCCAGCAGTAATAACAACAAGCTGGGCATAGTGGTTGCACATCTGTAAATCCCAGTGCTTGGGGGACAGAGGCAGCAGTTCATGAGCTACATAGTTGAGACTCTTTTTTTTGGGGGGGGGGGTGTTCGAGACAGGGTTTCTCTGTATAGCCCTGGCTGTCCTGGAACTCACTTTGTAGACCAGGCTGGCCTCAAACTCAGAAATCCGCCTGCCTCTGCAGGGATTAAAGGCGTGCGCCACCACACCCGGCTCCATAGTTGAGACTCTTAAAAAACACAACACAAGACAAACCCAAAATGATTCTGACGAAAGAGCTCTAAGACACACTGACCACGAAATGAGGCTACAGCTAACCTACGGAACAGGGCTGCTACCGAGCCGGAGAGAGAATCCATAACAGTTTAAATCAAGCTTCCTGTGCCCATCAAGGTGCTCAGTTTCTCTACAGGCTGCTTCCGCCCATCCCTCCTTACACACTTAATCCACTAAATCACCCTGGCTGTCACGGAGAGCAGTGGAGAGCAACACGCAGCCGCTCTCCGAACTGCGCACCAGCTTCCAGCCACAATGGCCAATTTGGTGTGTCCATTTCAGCCCATTTTCAAATTAAAGTTTCATTACTGCTGCTATTAAGTTGTTCCCTTAAGGAGGGGGGAAAGAAAAGGGAGGTCTTGGAAAGAGTAAGCCGGGAGTGGGCCTCCCGAAGCGACTGGCCACTTTAGGCAGATCGCTTTGCAAAATGCAATGGGTGATGTGTGGTTCCTGGGTAGGGCATCTGGCCACCTTCACTTCAGCAAACTGCTGATTCCCAGGTTCTGGCTCTGACTGGACTGCCAGAGACCTGACAGATGGCTAACATCCTCCCATTCTCCCTTTCCTGTCTTTATACTCTGTCTCTCCTCTTGCCCTGAAAATGGCCAGGAAAAGGAGTTTCTCTTTCATGCCCTGGAGGGTTGAGACACTCTTGCCTTCTTTCCTTCCTAAGTTTAATGCCGCAGACTTGTCCTGGCCAGGCCAGAGAAGGTTGCATCACAGATGCTGCTGCTGCTGCTGCTATATTTAACCCCCACATGCCTTTCAATCAGAGCAGGCCATGCGATGAAAAACAGCCGTGACAAACTGCTGCGGGTATCTTCTGGAGAAGAAAAACATTGAATTTTAAAGCTGTGTATGCTTTTGTCTTGCAGTACGTTTCTCTGGGGACTAAATTTCCTCGCCCGCTTTCTGAATCCTGTCTGAGGGGGGCAGGGGTAGGTAGTTCAGTTAGCCTCTAACTGTTAGACAGTGCAGGTGCACAGGCTTTGAGTTGACACCACCGCAAAACAATGAAATAACTTAAATAAGAGTTAAGGAAATGTGGGTGTTTACTCTTCGGGCTGTCAAACAGCCCCTGAGAGGAGTCTAAATAACCAGGAGACTTGCAAGCAAAGCCTTTGTTAGAGTGTTTCAGTCTAAAGATCCCGTACCCTGTTCCCTCCAGCCTCCTTCAGATCAATTCCCTTCATCTCCAAGTCCCAGTTTTCTACTCCTGGGTAAAATGGTAAAATGACCAGCCCTATTTCACCAGGGAGTTTACTGTGAGGAGAATTAATGTGGTAAAGTGACACCCCTGCCCCTCAGACAGGATTCAGAAAGTGGGCAAGGAAATTTAGCCCCTAGAGAAATGCACTGCAAAACAAAATTATACACAGCTTTAACATTCGATGTTTTTCTCCTCCTGAAGATACCTGCAACAATTTGTCACAGCTGTCTTTCATCACATGGCCTGCTCTGATTGAAAGGCATGCGGGGGTTAAATATAGCAGGTCTCAAAACCTGGCCTAGTAGTGCTTTCCTGATCATGAGTTGGAGGCCAGCCTAGGCTACTAGAGGACTCCATGTCTCAAAAACAAAGTGAATAAGTGTGGGCAATAATTAATTCAACTCTAATTTAGTCCAATAGTCAGTCAGTCTCTCTCTCCCCCCTCTCTCTTTCTTCCTTTCTTTCTTTCTTTCTTTCTTTCTTTCTTTCTTTCTTTCTTTCTTTCTTTCTTTCTTTTTCAAGATAGGGTTTCTCTGTGTAGCCCTGGCTGTCCTGCAACTCATTCCCTAGACCAGGCTGGCCTCGAACTCAGAAAGCTGCTTGCCTCTGCCTCCTAAGTGCTGGGAATAAAGGCATGGGCCACCATGGCCTGGCCTCTTTTCTTGAAAGAGGGTTTCTCTATTATGTAGTCCTGGCGCTTGCTATGTAGACCTGGCTGGCCTCAAACTCAATCCTTGTGCCTATACTTCCCAAGAGCTGGGATTAAAGGCATGCATCATGCCTGCAAACCTCTTTTCTCTTTTCTTTTCTTCTTTCTTTCTTTCTTTTTCTTTTTTTCTTTCTTTTTTTATTTTTTGTTTTTTTTGAGACAGGTTTTCTCTGTATAGCCCTGGCTGTCCTGGAACTCACTCTGTAGACCAAGCTGGCCTCGAACTCAGAAATTTGCCTGCCTCTGCCTCCCAAGTGCTGGGATTAAAGGCGTGTGCCACCACCGCCCTGCTTTGCTTCTTTTCTTTCCTTTTCTTCTTTTTCCTTTCTTTCTTTCTTTCTTTCTTTCTTTCTTTCTTTCTTTCTTTCTTTCTTTCTTTCTTTCTTTCTTTCTTTCTTTCTTTCTTTTCCTGAAAGGAGAACTTACTCTCTTACTCTGCTGCTTAGGCTGGCCCCCAATGCCGGGCCTCAAGTCATCCTCTTACTTCAGCCTTGCCGCCAACCTTAGTCAGAGACCACAGCACCAGTACCAACACCATTTCTTGCGTGTGATGTTACACCTGCTCTTTTCTTTCTTTTTTCTTTTTCTTCCTTTCCTTTCCTTTCCTTTCCTTTCCTTTTCCGACAAGGTCTTCATATGTAGCCCATGTTAGCCTGGCACTCACTATATAACCCAAGCTAGCCCCTGACTGAGCCCCTGCCTCCCCCTCCTGAACTCTGTACCACCATTCCTGTAGCTGCATGCACTCTTCAGGGTTTAAGATAAATTTATAAAGAACCATAACCCCAAGATTTGTGAGAAAGACTACTGAGAGAATTGAGGAAATATCTATGGAGGAGTCAGGGTTCAGCATGAGCTTGGGGACAATGACAATGATAGCAGTCTGACTCTCATTGGGAGCTAGGGGACACAAGCTGAGACCTGGGGGGGGGGGGGTTGGAGGGATGGGAGGGGCTGGGGAGGCTGTTATGCATATTTATGGATATTTTACAGGGGTGCGTGTGTGTACACGCAAAACTATGTTTGTGAAGGTAGGACTGGACTGAGTCCTTAGGCCTGGTAGCAAGCACCCGCTGAGCCGTCTACCTGGCCCAATGCTTTAGATGAGGTGTGACAGGATTGAATGGTGCTTTAGGTGTTTTCATGTGACAGTGGCAGAGGTGGTGGGGACAGGTGCCTCAGCGAGGACAATGGCAGAGCATCCCAAGCCTTCCTCGGGCTGTCGGTCATCCAAACGGAGCCTGCATCCAATACCTGTCTTGGGACAACTTCCTTAATTAGCCAAACATATTTTAGGTGGGTGCCCATTCTTTTCCAAGGGAAGAATGGTGAGGTGAGAGGCATGGGGACATTCCAGACGGAACAAAGAGTGGGCTTCCTGAGAATGGGGCCTTTGTTCTTTATCTCTGGCTCCCCTCTGGGGCAGAGGTTCAAACACCCTCCATTGTGAGCCTCCCTGAGTCAACAGACAGACTGCAAACCTCCAGGCCTGCTACTCATCACCCCCTCTTCTGTTTCAGGACCTTCCTCCATCCCTCCCTCCACTGCTTCCTGTTCTTTTGCTCTTTCTTCCTTGGCTTTGGCTTAGCTGCATAGCCCAGGCTGGCCACCCTCCTTGGCTCTGGCATTACGAGCGTGTGTCACCATGCCTGGCTACTTGAGGCATTTCATCACCGTCGAAAATGTCCTATCAGTTAAGAGGGTGAGAGGGGGGGAAAGGATGAACTGGGAAACAGATGAGGTAGGGCACAAGTGTGCCTATGTAATAATGAAAGCCAAAATTGGAAAAATGGCCCTTTGAAGTTTGTTTCATGACATCTGTCAAGTAGATCGGATGTGCCAAGCATCTTGCGACTTATTTAGGTTGTGATGGGTGCAAGTGTTCTGCCACTGAGGGGCACAGCCAGCCCCTACCTTGCTCTTTAAATAGGATTGGCATTCCTCTGGGGTAGGTGTTATGGCTTTATGGGCGAGAAGGCTCATGCGCAGGGAGATTTGGTACTTTGTTCAGTGGCTCATGCAAAGAACCGAGTCAGGATTTGAACTGTGTTTCTTTGGCTTCAACATCCCATTATTTATTTTGTTTTGCTTCATGGAGATGGGGTCTCACTATGAATCTCAGGCTTGCCTCAAACTCATTGTGTGCTCAAAGCAAGCCTCCTGTCTCAGCATCCAAGTTGCTGGGATAACAAGTGGATGCTACCACACCTGGCTCTATAATTCTTCCCCCCCCCCCCCTTGCTTTTTAAAAGAAATTATTTATTTTTATTCACTTTACATGCCAATCAAAGCCCCCTCCCTCCTCTCCTCTCAGTTCCACACTTACAGAGACTCTCCTCAGAGAAGGGGGATCCCCCCTCGGGCACCACCCCATCCTGGGACATCTATCTAGTCCCAGCAGAACTAAGCACATCGTCTCCCACTGAAGCCCAACCAGGAAGTCCGGGTAGAAGCAAGAAGATCCAATGTCCAGCAACAGAGTCAGAAACAGCCCATGCTCCAATTGTTAGGGGACCCACATGAAGACCAAACTGCACATCTGCTACAAATGTGTAGGGGGCCTAGGCCCTGCCAGCTTCTGCCTGACCCCCCCCCCCCATTGGTGGCCCAGTCTCTGTGAGTCCCCATGGGCCTAGGGTATAATTATTTTCATCCTCTGTCTTCAGGTTCCCACGGTAAATCAAGGCTATTAGTATAATTTGTGGAAAGTACCACTTCTAAGTTGGAGACCTAGCTACCAAAGACCAGGTAGCCTTCCTTGTAATACAAAATGACTCTCTGTGTAAATATTACTCAAGGGTCAGAAAGCCTTAGCTCCGTGCTGTGGCCTGACTGTTCCTATCCCTACCTCCCCACTTCACAGGCATGCTAGGCAAATACTCTACCGCTGGGCTGCACCCACAACACTCTTAATATTCCCTGAGATAAAATTACAAATTCCGGTTCTCCTTATCACTAATAGCTCTCCTCTGGGTCTCAGTGCTTACCACTAAATACTTCATTCTTTCCCCCTAAGATAACCAGGCCTGCCACAACAATGGATGGGATCCTACACAAAACAAATATGTGGGGGTGGGGGGTAGCCTAAAAGCAATTCACAGCTTCTATTGGGCTCTTTTGAAATGGACGGAAGTGTTCTCAAACCTCCATTAACACCTGTAATTCCATTCTCGCTTCCCTAGGAGAAAGGCTCCCGTTTGACCCAGAGTTAAAAAAGGTAGAAGGAGGGGAAAGTGGGTGAGGGAGAAAGGAAGAGTGGGGATGGAGCCACTCTGGGCTTTCTTCCCTTCAGTCTGATGCTTGAAGCTGCCTGCCAACTCAGCTGAGAACAAAGCTGTCCTTAGGATGGACAGATACGGATTCTGGAGAGAGGATCCTTAGATGTCAATTTCTGCTTCTTATTACTCCCTTTATTTTCTGAATCTTGTGAAATAAAATAATTCTTTTAGTTATTCTGTGTATATGAGGTTATGTGTGTGTGTGTGTTTTAATCCTGGGATTAGGATGTGGCTTAACAGTCACACACACACACACACACACACACACACACACACACACCACCCTACTGTCAAGTGATGGTATTAATTAGCATCAGTTGAAAGTTTGAGTACTGCCAACGGCTTTGTGAATGGAACATGAGTCCTGAGAATTTCAGGCTCTCCTAGAACTCCTGGCCCTCCTGCCTTAGCTTCTCCGTGATAGAATTACAGATCTATAACATGTTCAACCATAATACGCGTTTTGTTACGAAATTTGAGTCAGGTTGAAATAAACTAGAAAGACCTCGGGTATTTTTAGCTGAGATGAAGTGTGAGCCAAACAGCACTCTGATCTGGATGAAGTCTGCTGTCCCCCTGGGAAGGAAGAGGGTGGACAAAGTCACCGCACTCTACCGCAGCTATGCATGTGGCTCCCTAATGCCATCCTGATCTGTCTGTGACTGGAGAGAAATTGTTTTCAACATGACCACCAAGAACGTACAACGTGGCTTTGACACAATTTTTGTTCACTTTAGGGTCCTCCTTCCAAGATCTGTTTTGGAGGCCTGATATTTCAGGGGTGTAGTTCAAGCTTCATGCTCTGCCTGGTTGTCCTGGTTTGTTTTGCTTTGAGGAAGTAAGGCCTGGGTCCTTTCCTCCGGAACCTTACTTCTCCAGAGCCGAGGAGCATAGGAGAAGAGGAGAAGGCTCTAGCACAATAAAAGTGCCAGCTAAGTAGGACAGTGTCCTTTCCATTGCTACTTTCTTCCCTTTTCTCTTTTTTTTGGGGGGTGGTGGTGGTGGTGGTGGTGTTTCTTTTTGCTGTTGTTTGAGACAAGGTCTCTAATGTAGTCCTGGTTGTCCTGGAGCACATAGATCCTGGACTAACAAAGATCCTTCTGCCTCTGCCTTGCCAGTGCCGGCTTGGTCCACCACACCTGACCTCAGAGTCTCCCTTTTTCAAGACAACAGTCTTGAAAGTAACAAGTCTAGGTAACACACCCATGAAGATTAAATATATATCCTTTCTTTTCTTTTCTTTTCTTTTCTTTTCTTTTCTTTTCTTTTCCCTTTTCTTTCTTTCTTTCTTTCTTTCTTTCTTTCTCTCTCCTCCTCCTCTTCCTCCTCCTCCTCTTCCTCCTCCTCCTCCTCCTTCTTCTTTCTTTTTTTTTTTTACAAAGCTTCTCTTTTGACAATACCGAAGGGATTCTAGCTGGCTGAGCATGGCAAACATGACTCTGGCAGGCCTTGCCCTTTCCCCATTCCTTCTTCCTTGCTAAAAACCCTTATACTGTATTCCTAAGGCTAGCCATCAAGGTCTATTCTCTTCCTTCCTCTGAGGCTGACCACCAAGGTCCAGCTATCAAAGTATTGAAGTCTAACAATCAAAAGTCCCCTTTGACTACCCTAATTAACATGCCCACTTAACATTAAACACCCCATCCCCTTTTACCTTTATAAACCTCCATTTGTCTATGGGACATGTCTGTCTCCTCTTTATTCAAAGGCAGTCCATTGTCCCCTAGGGACAAATATCCCTTCCCTGTCTCCTTGGTTCCTTTCCTTTTCTTTCTCAGCCACTATCTCCTGTTTCTTATTCCTTGCCTTTTGTCCCTCTAGGGCAAATAAATCTATGTCTTGAGAACTTGGTCTTGGAATATCTTGTGCCAACTTCGAGTTCTTTTCAAATATTACTTATCAGTAGATAGTGAGCAGACTTATTGGGTCCCTTAATTTCTTCTTTTTTTTTAATAGAACATGATTTTAATATTGGGTTCCTTAATTTCAATAAGAATCAAAGAAAACAAAATCATTTTACCTCCATTATAGTATTATAATAAATTTTTTAAAAATCCAAGAATGGGGACTGGAGAGATGGCTCAGCTGCTCTTCCAGAGGACCTGGGATCATTTCCCAGGACCCACAAAGCAGTTCACAACTGTCTGTAAGTCCAGTTCTCTCATACTCATATGCAGGCAAAACACCAATGTACATAATTCAAAATAAATACCCTAATTTAAAAAAAAAAAAACAATGCAAGAATGAGCTAGTAAGTATGGCTTAGTCTCTGCCCAAGCCTGATGGCTATTACCTAGGAAACTGGTTCAGTCAGGTGGGAATAGGTAGCTTTCTCTACGTTAAGCATGTTCTACAGACAGGAGTTGAACATGAGTGAATATTTGGAAGATGGTTCCCTACAATCAGCCAGGAGCTCTTTGCGCAAACCGTAAATGGTGAAGCAAGGCAGTCTCTAGCTGGGGCATGGTCTCTAGTGGAGACACCCTTCCCGGTCCTTCCTTCAGTTAAAGTCTCAGCCCACGGAGTATACTCATCACCCTCTCTGCAGACAGAGGCTACTGGGCATTAGCTTGTCACCTCAACTTCACACAGCAATAAAGCTCTGTGCAGCCATGTGACAACCTGGTTTCAAGCTGTTCACCATGGGCAGAGGTTTCTCAAGAGATTTCCTTTTGGATCTCATCTATAGACACTAGTATAAGATCTGGGATGTGATAAAAGAATTATCACCAGTTTGCTAATGGAGAGAGGAAAAGTAAAAAAGGAAGGAAGGGGTGGGGGGGGGGGAAGGAGAGGAGAGTGAAGAAGGAGGTGGCTAGAGGGAATGAAGGGGAGCAAAGCCCGGAACTTCTAAGACAGGAAACAGGAAAGGCAGCCAGCCGGGGCCAGGCTCCAACCATTTGGACAAACTCTCCTGAGGTTAACCACCGATGCCCCATGGATCAAAGCTTCTTCACTTCATCATCCTGTGCAGCAGGAGAAGACAGGCTACCTGCTTGTGTCTCACCTGCTACTGTTTGTTCTGTAACCCTTTAAAAGCACATAGCCCTGGGCACTTGGAAGGTGTGGCCTCTCTTCGAGCCCCTCCCTTACAAAGCTTAGATCACTGGCATGGGCCACTGACTGCACCCACCAGGAAAACTTCTCCAGTGTAGTAAGTATTACATTACAAAAACACTGGGTCCTCATTTGTACACGTTCTATCATTCTTCTTTTTTTTTTTTTTTAACTCAGAGATGGGCCAGAAGGCAAACTCCTGTAATCCCAGCACTTGGGAGGTAGAGACAGGAGAATCTCGAGTTCAGGACCAGCCTGGGCTATATTATCAAGTTTCAAGCCAGGACTGCATGAGACTATCTTTCTAACACATGGTGTTGGTTGAATCACAACTTTGGAGTCCGCAGGCTTCACTCCTCAATGTCCACAGGGCTCCATCCTAAACACACTGAGCTTGCAGGTCCAAACTCTGCAGCTCCTATCTGGATTCTATTAGAGTTCTCATCCCTCAGCTGCCCCTCATTGCCTCTCACCCAACACACCACCTTAGTGAGCAGAGACAGCCCTGCCTACATTTCCAGGCAGGACCACCTGGAGAGGGTATCATATGTGTTTTGTTTTCCTTCCTCTTCCTTCCTACTTCCTCTTCCTTCCTTCCTTCCTTCCTTCCTTCCTCCCTCCCTCCCTCCCTCCCTCCCTCCCTCCTTTCCTTCCTTCCTTTCCTCCTTCCCTTCTTCCTCTCTCTCCTTCTCCCTCTCTTCCTCCTCCCAGCTCTCTCAGTGTTTCAAGATACTGTTTCTCTGTAGCCCTGGCCATCCTGGAACTCACTCTGTAGACTAGGCTGGCCTAGAACTCAGAGATCTGCCTGCTTCTGCTTCTGATTAAAGGTGTAGGCTGCCACCGCCCAGCTTTGGTTTGTTTCTTTTCTATATTTTTTCTAACAAAGTCTCATGCAGTCCTGGCCTGAAACTTGCTAATATGGCCAAGGCTGGTCCTGAAATTGAGATTCTCCTGTTTCCACCTCCTAAGTGTCGGGATTCCAGGAGTTTGTCTTCCTGTCCATCTCTGTGTTTTGGAAAAAAAATTGAAGAATGATAGAACACGTATAAATGAGGACCCACGGCTGGACAGATGGCTCAGTGGTTAAGAGCACTGGCTACTCTTCCAGAGGTCCTGAGCTTAATTCCCAGCAACCACATGGTGACTCACAACCATCTGTAAAGGAATCTGATGCCCTCTCCTGGTTGTCTGAAGGCAGCAACAGCAACAGTGTACTCACATACATAAAATAAAAATAAAATCTTAGAAAGGAAAAAGAAAAGAGGACCCAGTGTTTTTGTAATGTGATACTTGTTACACTGGAGAAGTCTTCCTCCTGGGTGCAGTGGCACACCCGCAGTCTACACATTGAGAAGGCTTGAGGCAGTGGGATTGTGCAAGTCTGAGACCAGCCTGGAAGACCTCATCATCCCAATTCCCCCTAGCTGCATCACCCCCAAATTTGAAATTGCAACAAAACCCTTTCCTCTGAGCCCAGTTACAGGAAAAGCTACAAAATGAGTCCTAGGTTGCATCATCAATTTAGCAGGTCATAACTGGTGTTTTGATGTTGAAATTTCTGTATGGTTTGTGGTAGGGTTAGGAATGCTTCAAGCAGGAACTATAATTCAGGTTTGGGCTATAATTTATGATACAGGATTGGAATGGTATCAGATGCATTTCTTACTCTGTGCCTGACTTTAAAGACAAATTAATAAGTGAATCAGCAAAACTAGCAACAACAAAATGTCTAAATTTTTTTTTCCAACAGGGTCTCATGCAATCCAAGCTGGCCTGAAACTGGCTAACGTAGCTGACGCCAGTCCTGAACTCTCAATTCTCCTGTCTCCACTTCCCAAGTGCTGGGATTACAGAAGTTTGCCTTCCTGCCCACCTCTGTGTTTTGAAGAAAAAAAAATTTTTTAAAGAATTATTTATATTGGTCAGGCAGTGGTGGCACATGCCTTTAATCCCAGCACTTGGAGGCAGAGCAGGCAGATTTCTGAGTTCTAGGCCAGCCTGGTTTACAGAGTGAGTTCCAGGATACCCAGGGCTACACAGAGAAATCCTGTCTCAAAAAGCAAAAAAAAAAAAAAAAAAAAAAACAACCCAAAATTACTTTATTTTATGTATCTGAGTACACTGTCGCTGTCTTCAGACACACCAGAAGAGGTTATCAGATCCCACTACAGATGGTTGTGAGCCACCATGTACTTGCCGGGAATTGAACTCAGGACCTCTGGAAGAGCAGTTAGTACTCCTAACTGCTGAGCCATCTCTCCAGCCAGCCCTGAAGAAATATTTGGAAGAACGATAGGACATGTATGAACTCGGACAGGTATTTTTGTAGTGCAATGCTACCTCTCTGACTTAGGGAAAGTGAACCTCCTCTCATTTTAAACCTGTGAGTCTGGCAGGACTGGGGGGGGGGGGACCACCTCACAGTGGGGAAAGAAAGACTTGGCAGGGAGGGGTGCACTGAAGGAGGTAAGTTAGAATACTCAAAACAGGAGGCAAGGTGAAGGGCAGGAGGAACAGAGAGAAAGGTGCCAAAGCTAAAAAAGAGACCCTCTGCAGGGCGTAGCAGCGCAGGCCTTTAACCCCAGCAGTTGAGTAGCAGAGGTAGGCAGAGCTCTGTGAGCTGGAGGCCAGCCTGGTCTACAGAGACCAAGACAGTCAGGGCTGTTACAGAGAACCCCTGTTTGGAAAAACAAAAACAAAAACAAAACAAAACAAACAAACAAACACAAAAAAAACCAAAAACAACAAACAAAACCTAGAGACCCTCAGCCTGTCCTGACCCTTGCCTTGGTTTATTTCTTCAGTCACGCACCTCCTTTCTCCCCTCTGGTTACGTGCTGTGTGCGTACCTGCCCAGTGACTTCTCCCTGAAGCATCGCCTGATGCTGATGAATGGCTGTGTAAGCAGGCAGGTGTGAGGCTTAATTACCACTGGCTGCCACAGGCCTATTTTCATTCTTCAGTGGGGCTGGGCAGTGTTAAGACCCTTAACATTCTTGGAGCTCATGTGTGTCTGGACTGTGGAGTGGGCTGGAGGAGATGACAAGAGGAAAGTTTAGATAAATGGTTCATCTGGGGATGAACCGGCACAGCAGCTAAGGAGGCCGAGGCAGAAGAATTGTTTTGAGTTCCAATCGAGCTCCGTAATGAAAGTCAGGCCAGCAATGAGATCCTATTTCAAAAGTTCTAAAGCCGGGCAGTGGTGGCACACGCCTTTAATCCCAGCACTTGGGAGGCAGAGGCAGGCGGATTTCTGAGTTCGACACCAGCCTGGTCTACAAAGTGAGTTCCAGGACAGCCAGGGATACACAGAGAAACCCTGTCTCGAGAAAAAAAAAAAGTTCTAAACAAGCAAATATGGTAATAATGAAAGAAAGAAACAACGCATATAATTTCCATTTTATAAATTAGAAAGGGTGGCCCAGAGAAGCTTAGTCCCTTGCCCAAGAGTGCCTAGGGTTCAGCTCTCACCTGATGCTCTTCCATTCTGCTGGGAGTGACCTGTGCTGCTAGCCAGGACTGGGGAGGAAGAAACGGTAGACTCTTTTGGCCCAGTTCTGGATAAACCACACAGTGGGACTTTGTGGGAAAGGCAAGTCCTGGCCATTCTGTTTCCTCCCAGTCTATAGCTTCAGTTTTCACACATTTTTGCTCTTGTATTTTTTTAATTTATTTTTTTTAAGTTTTGAAACTAGATGTAGTGGTGCCTATAATCTTCACTTGAGAGGTGGAGGCAGGAGAAAAAAGAACTCATGGACAGCCTTGGTTATACAGTGTGCTTGATGTCCATGTTAGAAACAAAGAATAATTTTGGTGTCCCACCAAAAAAAAAACCACACAAAGCAGATGTAGCTCAGCCAGGCAGATTTCTTTCAAAAAGGGTACACACAACCGAACGCGCTAGCAAACGCCCAGGGGCAGAGCTCACCTGGGTCTTATTTATCCTCATGCAGGTGGTAACTGACTGTCTTCCCTGTGGGCTGGAATCCCACCTCATGATCTTTTGAAACTGACTAATTTTGAAAGAATCTGCAGAAAAGAAAAGAAGGGCCAGGGAGAAGGCCAACAGGTTCTGGGGGTGAGCGGTAGGGAGGCCTTGTACAAACAAAAGTTTTACGGGTTTGGGGGGGTGGGGGTGGGAGGGAGAGGGATGGAAAGATTTGCATACAACTGTTCTGAGGTGGAGGATTAAAAGCAGGGGGGGGTGTTGGGAGGTGGGAATTTATGTTACATTGGTCAAGCCTCCTTTGATAGAAACAAAGCAAAACAAAATAGCACATTTCTCCCACTGTCTCAAACAAAACAAAACAAACAAAACCCCACAAAAACCTAGGAGCTATGAGGTGGTTCATCAGGTGAAGGTACTTGCTGCCAAGTGTGACAATTGAGTCCGGTTCCCATGGCCCATATGTGCCATGGTAGCACTCCCCCACCCCCACCGCAAACACACACAGTAAGTAGACGACTTTGTGGAGCTGGCCCCCTTTCTACCTTTATTGGGTTCTGAAGATTAAGCCTTAAGCCATCAGGATTTCAAGGCAAGTACTTTCCTCTGCTGAGCCCACCCCACAATTCACTTCTTAGATCATGAAATTTTATTGGTAATTTGTCTCATAAAGGTATGGGAAAAGCAAGTCAGTGTTTATGGTTCCTTGAAAATAACTGAGGCTGGGAGTGAGGGCTCACTTGTAATCCTAGGTCTCAGGAGGCAGAGACTGAGGACTGCTGTAACTTTGAAGCTAGCCTGGGCTACACAGACAGGTCGCAGCCCTCCAGGGCTGCTTAGTGAGACATTGTTTCAAACAACAGAAGGCAACGATTACAACAGCAAATATATAAATTTTAAAAAGAAAGAAAGAGATAGATGATAGAAAGAAAGAAAGGAAGAGAGAAAGAAGAGAAGAGAATGAAGAGAAGAGAAGAGAAGAGAAGAGAAGAGAAGAGAAGAGAAGAGAAGAGAAGAGAAATAAAGAGAATAGTGGAAGAAAGCCAGGTGTGGTGGCTCATGCTTTTGATCCCAGCAGTTGAATAGCAGAGGCAGGCAGATCTCTGAGTTTGAGGTCAGCCTGGTCTATGAGTTCCAAGATAGCTAGGGCTACACAAAGAAACCCTGTCTCTAAACAGTAACAACAACAAAAATTATGGCATGAGAAGGCTTTACATTCAGCAATATAGCTGGGCATCCTTAGCAGGATGGGGGTTAGGAAGCTGGGGGGTAAGAAGTAGATGTTGTTGTTGTTAAGAGAAATTAAGAAAACGAGATGAGAGGTGTTAGCACAGGATTGCAGACCTCTATACTGACATCAGTTTTACAGAAAAGCACAAAGGAATATTGAAGATCCGGAAATGGATTCCTTTGAAAGTATCCGGGACCCTGTATCTCCTGAAAAGTTTTCCCATTCCCTGGCCTCTTACTGCCCTACTAAACTCCATGCTTAATTTGTTGTTCTTGGGCCCCACTTTCTAGGGATTCCTACTGGATCACGAAGTAGAAAGGAAGGTTTGCTATTTGTTTCTTAGCCAACCAGTTATGAACAACTCCCAGCCTCAAGGATCCAGTCATCCTGGAGTCCCTGAGGGTGGTTTTTTTTTCCTTTTCTATTTATTCCTTGTTAGGGATGGAACCTAGGGCCTTGCTGGGTAAACTGCCTACTATAGAGTGACTTAACTCACTAAGATAGAACAAGTTGACCTGGAACTCACTATATAGACCAAGCTGGCTTCAAACTTGAGATCCATGTGCCTCTGCCTCCTGAATTCTAGGATTAAAGGCCTGTGACACTGAGTCCAGCTCAACTGATGATATTTTATAAAATTATAAAACACATTTCAAAGTTAAATTTTTCTAATATATATTCTAGGGTCAAAACTGTAATGTGTCAGCGAAAAGCTACAGCAGGCTCCCTGTGCCTTAAGAAGCTAAGTTAGTATATAAAGGTCCCGAGGATTGTTAACCAATCTCTTACCCTCAGAATACAAAAGCCCATCTAATATTACATAAACCTTCTAGGAGTCAAAGCTTAGGAAAAGGCTTTGTCAGGTTGCTGTGTTCCAGACTAGAAATGTGAATAGTAGTGCTAACTCTTCTGGTCCTGTGTTCATGTGCTGATAGTTATATCATGACTATTCTTTTATAAGCAAAGATCATTAGACATGCCCCGACACTGTCTACTGTAAACAGTGCCTCTTAGGAGTTTAAAGGTAGTAGGTACCCATCCCCTAAAAAGTCCATTTGTAAGGCAGTACTTCATTTTCAAATTAGCTTTCTTTAAGTATTTGCAATATATGTATATATTTTAAAAGACATTTTGTTACCAGATGGGGTGGTGCTTACCTTTAATCCCAGCACTTGGGAGGCAGAGGCAGGCACATCTCTAAGTCTGAGGCCAGCCTGGTCTACAGAGTGAGTTCCAGGACAATCAGGAGTACACAGAGAAACCATGTCTTAAAAAACCAATTCAACTAACCAACCAACCAACCAACCATCCAACCAACCAACCAACCAACCAACCAACCAAACCCAGTCAACCAAACCAAAAAGCCAACCCCCCACCATCATTATTGTTTCTATTATTATTGTGTGCATGTGTGTGTATGAAGTGCTTTTGTGAGTATGGGATCTTGTGTGCCCCCACACTTGTGATTTTTCTCCTTAGATTGTGCATCTCGGAGATTAAACTCAGCTGTCAGACTTGCAAGGCAGGTAGGTTCTTTTCCTGCTGCGACATCTACCTCACTGGCCCAACATTTGCTCTTGGTGACTGTTTTGTATTCTCCTTGTGAGACTTTGCAATGGTTTTTCCATGGACATCCGCAGGAGCACAACCTTTAACAAAAGACCATGAGCAGTATTATTTTTTGCGATGCATCTTTTACAGGGCAGAACCACCAGATGGTTAATCACAATGTCTTCAGGGAAAATTATTCAGCAACAGAGGAGGAAGCGGTCATAACAAAAATGGAATGCTGGGCACAGTGTCATTCAATCGCAATCTCAGCATTTGGGGGGCTGAGGTAGGGGGATGATGCACTTGACTTCAGCCTGGACTTTATAGTGAGACCCTGCCTCAAAGCCAGCACCAAGCTGGGCCCACATTTGCCAGCACGTCCAAAAGTATTGAAAGCCCAGAGGATTCGAAGAGATGCTCCAGATGCGTGCTGCCTGACACTAAGCAAATATCATTTCAGTATTTGTTCTAGGCAGGACATAGTTCAGGAGTTCTCACACCAACTGCAGCCTATCACCCAAATCCCTTAAGATTGAGATCTAAAAACAAATCCAGGGGAATTAGGTCCTTGCTCTCTTCTGTTGGGTTACAGATTATTAAGACAATGGTCCCCAAGGACTTTGGAATTCCCCAGGAATCTCGTGCTGGGATAAGGAAAAAGAATGAAGGAAGCTGGCCCTGGTGCCAGTTAGAGGTGGAACCTGTTTCCCAGGAAGAGATTTCAGAGTGCTGACACCTTATCAGAGGGACTACCTTGCAAGACAGACTGGAGCCAAGACCAGAATTGCTTACTTATGCACAGCCCTTGCTCTCCGAAACCTTGTGCTAGCACCTGGACAATAGGCTTGGGGGTCACGGGGCCTTTTATTTGTTCTCCTTCCTGTCCTTGCCACAGTGACCAAATCTCCTTCACCTCTTTTCATTCTTGCTTGTCTCTTTATTTGGAATATTGAGGAGGACCCTAGTTTTTTTTTTTTTTTTAGGAACTCTGGGATCCAGGCTTAGACCCTAAAAATTATAACAACAGTTTCTGCTCATTTCATTTATCCTCTGTAACTTGTAACAACAGACTTGCGAGGCCTTTCTCTGCTACAGTGAAATATAGTGGTCCCCTTGTCCATGATCTTTGTTTTCAAGGATTAGTTACTCTTCTCCATCCCTCCCTCCCCACCTCTCTCTCCTTTCCTTCTTTCTTTCTTCCTCTCTCTCTCTCTCTCTCTCTCTCTCTCTCTCTCTCTCTCTCGTCTAGACAGGGTCTCATTATGTAGTCCAGGTGGCCTTAAGCTTTCCATCCTCCTGCCTCAGCTCCTTCAGTGTTAGTGCTGTAAGCATGCATTAGCACTCCTTGACTCTGTGCAGCTTCAGGTTGGAGAACTTGTAATCTTCCCTCCTTATCCTCAGGGGTGCTTCCAGCTCAGTTTGTATTACAAGTCCAACTGTAAAGGTTGTGACTATAGTCACAGTAAGTACTTAAGATGGGGAAAGCTCTGCGGGTATGGGTGGAAAGTGAGATCAGAAAACGTATCCCAGCTGGCAGCGAAAGCACGGAGCCTGGAGGAAGACCCCTGGAAATGAAAGATGCTAAGGAGATGCACAGATTTATGGATAGACTGGGACTACAAATATAAACGTGAAAAAGCCAGGCTTAGTGTGCAGAGCAAAGAACCCACACACTCTGAGAAACAAGAATAAAAAATTATCTTCTTGTGTTCTGCAAGAATATCTGAAAGCATGAGTGACAGCTGTCTTTTCTATGGACTTGTTTGGTTCCTGACATGCATCTCACAACTGTCTGTAACCACAGTTCCGGGGGATGCAAACACCCTCTTCTGGTTATAGACACCTCTCCCACAGAAAGTCCTATTAGTAATAGATAATTCGGGGGGGGGGGCAGTAAGGGGAAGGAGAAGAGGCAGGGGAAACTTCAGTCAGGATATAAAAGAAATTCTCTCTCTCTGTCTCTGTATATTTCAGCCAGATATGGTGGTGAGCTCCTTTAATCCCATTACTTGGGAGACAAAGGCAGGTGGGATTCTGTGAATTTGAGGCCAGCCTTGTCTTCAAAGTGAGTCCCAGGTTAGCCAAGCCCACATATTAAGATAGGTCTCAACAAAACAAAACAGCCAAAAAGACAGTTCACTGGTTGTCTATAATGTGCTATGAAAATATAGAGGGTACATTCTTACCTCTAAGTACAACTTCATAATCATAGCCCTTAGACCCAGGAATTATTTGGTTTGTCAAAGGCCAGACCTATCCACTTAGTGTGTGATCATATTTGGTCAGTGATTGATACAGGGCATATGTAAGTCTGTGCACAGCACAGGGCTGAAGATCAACCACTGTTGCTCATGGAACAACATTCATCAAAATGACAAAAGACAGATTAAAACTTAAATCCGTAAGAGCCGCTGGAAGAAAGTAAGAAGTCACAATCAGCTTTTAAGGCTTACTGGGGGGATGCGTGGAAAAATCTAGAATGATCATTCTCAAGCCAAGACAAGTTGGTAGAAAAGCCCAAGATGCTTGATGAGGAAGTGGAGGGGCAGAGGGAGGGCCCCAGGGACGTGTTAATTAGAAGTGAGGGACTGGAGGAGCCTGTGGCAACATCTTCAGAGGGAGCCGGAAGATTAGGAAGGGGCAGAAGCTGAGCTGGCCAGTCGACGTGACTGAAACGTGCCCAACCGTTGAGTCACACAGAAATTGAAAGACAAAACTACGGGCTATGACCCTCGAATGGAACATAACACAAAGTCACCCGACTTGCTGTGGAAGGGGTGCCACTTCAGCACTGTGGGCTGAGGTTCTCTGAAGAAGCCGTATCTATACCGAAGATCCTGCAGAGAGTTTGTGCGATAGGAAAGTGGAACTGTGGGCAGGTGGAATGTGGTCAGTCCAGAGCTGAAGTTATCTTGGGCCATCTTGGGTCCCTTAATAGCTGTCCACTTAGCTTAACTTTTGTATCTGACCCAACATTCTTCTGGCTAATAGGTAAACTTCTTGGAATGTATCACTAAGCTTAGCATCCCCGGAGCCTCCACAAAGCCTACCACTAAGACTACCACCGTGAGATAACATCAGTGAGGCTCTGGAAAAGATTTCTAGCTCTGGAGCCTGCCCACCTGTTGCTTCCACCCATGTAATTAGGAAATTGATATATGGCTTGCTTTTGTTCTGTGACTATAAAAGTTCACCTTTTCCACAGTGGAATGTGTCCTTCAGAGCAATTCGAGTCACTGCTGTTGGGCTGTAGTTACTCGGTGGCTTGTTTTTCTTTCCTCTCCTTTAAAGCAGTTATTCACCTATGGTTGACAGCAATACTGTGATGAGTTATAAAAAAAAAAAAGGCCATAACTTTGTTTTAAAATTACATTTTATTAGTGTGTGAATGATGTGTGTGTGTGCATGTGTGAATACAGCCATGCATGTGCTATACACATGCAAATGCATACACATATACACAAATTAAAACATATAATTAAAAAAATTGAAAGACTAGGTCTTACTACATAGTCCAGACCAGTAGAGATTCATGATCTGATTGCCTCAGCTTTCCAATGCAGGGATTCCCACATCTAGCTTGTTAATCGGTCTTTCTTCCCAATTAGAGTATGGATTCTTTCAAGGTATTGAAATTCAGTAGTCAACCTTCATATATGATTGTAGAAGACAACACTCTACTATTCCAAAACATGTCTTTTTGCTATATTGATTAGTTTAGTTATCTTGAGAAACTACCGGAAAAAGACAAGAGAAATTTATGCCTGAAAAAGGGAAATTTATTTTTAAAGGTCTTTTCTTCTTTGCACCAGAAGGACTAATGACTAGACATCGTTCAGCAACAGAGATGGTATGTGCCCACCCAGCTCTACAAAGGTTTAGTCCAGTCTTTTAGGTCTGGGAGGCAGACACTAGGAATGGTTCTGAGAAAATCTGGGAGGCCAAGCTGTCACCTCCAGTTCCAGTCAGGATGTGCAGGACCCCAACATATCCATTCTGAGTCAAGATTTCCTCCTATAGGTGGGGGCCAGCTTTCCTGCTCAGTTGCTGGGGGCTAGGGTCAAAGGTCAGGAGAGTTACTGCTTTAGCTTCACAGAAAGCGTGTGTGTGTGTGTGTGTGTGTGTGTGTGTGTGAGTGTTGGGGGTGGTGGGTGAGGATATACTACTAAGGAGGTGGTATGCTGGGCAAATTGGCCAAAGACAGAGACAACATTCTTCCTTTCTTTCTTCCTTTCTTCCTTTCTTCCTTTCTTCCTTTCTTCCTTCCTTTCTTCCTTCCTTCCTTCCTTCCTTTCTTTCTTTCTTTCTTTCTTTCTTTCTTTCTTTCTTTCTTTCTTTTTTTTTATTTTTAAACATGTATCTATTTCATGTATATGGATATATTGTTGCTGTCTTCAGACACACCAGAAGATGGCTTCAGATACCCATTACAGATGGTTGTGAGCCACCATGTGGTTGCTGGGAATTGAACTCAGAATCTCTGGAAGAGCAATCAGTACTCTTAACTGCTGAGCCATCTCTCCAGCCCAACAATACTCTTTCTTGTTTGGCCAAGTAGCTATAGGGTTACAACTGTGCAGGTCCTAAGAAGGTTGTAGGATGGGAAGAGCAGTAACATTGGAAAGACACTGGGCGGCCCACGCCTTGCAGAAAAATATGAGTGCAGTTTGCTCCTAGGACCCCTGTGGCTGTAAATAGCAGTGTGACTCTTAGTCCATCTCTTTCTCTTCTGAGGGAACAAAAGATAGATGGATTCACAGATTTGCACACCATCCTTTAGCAGGGACCATGGTAGCCTTTGTATGGTATGCTTCTATCACACTCACTGCCAAACTAAGCACATGGACTTTAACCCATGTTACACATGTGACTGGTGTGAAGGTGCTTTTCCTGACCAATTCTCCTGAAACTCGCATTTAATTTCCACCCCGAGTCCTTTCTTCTTTATTTCAGATAGTGGAGAATTTATGCCTAAAGTTTAAACACTTTCTTTGGGATGGATCTATTCTAAAGACATTTACACTGAGCATATTAACACACACATATATTAATAAACATGAGTTATTCTTGTTATTTATGATTTGTTTATTAAGCAAGGCATCTTAGTTTAAGAGCTAGAGGAACTAGAGGAACTAGAGGTAGTGGTGGCACAATGCTTTGGGTTACAGGGGCAGGTAAATCTCTGAGTTTGAGGCCAGCCTGGACTACAGAGCGAGTCAGGGCTACAAAGAGAGACCCTGTCTTGAAGAACAAGCAAGCAGAAAAACAGTAAAAGGTGTATGTCACCAGACCCGGCAAAATTACAGTTTTAACTATCTTAACTGGTTTTCCTTTGGTTAAAAAACCTGTGTGGCCAGGTAGTGGTGGTGCACACCTTTAATCCCAGCACTCAGGAGGCAGAGGCAGGCAGATTTCTGAGTTCGAGGTCAGCCTGGTCTACAGAGTGAGTTCCAGGACAGCCAGGGCTATACAGAGAAACCCTGTGTAGAAAAACCAAGAAAAAAAAGTTAAAAACAGTGTAATACTTCACTATATAAAACAAAATAAATATTCCACTGTGCTGAGCAGAGCTGAATTGGCTTCTAATGAGAAAGACTGAAGAAAGCAAAATCTACACACCAACAAAAAGACTCAAGAATCAAGTTGGTCACTTGGAAGTTACTTGTCTTGCAAGATGGGATTGGACAATAGAAAAGTAACTGATAGGGGTTTCTTTCAGATTGCTTCTCTGCGAAGGTCTGAGGCAGAGCAAGCGTGAGGACCAGGCCAACTGAAATTGTCCTGTTCAGTAACTTGGCTGTTTGTCTACTCTTGGTTCTTGGAAGGTCAGAGAAACTAGCTTAGTTTTGCATGATGATACAGAATTTTAGCACAAGCAACTCCATTTTGAGTTTTTAACTTAGTCCCCTGAGACTCCACCCACCCACCCAAGTACAGTGCTTCAGTGAAGAACAATGGCCCCCTGTAACTTCTCTTTAAAATCCCCAAGTATTTAACACAGGACTGATAATGCAGGGGCTCAAATGGATTTCATTGCCTTGAAAATTATGCCTTTTGGAGAAATTTGAGGGTTTTTTTTTTTTTTTTTGGATAATTATGCTGTTTTTGGCCTATGTGATAAATGGGGACAAGAAGTGTCCTTTGTGTTAGAGCAGGAAGTACTGGGAGAGAGTCTCAGACTGGGCTGTTTTGCTGTTACTGCTCTGTTTGATGTGGTTGGGATGATGGCTCGATGGTGCTTGGGTGAAAATCAGAGGACAATTGAAGGATCCGTTCTCTCCTTCTGTCTTATGGGACCTCAGGCTCAAGCTCAGGGCTTCAGGCTTGGTGGTCAGCACCTCTGCCCGCTGAGCCATCGCACTGGCTGAAACACCATTCTGGCTTTATTTAGAGACTATGATCTCATTTATACCCGAGGATGGCTTTACACTCAAGATCATTCTGCTTCTACCCCTGAACTTTGAAACTATCTTCCTGTCTAGCTTTAAACTGGGTAACCCAAAAAGCTAAATCACAGCTGGTAGTTGTGGAGAAGAGAAGGGTGAGGATCAGGGTACCAGCCGCTGATTTGGTATCCAGTGAGAGCCAGTTCCTTGTAAGAGGTGAGTTTTATTTTATTTTTGGAGGCAGGATTTTATGAAGCCCAAGCTGCCCTCAAATTCTTATTTAGATAAGGCTAACCCTGAATTCTTTTATTTATTTATTTTTTAAATTTAATTTTACTATCTGAGTGTATGTGTGTCTGCTGTTGAATACTTGTATACAAGCGGTTAAGTATGGGAAGGTGAGAGGCCAATTTGAAGGAGTCAGTTCTTTGCTTCATTGGTGAGTAATGGTTGTCTTCAGCCCTAACCTTGCCCTAACCTTGAATTCTTCTCCTTCTTCTAAAGATTTTTATTAATTTATTTTATAGGAGTGCCCTATCTGTGTGTATGCCCACATGCCAGAAGAGCACATCAGATCTCAGTAGAGTTGGTTGGTGGGAATTGAACTCAGGACCTCTGGAAGAGCAAACAACAGTGCTCATTAACTGCTGAGCCATCTCTCCAGCTCCTCACTTCTAGTTTCTCTCTGTGTGGATATCTAGTTTTATTTTCCCCCTTTTTTATAGAGTGACTAGTACTCCATGTTGCACAGGTATCACATTTCCTCATCTGTTTATCTTAGATGGCATCCATTTCTTGGCTATGGTAAAGTGTGTTCTCCTGTAATTTCACTCCCTGTGGATGTATATCCAGTACTGATGGATCACGTGATAGCTCTAGTTTTGTCTTTTCGAGGAACACCAGGTTGTTTTCCCTAACGGTTGTGACAGTTGACACTCTTACCTGCAGTGTCGAATGTTCTCTCCTGCCCACAGTCTCACCAGCCCCCATGTGAGAATGGCAGTTCTTTCTGGGGAAGGTGTATATCACTGTGGTTTGCTTTACATCTTCCCAGTGTCCAGTGATCCTGAATATCTGTACTGCATCCACTGGTTGTACCTGTATGTGGCTCTGAGTTGTCCAGCTTAGCAGAGTCCTGCATGCCCTCTGCTGTCTATGAAAGGCTATAGACCACAGAGACACTAATCTCTCAGGCTTGAGGTTTTGTTCTGGGTCAGCCACCAGGAGCCACCCAGAGTCAAAGCAGGGAGTTTTTTTTTTTGTTTTTTTTTTAAGATATATTTATTTCATGTATATGAGTACGCTGTCGCTGTCTTCAGACACACCAGAAGAGGGCATCGGATCCCATTACAGATGACTGTGAGCCACCATGTGGTTGCTGGGAATTGACCACAGGACTTCTGGAAAGCAGTCAGTGCTCTCAACTGCTGAGCCATCTCTCCAGCCCCCAATCTCTGAATTCTTTTTTTTTTTTTTTTTTTTTTTTTTCCATTTTTTATTAGGTATTTAGCTCATTTACATTTCCAATGCTATACCAAAAGTCCCCCTTACCCACCCACCCCCACTCCCCTACCCACCCACTCCCCCCCTTTGGCCCTGGCGTTCCCCTGTACCGGGGCACACAAAGTCTGCGTGTCCAATGGGCCTCTCTTTCCAGTGATGGCCGACTAGGCCATCTTTTGATACATATGCAGCTAGAGTCAAGAGCTCAGGGGTCAATCTCTGAATTCTTAATCCTCCTCCTTCCACTTCCAAATGATATTACGAGTATGTGTCCTCTTACTCTGTTTAGACAATGTTTTTCTTTATATATATATCTTATTTTCATTTTTGTTTGTTTGTTTTTCGAGACAGGGTTTCTCTGTATAGCTCTGGCTGTCCTGGAACTCACTCTGTAGACCAGGCTGGCCTCGAACTCAGAAATCTGCCTGCCTCTGCCTCCTGAGTGCTGGGATTAAAGGCGTGCGCCACCATGCCCGGCAACTTATTTTCATTTTATGTACACTGGTATTCTGCCTGTGTGTATGTCTGTGTGAGGATGTCAGATTTCCTGGAACTGGAGTTACAGACAGTTGTGAGCTGCCACGTGGGTACTGGGAATTGAATCGGGCTCCTTTGGTTAAGAACAGCCAGTGCTCTTAACTACTGAGCCATCTCTTCAGCCTCATGAGAAAATGATTTTAATGTGCCCTCTCACTGTCTGCAAGGGACAAATATCAACCCTTAAACCTCATTTACAAGGGTTCTTCCCTGGTGACCCAACTGCCTCCCAATAGCCCCCCCCCCCCTTGGTCGGGTGGTAGAAGGTTTGCTTAGGTTCATGAGGTCTTGGATTTGATCCCCAGCACCAAAAAAAAAAAAAACAGCTAACCAACCAACCAAACAAACAACCAACCAAACAACCAAAAAAAAGGCTCACTCTCTTTGTCCTTCTCTCCTTCACACACACACACACACACACACACACACACACACACAGAGAGAGAGACACACCACCACCACTTTGAGAATATGTCTAGCTGAGGACTCCTTGCTGGCCTGGCATTCTAGTTCTGGGCTGGAGGCATTGGTGCTGGCCTGGCTTACCCTTTTTGGGAGGTACTCCCTCTTAACAGTATCACATGGGGGTTAATATGTAGGCCATAATACTTTTCTGTCTTTTATCTCTCAGCAGTAAACAGAAGGAATTCTCTTTAAGTGACTGAAAGGACTTTTGGTGTCTTGAGGACAAGGGCTCATTCCACACAGGACTCTGCCACCCTGGAGGTCCTGGATCTGGAGAGTGCTAAACAAGGACAGCTGGGCTCAGGAATAATTCTTTATTTTAATATGGAGGAGAAGCCATCTCTGCTCAGGGGTGAAGGAGAGGCCGACTCTGATTCTCCAGCCAGCGGATGAAAGAAGCAGTCAGTGGAGAAGCAGCCTATTATCTGGACTCAGCCCCCCTCCAAACAATGCTTTTGTTGACACATTCTCAGCTCCTTTCCAGGGAGGGAGTTGGCTGATCTATGAAGTCTTCTAGCTTGGAGTCAGAAGGATCTGGGGGGGGGGGGGGGTGTCATCTCACCAGAATGTTGCCCCTGACCCAAACTGCAGTCTACTCCTATCTCTGCATTGGAATTCATAAACGCCGCTCCAAACCCCACCTTGTGCTCCCTCGGAATACCTTGGAAAAGGCAAGAATGCAAACGCCTGGCCCCGTCCAGGCTGTTAAAACAGAATTCCAGGGTGAGGCCCAGGAAGCTGTGTTTTAACAAGTCCTGCAGGGGATAATTAGGTATGCTGAGGTTTGGGAGATGGGGTGGGGGATGGAGAGAGAGAGAGAAACTCTTGCAGCTGTTAATGCCGGTCACTTTCCTACGGTTTTCCCTCAGCAGGCCCTGGGGTTTGTTTTTTTCTCCACTGTGGACCCCGTTCATTTTCCGCTGCTGTGGACTGAGGGGGACGCAGCAAGGGAAGTGGGAGGGAGGGGAAAGGGGTCAGCCAAGACAGTAGCGCCTTCTGGAATGGAAAGGCAAAGGCTTCGTGACAATGTCCCTTTGTCACTTTATGTTGATGGAACTGCAAGTCATTAGCAAGCCCAGGGGTTCGACTCGGTCATTCTTCGGGGCCAGATCGCCCTCTGCTGCCCACCGGTAAATGACACTCTAGGACGCCAAGGAAAAGAGGAAGAGCAGTAGAGGGAGAGGAGAGGACAAGACCAAAAAGGTCACTAGGTCACCAATTCAGGATGTAACAAAATCATGGTAAAGTAGCGTTTGCTGGGAAGATTTAGCCAATGCAGTGGGTGTTTCCAGGGCACAGCCAGCAAACAGCAGAGTTCTGCCAAGAGCCCCACTATTCCCATGATTCCAAGCTCCACACTTGATTTGGTTCTGCAACCGCTTTCCCCTTTAGCTCACCCTTACCTCACCTTGGACAGTCAGGATGTTTAATAAAATAGGGAGACAGAAGAAGAAAAGTGATAAAAATTTTTGGTGTGCAGTCATTTATAGGCTTTAGTCAAGACTCAGCGTCCCCCTCCTGCCCCCAATCTTCCTTTCTCAGCCTCTCTTTGTTTTTTTTTTTTTTTTTTTTTCGTCCCGGGAAAGCACCAGGTCTTTCAGCCTTTCTTTTCCTGCCAGGGAACTCTTGCCCCACAGCTGTGGAGTCAGCTTTTCTTTCCAACTTTATTGCCCCACTTTATTGCTGTTGGGAATGAAGGTTCATGTAGGTCATTGGTTGAAAGAGCAAGGATTTCTTCCCAGCATAAAAGCTCAGGCTAGCAGTAGCTCCTGCCAGCCATGAGCAATGACCCATTTCCTCCAGTCTCTGACTGTACGGATCTCCAGAGTGCCTCAGCTCTCAGTACCCAAGTCCAGGTTTCCGTAGCAGATTCAGCTCCTGCCCAGGAGCCCCTTTCCTGGTCAGGTGTGGGAAATTATTTAAACGGTTGCAAAAGGTTTGGGGTGAAAGTGGGCCAGAAATGTGGGAGGTGGACGGGGGTGGGGGTGAAGGTTCAGGTAGGGAGGAGGCAAGAGTTCCAGCCAAATCCTACAGAACGTTCTGATGTCATGAAACACTTGAACTCTGCCCCTAACCGCCTGTAAATCGGATGAGTATGTGTGGTTGAAGCCAAGCCTTTCAACCCAAACATTTTAGATAAAACTCAGACCACATCTCTGCATCACTATTTTTTGTTTGTTTGTCTGTTTGTTTGTTTGTGTTTAGTTGTCTTTTTTGAGACAGTGTCTCACTATGTAGTCCTGGCTGACCTGGAATACTCTATGTAGACCAGAGTGGCCAGGAACTCATAGAGATTTGCCTGCTTCTGCCTCCTAAGTGCAGAGGTTAAATGCATGCAGCAGCATACTAGGTACATTTTTGCATGTTTAGATGTTTGGACTTGTATAGTTTTATATTTATGACCCCAAATATATGCCAGTAATCTATGTAAAAATCAAAGCATGCTGGACATTGTGGCAATCTCTGTGCTTGGGAGGCAGAGGATTTGAGACCTAAATTTGAGACCACCTTGGTCTACATAGTAGCAAGTTCCAGTTAGGGTTGCAGAATAAGACTCAGAGGGAGGGATCATCATCACCATCATCACCATCACCATCATCATCATCGATGAGTGTGCTGGCTGGCTTTATGTCAACTTGACACAACAGTCATCTGAGAGGAGGGAACCTCACTGAGAAATTGCCTCCATAAGATTGGTTGTAGGGCCAGGCATGGTGGCGCACACCTTTAATCCCAGCACTTGTGAGGCAGAGGCAGGCAGATTTCTGAGTTCGAGGCCAGCCTTGTCTACAGTGTGAGTTCCAGGACAGCCAAGGCTACACAGAGAAACCCTGTCTCGAAAGAACCAAAAAAAAAAAAAAAAAAAAAAAAAAAAAGATTTGTTGTAGGGCATTTTCTCAATTGGTGATTGACGGGGGAGGACCTGGCCCATTTTGAGTGGTTTCATTCCTGGGCTGGTGATCCTGGGTTTTATAAGAAAGCAGGCACACACCTTTCATCCCAGCACTTGGGAGGCAGGGGTAGGTAGATGTAAGGGTTCAAGGTTAGCCAGATCTATATAAGTTTCAGGACAGCCAGGGGTACACAGAGAAACTCTGTTTCACCCCCCCCCCCCCAAATAAATGAATGAATGAGTGGAAGGAAGGAAGGAAGGAAGGAAGGAAGGAAGGGAGGGAGGAAGGAAGGAAGGAAAGAAGGAGGGAAGGAAGAAAGGAGGAAAGGAAGGAGGGAAGGAAGGAAGGAAGGGAGGGAGGAAGGAAGGAAAAAAGGAAGGAAAAAAGGAAAAAAGGAGGAAAGGGAGGGAGGAAGGGAGGGAAGGAAGGAAGGAAGGAAGGAAGGGAGGGAGGGAGGAAGGAAGGGAGGGAGGGAGGAAGG
The DNA here is from genome assembly GCF_000001635.26 of Mus musculus. Classification (NCBI taxonomy): domain Eukaryota; kingdom Metazoa; phylum Chordata; class Mammalia; order Rodentia; family Muridae; genus Mus; species Mus musculus. The sequence continues at coordinate 104,539,279 of NC_000069.6, read as the reverse complement.
AAGGGAGGAAGGAAGGAAAGAAAGAAGGAAAGAAGGGAGGGAGGGAGGGAGGAAGGAAGGGAGGAAGGAAGGAAGGGAGGAAGGAATCAAGCAAACAAGTTGGTTGAGCAAGCCAAAGGGAGCAAGCCAGTAAGCAGCACATCTTCAGGGCCTCTGCATCTGCTTCTGCCTCTAGGTTCTGTCCCTGCTTGAGTTCCTGTCCTGACTTCCTTTAGTGATGAACTATGATGTGGAAATGTAAGCCAAATAAACCCTTTCCTCCATAATTTGCTTTGGTCATGGTGGTTCATCACAACAAAATCGTAACCTTAGCCAAGACAATGAGACAAGCCCATGTGGTCCAGGCTGGCCTCAAAATCACTGTGCAGCCAAAACTGTCCTGAGAGCTGAAAGTACAGTTGTTTGCCACCAAGACTAGTTTATGTGTTGCTACATATTGAACACGGGCTTCATGTATGGTGGGCAAGCATTTCCTAGATGAATTACACCCCTAGCCTTTGAATATAGTCTTTGACTTCCATTTTGCCTCTTACCAGTTCAGTATGAAGGCCAGCGACCTCAGGCATCTCACCCTGGTGGTGAATTGACATTGGTTAGTCAATTTCAATTTCAATTTCAATTTCTTTTCTTTTCTTTTCTTTTCTTTTCTTTTCTTTCTTTCTTTCTTTCTTTCTTTTTTTTTTTTTAAAGACAGGCTCTCAACCCTGGCTGGCTGACATGGGACTTGCTATGTAGACCAAGCTGGCTCAGAACCCACTAAGATCCACCTGCTTTTGCCTTCCAAGTATTTGAATTAAAGACCACCACACCAGATCTTTAAAGCTTCATGTTTTTAAAAAGATTTATTTATTTATTTTATGTATGAGTACACTGTAGCTGTACAGATGGTTGTGAGCCATCATGTGGTTGCTGGGAATTGAACTCAGGACCTCTGCTTGCTCCGGCCTTGCTCATTCTGGCCCAAAAATGTATTTATTGTTATATGTAAGTACATTGTAGCTGTTTTCAGACACACCAGAAGAGGGCATCATATCTCGTTATGGATGGTTGTGAGTCACCATGTGGTTGCTGGGATTTGAACTCAGGACCTTTGGAAGAGCAGCCAGTGCTCTTAACCACTGAGCCATCTCTTCAGCCCCTAAAGCTACACTTTTCACAGATATCTGTCATTATGGTATCCAGTCTAAGCTATATACCAATGAAATATAATAGTAAATAAGATAGTATAAATTTATCTGTTTGTTTTAAATTGGGTATTTTACATGTTTGTTTATAAGTCATAATAATTGAAGTTTCCATTTAAAGTATAATTACTACTTCTTCTCCTCCTCCTCCTCCTCCTCCTCCTCCTCCTCCTCCTCCTCCTCCTTCTTCTTCCTTTGGTTTTTCAAATCAGGGTTTCTCTGTGTTGCCCTGGGCTTCTTTGGGCTTCTTCTAAGGGAGGTGACATCATGCAAATTGGTGAGGAAACTATCTTGGTTCCTGCTGCATTCAAATATTATTGGAGGTGGGAGTATGTTGCATGTGGGGTTGGGAAGATGGTTCAGTGGCTAGGAGCACTGGCTGCTCTTCCAGAGCAGAGGACTCAGGCTCAATTCCCAGCAACCACATGGCCGCTCATACCTGTCTGTAACTCCACTTCTAGGGGACCTGACACCCTCACACATGCATGCAAAACACCAATGCACCTAAAATATAAATAAATAAGTCATTTAAAAAAGGTGTTATTGGGGAAGAAGAAAGGAAAGAGAAAAAGACAGATGAGAGGTTCCAAGGAGCTGTGTGGAGGGACACCGTTGGCCAGCGAGAGGTGAACAGTCACAAGGCTGGCTCTGCAGGGAAGCCTGATCCCCATCTGTGTTGGGGGACAGAGGTTATTTGTTTGCATACAGAGGCAGAGGAGGGCACAAAGGAGCAAGCACTAAGAACTGGCTAAACCAGAAGAAGGTAGGAAAGAAAAGACGGTCAAGTCCTTCCTAGGTGGTGACCTTGTGTTTCCTTTCTGTCTCCCTGGGTCTGCTGTATATACTAACGCCTCTGGTTAACACTTAATAAAACAAACACTCCTCCTCCTTTTGGTTTTCTGAGACAGGATTTCTTTGTGTAGTCCTGGCTGTCCTGGAACTCACTCTGTAGGCCAGGCTGAACTTGAACTCACAGAAATTCACCTGCCTCTGCTTTCTGAGTCCTGGGATTAAAGGTATTGCACCACCTCTGCATGACCAAACAAATACTTCTATACTTGTTGAGCATTACACAGTATTTTTAAGTCCTTTACATATATACATTTTATTTATTGTTTGTTTTTGTGAGATAGGATCTCATGTGGCTCAGACTGGCCTCTAACTCATTATATAGCCAAGGCTACACTTGAACTCCTGATCCTCCTGAGTGCTGGAATTACATACAGGCCTGTGCCACTGTGGCAGGCTCTCTTATTTGTATGTGTACGTATATATGTGTGCATGTTTGTATTGGTGCACATGTGTGCTAACACACTGGAGGCTGGAGTGGACCCTCAGGTACTTCTTGGAAGCTCTCCGCCTTTGTTGATTTTGTTTTTCTTTAATATGTATTTATGTACTTTTTATCTTATGTGTGAGTGTTTTACAAGTATGTATGTATGTATGTATGCATGCATGTAAGTATGCATACCATATGTATGCCTGGTGCCTATGAATGTCAGAAGAAGGCATCAAATCCCCTGGAACTGGAGTTAAGGTTGTAAGCCACCATGTGGGTGCTGGGAACTGAACTTGGGACCTCTGCAAGAGCAACAAGTGCTCTTAACCGCTGAGCCATCTCTCCAGCCCCCCATCCTTGTTTTGTTGAAAGAGATCCTTTCACTGGCTTGAGACGTGACACGTGGCTAGGCTGACTGGATAGGGAACATCAGGGACCTGCCTGTCTCTGTCTCCCAAACACTGGGATGACAGCTGAGTGGCATCATGTCTGATTTTCTTGTACATGGGTTCTGATCATGAACTCAGGTTATCATGCTTACGGGGTGGGCAGTTTGCTGACTGAAATATCTCTTTGGTTGATGTTTAATTTGTTTTCTGTGGAGGTGAAGATCTAGCTCAGGGTTTACCCTTGTGAATGCCTTTAACCCTAGCACTTGGAAGGCAGAGGCAGGTGGATTTCTGAGTTCAAGGCCAGCCTAATCTACAGAGTGAGTTACAGGACAGCCAGGAGTTACAGGACTGCACAGAGAAACCCTGTCTTGAAAAACCAAAAAAAAAAAAGAAAGAAAGAAAGAAAGAAAGAATTTTCATAATTTTCACGTGCATTGGTGTTTTGCCTGTGTGAGGGTGTCAGATCCTCTGGAACTGGAGTCACAGATAGTTTTGAGCTGCCATATGTGTGCTGAAAATTGAACCCAGGTCCTCTAGAATAACAGCCAGTGCTCTTAATTGCTGAGCGAGCCATCTCTCCAGCCCTACAAACAATCTTTTGAGATTAAAAAATTTCTTTAATTGTAGCACTCGGGGGCTGGAGAGATGGCTCAGCAGGTAAGAGCAATAACTGCTCTTCCAGAGGTCCTGAGTTCAATTTCCAGCACCCACACGGTGACTTACAACCATCTGCAATGGGATCCAATGACCTCTTCTGGTGTGTCTGAAGACAATAACAGTGTACTCATACACATGAAATAAATAAATAAATCTTAAAAAAATTGTAGCACTCAGGAGGCAGAGGCAGGCAGATAGATTTCTTGTGAGCCTGAGGCCAGCGTGGTCTACCTAGTAAGTTCCAGGCTAGCCAAAGCTATATAGAAAGATTTTGTCTTAAACATCCCCATAAAGATCAGGGACAATGGTGGTAAGCAAGATTATGTCTGGAGTGTAGGAGATCCTTTAGGGCGTCTCTTAGTACTACCATGTCCTGTGATTAAAGTCAATGGGAAACTACAACAGCCTAATCCAGGACGCAGACCCATCAGGAATGAAGGTGTGGGTCAATCCTCCAGGAAAAGAACCAAGACCCGCTGAGGTGCTGGCTGAAGGTGAAGGAAATACAGAATGGGTAGTAGAGGAAGGTAATTATAAATAGCAATTAAGGCCACGTAACCAGTTGCAGAAACGAGGATTATAAAATAATATGAATGCCCCATTGTAAATTTACAAATATGTTTGCGATTGTACGAGGGATAGTTATATCATGTTAGGTGTATTCACAACCTTGTTATTGTTTCATGTGAACATGAGATATTATTTGTGTCAAGTTGACAAGGGGTGGATTGTAGTGGCTATTCCTGGTTGTCAACTTGACTATATTTGGAATGAACTACAATCCAGAATTGGAAGGCTCACCAGTGACACTTATCTGGAGGCTTGGAGATCCTTATCTGGATCTTGGTATGGAGATCTTGAGCCATAGTGGCTATGGATTCCAGAAAATTAAATCTCTGAGTTTTATTTTGTGGATATGATTATTTTGTCTGCATGTATGTGTACTGCAGGTGTGCCTAGTGCCTAGTACCTGCATAGAGGTTAGAAGAGGATATTGAATCAGCTGGAACTAGAGTTACAGAGGCTACCAGCTGTCATGTGGGTGCTGAGAACTAAACCTAGGTCCTCTGTAAGAGAAGGAAGTACTTTTCTTTCTTTCTTTCTTTCTTTCTTTCTTTCTTTCTTTCTTTCTTTCTTTTCTTTTCTTTTCTTTTCTTTTCTTTTCTTTTTTCTTTTTTTTTTTTTTCGAGACAGGGTTTCTCTGTGTAGCCCTGGCTGTCCTGAAACTCACTTTGTAGACTAGGCTGGCCTCGAACTCAGAAATCTGCCTGCCTCTGCCTCCCAAGTGCTGGGATTAAAGGCCACCACCGCCCATCGAGAAGGAAGTACTCTTAACTGACAAACCGTCTCTCCAGTCCTAGCTTCGCTAAATATTAGTATAGTATTATTTTCCTTCCTTCCTTCCTTCCTTCCTTCCTTCCTTCCTTCCTTCCTTCCTTCCTTTCTTCCTTCTTTCTTATCTATCTATCTATCTATCTATCTATCTATCTATCTATCTATCTAGAGACAGGATCTCTCTACATATCTCTGGCTATCCTGAAACTCACTATGCCAACCAGGCTGGCCTCAAACTCAGAGATCTGTCTTCCTCTGCCTCTTGAGTGCTGGGATTAAAGGCATGTGTGCCACCATGCTTGGCTTTGCTATTATTTACAATCATTCAAAACCTACAGATTAAGAAGTACGAGACAACCTTTTCCTTTTTGAAAAAGGATCTTGCTATCGATGTAAAAACCACAGTTGTCTCTGTCTCTCTGTTTCTGTCTCTGTATCTGTTTGTTTTTCAAGACAGGCTTTCTTTTGTAGTCCTGGCTGTCATGGAACTCCTGGCCTCAGACTCAGAAATCCGCCTGCCTCTGCCTCCCAAGTGCTGCGATTAAAGGTGTGCATCACCACACCCGGCCATAGTTTGTACCTGCCTCTTTGAGTGACTATGGCCTGGGAACACGGATTTAGGCTATCCCAAATTCTATGTTCCAACATAGAAGCAGTTTCATGACATTTTTATAGTTTTATGGAACAAAAGAAAGCCACAAATCAAGGCAAATTTAAAATACATTGGTGGGTACATCAGAGAGTTAGGTACAGAGAGATAAATGGGGAAGCTCTTCTATAGGCCCAAGGCTTTTGGGTTGGCAGGAACAAGTGGCCTGCTACATTAGTAGATTCCAAGAACTTTTCATCTTCTAGTCATGAGGTAGTAGGTGCAGATGGCTGTACTTAGAGTATGTGAGTATTTACAGTACTGAAATTCTCATCACACTGGGCAGGCACAGCTGCTTGTCAGTTTTCATTTGCAGCTGTTTGGACACAGTTGCTTTTCAGGAGTGTTTCTTCACACTGTGTACCCTTGGCTGACCTGGAACTCACTACATAGACTGGAGTGGCTTAGAGATCCACCCACTTCTGCCAGGAACTCTTTAATGATCAAGTTTAAAAATTAGTACAAGGCCGCACATGCAGCTCAGTGTTGTGGTATTTGCTCAGCATGTGCAAGGTCTTAGATTTGTTACCCAATACAACAAGAAAGAGAAAAAGGAAAGATAAAGAAAATTAATGAGTCAGGCGTGGTGGCGCACACCTTTAATCCCAGCACTCGGGAGGCAGAGGCAGGTGGATTTCTGAGTTTGAGGCCAGCCTGGTCTACAAAGTGAGTTCCAGGACAGCCAGAGCTATACAGAGAAACCCTGTCTCCAAAAACAAAAACAAAAAATAAAAACAAAAAACAAACAAACAAAAAAAACAAAAAAAGAAAATTAATGAGTCAGAGCAGGAGGGACTGTTGCCTAGGTATGCTTAGTTTTATGGTATGAGTTTTGTTTTTTGTTTTGTTTTGTTTTTTTCTGAACTAGAGAAACAGATAAAAACCAAGAGTCATGACCAAGGGCACCGCAGGATGGAAAGAGGTTAGTGGACAGAGGTGATGGTGCAAAGCCACGGGGAACAGTGCTGAGGCGAGACTGAGGTCTGAGTTGGTAAATTGTTTTAGGCAAGTGGTCTACTATTAAGCTATGACTTGACACCAATTAACTTTAAAAATAAAAAAGCAAGTTCATTTAAAAAATAAAATTAAGGGGCTATAGAAATGGCCCAGCAGGTAAGAACTCTCACTGGCTGCTCTCCCTGAGGGTCTGAGAATACTGTTCCCAGCACCCACAGGATGGCTCAGAACCTGCTACAACTCTAGTCCTGGGGGGTCTGATGCCCTCTCTGGCCTCCAGGAGCACTGCAGGTGCACACACACACACACACACACACACACACACACAGACCACTTATGCAGACAGGACAGTAAATAAGTAAAATCAAAAGTAGGGACAGTGAGAGGGCTTTTGGAGTAAAAGTTCCTGTTGGATAGCAGCTCCTCGCCAGAGTCCAACCCTCAGGCTCCACTGGGTACAAGGACAGAACTAGCTTCTATAAACTGCCCTCTGACCTAAATGCCTAGGCAGGGTCACAGCATGTGCGTTCCCTCTACACCTGCACACACACACACACACACACACACACACACACACACACACACACACTTAAAAATGAAATAGGGGCTGGAGAGATGCTCAGTGGTTGTATTGGCTGGTTTTGTGTTAATGTGACAGGAGCTAGAGTCAATGTCACGAGGAAAGAGTCTCAGTTGAGGAAATGCCTCCATGAGATCCAGCTGTAAGCATTTTCTTAACTAGTGATCAAAGAGGGGAGGGTCTAGGCCATTATGGGTGTGTGTCATCCCTGGGCTGGTGGTCCTGGGTTCTAGAAGAAAGCAGGCTGACCAAGTCAGGGAAAGCAAGCCCAGTAAGCAGCACCCCTCCCTGGCCTCTGTCTGCATCAGTTTGTGACTCCAGATTGCTACCCTGCTTGAGTTTCTGTGCTGATTTACTTTGGTGATGAACAGTGATGTGGAAGTGTGAGCGGAGGAGCTGGTGAGATGGCTCAGTGGTTAAGAACACTGGCTGCAACTAAGAGAGTGGCTAAAAGCACTGGCTACAACTAAGAGAGTGGCTAAAAGCACTGGCTGCTCTTTAGTGTGAGCATGGAGTGAAGCTTCTATCTCAAAATAAAAGTAAAGAGGCATATAGCTCACGTAGGCATGCTCGCCTAGTGTGTGTGAGGTCCTGGGTGGTAGTGCTAGAACCACCAAAGAAACAAAGAAAGCAACCAAACAGGCCCTTCCCTGTGTGGGCCATTCATGGACCGTCATACACACTGGGTGTGCTATGTGTTAGGGGACCTTTTTAAAGACTGGGGAACGGTCTGAGACAATAACACTGGGCAGGGGACTTTGTCATTCATTTTCTGATTTTGCTCTTGCAACATTTTTAATGGTTCCACTCTTGTTTCACAAAGGAAGGACATAGGCATAGTAATTAAGTCTTTACTCCACATCATGCAACTATATCAGAATTGAAACACAAGTTGGGATGGCTTTCCCACACACACGCTGAGTCACTGTGTACATGGACTTTCAGAACAAATGAGACTTGGCTAACAAAGTCATAAATTAAACTGCACCTTAACACAAATTGTTAAACACCTTGGGTATGTTTAACTTTGAGAAACAGAAGCATTGTGGCTATTTAAAAAAAATATTTAGCCAGGCAGTGGTGGTACATGTCTTTAATCCCAGCGCTTGGGAGGCAGAGGCAGGCGAATTTCTGAGTTCGAGGCCAGCCCGGTCTACAGAGTGAGTTCCAGGACAGGGTTCTACACAGAGAAACCCTGTCTCGAAAATCCAAAAAAAGAAAAGGAATTATTAAAATTTCATGTGGGAAACATAGGTCTCAAGGGTGTGATTAGGGCAAAGCTGTTGCTTGTTCCACATAAGAGAAGATTTTTGAGCACCAGAAATGTCTGAAATGGAACGGGAGCTGAGAAGATGGCTCAGTCACTAAAGTGCTCCTAAAAAGCTCCTCAAAAACCTGGGTGTTGTGGTGTATGCTTGTAATCCCGATGGTGGGTGCTGGAGTTGGATAATCCCTGGAGTTCCCTAATCAGCCAGTTTAGCCAAATTGTCAACTCAATAAGAGAGCCTGCCTTCAAAAACTAGGAGGGAGGGCGCTGGAGAGATGGCTCAGCAGTTAAGAGCACTGACTGCTCTTCTGAAGGTCCTGAGTTCAAATCCCAGCAACCACATGGTGGCTCACAACCACCTGTAATGAGATCTGATGCTCTCTCTCTTCTGGGGTGTTTGAAGACAGCTACAGTGTACTTATATATAATAAAATAAATAAATCTTAAAAAAAACCAAAACAACCAAGGAGGGTGATGGGTTGAAGGGACCTCTCAGCAGTTAAGAGCAGTTGCTTCCTGAGGACCAGGGTTCAGTTCTCAGCACCTACCTGGAGGCTCACAAACATCTGAAAACTCTAGTTTCAGGAACCTCTTTTGGCCATTGTGAATACTGCATTGCACACAAATGAATTACATTCAGGGACCCACACATATACATGAAATAAGTAAGTCTTAAAAAACAAAATCAGCCAGCTGGTGGTGGTACATGCCTTTAATCTCAGCACTAGGGAAGCAGAGATAGGTAGATCTCTGTGAGTCTGAGGCCAGCCTGGTCTACAGTTCCAGGACAGCCTCTCTTAAAGAAACGAAAGGACAAAACAAAGATAAAAAGAACAAAACCCCAAACAAACCAAAAACTTCCAAGGTGGACAGTTCATAAAAATGACACCTGATGTTGACCTCTTGCCCTTCCACAAGAACACACACACAGACACACACACACAGAGACACACACAGTAAAATAAATATATAAATAAAATGTAAAATGGAATGAATTGCTTAGAAAAAAAATCTTGATGTGCTGGTGACATCTAAGCTTGCAATCCTACTCCTTTCCCTATATATAAATATTTGCATAATTAGATGCTTAAAGTTTCATACAAATGTTAGCCACATGTACATTAGGAATCAATCCCTCATGTGTCGCCTGGACTGCTCTGCCCACATGGTCTCCTCAGGCAGTCACAATGCCTGCCACTGCCTTCCCAGCTATCTCACTGCCGCTGGCTTATCCACGGACACAGAGATGTGGACAAGAACCTCAAGAACAGTTGAAACACAGTTTCTTGTTAATAGACAAGCCTGGAAAACACTTAGACGTGTACTCGCTATGAACAGATCGGTAAATTGAGGCACATCAAACCTAGGACACAAAAAGAACTTATTAATTCAGAAAGCAACATATTGTGTGAAAGAAGCCAGGGAACTCCCAACCCCCCCCCCCCCAAGGAAGAAGTTCAGGAGACATGCTACTTCATCTCTATAAAACTCTTAAGACTCTGCAAACGAATCCCTGTCAACACAGAATAGCCTGGAGCTTCCCATGGGTAGCAGTGGAGGGTGAAGGAGTGATGGATGGATCGTAGAAGGGCATGGGAAAATTTAGGAGTGAGGGAGGGTAATGCATTTCTTACATGGTTAGGGTTACGGTGTCAGAGGTGCACACATATCCATATGCCAAAACCCAGCAAATTATACACTATAAATATTAAATAAACAGTATGTCAATTAAATGTCAATGAAGTTGAAATGAAAGAAAAATGAAATATAGTTCTTCTGAAGTTAGAACTGTAGAAGGGGTGTCAGAATTCCCCCTTTTGTGCTGTTTAAACTATATAATATGTAAATAAATATATATGTATATATTAATAAAACAAATATTTCAAAATAAAGCATATGTGTGTGTGTGTGTGTCTGCATGTGTGTATGTACATGTACACATGCACATGAGTGCCTTAGGGCCCTAGAAGAGGGGACTGGATACTCTGTAGCTATAGATAGTTGTTAGGTGCCAGATGTGTGTGATGGGACCTAAACTCAGGTCCTCTGCAAAAGCTTCAAGAACCCTGAACTGTCATACCATCTCTCTAGTCCTTATCTGTCTTTCTGTCTGACTATCCATCTATCACCTATCTATCTATTTATGGACAGGGTCTTGACCTATGCTGACTGTTTTAGTTAGGGTTCCTATTGTGGTAAAGAGAGACCACGATCACAGCAACTCTTATAGAGGACAACATTCACTTGGGGCCGGTGTACAGTTCAGAAGTTTAGTTCATTATCACCAGGGCAGGAAGACATGGCACTGGAAGAGGAGCTGAGAGCTCTATATCTGGATCAGCAGGCATCAGGAAGAGACCATCAGCCACTATCCTGGCTTGAGTATCTGAGACCTCAAAGCCTACCCCCAGTGGCACACTTCCCTCAACAAAGTCACACCTACTCCATGGAGGCCATATCTCCTGATAGTCCTCTGCCAATTTCTTTCAAACCACCACACACTGACCTTAACTTCCAACCTCCCTGGCTCAGCCTTCCAGTGCTGGTATTCAATGCCCATAGGCTTAACATTTTTTAAATAACAAAATGAAAATATTAAAAGAAACCATACACCTATTCACAAAGGCAAAAAAAAAGTTATCGTGTGCTTTGAGCCTAATCATTTATGGATTTGGACAAACTTTCCAAGTGGGTTCCATGTAGAAGAGAAAAGGCTGTTGCGGAGTGGAATGTTCAGTGCTGCCCTAATTCCTGAGAGCTGCAAAGACAGAGATGCAAACTTCAAATGTTCCCTTGTTTTCCTCTTTCCCTTGGCTCAAAGTCTTTGGGACCCAGTATTAATCCCAGAATGGCCTTCTGTCGTTCTGGGATTAAAGCAGACATCATTACATTAAAAAATCTGAAACAAACAAACAAACAAACAAACAAACAAAACAAATCTGGTCCCAGGGCTTGATTGCTCAGCGGTTAAGAGCACCAGCTGCTTTTGCAGAGGACCCAGGTTTGATTCCCACCACCCATATGGCAGCTCACAATCACCCTTAATTTCAGTTCCAGGGAAGCTGATGCCCTCTTCTGGTCTCTGTAGGTACAGATAGGCATGCTGGCAAAACACCCATACACATAAAAACAAATAAGTAAAATATGGTCATTGTAATATAATTGGAATTCACACCTGGGCCTCTTGCTTGCAGGGTTAGTGCTCTTACCCATGGAGCCATCTCCTCTGGATTTTATTTATTACTTAATTTATTTAGTTATCCATATAACTGTATTTATGTGTATCTATATCTATCTATCTATCTATCTATCTATCTATCCACATATATATACACACACATACACACACATATCTATAGACACATGGACATATATACTCATATATATACATATATATGTGTGTGTGTGTGTATACATATATTTATCCAAGAATATACAAATGTATACATATGCACCAAGTCCTCCTAGGTTTGGTGGCAGGCATCTTATCAACCAAAACATCTTACTGAATTTTTGTTTAAAGATTTATTTTCTATTATTATATGTAAGTACACTGTAGCTGTCTTCAGACACACCAGAAGAGAGTGTCAGATCTCATTACAGATGGTTGTGAGCTATCATCTGGTTGCTGGGATTTGAACTCAGGACCTTCAGAAGAACAGTCAGTGCTCTTAACTGCTGAGCCATCTCTCCAGCCCAGTCTCACCGAATTTTGATCTGCACTTTATAGATAAAGAAGTCTGTCAAGTGGGGAAAAAAGTTAATTATTTTGCCTTAGGTTGCTGTACTGGCTGGTTTTGTGTTAACTAGACACAAGCTAGAGTCATCAGAGAGGAAGGAGCCTCCCTTGAGGAAATGCTTCCATGAGATCCAGCTGTAAGGCATTTTTTCAATAGTGATCAGTAGGGGAGAGAGCCCATTGTGGATGGTGCCAGCCTTGGGCTGGTGGCCCTGGGTTCTAGAAGAAAGCAGGCAAGGATCTCTTTTCTTGTGTTTTTTTTTTTCTTTTTCTTTTTCTTTTTCTTTTTCTTTCTGTTTCTTTTTCTTTTTCCTTTTCTTTTTCTTCTTTTTCTTTTTCTTTTTCCTTTTCTTTTTCTTCTTTTTCTTTTTCTTTTCCTTTTCCTTTTCCTTTTCCTTTTTCTTTTTCTTTTTCTTTTTCTCTTCGTTTCTCCCTGACATTGAGGATAAAACCCAAGTCCTTGAACATGCTAGGCAAACACTCAGCTGCTAGGCCACACCTCTTATTCTAGAGCCCAGATGTTAAAGTGTGTTCTTCCTGGAGCAGTTTACTTTAGCTATTATGAAGCAATCTCCAGTGTTCTAGAATGAAAAGTGAGGCCCTACTCTGCAGGTCTCATCACGTGGGAAGCACACTGGTAGAGTCTTTAGTCAAATGCTTAGTTATATGAGAGAGAGAGAGAGAGGGAGAGAGAGAGAGAGAGAGAGAGAGAGAGAGAGAGAGAGAGACTGAATCTACATGTATTTCACTCTAAAGTTTCCTGACTGTAACTCCTGTTAAACATCTTTCCAGAACCATGATTATAAGTGATTTCATTTGTAATTTAACCTTGCCCAACCATGTTTAGTCACTGACACACCTCTGTATTTGTCAGGACCTGCCAAGTCACATTTAGGTGGGGTTTTATTTTTAAACCACCTTCTAGTGCTTTATGTATTATCTCCACATTTTATATATACACGGTACTGCACACACTCCTATTACACTTAGAATATTATCTACTTGTATAAAATGGGGAGTGGTCTAAATATGTGTTAACAAATTGTAAACCGTGCACTTAGAGTTTACAACTACATGTGTATATGTTTTTAGTACATATATACTTCTGTTTTATACACCCATAAAAGTTGTGCATATTCTGGAGGGGAGAGGACGCTGAATTTGAGGGTGAGTTTTTTTTTAAACAAGAACTGAGTATTGAATTTAAGGCCTTCTGCAGGCTAGGCAGGTGCTTCACTGCCAGTGAACACCTTTAGCCCTGAACTTAACTTTCCACCACACTGTAAACTTGCACGGGTTTGTTCCATCTTTCCGTCGTCACAAATGAGGAGACAATGGTTGCTTTCTAACTGCAGGGCTATCTGAGGATCAGGGGAGCTCCCACATCTTTCTTTTCCAGCTAATGAGCTTCCCTAAGTCTGGGTGATGCAATGCTGAGTCTCTGTGTATCCCTGCTGAGGAGCCCCAAACGCCTCTCCCCTGCTTCTCATCTGCTCTCACGCTTCTGGAACTCTGTGCAAAAGAACATGGGACAGAGACTGAGTTGAATAAGAATCAGGGCAAAGGCCAAAGGGCAGAAGGAAATGAACAGAAGCATGTATTTTCTTGTAAACTACAGAAGGTGCTGTTGTCTAGGATGGAGGAAAATAGTAGACAGGTGTGTGTGTGTGTGTGTGTGTGTGTGTGTGTGTGTGTGCATGAGGATGAGACCCAGAGTTTCACACACGTTAAGGAAGCGTACTACCATGAACTGTATCTGTAGCCTTGCAAATGACAATTTATATCCTCTGTGAATGTACAACAAAAGAAAGAAAATTGAACTGCCAACTATGAAGTTGGAGATCAACATATCCACTTTGTATCAAACAATAAAAACAACCTCATCTTAAACAATAAAAACAACCTCATCTAAACTCATATTTGCACAGAGAAAAGATATGAAAAACGATGAATGGTTATCAGAGACTATTCTAGACAAGTATCTGGGATGGCTTCATTTTCCTTTCTCCTTTTCTTCCTCCTTATCACTGCCTTCCTCTTTTTGAGGCAAGGTATCTCAGATTAACCCTAGCTCACTATGTAGCAGAGAATGACCTTGAACTTTATTATTATTATTTATTAGTTTTTCTCTCATATATTCCCACTGCAGCTCCCCTCCCTCCTCTTCTCCCAGTCCCTCTCCCCTAAACTCCCCTCACCTCCAGATCCCTCCTTTTCCATTTCCCTTCTGACAGACCAGGTCTCTCCCAGATATCAACCAAACATGGTATTACAAGTTACAATAAGGCTAGGCACATACCCTTACATCATGCTGGACAAGGCAACCCAGGAGGAGGAAAAGGGTCCCAGGAGCAGACAAAAGAATCAGGGGACAGCCCCCACTTTCACTGTTAGGAGTCACAGGAACACCAAGGTACACAATCATTACATGTGTGCAGAGAACCTAGCTCAAGGGTCCATGAGGTCTCTGTGAGCCTCTGTGAGCCCTGCTTAGTTGATTCTTGTGGTGTCCTTGACCCAGTGGCTCTTACAATGCTTCCTCCCCGTCTTTTGGGATTCCCCACCCTCTGCCTAATGTTTAGCTGTGAGTTCTGCATCCGTTTCTATCAGTTGCAGGATGAAGCCACTCTGGTGACAATTATGGACCTTGAACTTTTGATCCTCTTGTCCCCTCCTCACCTCCTGAGTGCTAGGATTTGTTTGTTGGTAGGTTTTTCGAGATAGGATTTCTCTGTGTAGCCCTGGCTGTCCTGGAATTTGCTCTGTAGACCAGGCTGGCTTCAAACTCACAGAGATCCACTTGCCTCTGTTTCCTGAGTGCTGGGACTAAAGGCGTGTGCCACCACTGCTTGTTTTAGGATTAAGTGTCTGCCACCATACCCACCCTGTCTATGCAATTAGGGTTCAAAAACCTTGAACCAAGGGTTTTGTTCATGCTAGACAAACACTCTACCAACCAAGCCCCTCCTCCGTCCCTGACAGCTTCATTTTTCACTTTATATTTTCCTGAACGGTTTAAAAGTGCCTGCAATCATTTATTATCCTTACTTTCAAAAGTGAAATATGGAGGGCTAGAGAGTTGGCTCTGTGGTTAAGAGCACTTAGTGCTGTTACAGGCTCAGTTCCCAGCACCCACATGGAAGCTCTTGACCACCTGTCACTCCAGGTCCAGGGGATCCATCACCCTCTTTTGTCCTTGGCAGGCACTGCATATGGTACATCTACATACACTTAAGCACACACACACACAAATAGACAGACAGACAGATAAGCAAACAAACGCTCTGCTCTCTCTTTCTTTTTTCTTTTTTAAGTGAAATATGCCCAGGTCAGGGAATAGCTAAGTAGGCACGCACGTGCCACACTCCTGTGTCCTTAACCCTTGTCTCTTCTTTGCAAGGCCGTTCTCAGTCCCAGGAGGAAGTTGACCCTCTGCCCTACTTTCCATGTGCTGTTCTGCAGTCCACATCAGCTGCCTAAGCAGCAGGTTCCCAGTGGCTGGTCAGCTGGAACTGCTTCTAGAAACAAACAGGAAGGACTCATAATACCCCACTGGCCTCACTGACAGAAACAAATCAAGCCTCAAAATGTTGAAGGAAATGTCATGCTATCAATACCCCCGGCCTCTTCCTGGATCTGGTGGTAAGTTGGACTTGGAATGCTCTGAAGGACCCTCTTCTGTGCGTGTAATGGGCTGCTTCCCTGGCAGTTTGCCTCTTCCCTGGTTAGGTTCCAGCTACATCAGCTAAATTCTGATGATCTTGATCCTCTGACTCACACTGGAGCTCTCTGCGGACAAGTAGGAAGCCCCACCATTCCCTTATGGGAGAAGCCTGTAGGAGTTCAGGACAGAGGTGGATTGCCAAAGAAAGGCCATGGACTAAGGCAAGAACTGCACTGGACCCTAGATAGCTAGTCTCTGCTCAGGCGCTCATTAACGTGTGACTTTAGGTAAATGATGTCACCTGCTTGCAAGTTTCTTCAGCTACAGGACAGGAGGCAGGTGATAAACGTCTTTGCCTCATAGGCTTGGAGCTGTTCCATATAAAGGCTTAGTGATACCACCCTTTAATCCCACCACTTGGGAGGCAGAGACATGTAGATCCCTGAGTTCTAGGACAGCCTGGTCTACAGAGTGAGTTCTAGGACGGCTAAGGCTACATGGAGAAAACCTGTCCTGAACACTACCCCCTCCCCATACCCCATGCCTAAAAAACAAGGGTTAGTTCTTTTACCTGGAGGCATGCTCAGCAAATGCTTGTTTGTGTGTTGATTCTTCTTTTCTGTGAGTTTGGACACCTAGGGATAGCGCAAGCAGTTATACCCCTGCAATCCCAGCACTTGGGAGAGAGAGGAAGATCAGTTACTTAGCCAGTTTGAGGCCAGCCTGGGCTACATTATGAGACCTTACATCAAAACAGAACAACAACAACAACAAAAACAAAAACAAAACCACCACTACTACCACCAACAACAAAATGTCTAGGCCTCAGAGTCAGGCTGTGCCACTCAGGTCTCCAATGTTTCCTAACCTGTCAGTGACTTTGAGCAGCCCTCTTTGCTTCTTGATTTTGTCATTAGCAAAATGAATAATGGAATTCCCATCCCATATGAATCTTGCAAAGATGATCTAAGATGAATGCATATAAAACAGTACAGAGCTTGGAACCTTGGCAGTTAGGGAATGGGGCTGACTTGTTACTCCAATGCTGTGAGAAGGGTTCCTGTAAAGGACCCTGAGTTCAGTCAGGCATGGTGGCCCGTAATCTCAGAACTTGGAGGTGAAGGCAGATCTAGGAATTCAAGACCAGTCCTGGCTATATATACATTTTAGAGCCAGCCCAGGCTACCTACAACTTTTTTAAAAAAGACTAGAGAAATAGATAACTCATGGGTCAAGCATTTGCTGCTCCATCTTGACAACCTGAGTTCAATTCCCAGAACCAAACCTAAAGGTGACTTCGTACAATTGTCTTCTGACCTCCACAGAGATGCCACACCATCTCTATCATAAATACACATGATTATAAATAAAACTTAAAGGTAAAAAAATTAATATGGGTTTGTTTTCTTCTTCCTTCACTTCCTCTGCTCCCTCCTCCTCCTCTTCTTCCTCTTCTTCCTTCATCAGGGTTTCTCTGTGTAATCCTGGCTGTCCTAGAACTTGCTCTGTAGACCAGGCTGCCCTTGTGTGCCTGCCCCCCAACACTCCCAGTGCTGGGATTAAAGACATGGAGCACCAACAGGCTATTAAGCCATTTTCTAAACCCCTCCCTGTACCCTTCTCCAAATACTGAGAGTCTGAGCCACTGGTTCTATCTTGAAATCTTGATTTTTCTGTGTGCTACCATCTTCCTGACTTCACAGCCTCCTTCTCAGTCTGCCAGCTACTTTTCCTCTCCCTGCACAGACCTCTTATTAGTCCAATTAATAAATCACTGCTGTCACAACAGACCCGGGATTGGGGTCCCTTGAGGATAGGCATTATGCTGGGGAAGTGAAATGGTTGGGGGAGTCACAGAGACATTCTCATTTCCATAGGGAGTGGACCTGGGGAAGCAGGGTTGGCAGATGAACCTCCCAGAGCCCAGGTCTTTGGGGACACCATCAGGATAATCATCGAGGACTTTATTATACAGTGAATGTCTGTCAATTTGGCAGAACACTGGGGCCTAAACAGGGACAGAAAGGCTCTGGCCTGGAGCTAATAACCAACCTCAGGCTTTTGGCTTTACTCCATGCTCTGGCCTTCAGCTTCACATTCATGCAATCACACACACAAGTTCCCTCAGTGTTCTGTCTGCTAAAGGGTTGTGGGTACATTTCCAGCCTGAAAGGCTGGTGGATGGGATGAAGCTGGGGGAGCCCAGGAACGCATGAGTGCACCTGCTGATTGCTGAGAATAACCAAACTCTGAGGTTCCCAAGGGTCTCCTAACCATTACTAGATCCAGAAAGCTTGGTTTTCTCTTAACTTTGACAGGGTAAAGGAGCAGGTCTGGGGGTTGGAGAGATGATGGCTCAGCAGTTAAGAGCACTGACTGCTCTTCCAGATGTCATGAGTTCAATTCCCAGCAACCACATGGTGGATCACAACCATCTATAATGGGATTTGATGTCCTCTTCTGGTGTGTCTGAAGACAGCTGCAGTGTAATCATATATATAAAATAAATCTAAAAAAAGAAAAGAAAAAGGAGCAAGCTGACCCCCCCCCCCCCATGGGGACTTATTTCAGATGCACTCAGAGGCTCAAGCAGCCCAGGGTATGGCTGACATCATGGGTGCAAGATGGAAATTAGCATCTTTAACCCTTTCCCTACTCCCTCAAAGCATGAAACCAAAATTTATGCTAAGGGTGAGGGATGGACCAGAAATCAAGGGACATGGTTTGGTGGGAAGCCAGTCTGACCCTCTTTCCTCCAGTTATTCTATCACACTCTCCTTGGGTTTGTGTTTGGGGAAACTGAGTTGACACCACACTCCTCATGCTGACACCTGGCTACTCCCTGCTATGCTGTCAGCACTCTTATTCACCACCTAGAATTATGAGTGTCTTTGCTGGCCCCAGCTCAAGAAGAATGGAGAAAGAATGCCAGTGTTTTTCTTCCTCTTAGTTCTACTCAGCCACAAACCACGTCAAACCACCTACAGTGTTCATAATAGACTTTCTGTCGATCTCAAAGGGTAGTTTTGCGCTCTTGCTCTCTCTTCCTCCTTCCCTCCCTCCCTTCCTCCCTCCCTCCCTCCCTTCCTCCCTCTCCCCCTCTCTCCCTCCCTCCCTCCCTGCCTTCCTTCCTTCTTTCCTTTTTTAGTTTTTTTGATACAGGGTTTCTGTGTATCCCTGGCTATCTTGGAACTTACTTTGTAGACTAGGCTGGCCTCAAACTGAGATCTGCCTGCCTCTGCCTCCTGAAAGCTGGGATTAAAGGAGTGCACTACCTCACCTGGCTTGCCCCTGCCCCCTTTTCTCTTTTAGAGAAGGTCTTTCTGTATAGCCCAGCTGGCCTAAGAATTTCAGATCCTCCTGGTCTCATGCACCACTCTGCCATCTGCAAAATCTGGTCCCATTTAAATATTACCTAGGAACTCAGAACACACATTCCCTCCCTCCTCTCTTTGAGACAGGGTTTCTCTGTATAGCCCTGGCTGTCCTGGAACTCACTCTGTAGACCAGGCTGGCCTCGAACTAAGAAATCTGCCTGACTCTGCCTCCCAAGTGCTGGGATTAAAGGCACGCACTACTACTGCTTGAGGAAATACTCATTCTTAATGCACAGTCTGGACGTACTGAATCAGAACAATGAGGTTGGCTGTTTGGTTTTTCTTTTTTTTTTCTATTGTAGCCCAGGAGGCTCTATCAACCAAGTCCTGGGATTACAGGAATGCAGTACCACACCATTTAAAAAACAAAAGCAAAACCAAATCAAAACAAACAAACAAACAAACAAACACAACAAGGTTTTGGGGTAATTCTGATATTTGATGAAATCAAAGAGCCTATTTGCCTTGTTTTTAAGGATAACTTGGGAATACTGGTGGCGTAGACATGGCAGGAGACTAAATAAAGCCTGACCTGTGAATAAAACTTCACAAAGTGTAGAGTTACTGAAAGGATCTTCTATGGGTTCTACTCCCCTCACCACAGAGGCCTACACACAGATGGTGACTCTTTTTCTATCAAGACGGGCATTTGTCCATCCCCAACCCCTGATCCCTTATCTCTCTCATCTCTTCCATTCCCCTCCCTCTGTATGTGTGTGTGTGTGTTTGTGTGTTGCTGTTGTTGTTGTTGTTGTGACACACAGTTCAGGCTAGCCTCAGATTTGGTGTGTGGCCAAAAATGACCTTGAATGTCTATCCTTCTGCTCTTGCTTCTGCCTCTGCAGTTCAGAGATGATTGGCAGGCACCACCATGCCTGGGTTTATGAGGCTGGGGATGGAACCCAGGGCTTCCCGAATCCTAGGCAAGCACTAAACCAACTGAGCTGTCTCCAGCTCTCACACACCTCCAACCTGGTGCTTGTCAGTTCTCTCTGCTTGCAGCCTGTTTGCTGCCTTCTCTGTGCAGACTTTGAACTTTGTTGCTTCGGCTGTGCTGTGCTTACTGCTGGCAGGTTGTTTTTCTCAGTCGCGATGGAGAGTGGATAGTTGTCCTCCCTAATGCTACTGCCCCCTTCTGTTTTCTAGTAGGTGGACACTGGGTGGCTGCTAAGTTTCATCTATGGAAAGCCATGTTTCAGTTAACACTCATGTGTACCGACGTGCAGGACTTTCTCTAGGATTTACATATAGGAGTGGAACTGCAGTTGGGAGTTGGGATTTTGAATTGGTATTTCATATCATCAGCTTCTCTAGATCTTTTAAAGGGACTTTCCAAAGTGATTGTGTTTTTGGGCTACATAGTAACACCCTATCTAAGCAAATGAACTTTAAATGTCCCCAAATCAATAGCTCAGACAATAGAAACTTTAAGAGAACCCTGAATGGCGTGGAGACTGTGGGTTCCCCCAGAGGCTCTGGTGGAAAAGCACGCTATCTCACTAGGCACTGTGGGGAGTCAGTGGAATGCATCTGAGGTGGGGACAGCTGGGAGATCTTCAGGTCCTTGGGGACAGTGGACCCCAGGCACTTCTTCCCCTTTTTCTCTTTGCCTCCTGGCCATGAGATAAGCACTTCTGCTTTACTATGCCCTCCTGCTGCAGCGTGCCAAAGCCATGGGCCACATAAACTTCTGAACTTCAATTACTAGAAGCCAACATGAACCATTTTTATAACTTTACTATAGCAGATATTTGTTATCAAGATGAAAAGCTGAGGGCTGGTGAGATGGCTCAGTGGGTAAGAGCACCCAACTGTTCTTCCGTAGGTCCGGAGTTCAAATCCCAGCAACCACATGGTGGCTCACAACTATCTGTAACTAGATCTGACTCCCTCTTCTGTAGTGTCTGAAGACAGCTACAGTGTACTTACATATAATAAATAAATAAATCTTAAAAAAAGATGAAAAGCTGAGTAATGCTCTTGGAGGCGTTTTTTGCTTGATAGCATCTGACTACATCAAAGTGAAGATCTGGGTGTGGTAGCTCATACATGTAATCCCAGAATGCAGGAGTCTGAAGCAAGGGGATTGCCATGAATTCACAGCCAGACTAGGCCATAGGCTACAGAATGAGACCCTGTCTCAGATACAGAGATTGTCTGGGCTACAGTGTGAGTGAGACCAAGTTATTCATAGATAGATAGGTAGATAATAGATATAGATAGTCTGGGCAATAGTGTCAGACTATATAGGTAGGCATGCATTCAGGCAGATGGTTAGATGGACAGAGGGACAGATAGATAATAGATATAGATAGTCTAGGCTATAGTGTGAGACTATAGGTAGGTAGGCAGATAGATATAATAAAACCACCATTACCACCAGGGATAGTGGCACATACTTACAATCCTAGCCCTTGAGAGTTGGAGGGATGAGAGTTGGAGGGATGATCAGGACTTCAAAGCTAGCCTCAGCTATATGGTGAGTTTAATCCTAGCCTGGGCTACATGAGTCCTTCTCTAAAAAAATTAATTAATTAATTAAAGAAAATATATATCAAAACATGAAAACACCCAGGGCCTTGCCCATGCTACGTAATCACTCACACTGACTTTCACCCCCAGCTTCGACTCACACTTTATAAACATATGACAAATGTCCAGCTTTGAAGGCAACTAGAGAAATGCAAATTATAACACAATAAAATCCGGGCTGGAGGGGTGGCCCAGTGGTTAAGAGCACTTGCTGCACTCGCCACACCTGCTGCTCTTGACGTTGACCCAGGTTTAGGGCTCAGCACCCACATTCAGTGGCTCCCAACCAGTAAGTCCTGTTCCGGGGAATCTGGTGCCCTCTTCTGTCCACTGGGGAATCTGCATGCATGTGGTACACAAACAGACAAGTGGACACACACACACACACACACACACACACACACACACACACTTAAAAAAAATCTTAAAAAACCCAACCAACCAAGGACTCCTTACTGGCAAAATTCACAAAGCTTCGCAATGCCAAACAGGAACAACAGGAACTCTCTTTTGTTTGTCCTTTGTTTTCTGAGAGAGGGTCTCAGGTGGATCAGGAGACTGGGTTCAAACTCTAGGAAAATCTGCAAATGACCTTGAACTTTTGCTCCTCGTGCCTCTGCCTCCTCTGTATTGCTGTTATAGGTATAATGCAGCCACCCCAGGTTTTATGCCATGTTGAGGATCAACCCCAGAACTTTTAAAACCAGGCAAGTATTCTATCAACGAGCTCTGTTCCTAGCCCCCCAAACTGGAATGCCCGCACTCCACTATTCTAATTACTTCCCCCCTTTTCTTTCCTTTAAAAAATTTATTTATTTATTTACTTATTTATTTAGGCAGAGTCTTTCTATGTAGCCCTAGCTGTCCTGGAGCTCTTTATGCAGACAAGGCTGGCCTTGAACCAGAGATTCACCTGCCTCTGCCTCCTGAGTGCTAAGATTAAAGGTGTGTGCCACCTTAGACATTTTAAATTTTTTAGGGCTTTAAAAATATAAACTAGACATCCAGGCATGGTGGTGTATACCTTCAATCCTAGCACTCAAGAGGAAGAGGAAGAAGGGTCTCTGTAAGTTCAAAACTAATCTGATCTACATAGGAGCTTCAGGACAGTCAGGACTACTTAGAAAGACCCTGTCTCAAAAACACAAAAGACAAAAATAAAACAAACACAGAACAAAACAACAACAAATCAAAACCAGAACCAAAAACAAAACAGAGGAGCTTGCGAAGGGTGCCCAGGGTACTTATTACTGAAGAATGGGAGAGTGGCTCATAGGGACAGGAAGTAGTCTTTGTTCCACCTTCGCTACCTACACACAAGGAAATTCTCAACATTTTTCCTCTAAAAGTTTTGCTTCTCTCATTTAGGCCTTTATCAGAATTTTGTTTTCATTACAGTGTGAGTAGAGTCTAATTTTGCTTATATATATATATATATATATATATATATATACATATACACACACACACATATATATATAAACATATATTATATATGTAGTTCCAGTGTGCACATACACATTACACATGCACACATACATACCAGGACCTCATGTATGCTAGACAACTACTTTACCACTCTCTAGCTACACTCCAGCTCTTAGGGTGTGTGATCAGTTGCTTGGTAATGTGATCTTTGGCCATACATTTCTGGTATCGACTTTATACAGACTTTAATTCTGTACCCCTTGTCTGACTATATGTTTACCCACAAACTTCTTCCTTCCTTTCTTACTAGCTAAGGTCTAGTTATGAGTCTTATTTACTGGAAGGGTAAGTCCTTTGGTTTTTTTACTTTTATACTATTGGTAATTGAACCTAAGGCCTTGCACATTCTAGGCAAGGGACAATTCCTTAGCACTTAGTTACATACCCAGCTCATTTTTATTTTTTATTTTGAGACAGAAATAAAAGCCCAGTTAATGCCCAGGTTAGCTTTAAACTCACTCTGTCGTCCAGGTTGGCCTCGAACTTGTGGTTCTTTTGTCCCAGCCTCCTGAGTGCTAGGATTTCACTAGCTGGGACAGAGCCACCAGGCCTGAGTCCTGTTTCATTTTTAGTTTTTGGTTTGATTTTTGTTTACTGAGACAAGCTCTCCATATGTGTTAATTTCTAAGGCTGGCCTGGAACTCACTGTCTATAGCTGCAACAATCCTGCTGAGGCCCCCTGAGTACAGGGATTATAAGTGTGTATCAACAAGGTCAGGTTTTTTGCTATTTCGTTTTTGTTTTAGCCAGGCTCTCATGTAGCATTGGAGTTCACTCAAACTGGCTATATATTGAAGGTTGGCCTTGAGTTTCTGATATTCCTGCTTCTGTCTCCCAAATGCTGGGATTTTAGGCATGTGCTACTATGCTCACTTGTTTTATTTTTATTTACTTTTTTTTTTTTTTTTAAAACAGGGTCTAATTATGTAGGCCTGGTTGGCCTGGAATTCCATATGAAAATGCCAGAACCTACATGGAGGAAGAAGAGAATCAGTCCCTGTAAGTTGTCCTCTGATTTTCACTCTGTGGCCACTCACAATAAATGTAATAAAAAAACCCAAAAAACAAAAAACAAGGGACTGGAGAGATGGCTCAGCAGTTAAGATCACTGACTGCTCTTCCAGGGGTCCTGAGTTCAATTCCCAGCAACCACTTGGTGGCTCACAACCATCTGTAATGGGATCTGATGCCCTCTTCTGGTGTGTCTGAAGACATTGACCGTGTACTCACAAAAATAAATAAATAAATAAATAAATAAATAAAAAATAAAATAAAATAAAAGAAGAAGAAATCTTAAAAGAAACAAAACAGCTGAACAGGGAAAAGTATATTATGCTTTCAGACTGAAAGACTTATTTCTATAAAGATGTTAAGTTCTGTCGGGATGATTCAGAGGTTTAGTGTAATCCTAAGAAAAACATCAATCACTATGGCACAACAAAGATAGAGTTGGAGTGAAAAATGTAGAAGAACTGGCTAGGCCAGCTATCGAGATATATTTGAAGGCTACTGTAATTTAAAATACAGTACTGCTTCATGGAAAGTTCACCTGGTTTTTGATACATATCAGGTGTTTAATTAGATGCTTGATTTATGACATAGAACTTCAGAGTAGTAATGAAAGGCAGAACCTTCACTGAATGAAGCTCAGCTCTCTGGGTTGTCACATGGAAGAAAAAAAAAGAACTTGAATCCTTTTTCTTTTCTTTCTTTTTACTTTTTTGTGTGTGGGTTTCCAGTCAGGGTTTCTCTGTGCAGCCCTGGCTGTCCTGGAACTCACTCCACAGACCAAGCTGACCTAGAACTCAAGATCAGCTCGCCTCTGCCTCCCTCGTGCTGGGATCAAAGACATGTGATACCTGGATCTTTTCTTAATCATATGCAAAAGTCAATACTCGGCCCAGGGAGATTTTTCATGAGATAAAGGTGCTTGTTGTTCTAAGCTGATGACCTGCGTTCAGTCCCTAGGATCCACAAAAAGATGAAGGGAGAGACTTACTTGACAAGGATGTCTACTCTGACCTCTATGCTAAAATCATGGCATACACACACACCACCAAATATCACACACACACACACACACACACACACACACACACACACACACACACCCCAGTGGTTGGAGGGATGGCTTATTAGTTAAGAGCACTGAGTGCTTTTCCAGAAGATCCAGGTTCAATTCCCAGCACTCAGAGGATATCTTACAACAAATGGCCTGTAATTCTATTCTCACAACCATCTGTAATGGGATCGGATGCCCTCTTCTGGTGTGTCTGAAGACAGCAACAATGTACTCACATACATAAAATAAATAAATAAATACATAAATAAATCTTAAAATAAATTTGCTTGTGACCCAAGCACTCAGGAGGCTGAGACTGAATGCTCTTGAGTTCAAGGCCACCTTGGACTACAGACTGAGACCTCTATGCTGTAAAAATATAATTGGAGTTGGGCTGGGTAGAGAGATGGCTAGGCAGTTAAGAGCACTGGCTGTCCCCCGCAGAAACCCAGGTTTCATCTCTGGCACCTACAGCCTTCTGTGACTCTAGTCTCAGAGGATCCCTTGCCTTCTTCTGGCCTCCTCAGGGACTACATACATGTGGTACACAGATAACTTATGTTAGCAAAACACTCACACACACTGAAAAAAAAAAATCAGGGGCTGGAGAGATGGCTAAGCTCTTGTTCCTCTTCCAGAAAGCCCTTGGAGGCCAGAAGAGGGCGTTAGAATCCTCGAAGCTGGACTTCATGCTGTCCAGTGTGTGTGTGCTGGGAACTGAACCCTGGTCCTCTGCAGGAGCATTGTGTGTTTACTGAACAGCTAAGCCATCTCTGCTGTCCCCGAAGTGTACATTTTTGATGAAGTCCAATATCTCTATCACTTTTCTGGCTTCACATTTTGCTTCAATGGTAATAAATAGTAGTTGCTGTTAGTTTTCATGGTCATGTTTACTGGGAGAAGAAGGGAGAAGAAGCTGAAGGAGACACCTTTCTAAAAGTCCTCTGCAGTAGACAAGCACACGAGGACAGTCAGAAAAGTAATTTTAACCCAAAGGCATGACATGGATGGAAATGGTGTGTGTGTGTGTGTGTGTGTGTGTGTGTGTGTGTGTGTGTGTGTAAGTGCCACAGGGTGCATATGGTGATCAGAGGACAGGGACTTGCAGGAGTCAGTTGTCTCATTCTACCATGTGGGGTCTGCGAATTCAACTTAGGTTGATACACTTGGTGGCAAAGCTATTATTGATGAAGCATCTTACCCACCCTGTTTTTCGTTTCTCCTCTTCTTTCATACAAAGCATACTATGCAGATGAGGCTGAACTGGGACTTGGGTTCTCCTGCCTCAAATTCCCAAGGAGTGCTCAGACTGCAGGCGTGCTGGTCCACACCTGGCTTGCAAAGTCTTTGAAAAGTATAGACACTATATGTCAGTGAACCATTACTGATATTTTCATTTTTACTCATTTTGTAGGTAACACACAGCGGAGAGATCACAAGGTAGCTAGATTCCGCTGTTCCCAGTAAGTCTTTTTACTTCAGGATAATTTCCTTCCAGTCTTCTTAACTTTGTTGATTGCTCAAAAACCTCAAACAGAAACCAGAAAACCCACATCCTCAAACCAACGTTTTATCTATTTGTCCCACTTGTTCTTCTGAAGATGAAACAATATTTTCCCAAATCGAGGAAAGAATTTTCTTTAGAGACAATTATTGAACTCCAGGCTACTGTAGAAGCCGGAGGTGTACTGACTAAATAGCGCCTCTGCCAATGGGAACTTGAAGTCCTTTCACAGTGACAGCGTGCCATGCTCCGGGAGAACCAACTGCCACATTTTTTCAGGGCAGGGAGTTCGGCCGCAGAGGCCGCCCTGGTTGGGCTCCGGAGACTGATGTGGTCGAAGTTAGGTTTAGATCGCGCACTTATTTGCAGCTGCTGCTTGGCATGCAGCCCTTGTGCCATTCCCTTCTGCAGGAGCCTACAGAATAGGTCTTTTTTCACTACTACTGCAGATCAACCGCAGTGAGGATTTGGCGTTTCGGGTTTCGCTTTTTCCATTCTATTTCAAGGCCCTAGTGCGCCCACAAGCGGAGGAATAGCTGCAGAACTGCAGAAGCAGCTCGGAAAAGGAGAAAGGGCCGCTGTAATGCTCGCCTCCTAGGGGGCGGGGCAATCGTAGGCCTCGCCTCTCTCAGAACCCAATTTCCGACGCAACCTCATCCCGGGGCTCCGATTGGCTGGCTGCTGAGCGTGAGTACGTTGCGTCGCGGGGCGGGGCGGACGAGCGGTGTCTGTCAGGGTTTCAGCTCTACGCCCCCGACCGCCGCCCCCTCCCCTGCGGTAGCGTCGTTTCCTCCTCTCGCCCGCTCTGAGAGGGGACAAGTGACAGCCCGGGCTCCGGGTGGCGGTTTAGCCTCCGGGCATCTCTCCTCAGCCGACTCTCTGAGCTAGCTGCTGTTCTCGAGCGGGTCCCGGCCAGGGGAAGATGGCGGCCGCGCCCCGCGGCATCTGGGAGCAGCGGCGCCTGGGCTGTGGGTTGGGACCCCTCGCACGGTTGCTCATCCTTGCGCAGGCGCTGCGGCTGCTGCCCGCTGCCCGAGCCGGCCTGTGCCCGGCGCCCTGCGCCTGCCGTCTTCCTCTGCTGGACTGCAGTCGCAGGAAGCTGCCCGCGCCCAGCTGGAGGGCACTGTCGGGCCCGCTGCCCTCCGACATCTCCAGCCTGTGAGTAGAGGGTCCCAGGGCGCGGTCGCCACCGAGTTCGGAAGGGAGCTGCCTTATTGAGATTGTGAACTTTGAATGTTAGGGTTTCCCGGTACTCGTGGGAAGATAGGGGTTAAGATCTGGGGTCTGTGACGTTCCGGGCTGGAGATGTTTAATGTTGGACTCACGGGTCCTGAGCAGCACAGCTGAGACTCTGGATGGCTGTGGGTCGGGTCCAAGTGCAAAGCCCTCTTTGGGCTGCATCATTTTTTTTTTTTTTTTTTTTTAAAATTCCAGCTTGACTGGTCCTTGGGCACGTGATGCAAACACGATCTCTCCCAAAGATACAGGATCTCTCTTTTGTCCCCAGTTCTCCCATCGGCTCATTGTATGTTTCAGTTTTGATACTTGAGTTCTTGATAGGGTTGAAAACCTCTGCATGCCTAAGGAAGATCATTGCTGATCTCTAATGTTTTGTAAGAGCAGTTATTCTTTAGTAGTCAGTTTAAAGAGGGGAAAGATTTTTTTTCCCCAAATCACGATACTTTGTCTTCACTATGTTCCTTTGAGTTAAAGAACCTTCATTTCAGATCTCTTTGTTTATGTATGAGAATCCAGTGCAGTGATCGAGTGGATTCTCTAGCTCTGACTTTAAATCCTGACAAACTTGTATTAGCTAGTGGCATTTGGAGAGCTCACTGCTCTGAGTCAGTAGGCATTAAATAGAACAGTAGGTATTAAATGCTGCAATTATGAGACTTCTTAGCCACCAACATACAGTTATGTCTCTGCCACTAACTGATCAACGTGCTTATTAATTGACTTCTAGAGTTACCTCTGAAAAAGAGTTATCACTAAAAATAGTTTTGTGATATAATTAAAATACAAAGATTGGTTAGGTTCTTAATGGAAAAAGAATACAGGTAGAACATCTGTATTGCAGAGGTTAAGTATACATTTGCAGAACGTATTTATAGGTTAGCATAGATAGGAAAGAAGCTAATTCCTGTATTCATTGAGAAAATTAGTAACTGCTACAGTTACTATAGAATTGCAATATAGTAATACAGCTCCTGTCATTTTGTGGTGGTTATATCTGAGGCTTATTCTGGTTTGACTCAGACTTTAGTATTATCATTTAGCATAGTCTGAATTAATCCAAGCACAGCATCTTCTTTATACAGTAGGTGCCTTTTTTGAAGAAATTGATGAGACAGCTACCTGATTATGATAGACTGAATCTGACATAGGTTTAAAAACAGTCTGACTTAATGTAACTAATTGAAGTAAACATGGCCTGCTTTTGAAGATCCTTCAGTGAGACTTGCTGAGTGTGTTTGTTTAGTATGCATGAAGTTGGGTTTGAACATTAGTGCTGAAAAAAATAAGAAAAAAATCATTAGCAAGTATATAGTAATGTTACCAAAGATGCTAATTGCCAGAAGATAACTGACATTTGGATTTATTTATTTATTAATTTTATTTATTTATTTATTTTGTTTTTTACCTTTTGTGTTTTGAGAGGGGATACTGCCAGGTAGCTCAGGATAAGCAACTCTCCATCCTCCTGCCTCAGCTTACTGACTGCTGCCCACCATTCCCAGCTTGCATTCAGAAAATTGAAATAAAAATTAAATTGACATTTTTAGTTGAAGTGAAATGCCTTGGAGAATAAATTCCCTTATAGTCGATTATTTTGAATATAGTTTCACTAAAAATACCAAATCACAGGCAGAATGCAGCCATGTTCTTTGTCAGGGTGTCATTCGAATGGGCTCTAGTTTGGTTGCCTATAGAGTCCTTGTTCTCTGAAACTTAATGAGCATAGAGTCTACTGCTTATACTGTTATCAGCATTTTGGCATCAATGTATTGCTCACTAACTTCTTAACATTCTAGGGCTTTTCTAACCCATAACTCAAAATTCTGCTATTTTCCTTTTGCAAACCAGTTCTAAGAGCCACAGAACAGTATGATCAGCATATTGCAACAACAGCCTCACTTCTTAGTGTGGAATTTTTATATTAGTTAGTTACTCTTTTTTTTTTCTTTTGGTTCTTCAAGATAGGGTTTCTCTATATTGTCCTGTCTATCCTGGAACTCACTCTGTAGATCAGACTGGCTTCCAACTCAGAGATCAGCCTTTCTCTGCCTCCTGAGTGCTGGGGTCAAAGGCATGGGCCACCACTGTTCCTTTTCTTGTTGCTGTGACCAATTATCTGACACATATCAACTCAAGGGAGGAGTTTTGGCTTATGCTCTAAGAGATGGAGTCTTATAGAAAAGAAGACTCTGTGGTAGAAGGAGCATGCACTGGCTTGCTCACAGCTAGATGGAAGAGGAAACAATTTTTTTGTTGTTTGAGACAAGGCCTTTCTAAGTAGTCCAGGCTGTCCTTAAGCTTCTACTTTTCCTATTTTTGCCTCCCTATTGCTGGGATCATTCTGTGAACGACACTGGACACTGGTGTGTCTGTAATTTTTGATTTGTGTCATAATGTTGATGCTTAAGAGTTTTGGACTTTGGAGGATTTTGGATTTTCTGGTTAGGAATATTCAACCTATATTTAAATCCTTCCTAGTTATTCTGACATCCAGTGTTAATGGAAAACCACTTAGCCAAAATAGCTATAGAGTGCTAGGGCCTTGTGCCTGCTAGGCAAGTCCTCTAAGCTCCGTCCCCAGCCCAAGTTGTCAGTGCTTCCCAAATGCCAATTTAGGAGATCTGTATTTTGTTTACTTCTTCAGAATTCTGTTGTGCTTTGGAAGACTCACAGATCCATTTTATTTATTTATTTATTTATTTATTTATTTAGAGACAGGGTTTCTCTGTATAGCCCTGGCTGTCCTGGAGCTCACTTTGTAGACCAGGCTGGCCCCGAACTCAGAAATCCTCCTGCCTCTGCCTTCTGAGTACTGGGATTAAAGGCGTGTGCCACCACGCCCGGCTTCACAGATCCATTTTTATTAAAAATACTTTGTAGGGAGCTGAAGAGAATGCTCAGCAGTTAAAAGCACTGGCTGCTCTTGTAGAGGGTAGGGTTGAATTCCCAGCACGCAGGCAGCTCACTGCCATCTGTAACTCTAGTCCTAGGGGATCTGAGGCCAGGGCTCTACTGAGAAACCCTGTCTCAAAAAACCAAGGGGAGTGGGGGATAGTCACATAGTTTTCTAATGCTTGAAAATGCATTTCTCTCATCTTAGTAAGTAGCCTTTTTAAATGGGCAAATTTTTATTTTTAATGTGTATGTGTTTCTCTGTCTGTCTGTCTGCCTGCCTGCCTGCCTATGTACATACAAGTGCCTGGAGGTCAGAGGCATTAGATCTCCATGAAGTAGGACATTGTGAGCTGTTAGGAATTGAATTTAGGTCTCTGGGAGAGCACTATATGCTCTTAGGAGCTGACCATCTATCCATCCCAATCTTATAGGTCTAAATTTTTGTGGGGAGGTAATATATTATGAGATTATGAGATTGTCCTTTCACATTATTTCGAGGCAGAGACTCTCAGTTAAACCAAGATCTAGCTAGCTTGCTGGGGGAACCCCTGTCTCTGCCTTTGGAGACTGGAATTACAGGTGGGCCACCATACCCACCCAATGTTTATGTGGGTCTTGGGGACCTGAATGCCAGTCTTTAACTTGCCAAGTGTTTTTAACTGTAGAACTATCTTCCTAGCCCTGCTTTATTCTTTAAAGGGTGTCCTAAGCCTAATGAGAAACTGGCATTTAACCAATGGAGAAAGAGCATATTAAAAGCTTAGCAAAAATGTTTTTAAGAAGGGCTTTTAATGTGTTCTTATATTTTCTTTTATGTGCCAAAGTAGATGACTCAACTAATTCTCTATTACTCTAGTCATGAAAAATGTTAGGATGTTCACTTAATACAAATTAAAATCAAAGCTATTTAAATAATTTTATCCCAATCAAATTACTACATTTGTATTTAGGACAATCTCCAAAAGAGTGGAATAGTTTACGTACTTAACTTTTTTTTTTCTGTTTTGATTTTGTTTTATGGAGACAAGGTTTCTCTGTGTAGCCCTGGCTGTCCTGGAACTCACTCTGTAGACCAGGCTGGCCTCAAACTCAGAAATCCACCTGCCTCTGCCTCCCAAGTGCTGGGATTAAAGGCGCGAGCCACCACTGCCCAGCTAGTGATGAGCAGTTTTAAAATTAAGCAATAAACAGTTCAACATCAGAAACTAATAATAATAATTGGAAACTAAACGCTATTTCTTTCCGGTTTCTCTTGTTTTTAACATTTGTTTCAAAATACTATTACAGCTTACTCATAATTTAGATCTTGGCAAGTTTCATTGGTAAAAGTAATAGATAATCCAGAGCATAAGAGTCTTTCTTTGGAAGTGAACGATGTGGCGCATACCTTTAATCCTAGCACTTGGGAGGCAGAGATAGGTGGATCTGTGTGAGTTCAAGGCCAGCCTGGTCTACAGAGGGAGTTCTAGGATGGCCAAGACTACACAGAGAGATCCTGTCTTGAAAAACCAAAATAAAATAAATCAAAATTTAAAAAAAGTCTCTGGGAAGTTGTTAAATCTGGTGCTGGGTTAACTGATGCTACCATTGAAAGGCTAGGAGTTGGAGAAGGGACTGAAGAAGCTGAGGGGGTTTGCAGCTCCTTGGAGGGAGCAACAGTGTCAACAGGCCAGACTCCCAGGAGCTCCCAGGGACTGGACTACCAACCAAAGAATACACATGGAGCGACCTATGGCACAGGCCACATATGTGGCAGAAGATGGCCTTGTTGGACATCAGTGGTAGAAGAGGTCCTCGGGCTTGAGGGTGCCCCAGTATAGGGCGGGAGGATAGGAGTATGTGGGTGGGGGAGGACCGTCATAGAGGCAGGGGGGAGGGGAGATGGGATGGGGGTTTCCAAAGCAGAGATCTGGAAAGGGGAAAACATTTGAAATGTAAATAAAGAAATAAGGGGGTGGGAGGAAGAGTGCTTGCTGAGAAAGCAAGGTGACCTGGGTTAAAATCAAATCTCTAGCAGTTGTGTGACTGTGCATGCCTGTAACACCAGTGTATTGCGGGGAGACAGGTGGATCCCAGGAGCATGCTAGCCAGCCAGTCTAGGTGAAACGGTGAGCTTCAGGTTCATTTAGAGACCCTGTCTTAAAAATTTAGATGGAAAGATGTGGAGAGATGGCTCACTAGTTAAGAGCTAATTTAAATTCTTCCTACAAAATAATAAAAAGCCAAACAAAACCTATGTTTGTTTTTTAAAAATATTTTTTCTTTATTTTATGTATGTGAGTACACTGTAGCTGTCTTCAGACACACTGGAAGAGGCCATCAGATTCAATTACAGATGGTTGTGAGCCACCATGTAGTTGCTGGGAATTGCTCTTAACCTCTGAGTTATCTCTCCAGCTTAAAACCTATGTTTGTTATAGAGGAATGATGTGTTGTTAGTTTAGTGATGAGAAAGCCATTTGATATGCTTTATAATTAGGTTTTCACTGCTGCATGTTATTTATTTAAATTAAAACAAAAAAGTTTTGGTGTGGATGTGTGCATAGACTTGATGAGTTCTGTGTGGCACGTGAGTATGGAGGTCAGAGAACAATTTTGTGAAGTCTGTTCTCTTCTACTTTGGGGCTCCAGGGGTCAAACTTAGGTTGTACAACAAGTACCTTTACCCATCTAGCTTTCTCACCAGCCTTTAAACCAGTGTTTTGAATGGTAAGATAGCTTTTTTTGGTGTTGCTTGTTTGTTTTCAGATAAGGTCTCCCTATGGCACTCTGGTTGGCCTGGAACTCACAGGGATCCTACTTGCATCCATCTCCTACCCCCAGCTAAGACAGATTGTTTTTAATGTCCATTTCACATTTTAGACTCTTAACTTAGTAATTATAAATAGTCTGATAAAAAGACATGAGTTCAGTTGATTCTTAAAAATGCTTACAAAAAGCCGGGCATGGTGGCGCATACTTTTTTAATCCTAGCACTCGGGAGGCAGAGGCAGGCAAATTTCTGAGTTCGAGGCCAGCCTGGTCTACAGAGTGAGTTCCAGGACAGCCAGGGCTACACAGAGAAACCCTGTCTCAAAAAAAAAAAAAAAAAAAAAAAAAAAAAAAAAAAAAGCTTACAAATAATGGAAAATGCCCTAGCTTTCTTTATAGTATTGGATATAATCAGCATCATTTCGAGACAGAATGTTGCTTTGTATCATCTAGGTTGTCCTCTATTTTACTGTCTTCCTGCCTTGATCTTTGAGTGCTGAGATTATAGGTGTATTACTACACCTAGCCTGTTATTTTATTTTTAAAGATTTATTTTATTATTTTAAATTATGTGTATGACTCTCCCACCTTCAGTCATAGGTTATCAATAGCTCCTCTGCCAAGCATGGGGCATGGGTGCTCCTCCCCATTTATGCTGGAATTTTGGCTGGTTCAATCTTATGCAGGTGCAAGTTCATGAGTGTAATAGCTATATCATGTCTGGCAGTCAGCATTTCACAGTTCTCCTGGCCACCAGCTCTTACATTCTTTCTGCCTCCTCCTTGGGGGTATTCTCTGGGCCTAGAATGGATGGCCATGTGGGAGTGGGGAGGTGGACAGATGATTCAGCCACAGCTCAGCACTCACAGTTACTTAGGCTTCCCTCTTCGATCAGGTCTGATGAGTTTTTAAACAGTTTTCCCCCCATGATCAGCTATTAAAATAGAATGGAGACATTTAAGATGGAAAAGTAAAAATTCTTTTGTCACATTTACGAAAAGTCACTATTGTTTGCTAGATAGGCGTCTGACACATATATGTATCTTTTTCTTTCTTTTGAAAACACAAATGAAGCCACTGTATAGTTTGTATAAATACATGTATGTATATTTTAACTGGTGGCAGAAAACTCTGTTGGATGGAACTTTAAGTTATTTAATTTATCTTGATAGCATGTAGGTTTTAAGATTTTTTTTTTGTACAATAATTCCTTGGTACGTAGTTTTCCAAAATTATATGACTACATATGTAGAATAGATTCTTAGAAGTTGTGATAATGCATGATTCTGGAATATCAAGTAGCATGATGTTAGTGTGTACTCCATACAACACGTTACCAGGTTTTTGGTAGTCTATCCATCTTTTTATGCTATCTTTCTCATTGAGTCAGAATTCAGAATCAATATTTAAGATTATAGTTTTAAAATTTTAATGTAGGGAGCTTGATAAGTAGTAGTGCATGATAAGTCTCAGTTATTCCAGAGGCTTATCGAGGAGAATTGCAAGTTCAAGGCCAATCTGAGCAATTTAGTGATATTCTGTCTTAAAAATAAAAGTGAAAAGAGAGGGCTGGAGAGATGGCTCAGAGGTTAAGAGCACTTGCTGTTCTTATAGAAGAGATGGGTCTAGTTCTTAGCACCTACACAACAGCTATAACAGTCTGTAACTCCAGTTCCAGGAGATTCAACACCGAAGACTTATTTATGAATTTGTTTTAATTATGTGTTTATATGTGGGGTATATGTATGTGAGTACAGGTGTCTTTGGGGTCCAGAAAAGGCCATTGGATCCCCTGGAGTTAGAGTTACAGGCAATTGTGAGCTGTAAAATGTGAGCTCTGGAACTGAACTCAGGTCCTCTGCAAGAGTAGTATGTACTTATAATCCCAGAGCCAACTGATTAGCTAAAAAGTAAACTACAATAAATAAATAAATTAAGTAAGTAAGTAAGTAAGTAAAGTAAAGAGAGGGCTAGGCAGTTATACAACTGAGTGGTAAAAGTGCTTACTTAACAGCTGGAAGGCCTGAGGTTCAATTCTGGGACTGCAGGTAGGTGGGGGAATAGCTGTATTAGCTACACACACACACACACACACACACTCACCCCATTCATTAGATAATAATGGCTTTCAGGCTACGGTCTGGCTAGTCCAACAAGGGGTTGTTTCCTGAAAGTTCAGTAATCCAATAGTTGTTCAGCCCATGAGGCTGAACATGTTTTCAGCATACACCAGAATTCCAAAGAAGTAGCTCTCATACTACCACTGAAGGAATGGACTTGCCCCAAGAGTGAGGGTAGTGGTCAAAAAGCAAGAGCGTTCTTCTTTCATGTCCTTTATAGGCTGCCACTAAAAAGGGTGGCCCAGATAGATTTAAGTGTGTCTTCTCCTCGAATGCTCCAATGAAGAAAAATGCCTCATAGGTATTTGGATTTTGGCTAATTCCAGATGTAATCAAGTTGACAACCATGAATATCCATCACACTAAGGTAGGGGAGTAGTTCCAGCTAAGGTTTTGCCTTGGGAAATGGATTATACCTGCATGTTCAGTAGGTAAATGCTTAAAAGAGATGGTGCTGGTCCATTGTTTTGTTTCAGATACCTTTATACATAAACCTCTGTGTTAAATCATTTTATTTAGGTACTTAAAGTAGTCCTATCTATAAAGTTGGTGCTGGTATTCACAATTTATATTAGAAGGGACTCAAGTGATGTATAGAGAAGTTAAGTGAATTGTCTGCATTTTCTGATCTGGCTATGCAAAGACTAGGTTCTTGTTTCCTATGTTGTTATTAGAGTCCCAAGAAGCATATTCATGGTTGTCAACTTAATTACATCTGGAATTAGCCAAAATCCAGTACTTTAAGTGGTTAAGAACCTAGGGAAAGCAGTGTAGGTATGTAGGTTTGTAATCCAGCTAGCTACTCAGGAGGCTGAGGAAGCAAGATTGCAAGAGCTGCCTGGCAGCCCAGCAC
The DNA here is from genome assembly GCF_000001635.26 of Mus musculus. Classification (NCBI taxonomy): domain Eukaryota; kingdom Metazoa; phylum Chordata; class Mammalia; order Rodentia; family Muridae; genus Mus; species Mus musculus. The sequence continues at coordinate 104,502,755 of NC_000069.6, read as the reverse complement.
TCGGGAGGCAGAGGCAGGCGAATTTCTGAGTTTGAGGCCAGCCTGGTCTACAGAGTGAGTTCCAGGACAGCCAGGGTTACACAGAGAAACCCTGTCTGGAAAAACCAAAAAAAAGGAGACACTTCTTCAGATGAAAATAAAAAGAGAGCTGGAGATGTAGCTCAGTGGGGCTTTGCTTACTTCCCAGGACCACAAAATCTCAGTAACAATTCCCAGCAGTAGAAAATCAAAACTGTGCCCATTAGTTTGAAATGAGTGTGCCTATCATTCTACTGTTTGGAGAGTCTTAGAAAGCAGTGCTTCTAAACCTTCCTAATGTGTGACCCTTTAGTACAGTTCCTCATGTTGTGGTGACCACTAGCTATAAAATTATTTTCATTGCAACCTCATAATTGTAATTTTTCTACTGTTACGAATCGTAATGTAGATATCTATGTTTTCTGACAGGTTTAGAACCACTTATATAGCAATATGAGGTTTGGGCTTTTTTTTTTTTTTTTTTTGTGGTGGTGGCAAAATAACCTTAAAGAAGTAACTTAAGTGGGAAAAGAGCTATGAAAGCATTATTTTGGCTCTTTTTGGGGGTGGGGGGCAGGGTTCACCCTGGCTGGCCTAGGACTCACTTTATAGAGTAGCCTGGCCTCAAATTCACAGAGCTCCACCTGCTGCTGCCACCCGAGTGCTGGGATCAAAGGTGTGCATCACCCACTGCCTGCCTTGGCTCATGGGTTTGAGAGATATAGTCTGTCATGGAAGGAAATGTGTGGTGTCAGGAGCAGTTTGTTCTGTAGCAGTGGAAATGTGAGGTGGTTGGTTATGTGGCATTGATACTCAGGAAGCAGAGCGCCCAGATGGGAAGCAGAGCTGACCCATTATCCAGTCCTACCCTCCAGGTCTCATTTACTTCTGCTAATGCACAGCTTCCCCAAACAGCTTCACTGGCTCGGAAAGTGTTCAGCCACATGAGCCTGAGGTGGACATTACATTTGCATACAGCAACACTGTGTTAGAAATAGTACAAAGGAAACCAGAGAGTTTTGTCTGTATGGTGTACCTTCAAATTTTACTGTGACACTAAACCTGGGTCCTCTGTGAGATCATCAAGTTCTCTTAACTGCTGAAACATATCTCTAGACTATGGTTGTTTTTTTTTTTTTTTTTTTTTTTTTGAGATTGCATCTCTCTGTGTAATCCTAGCTGTCCTGGAGCTCACCTGCAGATCAGGCAGACCTAATAGTTTGGTGTATGCTGGGCAAGCATCTTACTAGTAGACTATATTCCTTGCCCTTTTCAAAAACAAAAAACAAAAAAACCAAAAAACCAAAAACACAAGTTCTCACTAGGTTGTCTAGGTTGTCCTCCAACTTGTAGTCTTCCTACCTCAGCCTTCCAGATTTACAGTTATGAGCCACATTGCTTGGCTAGATGTGTGTGCTAATACCCTTTGTAAAAGACTCCCTTATTGGGGGCTTTGTTATTGTTGATGTTAATGCTGTTGATTCTTGAAAACAAGAAAAGATTATTGACACAGAAGTGGACAGACCTGACTAGGCAGAAGAAACTGTACTCTGTGACCGCAGGAATTCTTTGTAGTTGGCTTGCAGAACTTGTGACTTCTCTGAGCATTCTGTAAATAATTTACACCCTGATGGCACTGCACAACCACAGTAATGGCACCTCTGGCTCCGGATGATATAAGCACTTTAATAATTCATTGCTTATTGCAGCTGCTTCCCTGTAGCATGAGTGGGAGGGGAGGGCCTTTACATATTAGTCATACATTATTACTCATATTTGTAGTGTTAGAAAATGCAGGAAAGGCTATTGATTGCTAAATACATTTTGGGGATAGTTGAAGGGAATAGTTGGGGCTTTCATTCTAATAATGGCAGTGCCTGTGATGCCTTACTAAACCCTAAGTCTTCTTGGTTGATGATGATGATGAATATGCATATCTATTTTGCATATGTGTGCGCATACATGTCTGTGCAGATGTGGGTGCACATGTGTGCACATGGGTGAAGGAGGTTCAAGGTTGGTGTTGGGAGTATTCCTTTGAGCAGGGTTCCCTCAGTTGAACCCAGAGCTCGCTGAATTTGTTAGTCTACCTTTCCAGGTTGGTCTTGAGATCTTGTCGCTGATTGTAAGTGCTTGAATTACAAGTGGGCTTTGAGGACCATGTGGCATTTATGTGGGTATAAGGGATCCAAACTCTGGTCTTTATGATTGCATGACAAGCACCTTTTATCTCCTCAGGTTGTTGGTAGTTAACTCTTGATTGCACTCCTTCCTAAGAGTTCTCCCATGGGTACCCCTTAGTGTTAATATAGAGAGGCCTTAACCAATTAATTTCTTTTTTTTCTTCTGCTTTTTCTAGATGTGTTTTCTCTGTGTACCACCTTCTGTCCTGGAACTTGCCTTGAACTCAAGAGATCTGCTCTCTGCCTCTGGCATGCACCTCCACTGCCCTGACCAAACAATTTCTTTTAAATAAGATACTTTAAATGATAGTTTTATATCAGTACTTTCACTTAAAAAAAAACAATAACAATGCTTAGTTTTGTCCCCATGTAAATTAAGCTCTTTAAACGAAAGTGGCTAAGATACTGATGGACAGGCATGAATCTCACTGCAAGCAAATTGTTTAGTTGTGTCATCCAAATCTTCGTGCACTTGCCAACTGCCTGTGGCAGCACAGGGAGACAGGTTGATCTGTAGTGTTTCTCTAGTGTGCCCCTATCGCTAGCCATATTGTAACATGCAGTAGGTCTCTTGGGGAGACAGCTTAGGTGGGCTAGGTTCTACTTGAGCATTGTAAAGATGACAGGAATCATCCAGGTGAATTTTTAAAAAGATTGTTTAAAAATTTAAACTCATGATGAACTTTAGTGAAAGTTCTAATAAACTGCTTGCTAGAGATGGGATGAAATTTTAAATGAACTTTTAGTTTTATGTATCTTTGGATTAGCAAGTTATTAGCTTTTCGCTTGTTTTACGTATAAGCACAGTGAGGAATATTTGCCTTGCAGGTATGTGCTCATTCATCTGGTAGTACATAGAAGACTTCAACTTAATAAATATTAAACCAGAGCTGTCACAATCATCAACATAATTTGAAGATGTATTACCTTCCCCAGAAGCTAGATAGCTCTTTTTAGGAAGACCAGATTCCTTGACTGGGTCTTGCTATGAGCACAGGTTAGCCTTGCACTATCCTCAGTGTTAGCGTTTGTGTATTACCTCTGCATACCCAGCTTAGTTCAAGTTGCAGAAACTCTCATTTTGACTTGTGAAATCTACCTTCACATTTGTTTACAGCTGGCCGGTGTTGGTGGCACATGCCTTTAAAAGGCAGGTGGATCTCTGTATTCAAGATCAGTCTCGTCTACAGAGCTAGTTTCAGGACACCCAAGGCTCCATAAAGAAACCTGGCCTCAAAAAAAAAAAAAAAAAAAAAATTGTGAGCCGGGTATGGTGGCGCACGCCTTTAATCCCAGTACTTGGGAGGCAGAGGCAGGCGAATTTCTGAGTTTGAGGCCAGCCTGGTCTACAAAGTGAGTTTCAGGACTGCCAAGGCTACATAGAGAAACCCTGTCTCGAAAAACTAAAAAAAAAAAAAAAATGTTTGTAGCTGATCTATTATAATATAATATATTCACTACCAGAGATGAAAAAAAAAAAAACCATTGTTAAGAAAGCAAGGGACAAAATATGCATTATAATTTGTGTAAAAATTTGTGGTGTATGTATAAAACATTTAGAGGGCTGCAATATACATAGTAGTTCCATTTGTTGCTATTGGAAAAAGATAAACTGTGAGGAAGCTAGTGACAAGGATAGAAGACTTTATATCCTTTTACCTTTTAAATTTTTATTTTATTTTTATTTTTGAGACAGTGTCTCAGTGTCTCATTGTGTAGCCTTAGCTGGCCTGGAACTCAACAGAGATCTGCCTAATTCTGCCTTCCAAGTATACTACCACACCCAGCTTGTTTGTTTTTGAGAGAAGACTTTGCTAGGCAGTCTAGGTTGGACTATAGTTTATGCCCCTCCCACCTCAACCTTCCAAGTGCTGGGATTTTAGGCATGGACCACCATGCCTATATGGCATATGGATTTTTATTATTGAACCATACTAATTTATCCTAAATTACTAAAAATAATGCCATTAAAATAAAAAAGTATTAGATCTGTTGAAATTTGGACAGATTTATTCATAAGCATTACTTTTGGTAATACTAAAATTCAGTTGTACTTTTTTTGAGACATGGTCTTGATAAGTAACCCTGGCTGGCCTAGCGTTTATTGGCAAAGCTCAAATTGAATGATCCTCCTGCCTTTGTTCTCTTAGTGCTGAGATTACAGACAGTTTGCACCATGCCTGACTCAAAATTCACATTTAGGGGTTGGTTAGATAGCTCAGCGGTTAAGAGCACATACTATACTACTCTTGAAGAGAGGACGCTTGCAGAGGACACCATTGAATGCCTGTAATACTACCTCCAGGGGAATCTGATGCCTTTGGCCTCCATGGGCACCTGTACTCCCATGTACATACCCACATGTGAACATAATTGAAAATAAAAAGAAATCTTTTGTTTCTTTGGTTGGTTATTTATTTTTGAGACTGAATTTTACTGTGTAGCTCTGGCTGGTCTGGAGCTTGATCTGTAGACCAGGCTGGCCTGAAACTTGTGCCTGTGCTTTCTAAGTACTGGGATTAAGGTGTGTACCACGACACCTGGGTAGACTCTGGCCTCAGTGGGCAAGAATGCGCCTGGTCCCACAGTGACTGGGTGGGGTGGTGGTGGTGATGGTGGTGGTGATGGTGGTGGTGGTGGTGGTATTAGTGTGTGTGTGACATCCAGAGGGGTCTTCGCTCTTTCAGAAGAGAAAGGGAAAGTAGAATAGGGAGAGGACTTGAGTGAGGGGGTACTGGGAGGAGATGAAGGACTGATACTGAGTTGTAAAGTAAATAAATAAATTAATGAATTAAAGAAAAAAGTTACCTTTGTAGGACTTAGTATTCCTGTTTTAGTTTTGTACTTCCTCCCTTCTCCTCCCTTCTAGAGCACACTAAAGAGTTGCCTAGATCTTAGCTCCTCTACCATTGAGACATATCTTCTTAGCCCCTGTTCTGTTTGGTTTTTCTCTGAGGTCTAGCTTCCACCACTAAGCTCAGTATATCTGTCTTCTTTCAGGGATTTGAGTCATAACCGGTTGTCTAACTGGAACAACACCTTGGAATCACAAACATTACAAGAAGTGTAAGTTATTTTTATTCATTCAATATTAAAGTCTTTAAAGTAACCTAATTATGAATTTGAATATTTTTGGTGTGTATTTGTGTGTCTGTGTGTGTACCTGTGCACTGTAAGTTCTTGTGGAGTCCAGAGATTAACATTTAGTATCTTTGTGAGTTGCTTGTCTGCTTTACTTATTTAAAATAATGCTTTTATTTCTTTTGTGAATTTCATATATTTTGATCATATTCTTTCTCTTCCTCCAACTCCTCCCAGATCCTCACATACTTCCCTATATTGCCAACTTCACATTCTCTCTCTTTTTTGTCTTTGTTTTTTTGAAAAAGGGTTTCACTGTGTAGCCATTGCTGGACAGGAACTCACTTTGTGGATCAGGCTGGCCTCAAACTCACAAAAATCTACCTACCTCTGCCACCACATCCAGCACTCTTTCTTTCTCTTAAAAAACAAAAACAAGGGGCTGGAGAGATGATGGCTCAGGGGTTATGAGCGTTGACTGCTCTTCCAAAGGACCAGGGTTCAAGTCCCAGCACCCATATGGCTGCTCACTGCTGTCTCCAAGATCTGACACTTTCACACAGATATACAGGCAAACAAAACTCCAGTGCATATAAAATAAAATTAGATAAAATAGAAAAGAACAAAAACTAAACAAGCAAGCAAGCAAACAAGGAGTCTAATTTGTGTTGGCTATCTCTTCCTGAGCATGGAGCCTTCCCTGGCGTATGGTTGATAGACTCAGTATCACTCCACTGAAGAAAACAGATTTCCTCTCCTAGCAGTTAACCAATTGCAAATAGCTTTTTGTCTTGAAGTGGGACTTTGTGCCCACTTCCCCTTGGGGTTTTGTCTGGCTTGAGCTTGTGCAGGTCTTGTGCTTGCTGTCACAGTCTCTGAGTTCGTATGTGCATTTGCCCTGTTGTGTTGAGAAGACAGCTGTTTCCTTGAAGTTACCCATTACTTCTGGTTCTTAGGATCTTTCTGCCTCCTCTTTTTCATAGACCTCTGAACCTTGATGGGAGAGGTTTGGTATAGATTTTGCATTTAGGGCTGAACATTCCAAAGTTCTTTCTTTCTGCACATTGATTAGTTAATTACCATTTACTTCAAGAAGCTTCTCTGTGGGGCGTGGTATCGAATGCCTTTAATTCCAGCACTCGGGAGGGGCCAGCCTGGTCTACCAAGTGAATTCCAGACAGCCAGGGCTATACAGAGAAACCCTGTCTTGAAAAACAAACAAACAAACCAAACCAAAACAAAACAACAACAACAACCAACGAAACCAACAAACAGCTTCTCTGATGAGGGTTGAGAGAGACACTGATGTATGTGTATAGCAATATGTCATTAGGAGTTGTTTCATTGATATGCTTATTTAGCAGAATAATAGTAGTGGATTTCCCCTTAGGGCCTATGACCTAGCTTCTTGGCCTCTTCTACCTTATTTTTTGAAGCATCATCTTTGAAATCTGTACTACATAGACTGGTCATTGGTCATCAGGGATCCATGTAGCTCCACTTTCCCACCTCAGTACTGGGTGTACAGATGTGTGCTGCTCTGTTCAGCTTTATATTGGTTTTAGGGATCCAAACTCCGGTCCTCATGTTTGTACAGCAAGAGCTTTACTGCCTGGGCCATTTCTCCAATATGAATTTGGGAATTTTTAATCTAGAGTTGCTGTGAAAAAAATTGAAGGAATTGAAGGCTGGAGATATGGCTTTGTGGTAAAGAGCACTTGATGCTCTTTCAGAGGACATGAATTCCATACCCAGCAACCATGCGAGGCAGCTCATAACTACCCTACTATCCTACTACTGAGCTACACCTCTATCCCACCCTTTAAAAATTTTCTAAAATTAAAACATAGTTGCATCACTTCTTCAGACCCCCTTTAAAAAACTTTTTATTATTTTATGTGTATGGGTAGTTTGCCTGCATGCATGTCTGTGCATCACATGCATGCAGGATTCACAGGAAGTCAGATACCATGGAACTGCAGTTAGAGACAGTTGTGAGTTGCTGTATGGATTCTGGGAATCAAACCTGAGTCTTCTGGAAGAGCACCCAGTACTTTTAACCATGGAACTCTCTCTTCAGTCCCTCAGTATCTTGCTAAATAGCTTAGATTGGTTTAGACCATACTGTGTAGGACAGGCTGGCCAGTGGACCTGTGCATCCTCTTACATGCGTCAAAGGACAGGGGTTACTGGCACGTGTTATCATATCTGGCACAAGCCTTTGTAATACTGATTTTTCTTTTTCTTTTTTGTTGCTGTTGATTTGTTTTTGTTTTTTGTTTTTGTGACAGACTTTCTGTTATATACTTCAGACTGATTTTGAACTTACATTCTCCTTCCTTTCCCTCTGAAGTAATGGGATTACAGATATGCTAGAACTACATCCAGTATGTAATGCTGACTTTAATGGTAGATCATTACTATGAAGCAGCACATTAAAATTGCTAATTTCTTAGAGCTGGAGAGGTAGCTCAGCTTAAGCACACATACTGCTCTTGTAGAGGACCTGAGTTTGGTTTCCAACACACACATTGGGTGGCTGCCACCTTAACTCAAGCTTCAGGGGGTTCAATGCCACTGGTTTCTGAAGGCACTGCACTTAAATGTACACTTAAAGTCCTAAAAATATCGAATTTCTCAAAGTTATATATACTTAGTCTCAGTCATAGGCCCTTTCAAATTTGGATATATTAAGATATTAGCCAAAACCAGAATTGAAGAGGTAATTTCCATTATTAACCTTTAAAACTTTTTTCTCTTTTGCTTAGGAAAATGAATTACAATGAGCTAACAGAGATACCATATTTTGGAGAACCAACACCTAATATTACTCTACTTTCATTGTAAGTTAAGATTTCAAATTTCTTATTTAATTATGAGGTGTGTGTGTGTGTGTGTGTGTGTGTGTGTATACAAGTGCTTGGCTCTGCAAGCACAAGGACCTGAGTTCAAATCCCAAACACCCCTATGGAAATGCAGGTGTGACTGTGTGTGCACTTGGCAGTAATGAGAGGCAGATGCTGAAAGTTAAGATTTCAGATTTCTTATTTAATTATGAATTTTGTATGTGTGTGTGTGTATATATATAGATACACACACACACATGTATATATAGAAATACCTGTTTTGGAGAATCAACACCTATTACCACTCTGCCTTCACTATAACAGTACATGCCATTGTTTTTACAAGTACCTATACTGTTGATCTTAATTATTTAGTATCTTTGTGGCCTGGGTTGCATCACTGACAATAACGTCAATATCATCCTTGTTTTGTAGGGTGCATAATTTAATCCCAGAAATAAATGCAGAAGCATTCGAGCTTTATTCTGCTCTTGAGAGTTTAGACCTCAGTTCCAATATAATATCAGAAATCAAGACATCTTCATTTCCTCGAATGTCACTGAAATACCTGTAAGTAAAATAGAGACTTAGATTAACTCATGAATTGAAGAACAGTTTATTGAGTCAACTGCAGTAGGCTGGGCAGGAATTGGTGCACTGCCTGCCAATGCATTTCTGTCATTCACTGGCCATCCCTCCGGTGTCTGTTGTTTATGGTAATTTTGATGTGTGTGTGTGCGTGTGTAAAACAAGCTTAGTTTTGGGCTTTTGTAGTTATTTATTTCCCTACTTCACCCTAAAAGAAAGAGTGCTCAGAGAAAATTGCTAGACATTGAGAGCAAAGTTTGAGATTTAGTTTTAACATTTATTTGTTACTGTGCAGGGGTGATGTAATGTATACACTCTGCAATGAGACTGTGCAGGTCAGAGGTCAGCTGTGTGCAATTGGGTTTTTTCTTCCATCTTTTTCTTTCTTTTCTTTCTTTTTTGTTTTTTCAAGACGGGATTTCTCTATGTAACCCTGGCTGTCTGGAACTCACTCTGTAGACCATGCTGGCCTCAAACTCAAGAGACTCATCTACTTTTGCCATTAAAGGCATGTGACACACCTGGCTAGCCTTTTCTTCCATCTTTAGGAGTGTTTCTGGGATGAAATTCAGGTTGTTAAGCTTGTTTGGCAAGTGTTTTTACTCGCTAAGCTATCTTGTCAGCCCAAGATTTAGTTTGAGAGTTTTTCATTTCGGTGCTGGGAACCAGATGCAGGATCTTGTCATGCTCAGCAGTGGCTGTGCTGTGACAACCTCTAGTCCTAGTCAGCAGTTCTGTGAAAAGTTAAGAGGCCTGATGTGCTTCTGTTTGTTGACCAGGAGCTTACCTTGTGTGCTCTGCTAGTCAGCATTGTGCTAGTTCCTAAAGTCTAGTCATCCTGTATCAGAACATCCCGAGTGAAGGAGGAGCCATGCTTTTATCCTGTCTTGTTTGTCTTCTTTTTCTTTTTTTTCTCCTTCCTTTCCTTCCCTCCCTCCTTCCTTCCCTCTCCTTCTCTCTCTCTCTCTCTCTCTCTCTCTCTTTCTTTCTTTCTTTTTTTCTCCCTCCCTCTCTCCCTCCCGCCACCCCCCTCTCTCTTTCTTTCTTTCTTTCTTTCTTTCTTTCTTTCTTTCTTTCTTTCTCTCTTTCTCTCTTTCTCTCTTTCTCTCTCTTTCTCTCTCTTTCTCTCTCTTTCTCTCTCTTTCTCTCTCTTTCTCTCTCTTTCTCTCTCTTTCTCTCTCTCTCTCTCTCTCTCTTTCTCTCTCTTTCTCTCTCTTTCTCTCTCTTTCTCTCTCTTTCTCTCTCTCTCTCTCTCTCTCTCTCTCTTTCTCTCTCTTTCTCTCTCTTTCTCTCTCTTTCTCTCTCTTTCTCTCTTTCTCTCTTTCACTCTTTTTTGTTTTTAGACAGGGTTTCATTCTGTAGTCCTGGCTGGCCCAAAACTCACTATATAGTCCTGGCCTCAAATTCATAGAGATCCACCTGCCTGTATTTTCCAAGTGCTGGCATTAAGTTTAAGGGTGTTCTCTACAAAGTCCCACCTTCCCTCGTTTTTCAATGCTAGTGTCTAAACCTAGGACCTTACTATATCCTAGACAAGCACTCCATCACTGAGCTATACCTCCAGCTCTAACATAATTAATTTTGTAGGTGAAGGGAGAAAGCAATTAAGTGATTTATGAAATAAAATAACAGGTAAGAGGCTGATTGTTCAGTGGGTACAAGTGCTTGGCTCTGCAAGCACAAGGGCCTGAGTTCAAATCCCAAACACCCCTATGGAAATGCAGGCATGTCTGTGTGTGCACTTGGCAGTAATGAGAGGCAGATGCTGAAAGTTCAGTGGCCAGCCAGCCTAGCCAAAATGGTGAACTTACGGTTCTATGAGAGACTGAGCCTTTGGTTCCATGAGAAACCCCATCTCAAGGTGTGTAAGTCAGAGAATGATAGAGGTAGCTCTCCCTTTCACTCTCCTGCTCTGGACACACGCACACAAAAACATACCCGTGAAGATTTTTTTGTTGTGGTTCATAAGCATGATGATTGAGTATTTGCATCGCATGTGCTTCCCATGAACCTTGATACTTACAACCTTAGGAAATATGATTTTTGTCCAATGTTAAAAAAAAAAAATAAAGCCTGACTTGGGGTGGGTACTGGAAATAGCAGTTAAATGATTTGTCAACCTGTGTATTGTAGCAGAGTTTGAGCTAGAGTTAGATTTGAGGAGTCACTACTGTTTCTTTTCTTGTGCTATTACCTTGTCATTTTAGGAATTTGAGCAATAATAGGATAAGCACCTTGGAGGCTGGCTGCTTTGACAACTTATCAGATTCTTTATTAGTGGTAAAACTGAACCGGAACCGAATTAGCATGATTCCACCCAAGGTCTTCAAGCTGCCTCATCTCCAGTTCTTGTGAGTAGCAAACTTGGTGGGTTATAGAAGACAAGTTTTCCTTTACAGCAGCTTTTCTTTTAAATTACTGTTAAAATAACTCAGCCAACTGTAGCCAACTGTTTTAACTGTACATTTTTGTTGTTGTTGTTAAGGGAACTGAAAAGAAACAGGATTAAAATTGTAGAAGGCCTTACCTTCCAAGGGCTTGATTCTTTACGCTCATTGAAAATGCAGCGGAATGGAATTAGCAAACTCAAAGATGGAGCATTTTTTGGCTTGAATAATATGGAAGAATTGTAAGTATTAGACTAGGGGATAGTCCACAACTGAGGGCTCTTCCTCCTCTGTAGGTTGAACCCCAGGCCTTATACATGTCACACCCCTTGCTTTCATATAGACTTTAAAGTTTTTTAGTTTACTGGAATTTTTGTTGTCATTCATAAGCTTTTCAATATAAAAATAAATTGTATTTCATATTGTTTTTGACTCAAAATTACCAGAATTTATGTGGATTTGGAATGCTGTACCACTTGGTCTGTTGGCTTTATAGATACTTAGTTGCTTTAGAGCTTAAGTTTCTTGGGTCACTAGAGTTCAGCAAAGGTGTGTCTGTCTGTCAGTTTAAAGGAAATTTAAAACTGTACTTGGTGTTGAATGCCTTGTTTTGAGTCACTTACTTCTCTATAATTGTACAGAGAACTGGAACATAATAACCTTACAGGAGTGAACAAGGGGTGGCTATATGGCTTGCGAATGTTACAGCAACTGTATATGAGCCAGAATGCTATTGAAAAAATCAGCCCCGATGCATGGGAGTTCTGCCAGAGACTGTCTGAACTGTAAGTGTTGAGTGGTGCTTCGTGGGAGGGGGAAACACTCGGCAGAATGGAGTCAGTTATTCTCATGGTAGTTATGAGATCTGGAATCTCTGGTTCCTCAGTTTTTGTTAGAAAACTGAGCTTAGCGTGTCAGTAAAGTTGATAGATTGGGCTAATACAATAATTCCTGACTTTCAGTGTTTCTTGTTTTTTAGGGATTTGTCCTATAACCAGCTGACCCGCCTTGATGAATCTGCCTTTGTGGGTCTGAGCTTACTGGAGAGATTGAATTTAGGGGACAATAGAGTCACTCACATTGCTGATGGTGTATTTAGGTTTCTTTCCAATCTTCAGACATTGTAAGTTTTGTTCTGTTTGGTTTTTAATCTCTTTTAGAATGAAAGTGATCAATGTGAAAAATAGATATGTGTTAGTATTTTGTGCTTTTTTTTGTTGTTGTTCTCTAGCCCATAAATAAATTTTAGAGCAGTTTATACCTTATTCGGAGTTAAGTGTCATAACAGCAAAGACTCTCCCTGTCAGTTGGCAGTGTCAGAATGCTCATGTTCTCATGACGGGTAGTGTCCCACAACTGCTGGCTTTCGTCTGGAAGGATGCAGTTATATGCAGTGGGAGCACTTCTGTTTACTGTAGTAGTTTGCTGCATGACCTTGTTTTTTTGTTTGTTTACTTTCTGGTTTTTGTTTTTGTGATTTTTGAGTCTTTGGAGATAATGCTAGGGATGAAAACTTGAGCACACTAGGCCAGCACCTTACCACTGAGCTACATCTTCATGGCTTTGCCCAAAAGAAACTAACTCCTTTTCTTATTTATTTATTTTTTTTTGGAGATAAGATCTCCGTGTGTAGCTTAGGTTGGACTTGAACTCTTAGTTCTGCCTTCCAGGTGCAGGGACTATAGGCATATACCACCATGCCTGGCTAAATTGTGTGTGTGTCTGTGTGTATGCGCACGTGTGCACACACATGCACGCTTACACTTGTGCATGTGGTGCTGCTGCTGTTAATTGATCATTGGCCCTGTTCAGTGGATCGCTCTCCTAGCATACCCAAGAGCAATATAGTCAGTCAACAGCAGCACCACCAATGAATTTCATTAGGATTGCTTATAGGAGTCTGGCCGTAAGACTGAAGGAAATGTCTCTTTCCTCCCTCTTCAACCTGTAAGTATGTGTAATGGGGCCTTGTGAGCCTCTTCTTTCTCCAATATATGTGTTATATAGGTAATCACAGCTTCTGGGAGTTTATGATTATTATGCCATGTCATGTCATGCTTGGATGACATTGTTCCACAACCCTTAACTCCTTGTCTCTGCCCTAGCATTCATTCTCTCCATTCCCTCTTCCACGATATTCCATCAGCCTTGTGGTTGTGTGTGTGTGTGTGGGGGGGGTGGAAAGCATGATTTCAGGATCCCATTTATGACGTGAGTATTAAATACTCATTCTCCTCACCTTGACCAGTTAAGAGTCTCTGCAGTTAACTGCTGGCCAACTCCAAAAAGGAGCTTCTCTGATCAAAGCTGACAATTATAGTCTGTCTGAATGGCTATAGATTTGTTTATATAGTCATATAGACAAATCTATATTCATAAACAGTTATTTAGAGGTCACATGTTGTGCACATTGTATCTTTTAGGAAAATAATAGCAGTTGCTTCCCCAGCCATGGACCATGTTTGTGGAGCAGGCCTCAAATCCAGTCACAAAGTAGTTGGTAACAGACTTTTTGATGTTAATACCAGTGGGCACATCTTGCCTTATAAGTCAGTAGTGTTGCACACAGGGTCCCCAGCTGAGTAAGACTGTTGATAATAATATTCCTCTAGCATTATGAAACTAGCCAGCAGGAAGGAAGTATCCAGCAATTCTAGTTTGATTTTTCTGTTCTGAGACCAAAGCATTTGGTACCTTCATCAGTGTCTTACCATCTAGTAGCATTTGCTTGTATTGTTTTGGGGGCCTTTTGAAGTCTTTCTGTCCAATAGCCTGTAGGGAACTAGCCCACCCTGGTGCTGGGTTTTTATTTAACAATGAATGGCTTCTGGTAACAGCTTTAGTCTCTCATTCATGGTACCTCCATTCAAATTCTGTTTTTTGATTTTTTTAAATTTTATTGTTTAATTAGCTTACCAAGTATCAGTTTTTCTTAGGAGTAGGGGCTTTTCCATATTTATAGCTTTAATTGACTTTCTTGCCTACTCTTTCCTCTTCCCCATCTCCTCTTCTTTTTACCATTCCCCTGCCTCCTTTCCTGGGTAAACTTTTCTACTTCTTGTATTCCTGTTTATACTTTTGTGTCACACAGGTTTCCTCCCCACTAGAAATGTCTTTTGTCTCTTCTCATGGGCTCCTTTCTCATAATAAAGATTCTTTGTTGTTGTTGTTATTGTTTTAAGACAGGATTTCTTAGGCTGGTGAGATGGCTCAGCGGGTAAGAGCTCTGACTGCTCTTCCGAAGGTCCTGAGTTCAAATCACAGCAACCACATGGTGGCTCACAGCCACCCATAATGAGATCTGACTCCCTCTTCTGGTGCGTCCGAAGACAGCTACAGTGTACTTATGTATAATAATAAATAAATCTCTGGGCTGAAGCAAACAGGGACTGAGCAAGCAAAGTTGACCGGAGCGTGCGGGCTTGACATGAGCAAGTAGAGGGAGGTCCTAAAAATTTAATTCCCCTGCCGGGCAGTGGTGGCACACGCCTTTAATCCTAGCACTTGGGAGGCAGAAGCAGGCGGATTTCTGAGTTTGAGGCCAGCCTGGTCTACAAAGTGAGTTCCAGGACAGCCAGGACTACACAGAGAAACCCTGTCTCGAAAAAACCAAAAAAAAAAAAAAAAAAAAAAAAATTTTTTTTTCAATTCCCAACAACCACATCAAGGCTCACAACCATCTGTACAGCTACAATGCATTCACATACATAAAATAAATAAATAAATCTTAAAAAAAAAGGACAGGATTTCTCTGTGTAGCCTTGGTTGTCCTAGAACTTGTTTTTGTAGATCAGGCTACCCTCAAGCTGCCTTCCAAGGTGGGTACACAGCTAATAATTTAGATTCTTAATAGCTCTTGAATACGATACTTGGTTATTACCTTTTTAAAAAGATTTTTTAAAAAATTTATTTATTATATGAAAGTACACTGTAGCTGTCTTCAGATCTCATTATGGGTGGTTGTGAGCCACTATATGGTTGCTGGGATTTGAACTCAGGACCTCCGGAAGAGCAGTTAGTGCTCTTAACCGCTGAGCCATCTCATCAGCCCCCTAAAAGATTTATTTATTTATATATTTATATATACGAATACTTTGTTTGCATGCGCATCTGCATACCAGAAGGTGGCATCAGGCAGTTGTTGAGCTGCCATGTGGGTGCTGGGAATTAAAGAGCAGTGAGTGCTCTTAACCACTGAGCCATCTCTACATCCCTGACACTTGGTTGTTATCACATTCAAAATTAATAAATGGTTTTAGGAAAGTGATAGGCTCCAAACTTCGGTCCCTAACTACCAGTGAGGAGCCTCAGTAAGTATGAGAAAATGCTCATATACTTAAGATACACAGTGTCTTTTTTTAGTTACTATTATACTTACTTAGTTCTATTGCTGTGAAGAGATACCATGACCAAGGTAACTCTTATAAAAGGAAACCATTTAATTGGGTGCTTGCTTGTAGTTTCCAGGATTAGTGTGTGAACATCATGGGAACATGGCAGCAGGCAGGCATGACACTGGAGCAGTGGCTGAAAGTTTACCTCTTGATCCTTAGGGAACAGAAAGACTGGTCCTGGTGTGGGTTTTTTTGAAACCCTACCCCTCCAGTGACACACTTCTTCCAACAAAGCCACACTCCCTCCAGCAAGGACACACACCCAATTCTTCCAAAATCGTCCCACTAACTGGAGCTCAAACATTCAAACATAGGAGCTAATGGGGGCCAGTGGCATTCAAACCACCACATTCCACCCCCTGGCCCCATAGTGCTGGGAGACTGCCCGGCCTGGAATGGGTTGAAGTGGGACACAGTGTTACACATAGGTAAAAGATTGATGATCTCCTGCCTTTTAACTCTTTCTTACTGTTATGTGCTAAAAACTTAACTCTTCACTACTTGTGCCCTTCTATCTGGCGATTAACACATACTGTGTAGAAGTGGGAATTAGGTAAAGGAGTCGTTCCTAGTGCTGCTTTTTTCTGGCCAGCCAGTCAGGAGCCCTTCACTGTCCAGACTGATTAACTCTTTGTGAGCCAGAGAGGAAGGAAAGGAAAAAAACTAAGATCCTTTACACAGACGAACATGCACAGACACACATATATTCACAAATATGCACAGACACACCACGTATATTCATGCCCCACTCTGGTTGGGCCCGACCACCTATCTCAATCAACTCCACAAGTATTCATGCATGCTTGCATACATATATATATATATATATATATATATATATATATATATATAAACAGACAGGCATTATACATAGATACATACATTTGGATGGATGGATACATACATTTGGATGGATGGATGGAAGGGGCAGAGCTCCCCAAGCCACTACACCCTACACCATCTTTATTTTTTCCCTCTGGCCTTTTTATACCATCTTAGATAAAAGTTCTTTAGAAAATTACCTTGTAGATAAAATGTTACACAAAATGGGAGTTACAAAAGGATGTTGATGTTAAGTTCAAAGCAGTGTTTCATTCTATGTGCTCATTATAAGTTCAAAGCAAAGGTTTCACATGGCCTTGCCTTCTCATAGTGCACACCTGTGGTTTCATCCTTGGATCTGAATGTTTTCCCTTGAACACAAATTTATCTAAAGCCTATTTCTCTTTCTAGTGTAATTATGAAAGCTCATTGCATTTCTTACTATGTAGCCTTCACTTAAGCTCTTATGAGGAGTAAGCACGTTCTGTTGTTGATTCTAACTTTATTACACCTTTCTGGCAAAACAACTAAGACCATCTCTTAAAATGTTCTTCCTAAAATTATTTGAATCAAATCAGGAATTCTATAAAATCATTAATTCATCTAAACAGGATTAATTCATGAAAGTTCATCTTTATGTTGATCTACAGGAAATCTGTTAAATAGGGTAGGCTAATGCCCAGGGATAATTATGCTAATTTAATAATGATAAGAAAGGCATATCAGCTGCAGGAAGAAATCCTTAGGTGAAGTCTCTTTGGGACCTTGCCTCATAGAGCTCACCCATCTTAGTCCATGTAAAAAGGTAGGCCACCTGCAGGAAGGCACCTGATAGACTTTGCCTTTCCTAGATGGCTCCTGACACTATAGGCTTGTAGCCACATCAAAAATGCATTTAATCCTCATAGTCTTTCATAGTCTCAACACTATTTAAAAGTCTCTTCTGAGACTCAGGCAGTCTTCTAACTGTAACCCCTATAAAATAAAAATAAAAAAGGAAATCACATATTTCTAACTTACTGTGCCACAGAATATATATTACTATTCCAAAAGGGAGAGAATGGAGCAGAGTGAGGAAGTACTAGACCAAAGCAAGACTGAAACCCAGCAGGGTGAACTCCAAATTCTGTATCTCTATGCCCAGTGTCAGAGGGCTTGTTAGATGGCTTTTATGTCCCATTTCTTCCAGCTTTGTTGACTGAAACACACTTCTTTCTCTTGGGCTGGTTCCACATCCTTTCTGTAGCTCTCCTTGACAGCTATCTCAAGGTTCAGCTATCTCCAGCCTCTTGGGGTTTCCAATGTAATCCAGGTTTCACTTTCACAGCTTCATGCCATGGCCTGTTTGGGCTACCGTGCAGGGACTCTTCTGCCACGCATCTAGTCTCTGTGGCTTTCTTTAACTGCTGAAGCAAATTCTACAATCCTTTTACTGTATCCTTGATCAGGACAGAACTGTGTGGACAGAGTGGCAAGTTGTATTGCCTGCTCAGGTAGTTAAAACTCCCTCCATGAGTTACATTTACGTAAGCTTTGGCTTGCTGTTGTTGGTTTTCTTTGCTACATAAACTTTCCTGTAATGAGACTTTTCTTGGATCTGCCAGCAGTATACATGATGACATAGATAGAATCTTTTTTAATATTTTAAAGCTTAGGCCTTTTAGCTAGGGCAGTCTCCCAGCCAGCTATCTAAACTTAACCAGATCAACTAGTCTACCACTCTCTATGTGGTTAGCTCTGTACCTCTGCTCCACTGTTTTTCCCATTTCCTCCATGTCTGCCGGTGAATCCCCTTGCTGATTTCTTCTTCCAGAGACGCTCTCTGTAAGGAAGTTCTGCCTTCCATTTCCTGCTAAGCTGTTGGCTGTCAGTTCTTTGCTAAACCAATCAGCAAGTAAGGAAGGTGAATGTTTAAAAGAGTATGAGGCCTGTGATGGGCCATAGGAATAACAATACCAAGGTCTGCCCTTTCTCAGCTCTCTGCTAGTTTGGCAATCAGCAGTTGAATATACAGAGACAACCTTTACCCAATGTACAAACAGTTACCCCAACACTTTGTTTTTTATAAGTTTCAGGGTTATCTGGTTGGGTATTGCCCTGAAGTACCATTTCCTTTATTCCATTTAGCACAAGACCTTATTTATTTATTTATTCCTTATTTATTTATTTATTTATTTGAAATTTACCATCTCTGTGAGCACAGGGCTTGGCTACAGCATTCCATTGCCTGGTGCTCTTTTTACCCCAAAATGTACATTTTGCATTTCTTTTTGCCCTGCTGGCCCCTTTTCATTATAGATCTGTGTAACAATGATAACCACATACCACAGTGCTAAGCTGCCTTGGCATCTCTGCCAACGGCATTAGTCTGGACCTCTTAAATTTAGTCTCTGGCAGATTTTTTTTTGGACTAAGGGCAGAAAACAAGTACATTCTTCGTCAAAATATTATAAGAATGGGCTCTAATATTCTTCCCTTGTGAAACCTTTTGAGCTGGGCCTCCATAGGCCACATTGCTTTCAGCACTACTGCCTTCCATGCTCCTACTAGGATGGCTCAATTAAGCCCTACTTATAGCATTCAACTGCTTTCTTCATCCAAAGTCCCAGTTTTCCATATATCTCTAAACAACAGTATGGTCAGGCCTTTCTCAGCAGTACCCTAGTCCTTGATATCAACTTCTAAGTTCTACTTCTATGATGAAACACTATGAGCAAGCCAACTTATAAAAGGAAACATTTACTTGGGGGCTTGCTTATAGTTTCAGAGGGTTAGTCTATAACCACTATGGCAGGGACTGTGTAGGCAGCAGATAGGCAGGCATGGCACTGGAGTAGTAGTTGAGAACCACAGGATGGAGTCAGAGAGAACAAGACTGGGCCTGTTGTGGGCTTTTGAAACCCATCCACAGTGACAAACCTCCTCAAACAAAGCCATACCCCCTAATCCTTCCCAAAATAACTGAGAATCAGTTATTCAAACATATGAGTTCATG
Source organism: Mus musculus (assembly GCF_000001635.26). Lineage (NCBI taxonomy): Eukaryota > Metazoa > Chordata > Mammalia > Rodentia > Muridae > Mus > Mus musculus. The sequence goes on along the minus strand of NC_000069.6, from coordinate 104,483,441 downwards.
CGGGCCATTCTCATTCAAACCACAGACACACATGCATATAAAAACACACACCTGGCCTTAAACTGAGAGAAATTTACCTACTTCTGTCTCCAGAATGCATGAGATTAAAAGTATGTGCCACCATACCCCGCTGCTTAATTTTATGTGCCTTATTTATTTATTTATCTATTCATTAATGTAATTAATGTCATTATTTAATTAATGTCTCCAGACAAGGTTCTGCTGTGTTACCCAGGCTGACTTTGAACTCTCCATCTTCCTGTCTTAGTTTCCTGAGTCCTGGGATTATAGGCATGAGCCTATAATTTGTGAATAGGCATGCATCTCTTGGTGAATAATTTGGAGGAGGGGGAATTTCCTGAAGAACTGATAGTAAAATAAAATGAGCTATATTAGCATTTTACTTCAGGGCTAAGCAAAAAAGAAACCTCTCTTGGCATTCACACTTTATATAATCTCATAAATCAGAAAGCATGTGCCTTAGTTTAGTGTGAGATAGCTTTAGGAAGTAAAAGTAAATACTTCTAATATAGCCAGTATTTCATCAGCGCATGATATATACAAGTGTACTTTCTCTAACAATGGAATGGTTTTTAAAGAAAATAGTTTTTAAAAATGGAATAGTTTGGGCTGGAGAGATGGCTCAGTGGTTAAGAGCACTGACTGCTCTTCCAGAGGTCCTGAGTTCCTTTTCCAGCAACCACATGGTGGCTGACAACCATCTGTAATGGGATCTGCTGCCCTTTTCGGGTGTGTCTGAAGACAGCTATAGTGTACTCATACACATAAAATAAATAATAATTATTATTTTTTAAAAGAATGGAATAGGTTTTAAAGAAAACACAGTGAGCACTCTAGCATGTAGTCGTATCATTTTTGCTCCTCAAGGGGAATGTTAGATTGCTCTTGAGCTGTGAAGTTCTATATTGGTATTTCTCTTTGAGGTACTAAGTTTAGGAGTACAGAGGCAGTCTTGGAGCACTCAGGAATCTCATGACTCTAAAATTACCTTTGAAAGCTGTATCTGTCACCTTTATCTTGAAACCTTCCTTTTTTATAGGCCCTGCCTACAATTTTTAATTGGCTAGTACAGTCAGATAAGGCTAGCTAGGAAGATTAATTTTTTGCTTATCTACATTTATTCATCCATCCATTCATCGATCTGTCTATTTTTGAGGCAGGGTCTCTCTAGAAGTTCTGTCTTGGAAATCACTAAGTACATCAGGGTGCTTTGAAGTCACAGAGTTGCGCCTGCCTCTGCCTCCAACAGTTAAGTGCTGGTGCTAAAGATGTGCATTACCATGCCCTGCTGCTTAGTTAATTTATTAATTGTTCTGTGTTTATCACAAGTATTCCTTTAAAAGGCAAGACTGGGTCTTCATCATAAATAACTGTTAAAATAAGGACTGAAATTAACATGTATGTTTCTTGTTGCAGTGTCAGGATGCTGCCAAGTGGTGTGGTGGTTATATTGGCTAACAACCTTTTTCTCCCTGACACTTTCAGAGATTTGAGAAACAATGACATTTCATGGGCCATAGAAGATGCTAGCGAAGCCTTTTCTGGACTCAAAAGTCTCACTAAGTTGTATGTATCTGTGATGTTTATATCTAATGTCTTTTCAATGTTACTGTGTAATGTTTATTTTATATAGCCAGAAAGTCTGACCCTTCCATCTCCTAGAAAGGAAAGTTTTGTTTGTTTGTCAAGTAGGTTGTTGTTTGGTACTTTTTATTTATAAAGTATTCCTATGGAAAATAGTTTCTTAATTAGTTTCAGATTAGCATTGTGAGATATGGGTTCCTTATGGCATCTTCCTACATAATGCTTCTTTACTCTTTGTTCACATTCATTCCTCTGTCCCACAGTCCTCTTCCCACTTCCTCCCTGCCGTGGGTGCTTCCCTTTTTACATCTGGGTAGTCCTTCTGTTTTCTAATGACATATGCACCATTCTTTATTAGATCTGTTGCTTCCCTCTCAGGATCCCTTTTCTAGTTTCATAACCTACACACACACACACACACACACACACACACACACACACACACACACATGTAATTCTAAATCTAGGTTCTGCATATGAAAGAAAATGTTTGGTTGTAACCATTTTCTTGAAAATGCTATAACTTAATTTTTCTTTATGGATGAATAAAATTTTTTTGCATATGTGTTACTCTTTCTTTATCTGTGTTTTAATGGGCATATAGGCTGGTCCTATTTCTTGGCTGCTGCATGTAGTGCAGCATGGTGGTGCAAATGTTCCTGTGGCATATTGCTTTAGAATCCTTCAGGTGTATATGTGCCAGTAGCATGGCTGGACCATATGGTGGTTCTATTTTCAGTTTTTGGAGGGCTCTCCTTACTGATTTCCATAGTGACTGTACAAGTTTACATTCTCAATCTTGTGGAATTTAAATAAGTTACTGAATAGAGTTTTCCATTCAAGTAAGAGCAATGTTCTAAGAAAATATAGTAGAACTAGTAGTGTGTTTAATCTTGGGAGCTACCTGGGGAACCAGTCTAATGATAGGGAAAATACTCTCCCATGAAACATTTGAGATCTCCTATGAGAAGGATTTCTCCAAAGATTCATACGTGTCTGAATATTTGTAATGTGACTAGCTTTTATTAAAGAGAGCAATGGAGAGCTGTGAAGAAATGAAGGAGAGGAAATAGTATAATTAAATGTATAACGTGTGAAAAGTAAAATAAAAATTTAAAGGACAAAACCCCAGAGAAATGGAGACTTTAACGTCACTTAGCCTAGAAGCCACCAGTATGTTAGTGCTTAGGATGAATGCTCAGAGGACTGCCGTTGAGCTCTGAGATCTCAGTAGATGCTTTCATGTTGTGCTTGGATTAATTAGTAAGTTCATGACTTTCTTAAAAATGCTTGCTTTCATTAAGCTAGTGTGTATACTTTTCCCCTTAGTTGTATCTCAGTAAAGCCATTAAAGGGGCCACAGGGATGGCTCAGAGGTTGAGAATGTGTTCTGCTCTTCCAGAGGACCTGAGTTTGGTTCTTAGCATCAGTATTAGGAGGCTCATAAGCACTCAGAACTTCCCCTCCACGGGATCTGATATTCTCTTCTGCCTTCTGCAGGCACAGCACTGAACATGTACATACCTCTTCCCCAACATATACACACAGACATATAACTAAAAAATAATTTAAAAATGTGCATAATACCACAATGCAAGCATTAACACAATTATACCTTGTGTAGGTAAATATCTTATGAATTTAATTTTATTTCAGAATCTTGCAAGGAAACCGGATTAAGTCAGTTACACAGAAAGCATTCATTGGCCTTGAGTCCCTTGAGTATCTGTAAGTATTTCATATATATTCACTCACTGTATAGTCTTTGTGCTAGGCATGGTGGGGCCTGCCTTTAATCCCAGTCCTCAGGAGGCAGTGGCAGGCAAATCTTTGTGAGTTTGAGACAGCCTGCTCTACATAGCAAGTTTAAGGCCAACCAGGGTTGCATACTGAGACTGTATGTCAGCAGGTATTCATGAACGTTTAAGCATTTATGTAATTTCACTACAGCAATGGTTACTGATGTTGCATTTCTCTTGATTTCAGAGATTTGAACAACAATGCTATAATGTCTATCCAAGAAAATGCTTTTTCTCAGACTCACTTAAAGGGACTGTAAGTAATTTTTTCTCTTTTGTTAGCGTGCATTGTATATAAAGTACACAATTTGTGTGTCTGGTGCTATAGGCCAGAGGAGATGATTGGATTCTCTGGAACTGGAGTTCCAGACGATTAGAACTGCCATGTGGGTGATGGGAGAGCAGACAATGTTCTTAACCACTGAACCATCTCTCTCTCCCTCAGTGTCTGTAAAATAAAGAAGGTGGCTCAGATGTCTCAGAAGCGTGGGACGTAGGCAAGGGGTAGAACTGTTAACCCTGAGTTGTTTCAGCTGTCCTGACATTTAGAGATAGCCCAACGTTGGACAGTCAGGAGTGTGTGCTACCACGTGTGTGCTCTTTGTGCTCACACCACTCCTGGGCTCCGATGTGGATTTTAGTTTCTAGACTGTTCGATACCTGTGTCTCTAGTTCTTACCCTATGATCGGGTTAAGGTAGGTAACAGCTGATTTTGTTCTTTACTTTGTGAGATTTATCTAGGATTTTGTGTTATTAATTTTAATGTCTTTAAACTACTAAGATGTTCAGAAAATTTAAATATTGCAGTAGAAAAAAGATAGTGTTTTATATTTTTCCCATATAATTTAAAAAATAATTTTTAAAATATGTATGAGTGCTTTGCCTACATGTGTGTCTCTGTACCATGTATATGCCTGGCACTTCTGGAGGCCAGAGGAGGGTGTCAGGTCCTCTGTAATTGGCATTACAGACAGTTGCGAGTTGACATTGGGTTCTGGGAACTGTACCCAAGTCCTCTGAAAAAGAAGTGGTTTTAACTGCTGAGCTATTTCTCCAGTACTTCCTATATTTAAAAAAAAACAAAAACTGTCTTTAAAAGAATATTTTATGTGTATGTGCCTTAGTGTATGTAAGTATACTGCATGTATACATATGTGAGTACAAGGAGATGAGAAGAAGGCATCAGATCCTTTGCAACTGAAGTTGCAGATGCTTTTGAGCTGCCGTGGGGGCACTGGACAGCAGCCCAGGACCTCTGTGAGAGTTCTAACTGCTAAGCAGTCTCTCTAGACTGCTGTGAAGGAAGTTAACCTGGGAAATCTTTTTGTTTTAAAGATTTATTTATTATTATATCTAAGTACACTGTAGCTGTCTTCAGATCTCATTACAGAAGGTTGTGAGCCACCATGTGGTTGCTGGGATTTGAACTCAGGACCTTCAGAAGAGCAGTCAGTGCTCTTAACCTTTGAGTCATCTCTCCAACCCAACCTGGGAATTCTTAATAATTTAAACTGGTGTTGGAAAATCAGTTTGTTTAAAATGCCTTAGTTAGGGTCTACTCAAAGGACATACAGTAGAACTAGTTCATGACAAGACAGTGATAAAAATGAAGAGAAAGCTTTTAGAAACTTTTACAATGTGATGTTATAACATCTTTGTGTAGTTTTTAAAAGCCTTAGTTTTGGGCCAGTGACATGGTTCAGTAGACAATGGTGCCTGCCATCAAGCCTCACAGTCTGAGTCCTACAAGTTGTCCTCTGACCTCTACAGAAGAGTTGGCACATAGCCATGTGTAATGCTGTAAACATGCTCACCTTTAATCCAAGTGCTTGGGAGGCAGAGGCAGGCAGATATGAATTAAGGTCAGGCTGGTCTACAGAGTGAGTTCAGGATAGCCAGGATTATACAGAGACCCTCTCTCAAAAGAAAAAAAAGTATGGCATATGTGTATGCCGCCTCCCTGCCCCCAGCATGTTTATACACATGCATGGTAGATAAAAATCTAAACAAAGTTATCCTAAAGTACTGATTTGTAATAGATTGGGAAATTTAAAAACTGGTTCTTACTATAGATGGAGATGTATTAGATGTATTAGAAATGTGTTTTTAAGTTTGTGTTCAGATCCTGTCTCCATTTTTAAAAAAGATTTATTTATTTATTATATGTAAATACACTGTAGCTGTCTTCAGACACCCCAGAATATCTTATTACAGATGGCTGTGAGCCACCATGTGGTTGCTGGGATTTGAACTCAGGACCTTCAGAAGAGCAGTCAGTGCTCTTAACCGATGAGCCATCTCTCCAGCCCCTGTCTCCATTTCTTATAACTTGTCACAGTAGGCAAATTGCTTAGTTGGAGACTTAGTGTTTCTTCTCAGAATGGGAGTAGTGGTTCCCTAGGGTCATATGACAATACCATGAAATAATTTGTTTACTAAGACATTCATTCATCCTCTATTGTGTACTGTATTGGATCGTGGTCTCTTTTCTTACTCCATATTATGTTAAGAAAGTTTATTCTAAGGACAATAAAAAATTAAAACAGTAATGGGTAGGGATGTAGCTTGGTTGGTAAGGTGCTTATCTAGCATGTGCAAGGTTCTGCACTTTATTCCCTAGTACTGCAAAACAACGGTAACAAAAACAGAATAAATAGTTGTAGACATGGAGGGTTTTCAGAGAATGCTGAGCACTGATCCAAGGCACATAGTAAAAATCAAATGCCTAATATTTACAACAAAAATCAAAATATTATGAAAGTCTGGACTATGGATGTGATCTGTCGGTAAAATACTTGCCTATCATGTGTGAAGCTCTGGATTTATCTCTAGCATTGAATTAACCAGGCTTAGTAGTAAGTGCCTGTAATCCCAACACTCAGGATGTGAAGGCAGGAAGATCAGAAATTTAAAGTCATCCCCACCTACCTGTCAAGTTTGAGGTCATCCTGGGCTTCCTAAGACCTTGCCTCAAAATCCTTTGAAAAATAATTGTTGCTTTTTGCATGTTACAAAAATTAGAGGGATCTTATAAAACATTTGGATTTACTTCTAGGTATAGCTAATTTGTAAGGATTCAATTTAACTATAAATCAGCTTATCTTTTTTTTTCTACCAGTATAATCTGAGGGTCAGCAAGAAAGTTTTAAGTAATATGAGAACCTACTTCAACATGTACTTTAGATGGAAGGAAGTATAGTGTCAGTGTAGAGATTCACTAGTGAGATGAACAAATACCAAGTACTTAATTAAACACACTTCAGCAGGCTCCTGACTCTTCTCCGCCCACCTGTGCACCCTTTTTTTTTTTTTTTTTTTTTTTTTTTTTTTGACAGGGTCTCCCTATGTAGACCAGGCTGGCCTTGAACATAAAGATATCTGAAAAAAAAAAAAATCTGCCTGCTTTTGCCTCATAAGTGCTGGGTTTAGAGACATGTGCCACTACACTTGAGCCCATTTAGCAAGGATCCTCCCATGCACATATCTGGTTATCCCTAGATACCCTAGATAATTGACTACAGTTTTCCTTCTGTAACATTCCGCAGGTGATATCTGATCACCCTGACCTGCCTTTAGCAAGAGTCTTTCTAGGTTGTTTTAGCTAGAACCCTCTTAAGTTCTGAAGCCACCTGCTGATTCTTAGCCCCCCTTTCTCATTGGCTAAAAAGAACCTGTTTGCTGTTGCTTGTAATTAGAGTTGAGCCCAGCTTCTTTCCTCTTTTACAGAATTTCATTGCAGAGATCTCTGTGCCTGGGAGATTGTCTTGAATACACTCTGCCTTACCATGCTTTAACAAGTATCACTGAATAGCTTTTCCTTTAACAGTTATGGTGGTGTGGCATGGATAGGATCAGATTCATCATTGGACCCCCGGACCTCTCACCCAGGTCTCCCAAATATACACCTTTGAAGCCTTTGTCTTCATTCCTGACTGATTGATCGGGGATCCAATGGTTAGTCAGACTGGTGAACCATTGCTCTGGACAGACATCCATTGGAGCTGGTGGTAAGGAGAGATTTTGATTCTTGAGATTCTGAGTGCAGTTTCTAATATGGGGCAGAGTGCTACACTTCATACCAGCTCTGCCTGAGGTCTTCCTGGACCTCTTTCCTGAGTCGGGGTTGTTTCCTGACTCCCTGGTGTATTCTTTGTCCTCTGCAGAATCTTTATTTTTTCTTGATTAGGTTCTGTTTCTCTGCCCTTACTGGAAACTCTGGCAATAATGTGTTCTGCTAACTCTATCCACTTAACTGTCCACTTCCTAATTACTGGAATTTTATTGTCCTCTTTTGGGGAACTTACGGTCTCCCTATACTGGTTCTTCTTAATATCACCCCCTTCCATCCCTCTGAGTCTTTTGATAATCTCTGAAAATCCCTCTCTTGCATTTGTCTATCCACCTTTGTCAGTCCACATTCTATTTTTGCTGCTTCCCTTTCAGGCTACCTATTATTATCCATTGGAGATTCTCGAGACTAATAGACCTCAAATAGTAATTGTGTAAGTCTGAAAAACACTGAAGTATTACTTTAATCTATATTCAGATGGGCTTTGGAGATACCTAAATGCTCCTATGTGTCTCTGTAACCCTCCTAAGATTGATTATGTGGCCTGACAAAATAATTTTTAAAATTTTTAATCAGCATATATTGATTATACATAATAACAGGTTTCATTCTGACATTTTCATGCATGCATGTAATGTATGTTGATCATATTTATTCCCTACCCCCTTGTCCTCTCATCTCCTACTCCTTCACTAATCCTCTTCCTAAGTAGTCACATTTCTACTTTTAGGTCTTTTTTTGTTTATTTTTGTGACCCAGTGAGTTTCTTAGGGCTGTTTACAGAAACATGGGCACCTTATCTATGGCTATAGCATTGAAGAAAATGTCTATCTCCAATAACTCTTAGCCTCATTAAGTGCTGGGGCCCAAGCTGATAGTCTCCTCTACAAATATATGTGTTTCACCTTATCCTTTAGAAATGTGTTCCTGTGCTGAACCTGCATAGTATCAAACCTATACACGCTATAAAATTACCACTGCAGAATAATGGTGTTCACTTCTCCTTCCATGTCTTGTGACCTGTTACTGCTTCTTCATCGCTTGTGGGTTGGAACTTTAACAAATTAAAGAAGTTATTTGAACCCAAGCCACTGTAACACTATAACACTTGATCTAATAATCAGTATAGCCATTAAATCATTAATGGGTGATGAGGATGTACTAGACAAAAGGATGATTTATATCCTGAATGAAACAGCATAAGGTTTTTTCTCATTAATCAAAATGACACACAATTTGCAACTTAGGAATTGTTTACTTTTGTGCTTTTCCATGTAACATTTTTATATATTATTGACCTCCCATGATTGAAACTGCAGGAAGCAAGCTGTGGATAAGGGAGATGTACTGAATTTGTAAATAATTATCTTTCCTTCTTTGTTTTTCAGCAACAGTTTGGTTAAAATGTAAAGTATAGGAAAAACAACAGGTTTTTTGTTTGTTTGCTCATTTGTTTGTTTTTACTTAAAACTTCCTTTGGGAGGCAAAGGAGTTTAAGGCCAACCTGATCTATATAGTGAGTTCCAGGCCAACCTGGGCTAGACCCTATCTCAAGAAAAGTAAATAAATAAGTGAGTTTATGTTAGTGTTTTACTGGTTCAAGTAAATCTTAGACTGAAAGATGTAATTTCTGTTTGCATCTGTTTATATAGTAGTTTGTATGTGTTAGGTATGAATGTTAATATGTTCGTGCATTAAAAGGCTGGAATTGACATGAGGGGTCTTCTCCTGTTTTTTACCTTAGTTTTGAGCTGGGGTTTTCCACTGATCTTGGAGTTCTGTTTTAGCTAACCTAGCTGGCCAGCTTGCTCTTGGGACTCTCCCTCCCCCTGCTGCCCCCAGAGCTGGGGTTACATATACTTGTGGCTGCACCTGAGTTTTATGTGGAGCCTGCAGACTCAGATCCTCATACTGTCATAATAGCCCTGTAATATTTGTCTAGCTCTAGATTAGATTTCAACCTTGGGCTACAACCCTTCTGGCAAACCTGTAGCTCCAAAAATATTTACATTACTGTTCTTAACATTAGCAAAATTACAGCTATAAAGAAGCAACAAAAATAATTTTATGGCTGGGGTCACCACATCATGAAGAACTGTGTTAGTTGTATCATTAGGGAGGCTGAGAACCACTGCTCTAGATGGTATTGCCAAATTAATTTATACTTTTTTTTTTTTAAAAAAGAGTTCTTTTAAAATTGACTAAGAAAAAAAAAAGACAGAAGGAAGGAGGGAAAGAAAGAAAAGAAGGAAGGAAAAGAAAAGAGCTAGGTGATTGGTAACACATACCTTTAATTCTAGCACTTGGGAGGCACAGGCAATGAGTTCAAGGCCAGACTAGTCTACAGAGTAAGTTAAGTTCCAGGACAGTCAGGGCTATACAGAGAAACCCTGTCTCAAAACAAACAAACAACCCCAAAACCAAACAACGAAAACAAAACAAAACAAAACAAAAAAACCAAAAACCCAAGAAGAAAACAAACAAACAAGTATATGAATAAGCATAAAACTCTCAGAAATATAATCCATGTATTTTTCAAATTCATATTGCTTGGGTAAACCATGTATGAATAAGATTAGTCTAGTGTTGGGTTAAAACCAGCTGTATTTTCAGAATTGTCAACATTGTGATAAAGACAATTTCACTTTATCTGGGTTTCTACTCAGCTTGTTATCTTCACTAATGTTTGGACTATGAAACTATAATTCAACCTGTGAACAGAATGTGCACTAAAATTAGTTACTTGATGCACATTGAATCAGAGTCAAAAAGAAGAAAAAGAAAAGGATAGTATGTTTTTAATTTTGTAGGGTTTTCTATGATACATTTTTCTTTTCTGAGGGCTATAGGCAGGCCTTGCGGATGCTGAGCACATGCTGTGCCACTATCAGCCTGTGAGTCTTCTCCTCGAGACTGATGCAGAGGTTAGCTTTCCTCATGCTTTAGCCTCTTGAATGAGGGATGTATAGCCATGTACCTTCATATTCAATTTTTAGTAATATTTTAATTCTTACCTCTCTTAACAGATAAGGAGAACAGATTTTCTATAAGAATTTTAATCATAATAATCACAAATGAGTCAGGCAGATGTAAACAGAGTAAGTTTATGAATGAACTTTTTACCAGTCACTGTTTTTATGTAATATGTCTATGTAAAACAATTAAGCCATACTACTAAGTGAAATGGTGAAATTTATTCATTGAATCTGTAGATAATTTCAAAGTATGATAAAATTTGAGGCATTAATTGTCAGATATCTTCAAACTTATATATACTTTAGATGGCTTAAATTCTAGAGGAAACAAAATGTATTTGAGCTTGTTAGTGAGTATGTCCTGGACTGTAGAGAAAAAAAATGTACTGTAGCCATATGCTTGCAGAGACTTAAATAGTACGTTAAATTTGTTATTCTTAAGATGCTGGTATACGGCAGTTTACTTTTCATCTTTTTTTCCCTTTAAAATGTCTTAAGTATTCTTTAAACTTGTAAAAATCTTTACTGTTTTATGTATATGGGTGTTTTACATATATGCCTGCTGTCCAAGGAAAAGATGATAGAATGTTGTCCTTGGAACTCAAGATGGTTGTGAGCCATCATATGGTTACTGGGAACTGAGACTGGGGTCCTCTGCAAGAACAACAAGTGCTACTAACCTCTGAGCTATTTCTCCAGCCCTAAGTGGGATGATTTTTATGTTAGGCTTGGGCGCAGTGAACACATAAAGTCTATTCTGCACACATTCAGTGGTGGTAATTCTGGGACATGAATACTCTCTAACTACAAAGACAGACTAGGAGATTAATCTAGTCATGTGCTCAGAAGGAAAAAAAATTTAAAGGGGTGTTGGGGGAGAGGAAAGCCAGCCTGGTGTCAGTGGAAGTTAGAAGAAGCTTAGATCTCCCAGAATTGGAGTTTCAGATGATTGTGAGCAGCCATGTGATTGGTGGGACTTGAACCTGGGTCCTCCTAAAGAGCAGCAGTGCTCTTAACTGCTGAGGCATCTCTCTAGCTCCACAACAAGTTACTGTTAATGTTGTTAGCTAATCCTAAAAGCCACAATGCTCTATACAAGGAGAGATGAATATATTTTTGGTGTGAAAGGATATAAAGTACAAAGATATTTCTTATTGCATTTGTCTATCTTATTTATTTGTGTATGTGTGTGTAGATCAGAGGACAATTTGTGGGTCAATTTAAGTTACCAAGCATGCCAGTGGGCACCTTTACCTACTGGCCATCTCACCCAGGCCCCAAAGATACATTTGTAAAGTTGAAGAAAAAGTAATTTTGTGTTAGTATGGAGTTAATGCAAAATGAAAATGGAGAACAAAGAACAAAAAATTTGAATAGGTATTAGAAAGTTGGGAAGAGTCTCATGTAGTCAAGCTGGCTGAATTGAATCAATTCTAAGAACTTTGAAAAAGAGCATTAATGTTAATTGTTCTCCTCTGTACCATTAAAATATATTGTCTTTCATTAACAAAAGGTTTTCTGAGGTCCACCTATCATCTCCTGATTTGTTTTGTCTGTCCCTGACTTTTTCCTTGTTGTCTTTCTTTCTCTTCCACCTTCAGGATTGGATAGATTGTAGGATCTTATAAATTCTAAGCATATTCTCTGTCACTAAGCCAGCCACACCTCCAGCTTTCACCCCCAACCCCAACTATAATTGACCAGGCCCTGCTTAAGCTTCTGATTGTCAGCCCTTACCAAGTCCTGTAGTTTGCTCTTGTACCTCTTTCCAGCTTTCTGAGGCAATGTTTCCATTTATTCCCCAGCATCCTGATGTGATGCATAATAAAACAGCCTTCCCCAAAGTTATGTTAGCTAAACACCTCATGACATTTCATGCATTCAAGTATTAAATGGGAAAATCTGACAGTTGCTAAGATTTATCCTAAAGATACTTTGAGGCCAGCATCTAAGAATTTGTAGCTACATCCCCACCCTCACCCCCTGGACAAGGTTTCTCAATGTAGCCCTGGATGTCTTGGAATTTGATCTGTAGACTAGGCTGGCCTCAAGTTCAGAGCTCTCCTTGTCTCTACTTGCTGAGTGCTGGGATTAAAGGTGTGTGCCATTACTGTCCAAATGTAGCTAATCTTTTCTGGACTTAAAAAAGCTTGAGTTTAAATTTTGTTTTAGCCACTAATCCTTGTTTCCCTTTTTCTTTTCATAGATCCTCCCCACCCATTAAATATCTCAAGTGCTTATACCACCTAGCAATATTCTTCTCTCCCTCCCTCTCTCCTTCCCTCCCTTCCTCCCTCCTTAAAAAAAAAAAAAGACAGACAGACAGAAAGAAGATAAAAAGAAAAAAGAAAACCTCTGGCAGGCAGGTTGCTAACTTAGGCCTATAATCTTAGCAACTAGGAGGCTGAAGCTATCGTGATGCCCACATACAGTATTTAACAGCATTTAATTTGTTTCATTTGCTTTCTATCCTACACACTTGACTCTGCAAACAAGAGCCTAACAGAGTACACACACGCACATGCACACACACACAATTTTCCCCAAGTATATGAGTACTACGTAATAAAATATTAATGGAAACTAATTTTAATTTATATATATGAGTACTACATAATAAAATATTAATGGAAACTAATTTTAATTTATATGTAACTTTTTCATGAGCCTCAAAACACTTATGCATGAGGAAGAATACCAAAAACCATAGAAATGTTAATAAATACCAATTTTAAAATATTTTAAGAGCTAGTTAGATGACTTAAGAAGTAAAAGCACTTGCTAAGCTCCCAGCCTGATGACCTGAGTTGGATTCCTTGTCAGCGGAAGGAGAGAACCTCCTCCACACAAGCTCTGTGGCAAGGACCCCCCCCCCCAAGTTAAGACCAGAGCATTTCAATCAGTTAAGTTACAGCGGTCCCCAAAGCATTTGCTTTTTCTGCTTTTATATTTGAGGGATCATAGCGAGAAAAACAATGATTCTTAAAAGAATTCTATGTTTTGTAGACCACATTTTTTGTTGTTTTTTTGTTTGTTTGTTTGTTTTAAAGTGGCTCTTGCTCTGAGTTGTCGTATACATTGCTAGAGGGCTGAAGTGCTTTCAGTTTTGATAAAGAAATTTGAAAGTAAAATACACTTCCCACAGTAAAAAGATTTTTCAGTGCTTCAAAATCTGTGATTAGCTTTTGTTCCCAATGTTTCAAGATTTTAAACTTCAGGAGTATAGAGGATTGTAGTGAATATCTAAAAACCTTTCACCTGGATGTACCAGTTATTAATCTTTGACAAATGTATCCAATCCCGTTTCTTTTCTCACTCTGACCTTTGCACTCTCTACACATATTTACAAGTCTTTTGTTCTCAGACCATTTAAAAGTGCAGCGATATCAAGGGGGTGGAGAGTGAGCTAGGCAGTTAAAAGCAGATGTTGGTTTTGCAGAGGACTCAGGTTCAGTTCTCAATGCCCACATGGTGGCTCATAACCATCTGTTACAGAGTGGTTTGTATTTCCTAAAAACAGGGTCTTTTTTTGCATAGCTACATTATCGTTTTCATCCTCAATGAAATTAATATTTATAAAATTACATAGTAGATTGCCCATCTTCATGTTTTTTCAATATCAGAAATATCACCCTGGCTAGAGATGCAGGTCAGTTGGTAGAGTACTTCTTTAGGATGCCTGAGAGATTCAGTCCCCAGGACCATGTTAAATTAGATGTGGTACTAGGCACCCATCATACCAGTATTTGGGAGGTGGAAGCAGAAGACCAGAAATTTAAGGTTATTCTTTACTACACACACAATAAGCTCAAAGCTATCCTGGAATATATGAGACTTTATCTCTAACAAACAAATAAAACATACATATGTGTGTGTATACACCATATATATATATATATATATATATATATATATATATATATATATATATATATCTCCATATCCCTGTTTAGACACTCCCCTGCCCCAACCTTGGCCAATCAAGAATCATGTTTGTCAGTGGGTGTCATGGTATATATCTGGGATTGCAAGTTTGAGGCCAGACTAGGTAGTATAGTAACTGTCTCAAAACAGTCCTCCCACAACAAATGAACATGCGTGCATGCATTTCATTCCATCGCAGTGGCTCTTTACTTGTCTTTAATTTAAAATAATTCTCTTGTCCTTCAGTCTTTATGATTTTTTTTATAATGCTGACTTTATTAAGGCTAATGGTCTGTTTGTTTTATTATAATTAGGTGAACATTTTTGATAAGTAAATGCATATATGTGTAGCAGGATTTTCCTGCAAAAACTATAATGAAGCTAAAATGAAAGGTTCTTTTCTTTGTTTTCCTTCTGTAGTGTTCTGAACACAAGCAGTTTGCTCTGCGATTGTCATTTGAAGTGGTTACTTCAGTGGCTGGTGGATAACAATTTCCATCATTCTGTGAATGTAAGCTGTGCACATCCTGAATGGTTAGCGGGGCAAAGCATCTTGAATGTGGACCTGAAAGATTTTGTCTGTGGTTTGTATTTCTGTTTCAAATTTTAAAATTTTCTCTTAACTATTGTAACAACAAAATAAAGAGGATTACATTACAGACCAGGTTGTCCTGGAACTTTGATCTGCCTGTGTCTGCTTCAAGTACTGAGAGTAATGATGTGTGCTACCACACTGGCTCATACTATTTTTTTTTTATACTATTCCAATTACTTTTTAAGGCACAAAGTAATGTTACTAAATGAAGATACTGGTTTAGAATTTCTGTAGCAGCCTCTCTCAATCCATAGCGTTTTTATTTATGAATTCATCGTGCACTAGGCAGTCTTAAACCAGTTTTCACTTGTGTTTATGTATCCTGCTTGTATTCTTCACTATTTTAGTGTTGAAGCTATGTACAAAGTACTTTCAAGTCATGTATTTATTAGTATTCTCCATGAAAAAAAAATAAGTTTATATTCTCATTTTCTGTATTATATAGAAAGGATAATAGTTGTAAACATTTTATATATGTAGCATTATAGGACATAAATATATATGACATGATAGCATTAGAACTTACCTTGAAATTCTTATAGAAGGTTTCTCTCCATCACCCACTGGTAATGCATAGTAAACATGGAAGAGTCCTGAGGGATGGTGGAAGAGCACTAGGTGCTGAGGTCCAGAACCTGAGTTCTAGCACACCTTCTGTCACTGCCTGATGCCTTTGAGCAAGCTATTTGACTTCTGGAGTTCATCTTCCTCAGCTTTAAGCAAGAGATTAGACTCCAGCTCTAGAATCTCCTTCAATCTTAACATAGCTCCTGGGGCTGAAACATACATGGCTGGAGAGATGGCTCAGCGGGTAAGAGCACTGACTGCTCTTCCTGAGTTCAATTCCCAGCAACCACATGGTGGTTCACAACCATCTGTAATGGGATCTGATGCCCTCTTCTGGTGTATACTGCTACAGTGTACTCATATACATTAAGTAAATAAGTAAATCTTAAAGAAAGAGAGAGAGGGAGGGAGGGAGGGAGGGAGAGAGAGAGAGAGAGAGAGAGAGAGAGAGAGAAGTTTACAGTGTTACAGTCTTTGTTGTAAAATCAGGTTTGAGGTAAAATATGTAACTGACTTGGCCACTGTTGCATTTATTCCCTTTAGATGATTTTCTGAAGCCTCAGATAAGGACACACCCTGAAAGCACAATTGCATTAAGAGGTGTTAATGTGACACTGACGTGCACTGCAGTGAGCAGCAGCGATTCACCCATGTCCACCATATGGCGCAAGGACAGTGAGATCCTGTATGATGTGGATATTGAGAATTTTGTTCGTTATCGGCAGCAGGATGGAGAAGCTCTAGAATATACTAGTGTCTTGCGCCTCTTCAGTGTGAACTTCACAGATGAAGGGAAATACCAGTGCATTGTTACTAATCACTTTGGTTCTAATTATTCTCAGAAAGCCAAATTGACTGTAAATGGTAAGGAATTGTGCTACTGGACTTTTAAAATGCTTTTTTTTTTTTAATGTATTTCTAGAATAATCACCATGCCTGTCTGGCTATGCTGTTGGGAAAAAGTACTTTGAAGTATTTTTTACATCTAAATTATGTCTCAATTATAAATCATTTTAGATGTAAATTGACAAGAAAATTGGATCATACCCCAGGTTTGGAGGGAGCCCTTAGTGTTACTTTCTCGTGACTGTGGCACATGGAAGGGGTGCACTTGTGCCCACTGGCCTGCATTCTCCTTTGCCCTAGGAGATACTTGACTTCCTTTTCTGTTTGTTAAAAGACAGTCTTTTGTGGTCTCAGTTTCTTTCCAAAACCACAATTCTCAGAAAAGTATGATTTCCTTTCTCTCATACTGTTTACACTTGAGGGTGTTTAGGACATCTCTGGGTCTAGTCGTGTCTGTAGCTCTCTGGATATAGCCAAAATCATTTTGAAAATAAAGCTCTCCTGGTAGTTGTAAAACCTTTTCTAAAGCAGCTTGGTCTGTCTGTTACTGTGAGATTGAGTAACTCCTGTGCTACAGCAGAGCAATGTACGTGTGCCCTGTGCCTGTGTTTCTTTTTTTTTTTTTAACATTTCTAGCTCTGTTTTCTTTTTTTAAGATTTTATCTTATTGTTTTGTGGGTATTAGTGGTTTACCTTCATTTATGTTTGCACCACATGCATGCCTGGTACCCACAAAGGCCTACAGAGGGCATTGGATCTCCCAGGACTGAAGTATCAGACAGTTGTAAGCTGCCCTGTGGGTGCTGGGAGTTGGACCTGAGTCCCGCAAGAGCAACACCTGCTCTTAACCACTGAGACAACGCTTCAGCTGTACAACCCACTCTGATGTTTCCTAAATCAGGTTTAAAAAAAACATAATTAAAGAAACAAAACAAAAACGGGTTCTATTAACATCTGCTCTTGTTAGATTGGGAAGCATCACTTGATTGTCCTAAGTGAAAGAGGAATAATAAGCACCGAATTCTAAACTGTCATTCAAAAAAGCTTTTGGTTTTCTGATTTCCTTCTTTCCATCAGCATGGTGAATGGGTATGGCTTGTATTCTAGAAGTATTACTTTTCTGCACATACTGATGGGCTGGTAGGAAAGACTGTTGCCAACGCTGTGTTGTCAGTTCAGAGAATATGGTTTCTCAAAGAAATAGTGCATTTTACATCAGAATTCTGCCTGCTAGATTTGTGTCCATGTGTGTTTTCCTTTTGCCTACTTTCTCTGTACTGTTTTTGGAACAGAGATGCCGTCTTTTTTGAAAACTCCAATGGATCTAACTATTCGCACTGGTGCCATGGCAAGATTAGAATGTGCTGCAGAGGGGCACCCTACACCTCAGATTTCCTGGCAGAAGGATGGTGGCACTGATTTTCCTGCAGCCCGAGAAAGACGCATGCATGTCATGCCTGAGGATGATGTCTTCTTCATTGCCAATGTGAAGATAGAAGATATGGGAATCTATAGCTGCATGGCACAGAATATAGCAGGAGGCCTCTCAGCAAACGCCTCACTCACAGTGTTAGGTATGCTTTCTTTGTTAGGACTGCTGTTTACTGGAGCCTCTGAGACCTATGCATGGCTTAGAAAGGCAAGAAAAACAATTTGGAGGTTTTGGTTATTTTTTTTCCTTCCAAGTCAGGGTTTCTCTGCGTAGCCTCAGCTGTCCTAGAACTCACTCTGTAGATCAGGCTGGCCCTGAACTCAAAGACCCGCCTACATCTGCCTCCCAAGTACTGGGATTAAGTCTTGTGCCACCACCATCAGGCTTATGTTGTTGTTCTTATTTTTGTACTTTAGTCAGGGTATGTCAGCTGAAGGTGTTAGTGGGTTAAGTGACATACATCTTAGAACATTCCCAGGGCATAGATCTTTATAACAAGCTCCGGATCCCTTATTCTTTTAAGTTTCCCCTGTAACATTTTAATTCATATGTGTTTTCTAAGTGCTGGGATTATAACTGTGTGCCTTGTTATTCTTAGTTAAAACATGGTTCTTTATGTAACTCAACCCAAGGCAAATTATGCTGTCCAGGTCTCTGTTTTCTTAGACATCAGAGTTTTATAGGGCCATCTTCTCTTCCTCCTTTTCTTCCAACTTTTCTTATTCTTCATCTTCCTCTTCTTCCTCTTCCTCCTCTTCCTCTTCCTCCTCTTCTTCTTCCTCCTCCTCTCTCTCTCTTCTTTTTTAAAGATAGAGTCTCTCTATGATCCAGGTTGGCCTGGAGAACCCATGTCTTACAGGTGAGCCACTCTGACCTGGCTGTCAAAAACCTTTAAAATAAGTTTCTTAACTTGGATGCTGAGGCAGAAGGGTCAAGAGTTCTTGATCAGCTTGGAGTATATAGTTGAGAACCTGCCTCAAAAACATTAGAAATCCCCAGTGCTCACTCACTGACTTGTGTACCAGGCCAGTGGTGTGCTCACTCACACACTGGCATGTGTACCAGGCCGGTGTTGTGCCAAGCTAGTATCTTGCTGTGCTTTGTTTTCTTTTTTTTCTACTTTACTTACTTGCTAAGGTGCCTGGATGGCTGTAAACTATTATAGCCTGTATCACCACCGTCAGTTCACATTTAGATCTTTTCTGTTCTGAGTCTTTTGATCCTCATTAAACTGTACATTTCATCATACTTTTCATAGTCTCATTCTACAGGACTTAGGCTATACATTTCCTAACAGTATTTTTAACCTTCTCCCATTAGAGACACCCTCGTTTATTAGGCCTCTGGAGGACAAGACCGTCACCCGAGGTGAGACAGCGGTATTGCAGTGCATCGCTGGAGGAAGTCCTGCTCCTCGCCTCAATTGGACCAAGGATGATGGGCCACTCCTAGTAACAGAACGACACTTCTTTGCTGCAGCCAATCAGCTTCTCATCATTGTAGATGCTGGGCTAGAAGATGCTGGAAAATATACCTGCCTTATGTCTAACACTCTTGGGACAGAACGGGGACATATTTACTTAAATGTCATTTCATCCCCCAATTGTGACTCTTCTCAGAGTAGCATTGGGCATGAGGATGATGGTTGGACCACAGTTGGCATTGTCATCATTGTTGTGGTCTGCTGTGTCGTGGGCACATCTTTGATCTGGGTCATTGTCATTTACCACATGAGAAGGAAAAATGAAGACTACAGCATCACAAACACAGGTAAGTGGTACCCAGATGACACTTGGCATGTTCTTAAGAATGTAGGATTTAGTAAAACATAAAAAAAAGCTGGACTACTGTGATTGGTTACTTGGTAAGAAATGTTAGGAAGTGTTTCTGACAAAATATCTAGCTTCCTGGAGATAGTAGAACCTATTTGGGGAAATAGTCTTAAGAATTTGTGTATATGGTATATACTTACCCCTAAATTTACCTCCTAGAATTGTATTACAGGTATATTTTCTTGGTTGTTTGTTTGAGACAGAGTTTCTTTATGTATCCCTGACTGTCAGCACTTGTTCTGTAGATGAAGCTGGCCTTAAAGTCAGAGATCTACCTGCCTTTGCCTCCAAAGTGCTGAAATTGAAGGTGTGTGCCGTTATGCCCATGTTGTTCTTAAAAGGATCTCAGTAGTGCTGTCTCGAAAAACCAAAAAAAGATCTCAGTGTATATAACCTGGAACTCATAATCCGGCCCTTCTCCCTCTGCCTCTTTGTGCTGGGATTACAGGTTCAGTCAATCATGCCTCACTGGGTTGTGTTGTGTTGTGTTTTTGTTTTTTTGTACCTTCTTTTGAGCCTAAAGTTCATTTCTACCATAGTTTTGCTGTAGAGTCAAACCCTTATGAGTGAGTTGGTCTTTTGCCTCACTCATCCCGGGATCCACAAGAGAAGGAGTCCATTTAGAGAGATTGTGAAAATGTAGCTGTAGATAGGATTTTCATCTTTAGGGTTTTTTTTTTTTTCCCTTTGGTAACCCTTTTACCTTCAGCCCTTTGCCAGTGGTTCTGGGGACTGAACCCACAGCCTGTACATGTTAGGCAAGCACTTTACCACTGAGCTGTATTTGCAGACTAAGTAATAGTTCTAAAATGAAACTCTGAGAAGAACTTTAATAAAAAAAAGTTTCTAAGGGAAGTATGAAGAGCTGTTGGGGTCCCAAGTCCATACCATTTCCAGGCCAGTGTCAAAGTGGAACACACTATAAAATTGCCTTCTGTGTATTGACTTCAGCTGTCTGAGTTTGAGAGTTACAGATGTCTCTTTACAGAGGAGCTTAATTTGCCTGCAGACATTCCCAGCTATTTGTCTTCACAAGGAACATTGTCTGAACCACAGGAAGGCTACAGCAACTCTGAGGCAGGCAGCCATCAGCAACTTATGCCTCCTGCCAACGGGTACACACACAGAGGCACTGACGGTAGGCACTTTGCTGTTCGTAGTTACAATTTCAGCCTGTATTACTGGGTATAGTTCAGTGTATAGTTTCTCCATTAGCCTGGGCAATATTTTAGGATAAAACATTCATTCATTTAACTTTGTGCAAAATAGAATGAAAATTGTCTATAAAGTCTTAACCAGAGAAGGCTGTCTTACAGAAAGAAACACATTACCCTTAAACAGGGATGAAGGACAAAACTGAGGCTCCTGGGTCTCTCTCATGACCAGAAGAGATGGTCTAGAAACTCATTTCAAGCCTTTCTCATTCCTTTAGAGATGAGCATCCTTCAGATAACATCCAAAGGCATTTGGTTCTCCTGCTGACAGGTAGATACTTAGTAAAGTTTAAAGGGCAAAATGACTTTCAGACTGCAATGGCAAACTTAAAAGGGCTATAAAATGTCCCCTGATAGGGTGACTGGGACATTGTCTCTTCACACCCTCACTTCTATAGAAAGTGACAGGCACAGGAGAGAGGGTTTGACTAGGGATAGTTTGAACAGCTACCTCACTTAACTTCTTGTCTCATAAAAGTAACATGGGCTCTCAATTCATAGCAATGCCTGTTTTGCTTTTGTTTGCTCAAGCCACACACGTGTCTCAGAGGTCTAGGCCTGTCTTGGATCCCTTGGTTGAAATTTAGTCTCTCCAACTTAGACAGAGATTTAACGTTAGAATTCAAGAGTATAGGCTCTGAAGCCAGAGTGTTTAGTTTTATGTCTCAGCTCTTTCTCCTGCCATAACTTTACCTGTAAAGTGGAGATGAAAATAAAATCTTCTTCATAGGGGTGTTGTGAGGAGTGAGTGAGCTCATTCACAGACAGACCTTGGACTCTCACCTGGTTTGTAAAGAAGGTGTGCAGTAATTGTTAGAACTGTTGAAGAAAGTTGATTAGTCCCAAACTCTTCCTTATCAGAAAATCATCTGGGCCCTTCCTTGTTGTTACTAGGTGGCGCTGGTACCCGGGTGATCTGTTCAGATTGTTACGACAATGCCAACATCTACTCGAGGACCAGAGAGTACTGTCCATATACCTATATTGCTGAGGAGGATGTGTTAGATCAGGCACTCTCCAGCCTCATGGTCCAGATGCCCAAGGAGACGTTTTTGTCACATCCTCCCCAAGATGCTGCTAATCTGGAGAGTCTGATACCATCAGCAGAGAGAGAGCCGGCTGCCTTTCCCACCAACCATGAGAGGATGACTGAGAACCTTCCCTTCTCACAGAGGAGCAGTGGTAATGGGTGCTTTTGTTCTGTTTTGAGCTTTTGGTTTCAATTTCACCTGATCTGCCCTTCTGTTATATCAGTAGCATGGCATGTAACAGGAAACAAATTAGTATACTAGAATAATTGCCATTAACTAGTGTCAACTAGAGGTCTTTACATCTTCTCCCATCTTCATTTAAACAATAGAGGTTTGAAGTGCTAAAAATAGAGCATAAGAAACCCAAGCTGTTTTGTTTGGTTGCTCTACTGTCAAGCGAACACTCTGAGCATATCACCGAGTCGAGCTCTTTCTGGACTGTGATAGGAACTGTTCTCAAGCTGTTCATCAGCTGTCCCGTCCACTCAGAGGACAAACACTGGGGAATGGACAGGGCGAAAGTTACAGGGTCACAGAAGAAGGGAAGTATAGGGCTGTGCCCAGGGGTGGATCTGGCAGCATGAAACTGAGAATGTGCTCTGTAAGAGACCAGTTCTAAAGATTGTTCAAGAGGAATAGGTTAGAAAAGAGCACTGTCACTGAAGGTAGTCGCTCAGCTTTACATTCAGTGTCATGAAGAACTAAGGTACAATACGTCTTGTAACCTGTGGGATGTCTTCATTTTGAGTCTGGTTTTAAGTAAGGAGTCATCGTCACTTAAATGAAAATGCCTTGGTGCATTGTCCATTCTAAGCCTAGGATACTCTAATTAATTCTGCTCAGTGTGTGTAGGGTTTGTTAGCTTGACCTTAGAACTTGTTAGACGTGCAGCTGTGCTCCTACCCTAGACCTAGTGAATCTGAATCCACATATTAAGATCCAAGGATTATTTATATGCTTTGGTTTTTTGTTGTTGTTGACAGTGTCATGCTCAAATTCAACAGTAACCCCTACCTTAGCCTTCCAAGTGCTGAGATATCAGGCAAACGCTAGGATTATGGCCATGTGGCTTGTGGTTTATATTAAATTTTGGGTTTGTTTTATATGTGAGTTTTGTATGGATGCATGTGCTTGCAGGAGCATTCGTGTGCATGCAGACACATGCATGGGGAGACTGAAGGAGGAAGTCTAGCGTCATTCTCTATTGCTTTTCACCCTGTTTGTTGAGACAGAGTCATTTCCTAACCCTGAAGGCTGCTGTCTCAGCTGGACTGACTGGCTAGCAAGCTTCTGAGATTCTCTTGTCAGTGCTCCTCAGTGCTGGAGTTAGTGTCATACATGACTATGCCTGGCTTTATGTGAGTGTTGGGAATTAGAGCTCAGGTCTTCCTGCTTTCACAACAAGCCCTCTTATCTACTGAGCCATATCCTCAGCCCTCACATGCATATTAAATTTTAAGAAATCTTGCCCTAGCTTATATTCTAGGTGAATTATGCTTTCATTTGTGAGATTTTGTTTCCAGAATGTTAGACTAGCTTTTCCTAAAATATAGCTTCCCTACGTGTGTGCACACATGAGCCAGCCTGTATCATCTGCCTCTCTTCTCAATGCTTTGACTACACCTGAACCCAAATTCAATTCCCAGTACCTGGCTCACAACCATTTATAACTAAAGATCTAATGCCCTCTTCTGACCTCTAATAAGCACCAGGCATGTATAGTGCACAGACTGGCAAAACATTCATACAAATAAAATTAAAAAATTTAAAATGTATTTAAAGAAGTAAGAGTTCCATTGAGACAGTGAATATTACCTATGTATTGTAAAACTGTCATTGCAATATGTCTCTTTTAAAATTCCTTTTCCATGAGTCTAGAATTTTGTACTCTTATTTTTATCTTTGTTATGGTTTCTATTGCTGTGATGAGACACCATGACCAAAGCAACTTGGGGGTTTACTCTGCTTATAGTTTCATATAACATCAAAAGCAGTGAGAGCAAGAACTCAGGCAGGGCTGGAAGCTGGAGCCAGGAGCTGCTGCAGAGGCCGTGGAGGATGCTGCTTTCTGGCTTGCTCCTCATGGCTTGCTCAGCTTGCTTTTTTATAGGACCCAGGACCATCTGCCCAGGGATAGCCCATCTACAGTTCTCTGGGCCCCACCCTATTAATCACTAAAGAAAATGCCATACAGACTTGCTTATAGCCCAATCTTTTTTTTTTTTTAACTTTTTATTGGTTCTTTGTAAATTTCACATCCTGCATCCCAGTCCTGCTCTTCTCCCCATCCACTCATATCTGTCCTTTGCCCCTGCAACCTTCCCCTGAAAATAAAACACATCCCCACAAAACAAAAACAAAGCATAGAAAACATTTCATTGTGGAAGCTATAATAAGTATGTCACAGTGTGTCCCACGGTATATCTCTCTGTCCACACATCTTCACTTGCAAATGTTCATTGCAGCAAGTCAGTGGTCTGGTTTGAGATCTCTGTCTTCTGTGACACCATCAATATTCGATCCTCACTGGATCTCTTTCTGGGTATTGCCCTGTATCATGAAGATCCTGCAGCTTTGGCTCTGCAGGTCTGGCCCTTTCACATGCTTCAGTAATTCATAGATGGAGTTGATTTTGGGGTAGGCCAGCTCAAAGCCCTGGATCTGGGCCCAGGGGGTAGCTGAGTTGGTGAGCTTGCCAGCTCTCCTGCACCCACACCCCCAGGGCAAGCTGTCTGGCACTGCTCTAGCTAGGCCACCCAGTGATGCCATCAGCAGGAGGCAGGGTCTGCTCTCCTGTTCTCATGCCCTCAGGGCCAGCTCCACTGTGCTGTCCAGTCAAAGCATGGGCCCATGCTTCCAAAGTGCTGCAGTCTGTGAGGAACGGGGTCAGCTCTTGCACTTTCACACCCTCAAGGCAGGCTCACCTGTGCCAGCTTTCCTGTGCTCCTTGCCTGCTCACTCAAGTGCTGCAGCTGGTGAGAGGCAGTTACAGCCTAATATTATCAAGGCATTTTCTTAATTGAGATCCCTTCCAGTAATTCTAGCCTGTGTCAAGTTGACATAAAACTAGGCAGCACAATTGTTTGCAGAGAAAAGGTGCTAAAATGACAGGTGAAAAAGAACAGCATGACTTCGGAAATTAGCTTGTTAGGGTGGTTGATCATAAAGGCCTGGTAGTTTGTGGTTCTAGTTTTTATCTTGTTTTTAATGTTGGCATTGTGATCTTCGTGTCTTTATCAAGGATGCTGGGCATCTGAATTTCTTTGGAATATTGGATTAAAAGGATACCGGGAGCTGGAGAGATGGCTGAGGAAAGGGTAAAGGGAATTTGTTGCTTTCACAGAGAACCTGAGTTTCATTCCCACCAGCTACATGGCAGCTCACAACCATCTGTAACTCCAGTTCCATGAGATCCAGTGCCCTTTTCTGGCCTCTTCAGGCACCAGACAGACACACAAGCAATGCACAGACATACATGCAAACAAAACACCCACACATTTGGGGGGGAAGCATATCAGGCTTTAGGAAAATAATGTTGAAATTCCAGCTATCACTGATGATATTTCTTGTCTCACTCTCATTCTCAGAAATATTTCAGCGGCCTCTTTGGAACATGAACAGAGAACTGGGCCTACTTCCCTTCTCCCAGCAGCCTGTCCTTGAGTCACCAGAGCTGACAGAGAGGGATCCAAATTGCTCTTCACCTGTGACTTGCCGCAGGTTACATGACCATGCTTTTGATTTTAGTAGGACTCGGATCATTCAAGATGGTACTGAGGGCACATGAAGCCCGTTGAGGAGGAAGTCTGAGCAAAGACTCAAGTTAGTTATTTACTACCTCAGAATTGAGAAGAAAAGTCAGTATTTGTATTTCTCTTTGCTTCAAGTTACATCTGACCACATCAGCGTAGCTCTGGTGTTTGGGCTTACACCTGGCAAAGAGAAGGTAGTGGCTGACAGAAGTGTACCACAGAAATGTGTACCACGTTGAAAGTGCACAGCCCTGGCAGAAGACAACATGGGCAGGTGTCCTTCCTGATCCCCACCGGGATGTGCCCAGGCATGCACTGCCTGTCATGAAGAGTCATTGCTGCTTAGCCTACTGGATTGTTCCAGTCCTCAGAATGGTCCTGAGAAAGCGTCTCTACTTTGATATCCTACTTTGCTTGGAAAAGCACAGGGCAGAGATATCTTCTGAGCTTTCCTAAGTATAACAAGGATTCTCCAGTGGTGTTGAGCAGAGAAGAGCTGCTGAGGCTTTGATATTCAAGGTCTTTAGCTAGAATCTAAGTTTCACCAACTGGTAGTACCAGATCAAAGGCTTTTGTATTCTTTGTGTGTGTGTGTGTGGTGGGTTTGTTTTGTCTGTATAACTGGGGATGTCATTGTAAATATATGTGCATTCATAAATAATTTTTCTACTCATTGACCTTGTGTGTTGGATACAGTGTAAATATTTTTGATATGCCCAAATTATATATAATGTCTGTCTGGTTACTGTATGGGCAGCGGCTTCTCCAGATCACAGATTTTATATAACTTAGTGTAGTGAGGTCTGCAAACTCTGTTTAAAGTTCTAGAATTGTGTGTTACCACGTGTATGTATAAAGGCAGGGTACTTAGTGATTGTGTGCTCATAGACTCAGTCTTGGTATAATTAACTGCCTGCTTCATGCCTGAAGTTCTGTGCATCTTGTACTTACTGTCTCTTTACAAGTGCCAGGTGATCCTCTTGTCTTGCTCTTCCAGAGCCCAGCAGTGTTGCCACAGCCCTGTGAGCACAGAAGATGACTTATTTCAGCAAAATACTTTGATGACAAGGAAACCAAAGATTGGCCTTTTTTATGTTTACTCTGTTTTCAGTCTCCTTCACGAATGTAGCATATTAAGAAGGGAAGTGTGCTCTTGGGAGTAGATCACACAAAAGTTCCTGTACTCTGTCAATTTAGTGTGGTTCTGTCTTTATACAAGTATTATTTAAGCCAAACAGCTTTCTGAATTTTTGATAGCAAAAAGCTTTATGTAAACAAAGAATGTTAACACTAATGAAATGTCATGTGCTTTCAGTCTGTCCTATGAGTATAATACCAGCTTCCTGCTCTCAACTTTTAAAGGTGTCTATTTATAAGTAACTGTATATATACAGAGTTCCAAACTCACAGCTTCTTAGCTTTTTGTCAGAAAGTTCAGGTGAATTTCTGACATTTTTTTCCCATGCTTTTTTTTTCAAACCTAAGTTTTCTTCCTCAGACAGCAGCACTGTTTGCTTTTGAAACTTTCGCTTTTTATTTAAACATGTTTTCTTCATTTCCACTTTGAACATTTAAAATGTATAGTGCTCTCATCTGTTTAGACTGTATGCCTTCTTTTAGGCTGTATTCCAGGTTTTTTACTGGTATGACAAGGCATTAAGAGCCTGCTCCCTTGGCACTGCTCGTGCTGGCTGTGTGTCTGAGTCTTACTGATAGAAAGAGACTGTTTATTAGCTGCTCTAAGCTGCTCTCCAGTTCCCGCCAGGAACCAAAGAGGATTGTGCCACTTGAGTGAAGAGCTGCCTTTGTGAACTGTTAGCTAGATCAAGGGTGATGCTGCTCCATCTAACTTGAGCTGTATTTATCTTGCCAATACAAGACTTAACGGTCTAAGACATGCTCAGGGGAGGAAAAAATGTTCTGCTTCTAAACACTGTCAGTAAACAAAAAACTCACATCCGAATTGGAAAAGTTGTCTTTTGTCTGGAAGCTGCTGCTCACAGGAGGCTCAGGATGGAGGTATACAGCAGCTCATTTATAGCTGGCCATCCCACTTTGT
This sequence comes from Mus musculus, assembly GCF_000001635.26. NCBI lineage: Eukaryota > Metazoa > Chordata > Mammalia > Rodentia > Muridae > Mus > Mus musculus. The sequence continues at coordinate 104,455,740 of NC_000069.6, read as the reverse complement.
CTGTGGTCAGAGTTCTGTGCCCTCACGGAGAGCCCAGGGTAGTCAGGGTAGAGAGCAGGCCTTGACCTGGTCCTCTAGAAACACCTTACCCAAGATATCGCCTCCAAGCTCCAGCTGTGGCCCTTCTGCTGCGGTGTCCATTGGATCTCCTGAGAATTGGGGAGATGTTGACCTGCCTGCGCTTCCAGATCCCTGGCTGGCCTGAGTAACTGATTAGGAACCCATTTACAGACGAGAAGAGCCTGCCTCTGCTCCTGAAATAACAACAGAAGATTCTTACCCTAGAGAATTTGGTTTCACGTTTGACCATAGGACTAGTGTCTGCTTAGTTAACAAAATAATCTTCTCTGTGTTCACAACTAAAAACATGAAATTATGGCATCATTTTTCTGAAAAACAAAACCAATCCTACATTTCAGATACAAATGTCAGTGACAAACAATTTAAGTATATGTTGTATTATACATCTTTACTCTTGATTTTAATTTTTTTATTTTTAGCAGCCACTGGCCTTGAACTCTCTTGTCTCTCCCTCCCAAATGTGGAGACTAGATATATCTGGCTAGATTGATTTTTGTTCTTGCCTATAGAGCCAGCTGGAGTGGTATTGGTATTACAGTGTTCAGTTTATATTTTACCAAGTGTGTGAGGATGGCCTTTTCTCATAACACACTACAGGAGTAAGGAGTAGTAACAGGGAAATGTGGCTGTTTCCCTCAGGACTGGGATTCAACCATCAGGTTCCTGAATGCCCGGTACATGTCCTCCCACTCAACTCAGGCCCTGTATTTGTTCTCCTTAAGTGAGATATAGTTCATCTTTGGGCCTTTTTTCCAGGCTTTTGGCATTCCTAGGTATTAAACCTATAGCTTCCTATATACCAGGCAAGTGTTCTACCTCTAAGCTGCAGCCTCAGCTGAACTGTTGTTCAAATTAATGGGTGGTTATAAGAACAATGGGGCCATGAATAGTTGAGCTGTTTGCTTCTGTTAGATCTCTTTCCCAGTCCAGTGTGGAGGTATGCTCCCATCTACTTTCAGCTTTTTGTTTGGAACATGGTTAAATATACAGCAGTTAGTCTAGATTTCCTCTCCTCTCCTCTCCTCTCTGCTCCTTTCCTTTCCTTTCCCCCTTTTTTTTTTTTTTTTTTTGGACATCTGTCTGGTTCATTGGCAGAAGTACCAAGTTCCTGAGGTAAGGCTGTATTGGGGACATCTGAAAATGGAAGAATTACTTGCAGGATTGTGAGAAGGTGGGAGGTGAAAGGGTTGGTGTATGATGTCCTAGGAGTCAAGCCCAGGCAAGTGCTCTCAAGGCCGGTGTGCTGTAAGTTAGGGTTTGGATCCTCTCCCTCTCATTTGTATATTGTTTCCTCGAAGTCCTGATAATCAGGTGAAGAGCAGCGTGGCTTGTCTGCGCATGTTGTTGGGTGTGAAGTGATCTTGTAGCACCTGTAACTGTTTTCAAAGAGGAGCTGATCTTCAGGTGGCCAAGTGTCCTTGAAGTATTACCTGGCTGCTGGAGACGCCTCTTCACCCCTGCCTGACTTATACTCCCTGCCACCCTCTGTTCTCTTGCCCATTAGAGGGTGTCAGGCTGAGCAGCCCTGGTGTAAGGCGCCTCTAAAGGGAAGTACAAGCCAAGTGGTCTCATGTGGCTGTTTCCTGGTATCCTTTATATTTTCTCACATAAGAATGTATATTTTACAGAGCATGTGTTCGTCCTGTCTACTGTAATGTCAATAAAGCTAAGACATTATGATTCTCTGGTCTTCTCTTGCCTAAAGTATAGGAATGAATAGTGTATTTTGTTTGGGCCCTTTTGAGAGGACTTTTCAAGTAGTTAAGATGATGAACTTGCTTTTCTCTAGCTTTTACCAAGTCCTAATTTCTGAGCCTGATGCTGGCCACGCCCTGGAATGGAGCTGGGCTGGGAGTGGGTGGCTGGGGCACTGCATGCTCTCCTGCTTGTCCTTCCTGAGGTCCACTGTGGTGCCAGGTGCTAGGTGCTGGGAGACAAATGGGCTCAAGAGTCATGAAAGTGTCCATTGCAAGGGGGGAATTTGAGAACAATACTTTCCAGTCTGGTTTGGTTAACTTGGTATTTGAGGAGTGTCAGTTTTCTGTACCTTTGTTCTACCACCTCAGTGTTTGGTCTCTCTGGGGCGTAGGCTCCTTGGAGACTGGGCTTGTTACACTGATCTCATTGTGCACATCTGCCACACTCTGGGAAGCACTCGTCTGAATCTTCCAGCGGTCTGGGGGTATATATAGCTCAGGAAGACAGCTTTAATCTGCATTATGTAGTTAAGGAAAGTGCTTCAGGGAAACCATATACCTAGTAGCAAGAAACCATGAGGCAGTGCTGGAGAGATGGCTCAGCGGGTAAGAGCACTGGCTGCTTGCTCTTCCAGAGGTCCTGAGTTCAATTCCCAGCAACCACATGGCGGCTCACAACCATCTGTAATGTGATCTGATGCCCTCTTCTGGTATGTCTGAAGATAGCTACAGTGCACTCATATAAATACATAATACATAAATCTTAAAAAAGGAAAGAAAAAGAAAAGAAACTGTGAGGCTTTCCAGTTTTGTTGAGTATAGCCTTTTGTAGAAGGATCTGATGGTGTTTTGGATTTCTTCAGGATCTGTTGTTATGTCTCCCTTTTCATTTCTGATTTTGTTAATTAGGATTTTGTCCCTGTGCCCTTTAGTGAGTCTAGCTAAGGGTTTATCTATCTTGTTGATTTTCTCAAAGAACCAACTCCTCGTTTGGTTAATTCTTTGAATAGTTCTTCTTGTTTCCACTTGGTTGATTTCACCCCTGAGTTTGATTATTTCCTGCCGTCTACTCCTCTTGGGTGAATTTGCTTCCTTTTTTTCTAGAGCTTTTAGATGTGTTGTCAAGCTGCTAGTATGTGCTCTCTCCCGTTTTTTCTTGAAGGCACTCATAGCTATGAGTTTCCCTCTTAGAAATGCTTTCATTGTGTCCCAAAGGTTTGGGTACGTTGTGGCTTCATTTTCATTAAACTCTAAAAAGTCTTTAATTTCTTTCTTTATTCCTTCCTTGACCAAGGTATCATTGAGAAGAGTGTTGTTCAGTTTCCATGTGAATGTTGGCTTTCTGTTATTTATTTTGTTATTGAAGATCAGCCTTAGTGCATGGTGATCTGATAGGATACATGGGACAATTTCAATATTTTTGAATCTGTTGAGGCCTGATTTGTGACCTATTATGTGGTCAATTTTGGAGAAGGTACCATGAGGTGCTGAGAAGAAGGTATATCCTTTTGTTTTAGGGTAAAATGTTCTGTAGATATCTGTCAGATCCATTTGTTTCATCACTTCTGTTAGTTTCAGTGTGTCCCTGTTTAGTTTCTGTTTCCATGATCTGTCCATTGGTGAAAGTGGTGTGTTGAAGTCTCCCACTATTATTGTGTGAGGCGCAATGTGTGCTTTGAGCTTTACTAAAGTTTCTTTAGTGAATGTGGCTGCTCTTGTATTTGGAGCATAGATATTCAGAATTGAGAGTTCCTCTTGGAGGATTTTACCTTTGATGAGAATGAAGTGTCCCTCCTTGTCTTTTTTGATGACTTTGGGTTGGAAGTCAATCTTATCAGATATTAGGATGGCTACTCCTGCTTGTTTCTTCATACCATTTGCTTGGAAAATTGTTTTCCAGCCTTTCATTCTGAGGTAGTGTCTATCTTTTTCTCTGAGATGAGTTTCCTGTAAGCAGCAAAATGTTGGGTCTTGTTTGTGTAGCCAGTTTGTTAGTCTATGTCTTTTTATTGGCGAGTTGAGACCATTGATGTTAAGAGATATTAAGGAAAAGTAATTGTTGCTTCCTGTTATTTTAGTTGTTAAAGGTGGCATTCTGTTCTTGTGGCTGTCTTCTTTTAGGTTTGTTGAGGGATTACCTTCTTGTTTTTTCTAGGGCGTTGTTCCCGTTCTTGTATTGGTTTTTTTCTGTTATTATCCTTTGAAGGGCTGGATTCGTGGAGAGATAATGCGTGAATTTGGTTTTGTCGTGGAATACTTTGGTTTCTCCCTCTATGATAATTGAGAGTTTGGCTGGGTATAGTAGCCTGGGCTGCAGTTTGTGTTCTCTTAGTGTCTGTATAACATCTGTCCAGGCTCTTCTGGCTTTCATAGTCTCTGGTGAAAAATCTGGTGTAATTCTGATAGGCTTGCCTTTATATGTTACTTGACCTTTTTCCCTTACTGCTTTTAGTATTCTATCTTTATTTAGTGCATTTGATGTTCTGATTATTATGTGTCGGGAGGAATTTCTTTTCTGGTCCAGTCTATTTGGAGTTCTGTAGGCTTCTTGTATGTTCATATGCATCTCATTCTTTAGATTTGGGAAGTTTTCTTCAATAATTTTGTTGAAGATGTTTGCTGGACCTTTGAGTTGAAAATCTTCATTCTCATCCACTCCTATTATCCGTACGTTTGGTCTTCTTATTGTGTCCTGGATTTCCTGGATATTTTGAGTTAGGATCTTTTTGCATTTTCCATTTTCTTTGATTGTTGTGCCGATGTTCTCTATGGAATCTTCTGCACCTGAGATTCTCTCTTCCATCTCTTGTATTCTGTTGCTGATGCTCAAATCTATGGTTCCAGATTTCTTTCCTAGGGTTTCTATCTCTAGTGTTGCCTCGCTTTGAGTTTTCTTTATTGTGTCTACTTCCCTTTTTAGGTCTAGTATGGTTTTGTTCATTTCCATCACCTGTTTGTATGTTTTTTCCTCTTTTTCTGTAAGGACTTCTACCTGTTTGATTGTGTTTTCCTGTTTTTCTTTAAGGACTTGTAACTCTTTAGCAGTGTTCTCCTGTATTTCTTTAAGTGATTTATTAAAGTCCTTCTTGATGTCCTCTACCATCATCATGAGATATGCTTTTAAATCTAGGTCTAGGTTCTCAGGTGTGTTGGGGTTCCCTGGACTGGGCGAAGTGGGTGTGCTGGGTTCTGGTGATGGTGAGTGGTCTTGGTTCCTGTTAGTAAGATTCCTCCGTTTACCTTTCGCCATCTGGTAATCTCTGGAGTTAGTAGTTATAGTTGACTCTGTTTAGAGATTGTTCTTCTGGTGATTCTGTTACCGTCTATCAGCAGACCTGGGAGACAGATTCTCTCCTCTGAGTTTCAGTGCTCAGAGCACTCTCTGCTGGCAAGCTCTCTTACAGGGAAGGTGCGCAGATATCTTGTATTTGGACCTCCTCCTGGCCGAAGAAGAAGGCCCAAAACAGGACCTTTCTCAGACACTGTGTTGCTTTGGCAGTTCCCAGGTGGTAGAGACTCTCACCTAAGCAGACTAAATTCCTAAGTTCCTTGGAGTCCCGGGACCAAGATGGCGACCGCTGCTGCTGTGGCTTAGGCCGCCTCCCCTGCCGGGTGGGCACCTGTCCTCCGGTCCGGAAGGTGGCCGGCTGTCCCCGGCCCACACAGGGTGCTGCCTCAGCGCCTCTGTGCTTCTGCCTGTTCCAGAAGCTGTCAGGTTCTCTGGCGCACCCTCTCACCTGTTCAGACTAATTTCCTAAGTTCGGCGGGTCTCGGACCAAGATGGCGACCGCTGCTGCTGTGGCTTAGGCCGCCTCCCCAGCCGGACGGGCACCTGTCCTCCGGTCCGGACGGTGGCTGGCTGTCCCCGGCCCACAAAGGGTGCTGCCTCAGCGCCTCTGTGCTTCCGCCTGTTCCAGAAGCTGTCAGGTTCTCTGGCGCACCCTCTCACCTGTTCAGACTAATTCCCTAAGTTCGGCGGGTCCCGGACCAAGATGGCGACCGCTGCTGCTGTGGCTTAGGTCGCCTCCCCAGCCGGGCGGGCACCTGTCCTCTGGTCCGGAAGGTGGCCGGCTGACCCCGGCCCACACAGGGTGCTGCCTCAGCGCTTCTGCCGCCGCCTGTTCCAGAAGCTGTCAGGTTCTCTGGCGCACCCTCTCACCTGTTCAGACTAATTTCCTAAGTTCGGCGGGTCCCGGACCAAGATGGCGACCGCTGCTGCTGTGGCTTAGGTCGCCTCCCCAGCCGGGCGGGCACCTGTCCTCCGGTCCGGAAGGTGGCCGGCTGTCCCCGGCCCACACAGGGTGCTGCCTCAGCCCCTCTGTGCTTCTGCCTGTTCCAGAGGCTGTCAGGTTCTCTGGCGCACCCTCTCACCTGTTCAGACTAATTTCCTAAGTTCGGCGGGTCCCGGACCAAGATGGCGACCGCTGCTGCTGTGGCTTAGGCCGCCTCCCCAGCCGGGCGGGCACCTGTCCTCCGGTCCAGACGGTGGCTGGCTGTCCCCGGCCCACAAAGGGTGCTGCCTCAGTGCCTCTGTGCTTCCGCCTGTTCCAGAAGCTGTCAGGTTCTCTGGCGCACCCTCTCACCTGTTCAGACTAATTTCCTAAGTTCGGCGGGTCCCGGACCAAGATGGAGACCGCTGCTGCTGTGGCTTAGGCCGCCTCCCCAGCCGGGCGGGCACCTGAGTGCCTCCAAGAAGAAACTGTCCATACAGCATGCTTGCTGGCTGGACTACGAGTGAATGTTGGAAGGAAGGAAGGAAGGAAGAAAGAAAGGAAGGAAGGAAAAAAAGAAAAAAAAAGGGAGAGGAGAGGAGAAAAGAGAAGAGAAAAGAAAAGAAAAAAAAGAAAAGAAAAGACAGATGAAGTACAGGCTGGGTGTGTTGGTACATGTCAATAATCCCAGTATTTGAGAATCGAAGGCAGGAGGACCAGGAGTTCAAGGTCATCCTTGGTTATATAGCTGAGTGTGAGGCTAGTCTGTGCTAGACACCCTATCTCAAAAAGGGAGGGGGTAGTGGGTGGTGCTGAGTTTGAGTCTCAGCACCTGTGTAAAGGCCCTTCATCCAGGTTAGTGAGATACCCTGTTTAAAAATACAGAGTTAAAAAGGACCACTACCAGGGAATAGCATCCAAGGTTATCTGGCCTCCACATACATGAACACCCCCACACATGAAAGTACACACACACACAAAGTGCAAGTGTAAGTTTTATATATTTAAGAGAGGTACTCTTGTCAGTTTATGAACATTTCTGACTTCTGCACAGTTTCTCTCTCTCCCTCTCCCTCCCTCTCCCTCTCCCTCTCCCTCTCCCCCCCCCTCTCTCTCTGTGTGTGTGAATGTATAATATTTTTTATGGACAAATGACAAGTACAGTGTGTGACCTGGAATAGTCTGTGGCCTTCTGGATTGCTACCTCTGTGACTGTCAGTGCCACTGGGACTGGGACTGGGACCACGGGGGCTGGTTTTACTCATCTCAGGGTTCCTTTTAGCCCAGTGATATGGAATATTTGGAACTTGAAAACCACCCCTGGCCAGCAGCAACTGAAAGGACTTTGCTGCTCAGCATCCTCCCCCATGTCCTGGCTCCTTATCCGATGAGTGCAGATTTGCTTCCCATGCCTGCTGTGTTTCTAGTCTGGGATGGGAAGCCTGTAGTTTGTTACCAGGGAAATTTTATCACAAGGTGGCTTAAAGGAAACGAAAATACATAGGTCAGTCGTCAAAGAACAGGGATTGCCAATGTGGGTGTCATGTGGCTTGTGGTAATGCCTGAAACAAGGCTGTTGGGCCTGTTGGATTTGCTACCTCTGCTGCGTTGTTCAGCCAGCGTTTCTTGACAGCTCAGATTTGGACCTGGAGAGATGACGAAGAGGTTAAGAGCATGTAGAGGGCCTGGGGTTGATTCCCAGTACCCATATTAGGCAGCTCAAGACAGCTTATAACTCGAGTTCCAGTTCCAGGGGATCTGGTGTCTGTAGGTACCTTACATGTGTGTGGTACACATGAACTAGTTGTGTGTGTGTGTGTACTTGCTCTTAGCTTCTGAGCCATCTCTTCAGCCCACTCAAAAACATTCCTTACCCAGTCTGGAGCTCTAATAGACATAGTCTTCCAACGACCCAGCCAAGCTGGTCAGATTCCTTCTTTGTAAGTAAGGAGTTCATTCCAGATTATATGATTTGCCTGAGGTCATGTGCTCCAAAGCCCCTTTCTACAGTAAGACACTGGGCACTGACCAGTTTGGGATTTTGTTTGTTTGCTTGTTTCTTCTTTCATTCCTTCCGTAGCTGCCCCCACCCCCCGTTTTTTGATTTTTGATTTTTGTTTTTTGGTTGGGGTCTCATGTAGTCCAGGCCAGCTTCAACCTCACTATGCAGCACAGTGTGATCATCTTGCTCCATCTCCTGAGTAGGCAGATGTCACTGTGCTCAGCTTTGTTTTGTTTTCAAACAGGGTCTCTCTGTTATGTAGCCCTGGCTGTCCTGGAATCCACTATGTAGGCCAGGCTGGTATCAAATTTACAGGAATTTCCACCTGCCTCTGCCTCTCTGCCTCTCTGCCTCTCTGCCTCTCTGCCTCTCTGCCTCTCTGCCTCTCTGCCTCTCTGCCTCTCTGCCTCTGCCTCGAGTGCTGAGATTAAAGTCTTGTACCACCACGACCAGCTGTTAGTTTTTGGTTTGCTGTTTTTATTTTCATCTCATCCCCACCCATGTGTGTGTGTGTGTGTGTGTGTGTGTGTGTGTGTGTGTGTGTGTGGTATATCAAGGAGAGAGCATGGATATGGGTGTATGTGCTATGGTGCATACGTGACAGGACAGCCTTGGGTGTCAGTCTCCACCTTCCACCTTGAGCTCCTAGGAATTCTCCTGTCTTTGCTTCCCATCTCCCCGTAGGAATGCTGGGATGACAGAGGCACTGCATTGGTTTCAATGGGTTCTAGGAGTCAAACTCAGTTCCTCACACCATCTCCCCAGGCCCCTCCAGTTCATTATAAGTTGAAATGCCTCGTAGGGGCTCGACATTTTTAGGTTTCCCGAGGAGAAACAAAACCAAGCAGATGAGTGCACTGGCTAGCATGCCGTTCTCCTGATCCACCCCAGGGATCAAGTATAGGAAGCTGAAACCAGCAAGCAGCAAACCAACTGCCACAAGCGTGAGTGAGTCTAGGAACAAAGAAGGAGTACTCTGAGCATTCAAGAGTAAGTATTCATTTGGACATGTAGCCCTGGTTGGCCTGGAGTTTGCTATGTAGATCAGGCTGGCCTAGAAATCAGATCTGCTTGACTCTGCCTCCCTGAGTTCTGAGATTATAGGTGTGCTCCACCATGCCCAGCTTAGTGAGCACTTTTAAGCTCCTATTTTATTCTTTTCCAAGGAGAAGTCAGATGCAATAGAATCGCATACACTGACTGACAGCAGGCCATCTCTTAAGGCATATGTGCAAGATTGGGTTGTTTAAAGGGCTCTCTTTATTATTTTTAGTTATGTGTATATGTGTGTCGGCACATGCACATGCAAGATCAGAGGTCTCCCCCTGGAGCTGGGGAGTGACAGGCAGTTATGAGTCACCTGTTACAGGTGATTTAGGTGCTGGGAACTGACCCTCAGGTCCTATGTAAGAGCAGAGTACATCTTACCTGCTGACTCATCACTCCTGCTCCAAGATCTGAGTAGCTTCAGTTTATTTCTTTTCTAAATGCTCCATCAAAGCCAGTGTGACATCCCTCACTCTTGAAAACAATGCACATGTGGCTGGCAATGGCAGTGGGGACAGTAGCTTGAATTATTTATCCTTTGGAGCAAGCTTCATAGGAGTCTGTGTCCCATGCCAGAAACAGCAAGGGCAGAGAAGAAATACATTTCTCTTCCAACAGTGAATTGCTGCTGCCTGGGTGTCTTTGTCCTTTATACATGTCACAGGAGGGGTGGGGACAGGTTCAGGGACTACACAGGCTGCTTCTACTAAAATGGGACTTTTAAGGTGAAAATTCAAGCATGTGATGTTGAGAAAATTTGACTTTTGGAGAAACACAAAATCATAATAAATTGCAGGTCTGGAGGGAAAGCCATGAATCATGTTGGCAGGCATGCTGCCTCGTGGGCCTGTGCCACCAGCCCCAGCCTTCTCTCACACCTCTCTTAGCCCTGAGTCACCTGCCTTCATCTGCCAAGTGTATACTGCTCCCTGGCGTTTCCCCGAGCACAACAGACGTCAGTACCCAGAGGTCAGGAGAAGTTTGCAGAGGACCCCGCACCTCCAGCTGTGAGTGTCTCCCGAGTTCTATCTTTGGCCAGCCTCAATTTAGGGAGGCCTCTCAGCTGGCTCTGCTTATTGCTTTCCATGGTCCAGGAAAGAAAAATGATCAGTTGGTCACTTTCTTTAAAGTCCTCTCGTGTCCGAGTTATACATGATCTAAGACTAGCTATTGAAATGATTAATACAAGTGATAGAAAAATGTAGGATCAGCCTAGATTTTTTTTTGAGCCCCTGAAGGCAATGTATAGTTTTGTGAAAGCACTGACTTGTTTACTCTCTCTGCAAACCCTAATGTGTCTTCCCTTATGCTTTCCCTACCCTTCCCTTGGCCCTCTGAAAGGGCATTTGAGCAAAAGCACAAAAAGATTCCAAGGGCTCCAATTTGCCATCCTTGGTGGGAGTCCTAAGACACCACCCACTTGCTGTGAGACAGCTGGTGAGTACCCGGAAGTCCTGCCTGGTCAGCTGGGCCCTTCATTTACCACATGACTTTTAAAAGTAAGCAGCTGGCTCAAGTCCGACTTAGCAAGTTGCAGAAGCTTAAGTGAGTCCCTTTGGTTTTGGGTACCTGTGTTCCAGATTTGCAGGATGCACATAAGCATGCCTGGCTTTCTCTAGAGTGGGCTACATCAGCTAATGCAGATAACAAATGGAGCACCACACTCAGCACAGCCACCCATGCATTACAGGCTTTCAAAGTGGAGCGTCTCCCCCTCCTCCCTCTCCTGTCTGCACAGCTCTGGGTGGAGAATGGGGAAGGTTGGTTTTCTAGGGCTAGCCCTGGAGATTTGGGTTCCTAGTTGGATTTGGCTTGGAAACAAGACACTCTTCAAGAAATAAAGAGTGCACTGGCCCACGAGTCAGTGGGACTGAGGTTCTGACATAGACCCACATACTGCGATCTTGGTAAGCTGTTGACTGGAGAGTCTGGGTGGCACCCTTGATATTTAAGAAGCAGGCACGCATCCTGACTTAGGAACCCTTTCAGCTTTGGAGTCCTATAGATCGTCTCAAGCACACTGAGCCATTCTCAACTTAGTCTCTAATGTCCTTGTCCCGTCTAATGTTTTGTCCTGTCCTCCCTCCTCCTCCCAGTTTTTTCCAGTGGTTCTTAACTCCCTGGAAAGGCTCTTTTAAAGAACAATAATTACAAATGCACATATGGAATTTTAAAGAGGACAGAGATCTCAGCTGCTTTAAATGAGGATATGGGAAGTGAAGGGTTGAGACTTTTTGAGCCCTCTACAAAATGCAATGTGTGTTGAGACTACCAGTGGGCATCATTTCTGACTGAAGATCCTCTTTAGCCCAGACATTCCCCTATGTAGTCCAGCCCCCATGACTGCATATGAACTCCCGCAGTGCTCCGTGGCAAACTGAACTGCTTCTCAGAATATTCTCTTCAGTACGTAGCATGCTGGCTTTGTTCCAAGGTGGCATCTTGGAAGACCACAGATATTCTGGAGCCAGAATGCTTGAGTTCACATCATGGCTACTGGTATTTTAGGCTAAATTACTAAATTTCTTTTAACCTTTGTTTTCTTTTCTGCAGGACAGTAATGATAACCCTCATTCTACAAGGTCACTGTGGACACCAATGAACTCATTTCTACTAGGATAGCAAACACATTGGCATTTTGTTGGTTTGTTTGTGTGTTTGTCTAGTAGGATCTTAGCAGTCCAGGTTGCCTTGCATTCACAATTTTCCCTCCTCAGGCTTACAATCATGTGCTACTATACCCTAGCTCAGCTTTTGTAAGTCTAATTTTGGAGGGGAGAGGGTTCGTGGATAAATGACATTGTTTTCTTTGTGTTCTTCACCCAACCAGTAGGCTACATGTTGTTCCCCAGGTGGGTGGGTGACCGTTTTATCTTATAATAAGTTCAACCATGACTCTTGTTGGAACTGTTGGTCTGGAGAGTAACAGCAGCGACTGCATTAAGATGTGGGCACCTTTGTGGGCACCCAGGCACTGCATACTGCTGCTCTGATAACCAGAGCTTGCCTTGGTTCATGGCTTGTTCTCTGGTTGTGCTTGGGTATCACCCATCTGTATGCCTTCTTTGAGAACTGTCTGCCCAGTCGGTTAGCTTGTTTTCTGCTGGGTGATCTGTTTTCCTGGTGTTTAATTTGCCCAGTTCTGTATATATAAAGATGTGTAGCAGGCAAAGATTTTCTTACCATTCTCTAGGCGCTGGTGCTTGTTTTCTTTGCTGGACAGGAACGTCTTAGTTTCCTATACGTCTAGTTGTTGGTTGTTGGCAATGTGTGCTGTACAGTTGGAGCACTGTTGAGAAAGTTTCTTCTATGCCTGTGTCCTGAAGTGTTTTGCTTCAGGTCTGGCTCTAAGATCCACTTTGAGTTGATTTTGCACAGGGTTGGAGACGGGGGTCTTAGTCTTTCCTCTCCTTGTGGAAATCGTTTTCTCAGCACAGGTGTTTAGAGGTCTCTTTCCTCCAGTGTATGTTTTTGATACCTTTGTCCAAAGATAGAGAACTGTAGCTTTGTGGGGTGACTTCTGGGACCTCTGTTTGAGCCCCTTGATTGCCAGGGCCACTTTTTGAGCTAGTAACATGCTGTTTTTGTTACCATGATGCTGTAATATGGTTTGATATGGAATATTCCTGATAACTCTAGCATTTTCCACTTTCTGATAAGGATTTGCTTGAGATGTCAGGGTCTTTTGTCCTTGTAGGAAGCTAAACTGCTGGCCTACCAAAAGAATAAGTATAAAATTCTGAAAAAGAAAGCCCCCCCTTTCTCTGTGTTGTTTTGCTTGCTTGGTTACTTGCCTCCCTACCCAAAACAAAAAACAAACAAAACAAAACAAAAAAAAAAACCAAAAAACAAAAAAGGCAAAACAAGACAAAACCTTTCTCAGTTTGGAAGCCTGGTCCCCTTTTCTTTATGTTGAATACTCCCTATTTCCTGGGTCCATCTAGCTTAGAATTTCTTCAGGCTAAAATAACTTGGAGCTCAATTTAAACAATTATTTTTGTAGTCCCCGCCCCCCCCCCCCCCCCAGCCCCCAGCTACTTGTTGAGTAATCCAGGGTGTGTGTTCATGCCCAGGGCCAGGCAGCTGATTAAAAAACCTCTGCAGCATCCCAGGCTCTCCCGAGAAGGGGCCGGCTCACTGCCAAGCTCTCTACACAAGTTAGTCTAACCTGAATTTTGCAGTAGGGGGATGAAGAGGTTGGAATCCGAGATGCAGGGCAAACTGCAGTTTTCCCCTCACGTGTGCTCTTCAGATCCAGATATTAGAATTTAAGAAAGGCAGTGACAAGATCACTGTGGCTCTAATCCTGTCCCTTTAAGAAGCCTGTCATTTAACTCTTGAATACCCCATCAGCAATAGATAAAGGGCGGGTGAAGAAACTGTTGAGGCTCTTTCAAAAGGCGCCTTTTTGTTCCAAGGCATCTTCTTGTTTCCTTCTGTGGAGGCTCTACTACACAGCGGTTTGAACGAGAACTGGCCTCCAGGTGGCGCTTCAGCACAGAGAATGGCGGCAGAGGGCGCTACCCAGGCCACCATTGCTCAGGGATACCCTTACGTAAGGGGATTCACAGGAAATCCGGCTTCTCCGGTTGCACAATGGCGAGAGGCCTGGCCTTTGTCATGGCTCAGGCTGTAACTCAAAATCTGTACGGGGCGGTGCATGGCTCAAAAGTTCTAGAACGCTGCCAGGATGAAGCCCAGGGCAGCTTGGCCTGTTGGGAGGGAGAGGCCAGAGCTCCAGGCTTTGTCCTCGGAGGCCGGAGTCTTGTTCTGGGCTCCTAGCCCAGGATGAGCTCGCAGCTTGGCCCTCAGAGGTCTTCATTTTGATCCAAGGCTGCAGTCTTGCCCGTGTCCTCTCTCTTCCTTGAATCGTTTCCCTTCCCCCTCCTCTTCTCACCCTCTCTCCACACCCCATTCTCACCTTATGCTTTTTTACAAATTGATTGTCCTGTGTGATCTCATTTGCAGCTCCCACTTCCAGGGTAAAGGAGCAGGTTTGGGGCCATCCCTCAGTCCACGGAGAAGGTCCCTCCCATGCTTGTCACCACTAGCAAATACTGAGCGGCTTGGGCAAACATTGAATTCAACTTGGTGGTTCGAGAGCTTGGCACTGAGGAGTGCTCAGAACCATTTCCAGCATGAAGAAATATTTACAGACGGAAGCTGGGTGGAAGAGCAGTGTGTCCCAGGACTGCATTCTAGAGGTCAGGACCCCAGATACTAGAGCCACCGCGAAGCACTAGTTACAGCAGTTAATGTCTAAAGGGAGAAGAACAGCGGCACGCAGAAACCCGGGGACCCAGTCTCGGTGCTTGGCAGACACTATGAAACTTCTCCAGGTTCGGCCCTGGAGTACCTGTCTATAAGGGGACAAGTGACAATATGGTCGAAACAGAATGAATGGTGTGTATGAGAGCTCGTTTAAAGCATGGGGTGGATAGGCATTCTGACTTATCAAAAGCCGCCTTTCCTCACTGAGAATGCCCTGGGGCAGGGAGTGTCCTTGTAGCTTTTACCTATTCTGCCCCCATTGGATATCCGGCCAGCCCTTTCCTTGGTTTTTGTTTGAATGTGCGTGCTTCAGGCATTTGGGACTTGAGGCAGACTGACTAACTCGGTTCCAGTCCCAACTCTACCTTTTACTTGCTGGCTGGTGCTGCATGGGTCATTTAGCCCCTTTATGCCTGCTTCATATCTGTTTGAGTGGTAATATGATAACAACAGTATTAACTACAATTTTAGGAGCTGATACACAGACAAATGTGTGTGTGCGCGCAGGCGACCACTGAGGCCCCTCCCCATGTCTCAGCTGTCTCTCTCTAGTTATCCTGTACTGGAGAACTGGTTTGGTTCACACTGGGGTGGGTGTGGGGGGGTCTCATCAAAATTGTGTAAGATTCCCTCAGATCAGCTGCCAGACTCTTGGCTCTCTCCCATTCAGTTACAACGTTCTCATGGTCTAAGTGAGAGAGGAAACCACTAGAAACAGATGGGTTTTGTGTTGTTTTTCTGACAGAGGCACTGGCATCTTCATCTTCAGCCTCTCCAGGGGTCCAGCGGAGTTACTATAGTGTATGGCAGTTGTTCCGTACAAACTCGAGGCAGACAGGAAGGAAGGGACCTTGCGGATGATCACACTAATTAGTACAGAGTAGGTTATCTGGACAAGAGCCTGTGGAATGCAGAGCTATCCCTTAAGTCTTCTGACTAAGCATGGAAATCACCAAGGAAATGTGATCAGCCTGCAACAGAAAGGGGTGGGTAGGAGAGAAGAAACCATAGCTTCGTGCTATCAGCCAGAAGCATCGTTTTCCATCGCTCAGGGTTCCATCGCTCAGGCCAGGTTGAAAACCTTGCCTCTGTTCAGGGTCTCCAGTTGCTGCCTGCCCAGGAGTCATGTTCTGTGGAGGAGTTCATCATTTGTTTCATAGCCTCTTAGGTACCTTTCCTTATGGCTCAAGACCAGCCGGCTCACTGGGTCTATGTGCAGGACTGAGGAGGAGAAAACAGAGCTGGAGAGAACGGGCTTCAGAATGCTCTCCCCACCCCACCCCACCCCCGTCCTGGTTTATATAGCTCAGGTGGGTGGGGAACTTGCTATGTAGCTCAAGATGACCTTGACCTGATCTTCCCGCCTTCACTTCCCAGTACTGAGATTCTAGCTCTGCAGGCTCCACACTTGTTTTATGTGGTGCTGAGGATCGAACCCAGGACATTGTGCATGTTAGTTAGGCCAGCACTCTTACCAACTGAGCCACTTTCAGCCCTTTAGGGTAGGTGCTTTTGTTTTGTTTTGGTTTGGTTTGGTTTTTGTTTTTGTTTGGTTTTTGTGTTGTTGTTGTTTTGTTTTGAGACAGAATTTCTCTGTGTAACAAAGCCCTGGCTGTCCTGGAACTTGCTCTGTAGACCAGGCTGGTCTCAAACTGAAACCCACCTTCCTCTACCTCCCATGTGCTGGGATTAAAGGCATGCGCCACCACAAGTAAGTTTTAATAGAAACTTTTCTGACTGTAGCTGTCTTATTCCAATTCTCATGCCAAATAAGACTTCCAAGAGAAGCAGGGTGGTGGCCGTGGTTGTTGGTTGGGCATTCCTTCCTTCAATCCCAGCACTCGCTCAGGAGGCAGAGGCCTGTGCATCTCTATGATTTCCAGGCCAGCCTGGTCTACAGAGCGAGTTCCAGGCCAGCCAGGGCTACACAGAGAAACCCTGTCTTAATAAAAAAAAAGAAGGAGAAGAAGAAGAAGAAGAAGAAGAAGAAGAAGAAGAAGAAGAAGAAGAAGAAGAAGAAGAAGAAGAAGAAGAGGAGGAGGAGGAGGAGGAGGAGGAGGAGGAGGAGGAGGAGGAGGAGGAGGAGGAGGAGGAGGAGGAGGAAGAGGAGGAGGAGGAGGAGGAGGAGGAGGAGGAGGAAGAAAAGGAAAAAATAAATCTATAATAGCCCACCCACAGCCGGGATTGTGCAGCCGGAAAGGATCAGAGTAGACAGAATGTAACTGGATGCTACTCTAGTTTAGGGTTCCACAAGGGAGAGGAAATTCAAACTCTTGGTGCTTGCCTAGTAAACACATTAGCTATTAACCAGCTGGGTCACTGATGGTAAGCAGGAAAGGATGTCTCAGGCACCTGCGCACTCTGACTGATGGACATAACCTTGTGTTGAGAAGAATTCTGAGTGTGCCTGTCACTTGACCACTTGACACCCAGGGGCAAGTGCTCTGACAGCCATGCTTACCACAGGTGCAGAATGGGGAACTGCCCTGGGAATGGTGGATATGCACCTGTTCCAGTTGCTAATGAGAAGAGGAAGCTGTTTCTAAAGATGGTTGACTGGTCAAGGATGCTCATTTAATTAGCCCACAATGGGCAATGCTCAGGGAGGCAGGCTCCAAAAGTCATTGGAGAGGTAGGGGGATGTTGATACTCCAGGTCCCTGTAGACCTGTCCCTATTAAAAACACTCAGATGGAGATGACAAGGAGGTGCTGGCTCTGGAGTTTAAGACCTGGGCAGACCCTGGAAAAGAGAGAGAGAAGCTATAGTTAAGTGATGGAGGGACAGGGAGAGTTTCCTTCCCTGAGCTCCGCATTGCTAAGCACCCCTGACATTTCCTACAAATGTTTTGCCATGAAAATCAGGCCCTGATGGGGTTCCATCAACCTAGGGAACCCTATGAAGAGAATCCAAAAGAGCTTACTGAGCCCAAAGTGGATCTTTTATTATTTATTTGAAGCTATTAACGGTGCAAAAAAAAATCACAATTACATTTTCATACTATGTAATATCCTTTATTCATCTCTTGGAAGTGATGATTGGCCTGAAGAAGGTGTGGGAGAGGGATGTACTGAGGTTCTGGTTCTCGAAAGACTTAAAGGACAGGGGAGGAGCTTGGTTTTGACTGGGAGGTAGACGGCTTGGCTCGTGGGCGGAGGAGATGGGGTGAAGGCCGGCTTAGGAAAATCACTGTGGTTACTGAGACGGACTGGCTGGAGGTCAGAAGAGGACTAAGGAACTGCTGTGTGGTCTGCATAAGAGGTATTAACAAGGCTGGGCCTGTAGCTCAGTGGATAGAATGCTTCTTAGCATGTGTGAAGCCCGAGGTCCATCCCGTAATGATGCTTAAACCGATCGATGCATGGTGGCACAGGCTTGTAATTCCAGCACTAGAAAGGTAGAGGCAAGAAAGAGGATCAGAAGTTCAGGGGCATCCTTGGCTACATAGGGAGCTCAAGGCCAGCCTAAGGTACTTGAAACACTTAACGAATGTTAAAATAAATAAACATAAAAGATGCTAACCAGCATCATGGAGGAGGACAGTTACTACGGAAATAGAAAAGCTGCCGAGAGTCAGGAGAGACTTGCCATTGTCTTCAAGAGCTCCAGGGAAAGGTGCCAGCTTTTCTCACAGCCTTTTGAACAAAAGCAGCACAGGGGGAGGCAAATAGCTGAGCTGAGGTATTTGATGAGATACAAGAACAGCTTCTTCCCATGCTGGGCCAGGCCACAAGCGGGCCCTTCACGGGCAAGTGGCTATCATGCCTGGACCGCAAGGCAGGCCACTCAACGCTGCTCTCTGCTAGATGAGAACAGCATTCATTTTTCTTGGGAATCTGAATATCAGTGGAGGCCTTCAAACCTGACTGAACAGGACTCAGTGGTTGAATAGCAGCTTAGCATCTATGAGGTGTGGGGTTCAGTCCCCAGCATCAAGTACATATGCACCGTCCCTCACGCACATAGAACACCTGAGCGTCACAAACTCTGATGAGCTCAACAGATGCTGATGCCAGCCTCTGCTTCCAGAGAGCTGGAGTTGAGCAGGGGACCCACAGTCTGTGGTGTTTTGAGGCAATTAGAAGTCAGGGTCAAATCCTTTTCACTCATGACTCTATTAGCACGAGAACAAACTGAGGGTCAGAGAGGAACAGGGTCTTACTTAAGTCACTCAGGCAAAGGTTCCAGCATCAGAGCTTGGGTCCGGCTCCCCAGGTACACCGCAGACTCATGGCTGGCATGCTTGGGTCTAGGTGGAAGGGTACATCATGGCAGAAAGGCTTGGGAACCTTGCCTATCACCCTCTAGGAAGACCTAACGTGAACAAGAGAGTGGCCAGGGAAAGGAAATGATATAGTTAATCCGCCAATGATACAACCAATCCACAGTCTATTGTTAATTTTTGTCCCCCACACTCAGAAGGGGCCTTTTCCCTCCAGTTTTTCCAGCAGCCATCATATGGGGGGGGGGGGCAGGAGGTCTGGCACCGGGGGTTCCCCAGGGCCAAGTCCCACTAGGCTTCTTTCTGGGAATCGAACCTGGGACCTCTGCAAGAGCAACAAGTGTTCTGAACCTCTGAGCCATCTCTCCAGCCCCAGAAGCAGGCTCTCTGATCCCATCTTCATTCGCACATTGATAGGAACAGCAGCTGGTATTTATGGAGTGGTTTGCATTCTCTATACATCTGAGCTATTTCATAATCCCAGGGTCTAGTAGCATTTCTATTCCTATTTACATGTGTGCTGATCAGCTTTTTGTCAAACTAGTCACAAACTAAAGTCATCTTGGAAGAGGGGACCTCAGTTGAGGAATTGCCTCCATCAGATTAGCATGTAGGAAAATCACATCCATCAGATTAGCATGTAGGGAAGTCTGTAGGGTGTTTTCTTACTTAATGGTTGGCGTGGGAAGGCCCAGCCCACTGGGCAGGTGGTCCTAGGTTGTATTAGAAGGCACATTGGGTAAAGCACAGGGAGAAAGCCAACAAGCCGTGTTCCTCCACGGCTCCTGCTTTGGTTCCTACCTCTTCCAGGTTCCTGCCTTGGCTTCCCTCAAAGGTGGACTGTACACATGTAAGCAAAATGAGCCCTCCCCCAGCCTCAAATCACTTTTGGTCAGTGTTTTATGACAGCAACAGAGAAGCACACCAGGACAAGCTGTTTCTGGCTTTCCTGATTATCATGAAAAAATGCTACCTTGAACATGGAGATCCTTGATTTTTACATGGGCCTGCGTTGTAATTGCTCTTGGGACTGTACCTCAGAGAAGAGCTGCTGAGTCACTTGGTATGGCTGGAACTCTTGAGTGTAAACAACAGGAACTGCCTCTCAATAAAGAGGACTTTTACTGGCAGTATCATGAAGGCTTCCAGAATCCCATAAAGAGAGGCAAAAGGATGGGCCTAGAAAATAGACAAAAGCGCCATAATGGTCAGTGGCCAGGCAGTGGAGTGGGTGGAGATGAGCCCTTCACGGGCCATCATCAGCACCCTAACAGCAGGCAGGTTAGCAAGGATAGAGTGTAATGAGTTGGGTCATAGTTTGATGGGATGTGGGAGACACCAGACTGAAGACCCAAAGACCAAGGGCAGGGTCTAATGGGGATTGGTCATACCTGAGTTCCCCTCGTGGGTCCTGGATGTCTAGATTCTTTCTGGCCTCTCTGCGCAGCCTTCTGTTCTCCCATATTTTTTGAGATGTTTTGGGACCTTAGGACTTTAAACTAAGGAAGGTATGTCAGTTTTTGACCTCTGTATTCAATTTTTAATCAACATATTGCATGTCCTCATGAGCTACAACGTGGCTGCGATTTTTCAGTGTCTGTGCACAATGTGTTATGATTGGATCAGGATGACTGGCGTATCCATCACCTCAGACAGTTCTCATTTCTCAGTATGGGAACGTGTGAAATCCTCCCACCAGCTACTTGCCCGCCACCGTTAAACCCTGGATGCTATAGGGCCTTAGCAGCGATTCCTCCCATCCGGCTGCAACCCTCTGCTCACTAACCACTCTCTCTACATCTCTGCTCAGGTTCTGGACCATTGTATCTCTCTGCATTCAGCCAGGATATGATTCAGTACACAGTGTCTTTCTTGACACTTGCTTGATTTACGTCACTTACGTCCAATTCCACCCATGTTGGGCGAATGACACAGTTGTGTTCCTGTTTATGCACAAATAATATTCTATTGTGTGTTTACTTTTTTTTTTTTTTTTTTTTTTTTTTTAAGAACAGTGTTTCTCTGTGTAGCCCTGGCTGTCCTGGAACTTTCACAGAGATCTGATGCCTCTGTCTTCCAAGTATGGGGATTAAAGGTATGTGCCACCACACTTTATGTTCGTATCCATTTGTCTGTTACTGGGCACCTAGGCTGATCCTACCTTCGCTGCTGTGAATTGCGGCCATTTAACTCTGAGCCACAGACTCTTGGTTGGGCTGATTTCAGTTTATCTTAATATACACTCAGCTTTCTGGGTCACATTGCAGTTGTGTTCCTTGTTTTGTAAGGCAGATGCACGCTGTTTCTCTGGTGGCCATGCTCCCAACTGCTGTGCTCAAGGCTCTCTTTGCTCAACATTTCCACCGGCATTTGTTACCTTCGTCTTTTTAATAATTGACATCTTATCAGGGCTGACTTGATGTCCCATTGTGTGTGTGTGTGTGTGTGTGTATGTGTGAGAAAGAGAGAGAGAGAGAGAGAGAGAGAGAGAGAGAGAGAGAGAGAGAGAGAGAGAGAGAGAGAGAGAGAGAGACATGAGCACAGGAACCTGCAGAGGTCAGAGGGTGTCAGGTCCCCGAGGGCTAGCATTAAGGGCAGCCGTGAAGCAATATAGGTGCTGGGAACTGAACCTCTCTCTGCAAGAGCAGCACTGCTCGTATCTGCTGAGTCATCTCCCCTCCGTTTTGTGCCCCCTGGTGATGGATGACAACCCTGTGATTGTTGACTATCTGTGTATCTTCTTTGGAGAAATCTAGTTAGGGCTTGGGCTCCTTTTAACCAATTTATGATTTTTGTGTGGGTTTGTTTTCTACTGAGTTGTTTGAATTCCTTACAGAGAGTGTTAGAGAACGCCTGCCCCGCCCCTCTGTTACGTTTGTGGGAGGGGTCGGTTTTCTCTTTCTTCTCAGTTTCTGCCCGGAGGCAGGGGCAGGGTCACAGCCACTTTGCTCAAATCCCAAAGTGTTCCCTGTGTCCCGCTGCTCTACTGATTTCATAGTGTCTGATTTATTTATTTTACTCTTAAGTCTTTAATCCATTTTGATTTTTTTTTTTTTTTTACATAGTGATGGATGGGAACCTAGTTTCATCTGCCTATGCATATGCAGTTCACCCAGGACTATTGTTAAAAAGAACTTTCATTTTCCATGTGTTACATGGGCAAACACACGGGTTCTAGTTCTCTATCTCACTGGACAGTATCGCCTGCCTTGCTGTGTGGTCACTCTAGCTTTGTAGCATGTTGTGAAGTCAGGAGTTACAATGCCCTCAGCTTTGCTCTTTCTAGATAAGATTACTTTGGAACTTTGGGGTTGGGAATTCCATATAAATCCCCCACCCTCCCCCCAACCCCCTCTCGCTCTCCCCACACCCCAGTACTGGAGACTGAATCGATAGCCTCATTATGCTAGGCAGGTGCAGGTGCTGGACTACTGAGCCACATCCCAGCCCCCCACCCCCCTTCTGTTTGGAACACCACCGGTATTCAGATGGACGTAATGTGGAATCTGTAGATCACGTTCAGAAGTGTGGACAGTTTCACTGGATGAACTCTTCCAGTCAGCAAACATAAGAAACCTTTTGTTTTTCATTTTCTTTCATAGAGTCTCTTGACTTTGTTTTTTTTTTTTTTTTTTTTCTCTTTGGACTATAAAATTCTTTTCCCTCAAATCAATATTTTTTTTTAAAGTGACTTTTCTAAGTGGGCCAGTGACTGACTAGTGTGTTTAACTCCTGTTACACTGACAGGATTAAAAGCAAGCCCAGTTCTCCCATTCATGCCTCAGAGTAGTAACAAAGGGTGTATTCCTTGGGAATATAGAAATGGTTATTTTGCTGTTTTAGTATGCAGAGTTGAATTCATATATCTAACACACACACACACACACACACACACACTATACACACATAAACCCCTCCGAGAGAGAGAGAGAGAGAGAGAGAGAGAGAGAGAGAGAGAGAGAGAGAGAGAGTTTTTAAGCTAGGAAAAAAAGAGTTTGCCTCTCATGACTCGTGCCCTTTACCTACATTCTGACCTTCCGCCTCACCTAATATTACCCCATTTTCTAAGTTCTAGGCTATACCCATACTTAATACCTGTTCACATATATTCATGTATATATTCTAGGCTATAGCTCCTATATGAGGAAGAATTTTCTTTTCTTTCTTTTGTGGTCTTCTGGAGTTTAAGATTATGTTCCCTTAATGTTACACTTTTGAGATCCATTCATCTCCTGCAAGTTTCATGCTCTTTACAGCAGAATAATACCCTATTTTGTACATGAAGCACATTTTCATTACCCGTTCTCCTGCTGCTGGACATGCAGGCTGGTTGCGTAAGCACATGAACGTGCAGGCATCTCTGAGGTAGGACATGGAGTTCTTTGGGCCAAGGCCTAGGAATGGTATAGGCAGGTTATATGGTAATTCTATTTTTCCTTTTTTTTTTTGAGACTCTGATCTGATTCCCACAGTGGTTGTTTCAGTCTGCCCTCCCACCGGCAGCAAACGAGGCTTCTTTTCCCCCCACATTCTTACCAACATCTGTTGTCGAATTTCTATTTATTTATTTTGGTTTTTTGAAACAGGGTTTCCCTGTATAGCCCTGGCTGTCCGGAAACTCACTCTGTAGACCAGGTTGGCCTCGAACTCAGAAATCTGCCTGCTTCTGCCTCCCAAGTGCTGGGATTAAAGGCGTGTGCCACCACTACCTGGCTCTTTTTATTTTTTAAGATTTAGTTTTATCTTATGTGTATGAGTATTTCGTCTATGTGTATGTGTGTGTGCCACATGCGTGCCTGGCTTCCATAGAGGCCAAAAGAGAGCGGCAGACTCCCTGTAACTGCAGTTACAGATGGCTATAAGCCACGATGGGGGGGGGGGGCGCTAGGACACAAACCCAGGTCCTCTACAGGAGCAGCCAGTGAGCCATCTCTCCAGACTTGAGGTCAGGCTTTACATGAAAGAATGGGGAATGGAGTAGAGAAATATTTTTAGATTGGCTTTGGGGAGAGTGGGTTCTGGTTTCCATAGCTTCCCCAGGAGGAACTGAAGGGGAAGAGGCAAGAGGGCAGGAGAAAGTCAGGGCGAAGCTCCACCAGAAGGGGTCTAACAAGTCTTGGCGGTGATCCAGGTCTTGATACTGGGAGAAATGCCAGTAGGTCACTGCCACCGTTGGCCTTCTGGAATAATCCAGCGTCTGGGAGGGAGCGTGCCCACCACCTTCCCTGTGTTGTGTCCCGCAAATCGGGCGTGGGGGGGGGGGGTCAGGAAGAAAAACAATCTGACCCTTCCGGCCATCGCAGAAGGGAAGCTTCACACACTGGGCAGTTTCCTCAGAAGGGAAATGACCTGAGGTTGGAGCAATGCAGGACAGCCTGAAAGACATCTGCTCAAGCAGGGCCTGGGGGGGGGGGGGGGGGGCGGGGGAGGGGAAGGGGGAAGGAAGAGCCACAGGTGGCGTGAGGGGCAGGCCTCTTTCTGGGACTGCATATGAAAGGTCAGCTAGCCACCCTGAGGGAGACAGGGACCAGGAAGAGGACTGTCTGACAGGGGCCTTTTAGCTCAACCCCTTTTCTCCAGAGTTGTTTTGAAGTGGAATGGAGGTTGGAAGAGCCCAGCACCGACTCCTCTAAAGTGTAAAAGGGTTTTTATTTTTCCCCCCAACAGGCTTTTGTAATCAAACGAGATAGGAGCAAAAACATGATAATAAACGAACCGAACGAACAAACAGCTGTTTTCTCAAAGGCTTTATCATCCCAGGTCCCCGTTTGGCCTAAGTTTTCTCAGTGTTCTCTATACTCGGCAGCTGGGTGGGCGTCTGTGGGAGGTAGGAAGGAGAGGGTAGTGCTTTGAAACAGAACTAGGTCAGAGCTGGTACTTAACCAGTGTGTAGATGCTGGAGATCTGCGGCTCCTTTCCCCTGGCTTCTGGAGGAAGTTCTGGAGAGACTGTAGGAGGGAGGGAGGAGGGTCAGACTCCAGATGTTTCTCCTGCGCTCCCCGTGGTTTCTGCTCACAGAAGTCCCTCGGAGGTAAGGGAGATTGCCCTGTTCTTTTTTTAGCTGAGAGTGAAGTCCTCTGCCTCTGTTGGCGTGGATCTCAGTTTCTCCCTTCAGACTCCAGGTACCAGGCGTGTGCTGGGCAACTTGCCGGCATTCAGGAAAAACACATAAACCTTCCCATTCGGCATTTGAGCACCTGAAGTTCAAACAGAGCTTAGAGAAGGCAGAGGAGAGGACATAGCTTCTGTAGGTTAACCCCAGACATTGTTTTCTCCTGGGAGAAGGGAGCCATGATGTAAAAAGCCACGTTTGTCCTATTGGACGTACTTGAGACTATTTTTTTCCTTACATTTATTTATGGAACAGAGAAGGAAGAACCCCAGGTTCTCATACCATGACACGATGTAGAGACTAGAGGACAACCCATGGGAATCCGTTCTCTCCTTCCACCATTTGGGGGCCAGGGGATTGAACTCGGGTCTTCAGGCTTGGCAGCTAGCAACCTTTACTGGTTGAGACATCTCACTGGTCCCACATTTGGTATGTATGAAGACCAAGAATATTTTTGAAGGACTCTCAAGAAATCTGTTATGCCGGGAGAGTTGCAGGTGGTGAGGGCTGACTCAGTTGGTGGCAGGGTAGAGAGGAAGACTTTGTCTGTAGCCTCTTTGTTTTTCAAGTAACAAACATGATTTTTAAAACAATAATTATGAATAGTGTGTGTGTGTGAAATGTCTGAGCATGGGCATATGCATGTCGTATGTGTGTGTGTGTATGTGTATGTGTATAGAGGACAGAGAACAACTTTGTTATTTCTTCCTCTATTGCCATGTGAGTTCCAGGGACCAAAGCTACTGTGCCATCGCTCCAGTCCCCACAAACACAATGTTTTAGAGCAGTTTTGGAGATGAGGTGTGAATTGGTGGCAGAGTAGTTACATCCAACCCAGTCCCCACACGTGGACCACTTTCCATAGGCACCCCAGGTTAGAGTGCCCCATTCATTACCATTGACAGGTCTACACTGCTACATCACTGTCACTAGAGCCAGAGTGCGAGCTTATTCATGGTTGCTGTACCTTCTAGGACTCCTTCATGGCTTACTCTTCTCTGCAAGACCAGAGAAAGCTCAGCTTCTCAAACTGAGTCAGGTCCAGAAGGGAGTGAATAACTGGGTCACTGAAAAATTCGCCAAAGCAAAGGATTTCTGAATGTATAGAAAGCAAAAATTCACTCAGAAATCTAACTTGGGCAAATCTGAGGTGTTTCTGGGAGGTCACATGGCGCTGCATCATATAACTTCCCTGTACCAAAGGCAAATATCATTGGATTATGTTGTGTTGGGATGTTTCTTTGGAAAAACTTTCTGTCTTGAGTTTGGGATTAGGAAAGAATTTCGAGCAATTTCTGAAACTTTTGTTGTATGGTATTTAGAATGCATTTAGTATGCATAATATATGCAAAGTGACATTCTTAGCATTGACTGTAAAATCAAAATATCAAGGAACTCTGGAAGCCCTTCATGTTCTCTCTCATGCAGCATCAAATATTTAGGTCAAGTTTTAATCCTCTATGTAAAAATAAATATGCATATTCTCTCATTGGTATGCAAATTCGATTTAGTCTTTAAATTATAAAATAATATAACTCTCAAATAATTTTTAAGATACATTTATGATTTATTGTCAGTAATTGATTAATATACCTGTTTTATATACAAATACATTCAGAATCGCATGAAAATTTCTTCTGGAAAAGCAGTCATGATTGGAGAAGGTTTGAGATGCCATGATCGAGAGTTCTTCCCTGCCCTGTGGCCAGCATGGTTCTCAAGAAAGGCTGCCAGGGGCCTGGGAAGATGGTGGTGTGGTGGTAAAGATTGCGCTGCAGAAGCCTGAGGCTCCGAGTTTAGAACCCTAAAGCCCACGTGAATGCTGGATGGGCATGGATGTAATTGTTCCAGCCTCAAAGGGGGAAAAAAAAAAAAAAGGAAAATCCCCAAGCAAGCTGCCTAGGAAGACTAGTTATATCAGTGAGCTTTGGGTTTGATTGAGAGGTCCTGCCTCAATAAGGTGGAAGGGACATCAACCTCTTATCTCCATGTACACACACATACACACACACACACACACACACACACACACACACACAGAGAGAGAGAGAGACATATACATGTGCACATACATGTGAAGAATGGAAAAAAGAAAAGAGTAGTTCTACTATCCTTAAGGGATATATGTTCTAAGAGGTCCAGTGGATACCTGAAACCTATATATGTTATTTCTGGTCCCACATATTTATGATAAAATTTAATTTACAAATTAGATGTGATAAGAGATAAGAAGACCTAACAATAACATGGAACAATCATTACACTATACTACAATAGACAGTCTCTCTGCCCATCCCCCTTAATACATCTTATTGTAGGCCAATGGATGGCTCCGAACGCAAAGACTCTTGCTACCAAACCTAAAGACTTGAGTTCAATCCCAGAACCCACCTAGAAGAACTAACTCCTGCAGGTTGTCCTCTGACCTTCACATATATGCTGTGGCATGCACCACACAAATAAACTGCCCATCTGGTTTATTTTATATGTTTATGTGTTTGGGTGTTTTTCCAGCATGTTTGTCTGGTGTCATGTGCTTGCAGTGTTCACGGAGGCCAAAAGAAGCCTTTGGATGCCCTGGAGCTGTGTTTACAGAAGGATGTGAGCCACTGTGTAGGTGCTGAAAATCAAACCCAGTTCTCTACAAGAAGAACTAGTATTCCTAATGGCTGAGCCATCTCTCCAGTCCCTTCTTGAGAAATTCTATGTCTATGTCCACAGGAGCTATTGTGCAGTCATTTTTGTTTCTTGTAGACACTGGTTTTGGTAGTGTGGTCATATTGGCTTCATGGGGTGAGTGAAGAAACATTCCTGCTCAGAAACTAAAGATAGTTGGTATGGGGGGGTTCCTTAAACATCTCGTGAAACCCACTGGGTAGTCCATTCAGTTAGTTTATCGTCGATTCAACTTCATTCATACACAAAATGTTCAGATTTGTCAGGTTGTTCTGACATGAATTTCTCTCTTCCGAGGACTCAACCCACGTCACTGAGGTTGTCACACACAGACACTGAGCTGTTTGTGGTATTTCTCCATTATTCTTTTAATGCCTGTAAGAACTGAGGTGATAACCTCCCTTCATCTCTGACGTCATTGACCTATAGCTTCTCTTCCTCATGGTCTGGCTAAAGGCTTATGCATTTTACTGATCTTTTCAAAGAATCAGCTTCTAGTTTTACTGGCTTTCTCTGCTGATTTCCTGTTCACAGTTTTCTTTTTCTTTTCTTTTCTTCTCTCTTTTTTCCTTCTTTCCTTCCTTCCTTCCTTTCTTTCTTTCTTTCTTTCTTTCTTTCTTTCTTTCTTTCTTTCTCTCTCTCTCTCTTTCTTTCTCTTTCTCTTCTTCTTCTTCTTCTTCTTCTTCTTCTTCTTCTTCTTCTTCTTCTTCTTCTTCTTCTTCTTCTTCTTCTTCTTCTCCTCCTCCTCCTCCTCCTCCTCCTCCTCCTCCTCCTCCTCCTCCTCCTCCTCCTTCTTCTTCTGATACAGGGTTTTGCCATGATACCCCAGGCTGGCCTCAAATTCCTGGGTTCAAGTGATCCTCCTGCCTCAGCCTCCTAAGTGTTAGGTCTGGAAGAAATCAAGGACAAATGGGTAACTGAGGAGCCTAGTAACATATCAAAGTAGACAGTGGCCGCCAGGCTCTCTCCGCATCTCAAGTACCTGTTTCAGAGGCCTGACCCCTCTCAGCACTTCCTACCCACCACCTCACCACCTTCTTCTCCCACCCCATCCCTCCTTTCCTCACCCTCCACTCTAAACCTCTCCAGACCCAGCTTCCTTCCCTCCCCCAGCTTCTCTTTCCTATAAAACGCCACCATTTTGACCATGATTTACCCTCATGGTTTTCTTGCCCTTTTGGTTTTCTTTAGTTTCTCTCTTTCTCCTCTCCCTCTCCTGCCTCATTCTCCACTCATGGCCCAGTCTATTCCGAAGGCCATGTTCAGTCTGGAACCTTCCAGATGCCTCTGGTCATTCTCTCCCTCGTGTCTACAAGAAAACCCTTCTCCTCAATCATACCTAGGAGTGGCCCGGTCCTCATTTTTATACAGTAAGTGACTAAGGCCTCCGGCACACACGGCTGAGCCCACATTATTTCTTTTCTTCTGTTTGTTTGTTTGTTTGTTTGTTTATAGATAGGGTCTCACTATGTAACCCTCACTGAATGGAACTCACTGTGTAGATGAGGCCTGTGTCTCCCAGTGCTGGGATTAAAGGCATGCTCTTGTGCCCAGCTTCTCCTGTTGACTTTAAACGAAGCTCAGATGACTGGTTTACTATTCCTTTGTTGCCAAAACACATTCGGTGCCATCCTCCCTCCCACCCGTCCCATGCCAGCTTCCCAGCACTTTTGCTGCATCCTGCACATTTTTGTTTTATTTCAGATGCTTGGACATTTCTCATGTTACTTCATCTCTGACCCATGTGTTATTGTAAGTGTGCTGTTTATTGTACAGCTGTGTTGGTATTTTCTAGCTGTCTTTCTGCTATAGATGTCTAGTTTCTATTTCCTTGTAGCCTGGGAACACGGGCTGTATGATTTCTGTTCTTTTAAATGTATTCAGGTTTGCTTTAGAGCCCCAAAGGTGCTAGATCTCAGCACTGTCTCTTAAGGGCTCTGAGAGGAACGTGGCTTCCCCCGCGGTTGGATGAAGTAGTTGGTTGAAGTCATTGGGATCCAGTTGGCTGATGGTGTTGTTAGTCTGTCTTTGTCTGTCTCTCTGCTGTATTTCTGTCTGTCTCAGCTTCCTTTTCAGCTTCCAACTCTAGAAGGATTAAGTAGATTACGCCCAACTGTTTTCCTCGCTTCTTTCCTTCCTTCTTCCCTCCTCTTTCCCTCTCTCCCTTTCTTCTTTCCATGCTGGGATGAAACGATGTCTCAAGCATACTCAGTTAACAAGCTACCATTTAGTTACACCCTCCTCCTAACACTCACCTCTTAGAAGAAGAACGAATTCATATAAAATATGAAAAAAAATCTATATTTTGGCCTGGGCAAGTATCAGTTCATGCCAGTGTCTTGTCCCTTCTGTCTGTGGTGACAGCTCATGAGACTTGAAAGGCCCCTGAGGCAGAGTGACATCCCTACCTATCAAGAGCATCTCTTCTACCCGCTGACTGCTGCTTGGGCAAGAGCATGAACTGTGGTGCTTCTAGAATCCCTGGTAAGAGTTGAGATGTGAGGGGGTCGTGTCCTTAGCTTTATCCCACGTTTTAAACTGAAGTTGGGATTTCTTTATCTTGAACATCTCAGAAAGGGGAGGGCTCAGGGTGACTGACAGTCTGCAGAGTCTGTAGAGAAGGAAGCACCAGAGTGGTATAGGCCTGTTACCATCTAAGGTTGTCACAGTAAACACTACAAAACTGGTGTCTTAACAACAACAGATGTTTATTCTCCTTGGTTCGAGAGGTGTGAGTCTAAGGGTCCAGGTGTCAGCAGGGCTGGGAGTTTTTGGACTCTGGGGAAGATCTGTCTCTGCTGCTTTCCAGCTGCAGGTGGCTGCTGACATTCCTTGGAGATGCTTGACTTGGAGATACATCATTCTAGTCTCTGCCTCTCTCCTCATTGGCAATGCATATGCCTCTGGGTCTCTTCTATCTATGCTCCTAAAAACACTAGTCCTTGGACCAGGGCCCACCTTTTTAAACTAATTACATTTGCAAAGATCCCCTTTCTGAATGTGGTCACTGACCCAGGTCCTGAACATGCCAGATCCTGCTGAGTGATAAAATTAAAACCACACTACACTGTTTCTTTTTGTTGTTTTTGTGTTTTATTTTGTTTTTTGTTTTTGAGACAGGGTTTTTCTGTGTAGCCCTGGCTGTCTTAGCACTTGCTCTGTAGACCAGGCTGACCTTGAACTCAGAGATCTGCATGCTTTTGCCTCCCAAGTGCAGGGATTAAAGATATGTGCCACTACCCTCTGGGGCCCCATAGAGTATTTCTGTGTCTCCCAAATTTGCTAGCAGAAGGTACCCACTGGAATGATCTGGGGGCAGGGACAGGACTAAGAGCAACGGAAGAGATGAAGGTGAACTTCGGCAGCTTCCACAAATCTCCAAAGGGGGTAGTGAAGGCTCTGAGGAGTCAGCTCTGCCCTCATCTTCCCCTTCCCTCAGAGACAGTTTCAGAACTGGCATCTGATGTGTGAGGTACTTGTGAGTCTTTACCTAAGCCAGCACTTCCAAATAAACGCTGTCAGATCCGCCCATTCGTCATTTATGAGGTGCACGTTCATGCTGCGCTTAACATCCCTGTCCAAGGCAGACCTGTGGTATAATTCACCCCAGTTTTTGAGAGTGTGTGCTCAGAATTCTGCCCAGATTTATCATCAAACAGTTCTGAAAATCCGTGTCTGATGCTGACCAAGGCCTGGCAGGAAGAGTTGCCACAGGCTCTGAGCTCTGGCATTGATCTGTGACTTCCCAGCGGGAGAACTTCAGGGGTGGAAGCCCATAGGCCTGATTGCTTTCTTAGATTAATATTTAATAGGATGACCGCCCCCATCCAGTCTGCCAGACCAGATCAGGGCCACAAGCCAAGGCTTGGCCTTGCTGTGAGCAAGGGCTGTGAGGAAGATTTGGCAAAATTTTAATTAACTGAAGATAAACATACATGGGGAGCCTGAGTCCATTAGCTGTCCGAGCCACCCAGTGAGAAAAGGCCTGGCTAATCACACGGCGCAGCAGGTGAGAAGGCCCGCAGACCTGCAGCGGCCCTGTGCTTTCAAATTAAAAAACATATTTTAAAAATAAATATGCATGGGGGTCCTGGTACATCACACCGTTTCCTCTGAAAAGCGTTTGGGGTGCTAATGAGTGACTGTTTTCCATTTCCCAGCCCAGGAAAGCCAGAAACACATGCTCAGCACAATGGCATTGGAATGGTACTTCCCAGGAGGAGGGTAGACATTGGAAATCCAGCCAAAGGAACCCAAAGTGAAGACCTGTCCTGGAGTCAGGCCTGGGCCAGTGGGGGCCAGGAGAAGCGCAGGTGGGGCAGAGGAGGTGTGCTGTTGCTCGCCTGGCAGCCAGCAAAGTTAGGGTGTGTCTTAGTCAGGGTTTCTATTTCTGCACAAACATCATGACCAAGAAGCAGTTGAAGAGGAAAGGGTTTATTCGGCTTACACTTTCACATTGCTGTTCGTCACCAAAGGAAGTCAGGACTGGAACTCAAACAGGTCAGGAAGCAGGAGCTGATGCAGAGGCCATGGAGGGATGTTCTTTACTGGCTTGCCTCCCCTGGCTTGCTCAGCCTGCTCTCTTATAGAACTAAGACTACCAGCCCGGAGATGGTTCCACCTACAAGGGGCCTTTCCCCCTTGATCACTAGTTGAGAAAATGCCTTACAGCTGGATCTCATGGAGGCATTTCCTCAACTGAAGCTCCTTTCTCTGTGATAACTCCAGCTGTGTCAAGTTGACACAAAACTAGCCAGTACAATTGACCCCTTGTCAACTTGACACACAAACACATCACTAGTAAGCCTCAACTCTTAGTTTTTATTCATCCCCAAGATCTTAAATAACTTTAAAAGTCCCACAGTCTTTACATAAAATTCAAAGTATTTTAAAATTCAAAGTCTCTTAACTGTGGGCTTCACTAAAAAACTTCCTTCAAGAGGGAAAAATATCAGGGCACAGTCACAATCAAAAGCAAAAATCAATCTCCAACCATCCAACGTCTGGGATTCAACTCACGATCTTCTGGGCTCCTCCAAGGGCTTGGGTCACTTCTCCAGCCATGCCCTTTGTAGCACACATGTTGTCTTCTAGGCTCCCGCTGCCTGTACTTCACTGCTGCTGCTGTTCTTGTTAGTCATCTCATAGTACTGGCATCGCCAAATGCTGCTGTCTTCCAATGTAACTTGGCTTCAACAATAGCCTCTCATAGGCTCTCTTCATGGTGCCAAGCCTCAACTCCCTTGCATGATCCCTTCAGTCCTGGGCCATCAATTGCAACTGGGACTGCACCTTCACCAATGGCCTTCCATGGCCTCTCACAGTGCCAAACCTCAGCTGCTCTGCATGACCCCTACATGCCTTCAAAACCAGTACCACCTGGGTGACCCTTACACATTACCAAGTCCCACTGCAGCTGGAGTACAACCTTGGCTATCTCTGGAACACAGCCTCTTTGTGCTTTCAGAAAACACTTCCCAGAAGATGTCACCTCAACCATGCTGGTCTCTTCTTAATCACCGCTAATTTCTTAGCTCCAGTTAACCAGCATCAATAGTCCCAGTAATGCAAAGGTTTTGCCTTAGTAGTTCTGGTATCTTGTTAATCACAGCTGATTAATCAGCCCCAGCTAACCAGAACCACAAAATAATCAAACTTCAAAATAGCAATGGCCCTGAAAAGAGTCTTTAATTTTCTCTCTGAAATTTCACAAGCCAGACCTCCATCTTCTGCACTGTTCTCAACATTATCTTCCAAGCTCCTACACAACATCCGACAGAGCTCTTAACAACGAATGGGTCTTCAAGCCCAAAGTTCCAAAGTCCTTCCACAGTCCTCCCCAAAACAAGGTCAGGTTGTCACAGGAATACTCCACTATGCTGGTACCAATTTGTCTTAGTCAGGGTTTCTATTCCTGCACAAACATCATGACCAAGAAGCAAGTTGGGGAGGAAAGGGTTTATTCAGCTTACACTTCCACATTGCTGTTCATCACCAAAGGAAGTCAGGACTGGAACTCAAGCAGGTCAGGAAGCAGGAGCTGATGCAGAGACCGTGGAGGGATGTTCTTTACTGGCTTGCTCAGCCTGCTCTCTTATAGAACCAAGACCACCAGCCCAGAGATGGCACCACCCACAAGGGGCCTTTCCCCCTTGTTCACTAATTGAGAAAATGCCTTACAGCTGGATCTCATGGAGGCATTTCCTCAACTGAAGCTCCTTTCTCTGTGATAACTCCAGATGTGTCAAGTTGACACAAAACTAGCCAGTACAGGGTGGAAACTGGGTTCGCAGTTTACCCACTCTCGGAAGGCAAGCTGGCCTAAGTAGTGTGGCTGGGGCTTGGGGTCCCAGTATTCTAGAGGGAAGCATAGATCCAATTGCTTGGACAGGAAGAGCTGCATTCACCCCTGACTTACCTAGCACCCACCACTCTAAGACAGGGATGAAGCCATGCGGAGGACTTAAGCCATGTGCTCTTCTGCAGCTCATATCATGATAACAGGAGGCAGAGGACGGACACTCAGGAAAGTGTCACATGGCAAATGGGTGACTGGAAGTGATAGGAAGTACCTGGTCATGCAAAACTGGAGAGGGCATTCCAGTGCCAAGACTCCAAGGAAGGTAGGGGCTTAATCTGTGAGAGCATTAGAGAAAAGACAAGTGAGGCTGGAGCTCAGCGAGAGAGGCGCCCATAAGTAGAGAGGTAGGTGGAGGCCGAGCTCTGGAGACTGGGCTCTATTCCAAGAGCAGTGATTTCTGTGAAATCATCTCCCACTAGCTCAGAAGCTTCAGGGGGCCAGAGGCTGTGTCCTCTCACTTGGTAACTTTCATCCATGGTATGCGGGGACAACTTTTTCTTTCCTTGGACTCTGATTCTCCCTAGAGTCTGTGGAGCCAGGCTTCAGGCTGTCCTCTGCTGGCCCTGGGACCTTTTGTGCTCCTCTTTTCACACTGAAGGGGCAGGGCCTTTGTGATGCACAAATGCCATAGAAGTGGCAGTGTGTGATGTTTGAGGCTAGGATGTGAAGGTCATGCCAAATGGCCACATAGAGAGGCCTTCATGGCATAGAACCTGGTCCTTAGACAGGAGCTAGCCACCACTTGTCAGTCAAGTGAATGAGCCAACTTAGACGTGGGGTCTCTTACCCTGGTGGTGGTGTTAGGCCCACGCGACACATTCTTATCCTTGTGGTGGTTGTGGTGGTGATAGGCCCGGATGACACATGACTGGAGCTGACTGAGAGCTCCTTGCGTCACTGAGAAATGGCAAGAGGTAAATGATTGACTGGAACTCTCTGCTTCTAGGCGATTTCGTATGCAGCACAGATGGGACACACACCATGAGGTCACTCACAAGTGTGTTGAGACACAGCTGTGAGGAAATCCTTACTAAAAGGGACTTTTCCTGTGGAGGACAGAGGATCAGGAGATGCCTGAGACCAGAGCAGGGCTAAAGTTGGTCCTTGAGGACCTCAGAGATTCAAGATACTGCGCTCAAGGGTCTAAGTCTTGTGTGATTCCCCACGTTTGTTTTTTTGTGACCCTGGGCTGGTTTTACAGGGTGAACGGCTCTTAAATGTGTGTTTAGGTGAGGAAGGAAGAGTGTGAAGGATTAGGAGAGAGCCTCCAAAGCTACTTTAGGGAAGCTGCAGAGGGAAGAAAAGAGCAGGCCTTTGTGGACCGAACCAGGCTGTGCACAGAACCCCACGGGGCCTGAGGTGGGCTGGGTGTTAATAGGTAAAAAGTGAGATGGAAGGAGTGAGGCTGGCTCAGTGGTTTGCCAGCCCCAGGCACAATGGCTGTCCCAGCTCTTTGAGGGTCTCAGTTCTGGTCAGAGCTCCTCCTCAATTAAAAATGTAATATCATCCCAGTTGATCTTTTGTGGTGTAGTTTGGCATCATCTTCCTGTAACCTCCTCTTGACATGTTTGTCTGGAACTTTCTGCATCTATTCATTCATTGTGTGTCTGTATGTAAATGCGGTGTGTGTGTGTGTGTGTGTGTGTGTGTGTGTGTGTGTGATTGCCATGGCATGTGTGTGGAGGTCTGAGGACAACTTCTGGGAGTTCTCTCTACCATGCAGGTTCTGGAAGACAATCCGAGGTTGTCAGGTTTGGCGAGGTCCTTCACCAGCTGAGCCATTTATCTCTCTTACCCAGGCTACTTATCTCTGTCATTTACGGATGCTATTCAGTTGAGGTCTGTTGAGTTCTTCTTTTAGAGTAAGTTTCATTTGGAACTCCCCTGTGTGCTGTGTGCTTGCTGTTGCATTTGAGGTGGATGTAGGCTGAGCCTGGCCTCCTCCTGTCTTGAGGCACTAGATAGGAGCTCCAGTGTGTTGAAGACCAAAGACCCAGAGGGTCAGAGAGCCTGCTGCTCAGCTTGGTGATAAGGGAGCACTTGGGGGATTTCTTGCCGGTGTTTTTCCTTTACCCATGCTATAAATAACCAGATTAATCTTTCCCAGATACCAATCTCCTCACACATCACTCTGCTTCAGTCCCCTGGGATGGATCTTTTTCAGATGTTAAGGTCAAAACTTCTATCTCACTTTGGTCGCTGTGTGGCCTCTCAAGCCCAGGTCTGTTTGTATTTTGTGATGCAGCTATTTCCTCCAAAATGGAACCATTCCCCTTTGAGGGAAGAAAGGAGGCTTCTAAAATTCGGGAAGTAAAATATACAAGGCCAGGAAGTAAATGAAATTTAAAAGGCTCAGGAAACTCCTGGAATTTAACAAGATCCCCAGGGACCCTATCCAAGGTTGTTTGATCACCAAACAATTGCTGGGAAGAAGAGATGTTGTGATCAGCTAAGCTGTTTGCTGTATCAGGAGCTCTGTGGTTATCAGCAAATGTGGTTATTTGTAGGTCATCCCCCACACAGGGTGGGATTCTCAGGGATATAGCCTTTGAAGTCACCTATGTTCCCA
Organism: Mus musculus; assembly: GCF_000001635.26. NCBI lineage: Eukaryota > Metazoa > Chordata > Mammalia > Rodentia > Muridae > Mus > Mus musculus. The sequence goes on along the minus strand of NC_000069.6, from coordinate 104,419,492 downwards.
TAGGTGACCCCCATAAGCTCACTGCCTCATCAAGCTAGACTTGGGTGAAACGATTTTATTGGTCTATTATCTGGGGGCAAATCAACGTTTGTTCACATGTACCCATGTTATACCACATAGTCTGCTTCTCCCACCTCCAGGCCCCTAAGGCTGTCCTTACTCTGCTTAAAATGATGTTTGTTCCCCTCTATGGATGTCCTTTAAAGCCCTTCTTAGACCCTGCTTCAGAGAAGTCAACTTTCCACCTAGCACAAGACATTTTGTACCATCCACATCCATTAGCATAAATTGTGTGGATCCATGGGTCAAAGTCACAGAAACATGAGGGTTGGGGACACTTGTGGGATAAGTTCTCATTGCATAGAAGAGGAGACTTGAAGTAGCTTGCTCAACGTCACACAATCCATGCCAAAATCAAGTTGAGAGTCTAGATTGTTCCTCCCCCTCTCCCCTCCTCCCCTCCCCCTTTCATTCTCCTCTTCTCCTCCTCCTCTTCTTCCTTCTTCTCTTCTTCTTCTTCTCCTTCTCCTCCTTCTCCTTCTTCTCCTTCTCCTCCTCCTCCTCTTCCTTCTCCTCCTCTTCCTCTCCTTTCTCCTCTTCTCCTTCCTCCTCTTCTCCTTCCTTCTTCCGTCTTATTCCCGCCTCCTCCTCCTCCTCCTCCTCCTCCTCCTCCTCCTCCTCCTCCTCTTCCTTCTTGATAGCAGCCCAGGCTACTCATTGTGTAGTCCAAGCTGTCCTATATCTTCATGCCTCACCCTCCTGAATTCTGTAATTGTAGGTATGTACCACCATGCCTGGGTTGAGAGTCTAGTTCTCCAGGCTAGGTTAACTATTCTAGTAGCCTCTTGAATGTAGACACTATCTTAAATTTCTTCAAAGTCCCTAAACATAGTGTTTAGTTAATATTCATGGGGCCTTGATGGATTGTGGCTGAGGCCCAGACATGCATCCCTCATCCCTTTGAGGCCAATCTAAACTCAGTACTAAGTAGGAAGGTTGAGAGGGACTAGCCTCTTCAGATCCTGCCTCGGAGGAGCATATACAGGAAAAGGGTGAAAACAAGTGTCCCTTTGCTTGAGTGCAGAAAGCCAGTGGAGTTCTAAGTGCGTGTGTTGCAGGAAATAGCAAAAAAAAAAAATGCACTGGCACATGCGCAGAGAGGAGTTGGAGGAGCCGGGGCGGAGGGCTGGTCTGAGTGACTGGGGGCAAGATACAGGACATCCTTCTACAGAGAGCCGGAAGAAGCTGGAGGAGGAAGAAATGGAGAAGGAGGAGCAGCTCCTTCAGCAGTTAGTAGTGAAATCATACGAAGACACGACTCTGGAAGAGCTGGAGGAGAAGGAGCGTGAGCTCAGAGATGAGGACGAACGAGCTGTTGAGATATACCAAAGGGTGCCTGAGTGGAAAAGCAACTCAACTGAAGAACAAATTTGGAGAAGTTTTAGAGATCTCAGGAAAGGACTATGTTCAAGAAGTTACGAAAGCTGGCGAGGGCTTGTGGGTGGTCTTACACCTATACAAAAAAGGGATTCCCCTCTGTTCCTTGATAAACTATCGCTTGAGTGGATTCGCTAAGAAGTTTCCAGATGTGAAATTTATCAAAGCCATTTTAACGACCTGCATACCCAACTACCCCAACAGGAATCTCCCCACAGTGTTCGTCTACCAGGAAGGGGATCTCAAGGCACAGTTCTTCGGTCCTCTGGTGTTCGGTGGCGTGAACCTGACCATGGATGAGTTGGAGTGGAAGCTGTCTTGAGTCCGGAGCAATCAAGACAGACTTGGAGGAGAACCTCCAAAGAACCCATTCAAGACCTGCTGCTGTCCTCAGTACGGGGCCCTGTCCCCATGAGGAGGGACAGTGATTCCAAGGGTGACTAAGATAGCAGGGATGTAACCTTTTATTGATGTGACACGTTGTCTGGATTTTTAATAAGGACAGAAAGCAAAAATTTATCATTTTGGTTTTTAACCTTTTAATTATTTAAATTTTATACATTTCAGAAATAATCGTTGCTGGAATTTTTTTTTAAAAATGTGTTGGAACTCTTTAAATTAATTATGTTTCTTTAAGAGAAATTTAAGCAAGCTATTATGCCACATATCTATGTTTTCCTACATGTATTTCAGCAAACCGTGAAACTCTTTAGTATTTTTTGACATGCAACTATATAGAAAAGAATGTGGAGTTTAAAAATATAATGTGAATAAATTAAGTTAAAAACTATTTAAAAAATAACAGTGTGAAAAATGAGAACCAGCTTTATAGTTAAGTTAGATTGTTCATTTTCTTTTTATAAAGCTAGTAAAAGAAGTATCAGCTAAAAGAAATGGCTGATAATTTTGAGACAAAAACTATTTTATCAAATTAGCTGACAGATTTCAGCTTACTGCCATGGTTGCTTCCAGTTCAGACTTCCAGTTAAACTAATGTGTATCTCTGACTGTTAAAACACCAGCTATTCTTTGCCGTGGTACAGGTCTTTAACCCCAGCACTGGGAGACGGGCAGGCAGGTCGTGGAGTTCAAGGTCAGTCTGGTTTGCAGAGTTACCAGATAGCCAGGGCTATATCATCAAGACCGTGTCTCAAAAACAAAAACAGCCAGCACTTCTTGGCTATAAGGTCCTGTTAGCGTTGGTTTGGGGGAATAAGGTTTAAGCAGACACATATATAAGTTCTATCTCAGTTGATTTATAAAAATGTTTCAGGATATTTTTTGAGCACAATCCCGTAAATTGACAATGAAAGCAGAAAAATGTCTATAATATTTTTGTTGAATGCTATAACGTGTTTGGAATCTTAGAGATAAGAGTCTAAAGAATACAGGGTTTGTTCAGATTAAAAAAAAAAAAAAAAGAAGCCCCATCCTGCGCTATCACTGGCTACTCTCTGACTCGGGTGACCTTGCTGCCTCCATGGCTAATCCCATGCAGCAACTGCCCATCTTGTGGTTCTCTTGCTGCGGATTCTGCTCACCTTCCCTGTGAGCAGAGCCATCCACCCCTGTGGTCAATGCTTCCAAATCCCAGGAACCCAGTAAAGTCGAAACTCTAGAGGCTTGGAATTTATAAGTCAGATTTATGTCAGTAACTCTCACCCCACAAAATGCCCACACAATGAACTCAGAGCCAATTGATATTGATATAAACTGCCCACCTGGATTGGACAAATTGTCCTGTAATTATCCATCCCTTATAAGATAGTCATAGCTACCTGTGGCTATTTAAAGCCACGTGGAATCTGGATCGTCTTTCTCTTCCTCCATCTTCTTTCCTTCTCCTCTCTGTCTTCTCTCTCCTGTTTCTAAAATTCCCTGCCCGCCTTCCTTTTCCACTGTACAATCACAGGCTTCTTGTTGTATTAATATTGAAATTAATTGGAGGTAAGTTCTGCTGCAAGCATGTAGGAGAAAGCAGGTCTAGCTCAGTGCTTATAGCTATGCATCTCTGAGCAAGCTATTAGCCTCTGAATTCAACTTCCTGACCTGTAACATTAGGATAATGGGATTAGGAAAATATTCTTTTAAAGATGTATTTATTTATTATATGTAAGTACACTGTAGTTGTCTTCAGACACACCAGACAATATTGAGCTGGCTGAAGAACTTGTCAGCATTATCTACATAGCGTTGATTGTGCAATCTTCAGGGGTGGTAATGGAGGCTTTCGTCAGGTCCTGCAAGCGTCCGAGGTGAGCGAGACAATGTGTAGCAAGGTTGGACGCCCTACAGACATGCTCTGAGAGCCGGTGGGTGAAGCTGTGAAGGTGAATGAGATCAGTTACATTGATGGCCCTAGGATGTTTGAGATGCCAGGACCATGCCGCATCTTCTGAGGAAAGCTGAAGGCACAAAGTGGACCTAGCCCAAGAAAGAGGCCACGTGTGCTAAAAGCAGGCAGCCCTGGAGGAGCAGGGATGCCCAAGTCTGTTGGAGCTCAGAAAATTCCATCATGGCACCAGATGCCAGATTTGGAGCTCACAGACTTGGTGTTTACTCCGATGGGTTTCTGTCTTGTTTCAGTTTAGTCTCTCCTCACGCTAATCCAGTTCTTCCCTTCCGGAATAAAATGTTTATTCTATTGTTATATATTGAATATGTGTAACTTTAAAAAAGATTTATATTATTTTTAATATGTGTATGGGGTGGGGCACCCACAGAGTCAAGAAGAGGGTATTGGATCCCCTATAGCTGGAATTGGTTACAGTGTGAACCAATGGTTGCTAGGAACTGAATTTGGGTTCTCTGTAAATGCTCTTCACTGCTGAGCCATCTCTCCAGCCCTTGAAACTTACTATTATTTCTACCTTTACAGGAGCTCACAGTTAGGAGATTACTCTGAGTATCAGGAGACTCTGGAGGCTTGAACAATTTAGAACCACTAAGGCTTAGGAGGCTCTTGGAGAAGAACTGAGTAAGTTTTGTATTCTGAGATGGCTGTGGGCCTTTTATGAGGCCAAGAGCAGAATGTTAGGGATCAAAGTGATGTGTTTGGGTGCCAAGTTAACAAGGGGTAAGTTTATGATGGTTAATCTTCATCGTCAAGTTGGCTGGATTTAAGATCACTTAGGAGACACTTCTAGGCTTATCCGTGAAGGTGTTTCTAGAGGTGTTTACCCAAGTAGGGAAAACATAGTCTGAATGTGGGTCGTCTCATGGGATAAGGATCCAGACTGAATAAAAAGAACCAGAAGAGAAAGTGTGTGCACCAGTGTAGCAGGCACACCAACACTCCCCTCTCGGTTTCCTAAGTGCAGATACAATGTGACCTTGGGGTCTTGCTCCATGCTTTCCCCATCTTTGTAGACAGTATTCTCTCAAACCAGGAGTCAAAACAAACCTTCTTTCATTAAGTTGCTTGCCAGACATTTTGTCACAGGAGGTAGAAAAATAGAGTATCCTGTAAAGGGAATCATGTGCAAGCCAGTTTGCTGGTGACCTTGGCATGACCAGCTCTCCCCCTTTTCTCACATACAACCACTGAATGCAGCATCCTGAGATAGGAAGGACCTCACTAGAACAGCCTGGGCTCTGTTGCAGCCTGGCTTCTAAACAGGATGTTCTTCAGCATGTTTAACCCAGCAAGCCAAATTCCTAGGGTACAAAACCCAGGTTGGGTTCCTTTCCAGGGTCTTCTGGCTGAACTGGAAGTGATGTAGGCGCAGGTGAAATCTCATCCCTTCCTGAACCTTGGGGACTGGCTCACAATGACTCCTGGGCTTTTGTTGTCTCTGTCTGCTTACCTATAGTAATTAGCCTATGCTCTATATAACTTGTGTGTATAAACATAATATCTCACCCGATTCACATGTTCTCATAGCCAGAAGTGTTCCTTTGCTTATGTAGCATACACTACTTTCCCATTTTGTGATTTTCATGAGATAGTGTAGTGGCTTGTGTTCTCATGTTAATTATGCTACCCAAAAACCCGTTTGAAATGTCCTGCACATAGGACTAAAGGAAGCCTGCCCCCAGTTGGTTTTTGACTGGTCAATAAAGTTACCGGCAGCCAATGGTTGGGCAGGGAGACAGAGGTGGGACTTTTAGGATTCCCAGGAAGGGGCAGAGAAAAAGCCGTGAAAGGGCACAGGGGACAGACCATGCTTAGAAGGTGCACGAGGGAGAGACCGCCCCAAATGTAGGTACAAAGGGGAAAGCAGCCCCAAGATGGCTGCCTAGAAGGGTCTAGGGCAGCAAAGATAAAATATAGATTTAATAAGTATTAACTCAGAAATATGAGAGGGGAGGTTCAGGAGTGGCCCAGCCATTAAGCTAATTACAGCATGTTAAAATATAAAGGTTGCATGTATGTGCCTTTCATTCATGGATCTAAAACATTTGGGTGGGTGGCGAGAAGAAAAGCGCACACTGGGAACATAGAGCAGATTTTAGTATATTACTACTATGCACTGGCTGGTTTTGTGTCAACTTGACACAACCTGGAGTTATCACAGAGAAAGGAGCTTCAGTTGAGGAAATGCCTCCATGAGATCCAGCTGTAAGGCATTTTCTCAATTAGTGATCAAGACGGGGAGGGCCCATTGTGGGTGATGCCATACCTGGGCTGGTAGTCTTGGGTTCTATAAGAAAGCAAGCTGAGCAAGCCAGGGGAAGCAAACCAATAAGTAACACCCCTCCATGGCCTCTGCATCAGTTCTTGCTTCCTGACCTGCTTGAGTTCCAGTCCTGACTTCCTTTGGTGATCAACAGCAACGTGAAGTGTAAACTGAATAAACCCTTTTCTCTCCAACTTGCTTCTTGGTCGTGATGTTTGTTCAGGAATAGAAACCCTGACTAAGACATGCTACAAGATAGTCTCGTTATATAGCTCAGGCTAGGGAGGGACTTTGCTGTGTAGCTCAGGCTAGCCTTATATTCAAGATGTGTCTGTCTTAGCCTCCAGAGTGTTGTGATTACAGACCCACTAAACCTAGTGTTGTAGACTGTCTCTGTAATCCATCCATGTTCTGTGATCAGAAGTCCACATTTTTATTGCTACACAGTATGTTATTGCACAAAGACACTTGCTTATTATTCTAACATTTCTTTTTAATAAATGCCAGTAGTGGTTCTTATTTTCCAATGGTATAGAATAAAGAACATCTACTACCATACGATTTAACTGAGACAAAGGAGGAATATGGTCTTTTCATGAGCCAGTTTTCACTTTGGTGGTTTAAATTAACACAGAGGTGCAGCATCGAAGATCAGACTTTAGTGTCCTCCTGGGACGCCCCTCCCCCTCCTCTTCCCAGTCTGTGCACCTCACCCAGCACCCTCCACCATAAAATTACTTGGAGCCAATTAAGAGCCTTCTGCTTCCTCATCAGGGATATTTACGACTGTGGGAATATTTATGATGCATGGTGAGGGCACGAGTCAGGGAGGAGACAGTCTCTGCTGTCCTTGTAAGTGGGATTTGCCTCTTGCTGGCTCTTGCCGGGGTTATAAAGAGGAAGAGTGCAGAGCAGAGAGTTTAGAATGGCCTTTCTCCTGGTTCTTTCCATCCCACCTTTGTGTTAGTTGGTAGTAAGCCTTTTAAAAAATTATTCTTACTGACCTGTCTGCTTTTGAAGGAGGTGTTTTGTTTCTCTGGTTCTCCAGGGTTCATTCTGGGCCTGCCCCAACATGCCACCCAGGCTGGCACTGTAACATGTTAAAGGAAGACATCTTTGATGTAAGGATGGAAATTTCTTGTTCCATAAGAGGCTTGGGAGCCACCAGAAGCTAATGTAGTGCTTCTTCATAGAACAGGAGGGGCCAGGACCATTTTAAGAACTTGGCAAAATCGCCAAGGAAACCATAACTTTGAATATCCATTTTCTTTGCCTGCCTGCCTGCCTGCCTGCCTGCCTGCCTTCCTTCCTTCCTTCCTTCCTTCCTTCCTTCCTTCCTTCCTTCCTTCCTCCCTCCCTCCCTCCCTCCCTCCCTCCCTCCCTCCCTCCCTTCCTTTCCTTCTTCCTTCTTAAGATTTATTTATTTATTTATTTTATGTATGAGTACACAATTGCTCTCTTTAGACACACCAGAAGAGGGCATCAGACCCCATTACAGATGGTTGTAAGCCACCCACTGTGTGGTTTGCTGAGAATTGAACTCAGAACCTCTGGAAGAGCAGTCTGTGCTCTTAACCACTGAGCATCTCCCCAGCCCCTTGTCTTTCTTTCTTTCTTTCCCTCATTCTCACCTCACAGGAAATGCCTTTCCCCTTCCTGAGTGTGTGGCCTCCATCTGGACTAAGGATCCCATGCTTTTCCACCCAGAGCTGGCTTACCCTCATCTCTGAGTGCTCCCTTGCACTCAGGGTTCCTTTCAGGGCTGGGTGTAGCTCAGTGCTACAGTGTTTACCTAGCACATACAAGGTATAGGGTTCAAGCTGAAGGAAACACACACACACACACACACACAGCCCTCACACACACGTACACTTACTTCACACAGCCACCCCCCCTTACCTCACACAGCCCTCTCTCACACATCTCTCTCCTTCTCTCTGTCTCTCTCTCACACACACCCTCCTCACATACACACCCCTCACACTTCCCTCACATGCACACACTCACACTTCGTACACACACTTCATATACCCTGCCTCCCCCTTCCCCCTCTCTCACTCTCTCTCTCTCTCTCACACACACACATACACACTTCACTGTCCCATTCCCTAAACTTGCTCTCTAGAGGCTTCTGCCCAAGTCACTGAGTCTCCTAAAACCATCTTTTACCCAAGTCAACAGGAATCTAAAACAGTTTCTGCCCTTTGGGAGCTCATAATTTAGTCAGAGAGACACATACGTACAGATTTTAGAATGTTCTGTAACAAACCTCCAGAGGTAGCTAATATTGAAGGTGATGGTACAGCAAGCCATGCCATGTGATAGGCCGAGCTGTGAGTGGTGCTAATCACAAGATGTCACTCAGATTAGAGAGAAGCCTCAGGCGACTGTGGACTCTGTGTCGAGGGAGCCTGTAGAGGGTGGGTTAGCAAGTCCCTGGGAAAGGACAGCGTAGAGTAAGGTCAGACATTTCAGAGAATATTCTTCTAACCAACCTTCATTCTGTTCATGAAATTATTAGCCTAGGGTGGAAAAGCTCCCCTAGAGAGATTTGGGAGGTTCAGCTCTTTGCTAATTATCCAAGTGGGAGGTGGAAAGGGGGTGCAGGGGGGTTGGCATCTAGGGCCTGGAAGAAAACATTAAATTTTCAGCAATCAGGTTACTCCCATATTTGGCCGGTAGTGGTCGAGGTCGAAAGCATCAGTGACTGGGTCATGTCTCTAAGAGCCCCACCTTGTTTTGTAGAAAAATAACTAATGAAGTTCATGTATGATGCATGGACTTACCCTCACAGGGAGGTAATGGGGCCCAACAAACAAACCAATCACTTGCCCAAGGAACAGGAAGTGGGTCAAATCCTGCTGGGAGTTTATTCACAGTTTTGTAGGCAGGAAATCTGGGAAGCGGATTATTTTTCTTCTTTTGAGACAGTGCCTCACTCTGCAGTCCTGTGTGACCTGGGGTTCATGGCCACCCTCTGTCGACCACAGCCTCCCAACTGCTGGGATTACAGCCATGATCCACCACACCGGCTTTAAAAAGTTGCTTTGTAAACATTTAGCATAAATTAAGGCTTACTATTAAATCAAGAGGTGAATTCATGTGGTCAGTTCTGATAAACAGATGCTAACGAGGCAAGGCCCTTAGAAGCCTGTAGAAGAGGAAATAGTTGGTCCAGAAACAGCCACTGGGAGTAGCTGCAGTGCTAAAGGATGCTTCCCAGTGGGCTGGAGATGGAGATATGGAACTTGAAGGCTCCTGGCCTCATGGGGTCCTGCCTCATTTTGGGGAAGAAGGAAGATGGCTAACAGATGACCCGAGGCTAGTCATTGGTCTGTTGTCAGACAACAGGTACTTACTCAAAACTACCATGTCTGAGCACTGGGCTTGGCCCTGGGAGACAGTTGTGAAAAGTCCCTGCCCTGCATGTCTACATTGCAAGGAGGAGGAAGAGGGACTTGCAATGGTGAAATAACCTGTTCACACCTAACCCAGGTGACATGACGATGGCTGCAGGTCAGCAGACAGACTTGAGAATGGTGAGTTTGAGAACAACCATGTGGCAGGTGTTTCTAGCTCCTTCTGGGGAAGCAGGGATCTTAGTCATTGGCCACTTGGTGACAGGTTCCTCAGGGTTTTCCGACACTGGGTGCAGGGTGCAAGGCTGGGCTGTGGAAGGACTCTTTGCCATGGTGGCTGTGGACTTGTGGCACTTCCTGACGTGAGGGAGGAGAGATCACTTCACGACAGCTCAGCTTGGTGTGGTGAGGGCATGTGTGTGACACAGTGAGGGTCCCAACAGGACCAGTTGTCTCACTCATTACAATACCTCAAGCAGAAGGGTGCTGGATGACTCCGTAGCTGGCGAGGGGATTCATAGCTGCTCAGACCCTAGCAGAAGGATAAGGGAAGTAGATATTGAACTGGGAAGAAAGGGCATATAGAGATGGCTTGTCTTGAAGAATCTGAGATGGCCAAGGCTGGGGCCTCCTAATGGGGGTGGGACATGAGGACTGAACACAGTGATCCTAATCTCTTGCTGTCCATTTTTAAGTGGGGTTCCCAATAGCAAATTCCAATGAGAAGTCAGTGGACAGAAATTCAGGAGGGGACGAGCAAACGGGAAACACCACATAGACTCACCATACCGGGACACAGCAATCTCCATACAGAAAGATATACCCTCCACTGAATACCATGGGTCTTCTGTGAGAGCAGCTGGCTTTGGGAAGGGACAGCCAGGCCCCAGCCCTGATGTGTCTTCTTACTTGCCTCTGCAGCAGGCACACGGAGTTCCTCAGAACTTCTGGTGCCACACCCTCTCTGCTGAGCATTTGTCACCAGGGAGGGGAGCTGAGCAGAGATGTTCATGTCCTTCTTCTCCCTCACCCAGGCTTCTGTCGGCCCAGTCTTTCTACCTTGCCGATCCGAGTATGTCATTTCATTCCCTGAGAGCACCTCACCATAGCATCCAACACAGAGCCCACATTTCATCATGACTTATGAGACTTTTGAGGTGTGGCCATTTCCAGCCCCATTCTTGCCAGACTTATCATATTTCACCACCTTTTCAATTGGCAACTTTCCTTCAAAAACTCCTTTGCAAATCTCGAGACTGTGGTCCAGCCACGCAGAGCTGCTCTCTGGTCTTTCCCGGACCCCAGGGCCTTTGCATGTGCTTACCACTACGTCAGCATCAGGAATTCCATCAAGTCTACCCTGACTTTCATTCTTCTTCTCTCTATTGCTGGCTGCTGTGGGAAGGGGTTGCTGTGCACCCCTCATCTCTCCCATAGCATCTGAACCCTGACCCAAGTCACAGTGTTTCTTTACTTGTTTTAATTTAGTAGGTATTTACTGAGTATATGCTGCTGAGCCTGTCCCAACCCAAGACCCCACACTATTGGCCTATGTTTTCTATAACTCCTTATCCAGAGACATCTTACATATTTTAGGTTTCTCAGAGGAAATATTTCCTCCAGGAAGTTCTTCTCTCAGCATCTTCTCTATCTCCCAGTCTCTGCATAGGAAGGGAGATCTGCACCACTCCCCATGTGTTTTCATTACTGGTGCAGAGCCTCCCATGTGTTGGGCATATATCACATATGTGGTAGGAGAAGAGGCAAAAGCGTCTCCCATTAGAAATGGTAAGGAATAAATAAAGACTGATCCAGAGGTGAACTTAAAGCTTATTCCATGTTGAAGGATCCCTTTAAGAACAATACAAAATTACCAATATAAGATTAGAATTGAAAACAAGCCTTTATTTAGTGGGGGGAAATGTCACAAATATCACAAAATAAAGAGAAATAATAGGATTTTGTATTAATTAACTGTCTAGTACACCACTGTCATATTTTTCTACATTTCTTTTGGATGAACACTCTTTCATCACTTCTTCATATTCAATGATTATGTGATGTTTTCTGTAGAGAGGAAGGGAAGATAATTAATCTTTCCTCCAGCATAATAAAAACGATATTTATATTGATGGATGGGGTGCACAACACACACGATTTCACAGCCGAGTACACTTGCTGCTTCTAAGACTGCAGCAGTCTGTACCCCACAAACAGGAATTCTCATAAATCCCATTGGGCATCATGCCCATCAAAAAAGAAACAAATGACTAGCCTATAATTGACTCGCAGTATTACTCATTACAGCCCGAGAACCCGTGACTACTGATGGTGGCAGCTTAATTCTGTGCTTATATTTCACTACGTGGGTGACAGGACACATCCCCCCTCAGGCTGTTTTGTTCAAGTCTTCTTTCTGCTGCACTACCCACACACCTAGTGTTGGCTTCCGTGGGCACTCTCCTTTCTGAGCAGAGCCTTGGCCGTGGACTTTAGTATGGCAATGCCAGAATAGGTTGGCACTATGGGCGTGGTTATTCTTGAAGCCATTTCCATACTGGACAGCTAATGAAAAGTGACTACTTTTAAAAGTGACTGCAGACCACCCACCCATGGTCCACAGAACCCCAAAGCCTAATTTATACCTGTCTTAATTTCTCCTTAATGAGCCCTCCAAAAATGGTTATACCAGCCAGTATGACAGTGCATAGGTTTGGATAGAAAGAGACATCAGCTTTGACTGAGTGTAGTAAAGCCAACTGGCAAACTTCTGTAACCTTTACAAACCACATGACCATATGAATGGTAGACCCCAAATTGTTCTTTCTCAGTGCTGTGGATCACACACAAGGCCTTGCTCATGTTAGGTAAATGCTTCACTTCTGAGCTACACCTCAAGCCCCAGGTCCATAAGCTCTAACATCTTCAGCTTCATTCTGAATTTGCCTCTGCTTGTTTCTTTACTGTTATGTCACTTTCTTCAGTGCTGTGACAAATGCCTGACAAAAGCAACCTAAGGATGGAAAGGTTTATTCCATTCCACAGTCCAGGAGCTGTGGCCTGCCATGGCGGGAAGGCATGGCAGCAGGGATGCAGGAAGCCACATTGAGGCCACAGTCAGGAGGCAGAGAGTAATGAATGCTGGCACTCACTCATTATCTCCCTTTCCCTGGCTTATTCAGTTTAGTCTCTCAGCCCACAGGATGGTGCTGCTCACGTTCATGGCAGATCTTCCCTTCTCAGTTCAACCTCTGGAAACACACCTAAAGGTGTGTCTCCTAGGTGGTCCCAAATCCAACAATGAAGACTAACCGTGACAAGGAGTGTTTGCTAGTGTATTAGTCAGGGTTCTCTAGAGTTACAGAACTTATGGATAGTCTCTAGATAGTAAAGGAATTTATTGATTATTTACAGTCGGCAGCCCAATTCCCAACAATGGTTCAGTCGCAGCTGTGAATGGAAGTCCAAGGATCTAGCAGTTACTCAGTCTCACGCAGCAAGCAGGCGAAGGAGCAAGAGCAAGAGCTAGACTCCCTTCTTCCAATGTCCTTATATTGTCTCCAGCAGAAGGTGTAGCCCAGATTAAAGGTGTGTTCCTTAAACTCGGAGATTCAATCTTCTGGAATCCATAGCCACTATGGCTCAAGATCTTCAAACCAAGATCCAGATAAGGATCTCCAAGCCTCCAGATAAGGGTCACTGGTGAGCCTTCCAATTCTGGATTGTAGTTCATTCCAAATATAGTCAAGTTGACAACCAGGAATAGCCACTACAGCTGGTAAGGGTAGAGCTGCTTGGTGTCACTACCCAGGTGTGTGTGTGTGTGTGTGTGTGGTGGGGGGGAGCCCCTTTGCCCAGTGAGTCACATTGCCTTGGTCAGAGCTGGTCCTCATGGAATAGTAGTTATGGAGGTGCTTGGTGTGGGAAGGAGACCATTCGGTGGGATAAGTTTTTCCTTTTCTTCATGATCAGGCAAGTAGGCCAGTGCCAAGATGTCAGCTGCCTTCATTAGCAGCCAAGTTACCCTTGTTGACTTCTCAAGGTAATTCTAATTGGCTACAGCCAGGGATAGCCACATCTACCTTTTATTATCAGTGACAGCAGCTCCACTGTTGGAAGTACAGGGAGAAAGGTCACATTGGAAACACTATTTTCAAGTACAGAGTCATTACAGGCAGAACTCATGGCTTCTACTATAATGCTGAAGAGTCTCTAGCCCAGTGTGGGGCCCTCTCAATTTTCTATTTCCTTTTGTCCCTTGTCAGGAGGTTGGCCTTGGGGATTCTCGTTCCCTCATTTTTCTTCATAGTATTGCATCTACTTCACAGAAAGTTCTAGATTGTCAAGGGCATGGCTCCAGGAGTCTCCAGTGATGAGAGATCAGGCTCTAAAGCACTAGGTCAAGAAAAAAACATGCTGCATTTCTGAGCCACATTGAGGCTTAGAGAGCAATGTATTGGGGTATATACACTTGCTATCTATCCCAGCACCCAGGGGCTGAGGTAGCAAGGTGGTGAGTCCTGAGAACCAGGCATGTCACACTTGCTCCCAACAGCAGGTCAGTCCCAACTCCCTGACATCTCTTCAATTTAAGTGTCCTGACTAGCATCTAGTAAGTCACCCCCCCCCACCTCTACATGCCCCCATGGCAGTGGGCTCGTGTCCCCATCACAAGACTCAATGCACTGCCTTTTATTTATGTACTTAGCATCTATCTTTCAAGATGGAGCGCTGGCTCTTCTAGAGCATTAATCAAGTCACTTTCATACTCTAACCTATGTTCATTGACAACTGGACATAATCTGGAGTCACCTTGAAGACAAATCTCTGCATCTCCACTAGGGATTTTCTACATTAGCTGAATTGACATGAAGAGATTCATTTTGACTCTTGGATTGGACAAAAAGGAGAGAGAGCGCTCAGTACCAGCTTCCTTCTGCTCCTGCAGCCATGTCTTTCCTGCTGTGATGGACTGTAGCTTCAAGCTGTGAAAACAAAACAAATCCTTCCTTCCTTAAGTTGATTCTCATCAGGGGTTTTGTCACAGCAGCACACAATGTAACTAATACAGTCCCCACCACAGAGCTTGGCCCTGAAGAATATCAACAGACTGAAGGGGGGGGGGAATGGATGCTTTGGTCAAAACCAACCCACTAACTGGGGCAAAGTGTTACAGTAGAAATAACATTGATACAGGGGGAATCAGGGTGCCCCTTTGTGGTTATGAGTCTCATTAATAAAACAATTTAAGAATGGACTCAAGCAGAAGCTCAAGGACAATTTTATTAGAGTTTGAAAGAAACCCCCCCCAAGGTGGGCAGACCATAAAGCTCAGGCACTACCCATAGAAGGAGAAGGGAGGAGAGAAAAGAGAAAGCCAGACTGTGTAAGTTGGCATGGAGGTCACAGAGGCATGGAGGTCACCAGCCATCATCAGGGAGGGAGGCTTTAGGGGCAGAGTAAGGAAGCCCAGAATGTTGGGAGAAGGCCAAATTATTGAGGAAAGTATAGTTACAAAAGAGATAGAAAGGAGAAGACACCCTTTTCTGAATAATTCTGCATCTCACGGAGGAACCAGTTATTTTTGCCTGTCTTTTGGCTTGTCTTAAGGTGGGCCTGCTTTCCTCAGGGTGAGCTCTTGGCCACGTGAACCACCCAGGCCCAACTGCGATCTGAGGTCTCCACTCAGGACAGGGTTTCCATTCTCTTTACCATGAGATTTTTACTCCAGTAAGTTGCAGTGGTTGTTCAAGTTTGACCTTTGGCTCGTCTACTTTGCTAACAAGAGTGGGGATGGGCTGAAACTCCACACACCTGAACACAACGATGGCTTTAGCAAGGTAATGTTTGTTTCTACAGGTAGTCACCTCATCTCGACTTCATGAATCCCTTGAAGAGCCAGATTCTTGCTACCCTGTGGCTTGCTTTTCCCTGGGCCCTACTGTCATGGCAGCTCTGCTGTTCATGGATCTGGCTGCCCTGGGCTGCATGTAACTACGTCATGGTCATGTCCCATCATCTGGGAGGAGAAAAGAGGTCTGGCTGTGGCAGAAAGCTATTTTTGGCGATATCCACTGCATCCATGACATCAGTCATACAAATGTATCCCACCCCCTAGAGTTTAGGAGTGCAGCCTTCGTTCTAGATGTGCAGCTAAAAGTGGGGTCTTATTACTCTGAAAGAAGGAGGAACCAGACTGGAGAGGAAATGACTGCCGGCTCAGTAGCCACAGGTCTTACATAATCTCTTTAACTCCCAGTTTCCTCATTCAGGAGCTAGAGCAAACCTCTTAGTAAAGTGTCTGGCATTCCCTAAGGGCTCAGTCATTATTTTACCATGGTTGTGGTAAGGGTGGCAGAAGGTGTTCACCTGAGAGGGAGCTTATGCATACCAGTGAGCCTGCTTAGTCTGAGTCTGAATGTGAGAACGCACATTCCTGTGCTATGGAGATGTGCTCATGTGGAGACGAGAAGTTTGGGGGAGTTGGCTCTATCCTTGTACCATGTGGGGCTCAGGGCCTGAACTCATATCATCAGGCTTAGTGTTGAGCCCTTTTACCAGTCAAGCCATCTTGTCAGCCCCTCTTTTTAGTTTTGAGGTAGCCTCCCACTAGGTTACCCAGGTTGCCCTAAAACTCACTCAATCGTCTAGGCAGGTCTTGAACTTATGATCCTCTGCCTCAGCCTCTGGAGGATCAACTAGAGTCAGTGCCATCAGACCAAACCTGACCCTGCATCTTAGCTAGCAGTCTGCTTGCAGGATGGCTTGGGTGAGCTACTCCACTTTCCTGCCCTTGTGCTTTCCCACCCATTGAACAGGGCTAGCTAGGAACAGCCCTTTCTTTCAGAGTTGCTGTGAGGATTATTCGGGATATTGTGTAGATAAAACATGGGTACTGTTTCACATAATATTGAACAATAAATACTGTTGGCTGCTTCTGTGACTAATAAAAGCAAGCCTAGCTTAGAATGACCTTGACATTGACCATAGATGATGGCAGACTTTGCACTGGGCTCTGCCCCACCACCAGATCTCAAAATTCAACTCATTCTAAGGGGCAGGGCAGCTGTGAGCAGGAGGCAGTAAATTAATTTGGCCATGGTGACTGCATTAGTATGCTTGCATTTTGAATTCTCTCCAAATAGATATGACCTTAAAAGCAATGGTGACATCCTCTTCCTTCTGCTTCTTGTCACCTCCCAAAGCTGCCTGCAGTTCTCAACACCAAATGAGCCAGGAGAGAGGCTCCTGGTCCAGGAGTCCCAGTTGGCACAGTCAACATGAGGGGTGGTGCTAGGCTACCGGCCTGGGGCTAGAACTGCCTGTCTGCGAGGCAGAGTTTACAGGAGAATGACAAGAGCCAGCACTGGATCAGTCAGCGCTGGATCCAGGGAGATGCACACCACATCTGCCTGGCCCCTGGAGGGAGCAGGAGGCCCTCAGTTTTCACACTTTGGAGGTTCCAGGCTCAAGAGAGTGATAAGATCTAGAGGAGGCAGAGTTCCCCTACCCCTGGATACTTTCTTCTTGCAGGAGCTAGATTGAGACCCTGTGCCATTCCCTTTAAGTGCCCCCTTACCTTGTCACCAGCTGAGTGGCTGGCAGGGGTTTCAGAGGGACTTAGGAAATGGATGACTTGGGAAATGGCTGGTGTCACTGTGTGTTTCCAGGGCATCCATCTTACCCAGCCTTTCTCTGAGGCTGTTCCACCCATTTGTTTTCACTATCGAGGGTGAGTCCCGGGCAAACCACCTGTACATGGAACGGCTGTTCAACGCCCAAACCTCCCAGTTTCATCAGGAGTCTGCTGCTGTTCTTCAGTTCTGCGGGGGTGGGAGGGGGAGGGGGAGGGGGAGGGGAGGGGGCGGGAGAGACTGGCTATCATTTGAAGTGAAAAATTGGACAGATCCTAAATGGGTTTGGGAAGGGGAATGGCTGTGCTTTTCTGCTTCCATTGCTCTGGGCTGCATTACGCTGCCATTAAAAATATATATAATCACGAAGATTATGTGGTGACTTGGAGAAATGCTCTCGTATAATGTTAAACAGAAATATCAAATCTCATTTTTTGTTGCCATGAATATAGCTGTAAAAATTATATGAACATCTAGATAAGACCAGAAAGGAGTATTTTTTAAGGATATAGGAGAGTAAGATCATGAGCATAATTTCACCTTTCTTGGTATATTCTGGTATCTAAATAAAAAGATATTTTAAGGGGCTACAGAGATGGCTCAGAGGTTGCTGCTCTTCCAGAGGACCCAAGTTTGTTTCCCAGTACCCATGTGGGGTGGTTCACTACAGCCTGTGACTCCAGCTTCAGAAGTTCCAAAACCCCTTTCTGGATTCTTTGGGCACTTGTGTGCAATGAACATACCCACCCATACATACACTTACAAAAAAAAAAAGATAGGAATAAATAAAAAAAAATTTAAATCTTGTGCACTGTCTCATACTTCCATCCTGCCCAGTTTCAGCCCTCCAACCCCCTCCCCCCCCAAAAAAAACCCACACACACAGAAGAGAAAAAAGAAGCTGAGCCAATGGATTTTTACCAGTCTGACTCCTTAGTATGCTATCAACTTTTCAATACATGTTCAGAGGAAAAGATATGACTGTTTTGAAAACAAACCTCAGGTGAACCCATTTCTCTGGTGGCATTCCTTCCAGTGTGTGGTGACTCACAGTGAACGGTGCCCCTGCAATGAGGGCCAAGGCAGGCAGGCAGCCAGCAGTCTAGGGAGGGGGGGATGGGGCTTGTACTCCTGGAGTAGACAGCAGAGGTGGACCTGGTAACCACAAAGCTGCTCACTTCTTCTTCATTGGATTTGGAAGTATGAACAGGAAAAACAAGAAATCAGCCTTTGACAGTATCTCCCAAAGGATGACGGGTTGAAGGCTTGGTTCCCAATCTGTGGTGCTGCTGAAGGGGGGACCTACCAGAATGAAGTTGGATCTCCAGGATACTTCTTTAAATGGGACATTAGACCCTCAGCCCCTTCCTCTCCTTATATTCCTGGCCGCCATGATATAGGCATCTCCTTTACAACTGGCTCCTGCCACAATATTCTGCCTTGCTTCAGAAATCTCAACCCCCATCTTCTGTAACAGAACCAACCTGAAACATCAAGTCAAAATGTTCCACTCACTGTGTGTCTGTGTCTGTGTCCGTGGTGTCCGTGGTGTCCGTGGTGTCCGTGTGTGTCCGTGTGTGTGCATGTGGAGGCCAGAGGTCAATGTCAGGTATCTTCCTCAGTTGCTCTCCACATGTGTGTGTGTGTATGTATGTATGTATGTATGCATGTATGTATGCATGTTTGTATGAATGTATGTATGTGTGTATGCATGTTTGTATGAATGTATGTATGTATGCATGCACGTATGCATGTATGTATATATGTAATCTTGGCTGTCTTAGAACTTTATTGTGTGAATCAGGCTGGGCCTCAACTCAGACTGAGATCTGCCTGCCTCTTCCTCTCAAGTGCTGGTCACCTTATTTTTTAAAAAACAAGGTCTCTCAATGATCCAAGAGTTCACCAATTCAGCTAAACTGGCTGGCCAAAAATCTCCAGGGGTCTGCCTGGGTCTGCCTCCCCAGTGCTGGGTTACAGATGCATGCCTGGATTTTTGGTGCTGGGGATCTGAACTTAGGTTCTCATGCCTGAAGGACAAATGTTTTACTGACTGAGCTACCTCCCTCTTCCTAACCTTTCCTCGGTTTTAAGTTGGTTTCCTCGGGCGTTTTGTTACAGTGATAGAGCACAGGAATGTGGATGGCATTCCTGCCACCAACCCATTGCAGAAGCTCAAGCTCAGCAGCGTCTCCCCAGATTAGGTCCAGTTTTAACCCCACTCTCCTTGACAGAGGGGCAGGAACACTCAAAGCAATGGTGCTGAGCGCTTGCCTTGCAAGTAGGAGGTAGAGGCCATCAGAAGGTTTCAAGATCAGCAACTGAGGGGCCAAGGCTCTTATGAACAGAGTGACTTCATAAAAATTAAGTGAGGTTATAAGAAAAAGCTTTGCAAATGCAGAGCCTGTACATTAGTTTCCTAGGGTAACAAAATTCTGTAGCTGGGGAGTTTAAACAGCTGGCAGTTAGTGCCTCAATTCTGGAGGTGGGATTCTGAGGTCACGGTGGCAGCGGGTTTTCTTCCAAAGCCGCCTCTTTGGCTTGTGGATGAGTGCCTTCCCTCTGTACACGGCCTTCCTTCTGTGAACACCTGTCTCCTAATCGCCTTTTACCAGGAAGCTAGGCACATTGGATGGCAGCCTACCCTAATGACCTCATTTTACTTCGTTCTTAGCTTAATTACCTCTTTAAGGACCCAATTTGCAAATACACTCACATTCTGGAGTTCTGGAGTTTAGAACCTCAACATATAAATTTGGTTGGAGTGGTTGGGAATTTGAGGTTTGCCACTATACAACTTAACTGACAATAGAACAGTACAGATATTTTTTTTTCTTGATTTACCCAGGACTGCAGTGACAGGCATTTAGAACCCAGTGGGGTACGGCCCTGCTGACCGCTTTCCTTGGCAGTAGCCGGTGAGAAGCAGGAGGAGATGCCAGGCAAAACTCTGAGCTCCTCCCTGCCGCTGTGAGGCTGAGCCCTTCCAAGTGCTGCCTCCAGCCTTGTTGGGCAGATAAATGAGCTGTCTGCCCATTGGCTTGGAACACCTTTTTGGTTTTTTTTGGAAAGCAATTGGCAAATACTCAGCAGTTACTAACTGGATGGAAACAGTTGTGCATGGCCATGGGTGTGGGTCTTTGATTACATATGTGATTTCTAGAATGCTCATAAAGGTGAATGTGTGTGTGTGTGTATCTCATATATACAATATATATTCTCATATATATGTGTGTATATATTCATACACACACACACACACACACACACACACACACACACATATTCTCACTCTCCTGAACTGAAGGATGGATGGATGGATGGATGGATGGATGGATGGATGGATGGATGGATGGTAGGGAAACCAGGCTGCGTTTCCTTCAAGTTCTTCCTTGGTTATTTACTTTCGCCTGCTACGGAAGGACCTCAGTGAACATTTATCAAGGCCCTCCCTGGTGTCTGAGGCCATAGTGGAACTGAAGGACTGTTTTGCTTCACTGGGCCTGTTGAATAAACACAGACATTGGACTTACAAGCTAGAGATGGAGCTGAGGGGTCCCAGGCTGGAAGAACCCCTCTCTCCAGTGTATGGGGTCCAATGCTGAGCAGAATTCTCTGAGTGGGTGCCTGGGTACCTCACTGTTTTGGCTCTCAAGTGATGTGAGGAAGAGAAGTGCTCAGTAATGCCATCACTCTACTCACAATGCTTTCAAGGTGGTCCAGGGGAGGGCTCAGGGTGTTTCCTGGAACTGGATTCCAATACAATTCATTCTCTTTCTAATTATCTAGAGCATCAGTTTACCCATCTTCAAAGTAGAGTTCTCTTATCCATAAAGGGAGAACATTTGCTTATATCTTCAAACTTGAACACAAAGGGAAAAAGAGAACTAACTGGAAACAGGATTAGGCTATATACTCAAAGCCCAAATCCAACGCTGTACTTCCTCCCTGTGAGTACCACCTAAACTGCCCTAAACTGTGCACCAAGCCTGTGGGGGACTTTCTCATTCAACCCACCACACAGACTTATAGACAGTGCTTGAGAGTTGGGTGTGCTGGGTCATGCTTGTAATTCCACACACGGGTAGGGTAGGAGGATTGGGAGTTTAGGTCAGCCTGGGTTAGGTAGTATGTTTGGACCCTGTTTGGAGGAGGAGGGGGAGGGGGAGGAAGAGAGAGAGAGAGAGAGAGACAGAGAGAGAGAGAGAGAGAGAGATTGGGTCTTTGAGTTTCTGGAGCCTTCTTCTCCAGTGAACTGATGAAGTCCTGCTTTGTGGCCGCTGCCCTGACCCAGGTTTCTATCATCTGTTCTGGGAGACCCTGAAAGCACTTTCCAAGTTCCCCAAAGAGACTCATAGCCAGCCTATTGTGCTTACCCTTGACGAGAACCCTGGACCTTAGAAAACTGATTCGGAGAGTATAACAAGTACTTTCAGCTTTAGGAACAAATTCCTGCCAGAAACATCCCCTCCGAAGCAAACTGCAGACAATGGACACTTCCGTCCATGCCTCTGGACTCTGAACATTGTTCTTTCATTCATAACTTTCTGAGTATTTCATTTTGTATGCTCTTTTTACCTGTGCTGATATTTTGTCTGCATGTTTATATGTATGCCTGGTGCAGAGGAGAACATGGGTGTGTGTGCCTGTGGCTATGCAGGGGTGAGGGGTGGGAGGGGGCACACATACTTGCATGTATGCACGTTTATGTGTGCATCTGCACATGTGAGTGTGCGTGAATATGCAAGTGTGTACATGTGGAGGCCTAAGGTGGATAACTGGATCCTTCTCAGTAGCTCTTCCACTGAGGAAGGGTTTCGCCATCAAATTCAGAATTCCAGATGGGGCTGGTCTCAGGAGCCAGCTTGTTCGCTCTGGAGATTCCTTGTCTCCACCGTCTGAGGCTGAGTTACTGACTGGCTGCCACAGCGACCTGGCATTTGTATGGGTTCTGGGTATCTGAACCACCGCCCTCACATTTGCTTTGGCAAAGGCTTTAACTCCTGAGCCATCTCACCGGGCCAGCCGGGCCGTTTGTTTGTTTGTTTGTTTGTTTGTTTTAAACTAAGTTAATTAACTAACCTGGGATAGATCATTCAGAGGGTAAGAGCACTTGCTGCTCTTTCAGGGACCCGAGCTTTAGTCCCCAGCACTCACATGACACTTTACAACGGTTGGTAACTTCAGTTCCAGGGCTTTAGTGCCTTCTGGCCTCCTAGGTACCAGGCACAGTTGTGGCACACAGATATACATTCAGGGGCAACAAATAAAAATAAAAAACCCTTAGAGAATAAAAGTTGATTCTCTCAAGCGTTTGTTGCTATGAGAGAGAGAGCAGACAGACAGACAGAAGGGTTGTAGTAGGACAAGAAGGACACACTTTGGCTTCAGGGCTATGTCATTTTTTTGTAACTGTCAGTCTGAGTTTCTCCACTCAGGTCATTATCAACCCAGCTCCATTTCCACATTGTGCTGTTGTGGTGCACAGTCCATTTCATCTGTGTACCATTCCAGTCTCAGGAATGCACTGGCTCCTTTCCCCCAATATTGCATAGATCTAAGGGGACCTGCTGGAGCACCCCCCCTTCCCCTCCAGGGACAACGGCTCACTCTAGCCTCGGTTTGAGACTGGGGATCTGAGATCTGCTGAGCAGACAGGCTTCCCTTCGGATGCTTGCTTTTGTTTAGGTTTGCAAGATGAGAGTCTGCTCTGACTCCAAGGTCTTAATGAAGCTTTTCTAACTTAATTTTCAGAGGTAATGACAGAGCCACCCCTGAATATTTGATCCGCGCCATCCCTGGCTTCCACTTGCATGAGATATTTGGCGTGGTTCTCCCGTGCTCTGCAAGCCTGGCAGCTTGTGTTTCTTTCCTGCTGTGCCGCAGCGTGGGGCTTTGGACCATCGCCTGATTATTATGCCTCCCTTAATGTTTTTGTTTGTGTTTCTGTCAAATATCTTCTTAAAGGTTGATTCCTGTCCTCTCTTAAGAGCAGATTGAAAATAAATAAAATAAAATCAAATAGGCTTGTGCTCTGTGTGAAATGCCTTTATTATTGATGAAGATATCCTGTTCCAGTGTCTACCAGTCACCTGCTTATCCAGGTCAGGAGCTGGGAGCCTTTCTCCAGGCTGTGTTAGCCTCTAGCGCTTCAGTGATGTGAATATGAAGCAGTCTTCATTGCAGGGGTTCAGCACACTGGCTGTAGCCCTAGTGCAGTGTGTGTCACACAGTGAGGAAGGGTCCTCCTCTGCCCCAGTTCTGACATGCTGAAAAGGAGCTTCAGCGAAGGGACCTCGTCCTGTGACCCCTGGGCCGACCCATTTGCTCCTTCCTGCTGAGACTAAGAATGCTTATTGTTTGATGAACATTTTAATGTGGGCTGGTACTTGGAATGATTGACATGCATCATCTAACAGAAGAATTATACAGGGTAGAGAACACTATATTCACAGCCAGAAGCAGGGAGAGATGATGTCTGTGCTCAACTTACTTTGTTCTTTTCATTTAGTCTGGGAGCCCAGCCCATGAGCTCACTCATCCTAGTCTATGTAATAAGCCCTCACAGATATGCCTGGAGATTTTTTTTCCACCTTGATTCTAAACCCCATCAAGTTGATAATGAAGACTAACTGTCCTAACCTCTGTCAATTGGACCCCTAAGCATATCACTTTAAAAAAATTATTCATTTATTTTATGTATGTGACTACCCTGTAGCTCTCTCTCCAGACACACCAGAAGAGGGCATCAGATCCCATTACAGATGGTTGTGAGCCACCATGTGGTTGCTGGAAATTGAACTAGGACTTCTGGAAGAGCAGTCATTGCTCTTAACCACTGAGCAATCTCTCCTATCCCAGCATATCATGTTTCAGCCATAAGCTCCCACCTTTCTCCCCAGAGGCTCAAGGCCACCATATAAAATGAGATGCATCCAGTTGAACTTCAAAAGTCCCCATGATCTTAACAAATCCAACACTGTTTATAAGTCCAAAATTATAGCCTCATCTTGAACTTGGGAAATCTCTTAACTGTGAGCTCTTATGAAATAAAAAACACACTGTATTCTTCCAGTTTACAATGGTGCAGAATAAATATCTCCATTACAAAAGGGATGAATAGGCGACTAGCAAGAACGAATCAGACTGTAGATGGAAACCTAGAAGGGCAAATAGCAACCATGTAGCTGGATGTCTGACATCTGGGAACACTGATAGAATTGTTCAGGCTCCAAAGGGCTTGCATGGTTCACTCCTCTGGCTCTGCTACCTGCAGCAAACACAATTGCTCTCTTGTGCCAACTCTACCTCATGTCTGCAGCTTTCCTCGGCATATGCTCTGTGGTCTGGGCATCTCCAACATCGCTTATCATTTGCTAATATGATTGTTATTCTATTGACCAGCATAGCTAATGTAATAACCATCCTGGAGACTCCAGTGCAACCTAGCTTTACTTGCGCAGCTTCATGTGGTAGCCTCTTGGGACCTCCTTGCCTAGCTAGCATCAACTTCAGGAATCATGGTAGTCGACTCCATGACCTCTTCAGGCTTTCCCCTTTTCACGTCTATAACACCAGTACCATTTGGACAATGCTGCCTAGTTCTGAAGCTAGCTTGGGACGGAGCTGGGCTGGTTTTGCACACAGCTGCATGGCTCTGTGTGTGTTAACCCAGGCAAGGCATTCACACGCAGGTATTTTTGAGCAGGGAACCCCGGTCCCATTTTAGGTCCTTTTACTTGAATTTGCATTTTCACTTTGGTAGATGGGATCTTGTCCCTCAGGTCAGTTTATTGTCCCCACTACAGAGACCAGGTTTTTCTTTAGTGACACTAATCACTAACAATTGGAGCTACTGTGTCATATTCACTCTCCTCCTCTGGAGCTGTAAGGCTGCTCACACACCGTCCTGGCCCTCTTTTTGCACTCTCTCACTGTAGGCCTGGGTAAGAGCCATTGTACAGCACAGCCTGTGTGCCATCCTGTTTTGAAATTTCCTCCTCCAAATGAATTAATCCACTACCTTTAAATCCAACCCCATTCAGACTCTCAGGACATGGACAGATGCAGCCAGGTTCCACGGGAAAACAAACAAAAACCAAACAAACAAAAAATAGCACTCAAATGGCCTCTGGCCCAGGTTTTGACAGAGTTCTGAAACCCCATAAACCAATCCTCCATTGTCTGTGTTCTCTCAGTATTCTTGTCTTCCAGGCTCCTACCAGAGTCTGACCATCAAGATTAACAGTCAGGGGGCTGGAGAGATGGTTCAGCAGTTAAGAGCACTGACTGCTGATCCTGGGTTCAATTCCCAGCAACCACATGGTAGCTCACAACCATCTGTAATGGGATCCAATGCCCTCTTCTGGTGTGTCTGAAGACAGCTACAGTGTACTCATATACATAAAATAAATAAATCTTTTTTTTTTTAAACAAAAAGATTAACAGTCAGGTCCTGGTCTGAGAGAATCACAGACCTTGCTGGGAATAGGTACTGTCTAGGGGAAGGTGGTTTTAGGTATGCAGCGTGCTGAGCAGGGTGAACCACATGGACAGAGGGAATTCAGGTTTATGCAAGGTTCAGGATGGGTTTTCAGGGGTCTGGATGCAATGCTTTGGGAGCAGGAATAGTAATATGATTTATGCTATTAGATTACAGCTGAAATAGCAAAAGCTGTCATTAACTGACTATAGATAGTATTTTAGTGAAGGGAGGAGGGAAAAGAAAGGAAAGAGAAGAAGGGGCTGAAGGGAGGAGAGAGTTGATGAGAGGGGCTAATGATAGCATATCCTAAGGTCTGGAGGGTTCAAGTTTGTTCCATGCTCACTTTATCACAATACATTTCTTCCTCTATTCAGCAAACATTTGTAGAGTTTCTGGGTGCCAGGTACTCTGACGGAGAAGATAATCACACAGATTGAGTGTGATCTGGACCTGGAAACCAGCCCCCCCCTCCTTCCTGTGCTCTGAAGGATGGTGCTGGCTGCACACACAGAGTCAGCTTTAGAGGTGACAGTAGGGAAAAGTGAGGCACGGCGCCACATTTCTGTTTAAGCGAAGCACCGGTAGTGCTCCCTTTGCTAAGACAAAGCAAAGCTGCGAGATGCTGAGACAGAGAACAAAGAGGAAAAGCTTGGGAGATGGAAGGATTTCACTGCAGATGTGTCTGGGCTGCAGTGATGCTGTGGCTGGAATGGGGACTGTTCTCCATAGGCTTGGGTGTTGGAACACATGGGTTCCAGCTGGTGGCGCTGTGTGGGGAAGAGTAAGTGGAACAGCCTTGCTGGAGGAAGTATGTCAGCAGGGGCTGGCTTTATATAACTCACCCTCCTTCCGGTTCACTCTCTCCACTCTGTGCTTTCGACTGAGGATGGAATCTCTCAGCTTCCTCCTTCTTTCACCATGCCTGCCTCCCGTTGCTATGTCCCTCCCCATGAGGGGCTCATGTCTCTCTGGAGCTGTAAACTAAAATCAACTTTCTCTTTTATAAGTTGCCTTTGATTACTTTTATCATAGCAACAGAAAGGTAATGAATACAGACAACCAGCAGTAGATCTACTCCTGAATGGCTGACTGCCCAGCTCTGTACCCTGGGACCTGCAAGTGCACTTAGCAGACATGAGGCAGTTGCTCAAAGAATGTCTGTGAAATGGGTCTGAACCCCGGATGTGAGAGTATCTTCTGGAAGGCCGGGAACACGGCTCCCACATCCATGTTTGCAGCCCTGAGGACTGAATCTCATGGGGAGGCCTCACTGCTCATCTGCTCATTTTCTCTGGAAACATCCTCACAGATACACTTGGCCAGAGACATCTCTTCTAGGAAAGTCTAAGTCCAGTTAAACTGACAATAAAGATTAATCACACAAATATATCCCTTGCCAGCTTGCACCCATCACTTTAAAACAGAGCACATCCATCCACTCAGCAGGCCTACTTCCAAAGCCATTCCCACGTGTTAGGTTTTTTGTTTTTTTGTTTTCTATTTTCAGTACCCACTTGTAGGCAGCAAAAATATGTGGCCATATGGTGAGGTCATCCTGTTCCCCTACCAGACAAAGCTCCTTGGGGACAAAGACCTGGTTTCAGTCGTCTTAGTCAGAGTTCTCTAGAGGAACAGAATTTATAGAATGAATCCCTATCTATCTATCTATCTATCTATCTATCTATCTATCTATCTATCTACATATATATCATCTATCTATCCGTCTGTCTATCTATCCATCTATCCATCCATCCATCTATCTATCCATCTATCTACCTGACATAGTCATAAGCATAGACAGAGGGATAATATGGGATCTTTTAGAGTGGATTACAGGCTGTGGTCCAGCTAGTCTTTGGTCTTTTACCAAAGGAAGGTCCAAGAGTCCAGAAGTTGTTTAGTCCATGAGAATGGATGTCTCAGCTGATCTTCAGCATATATCAGAATCCTGGAGTAGAGTCTAATGTCAGTGAAGGAATAGACTTGCTAGAAAGGGCAAAATCAAGCAGGCAAAGGGAGAGCAAGCTTCCTTCTTCCATGACCTTTATATAGGCTACTGGCAGGAGGTGTGGCCCAGATTAAAGGTTTATCTTCCCACCTCAAAGATCTGGATTAAAAGTGGGTCTTCCAACTTCCAATGATTTAATTAATTAAGGGAAAAAAAAAAACCTTCGCAGGTGTGCCCAGTCATTTGCTTTTTAGTTAATTCCAGATGTGGTCAAGTTGACAACCAAGAGTACCCATCACACTGACTCAGACTGTCATCTCTGGGACCATGTGACTGGGCCTATATTGACTGACCCATGTACATCCCTGCACCCTGCTGCCCTGACATTTCCAGACAGCTGCCAAATGGGCAGCTAAGGGACAAGTACCACAGAGAAAGCTCAGAGGCTGGGCCTCTGGGATATTTCAAGGGCTACAAGAGCGGGCTGGGAGCAAGTGAATGCTTCCGAGGTCACTGAACCAAGCCTAGACTCTCCATCCAGATGCTGCCCTTTAAACAGCAGATTCTGCCATTTCACCTGTGTGCCAAATGGAATTTCAGAACTTCACAGGAAGATGGTCCATACTTTCTCTATTTCCCATCATCTCTTAGATTGCCCATCACTCAAAGAGCTCCATGGGCACAAATCCATTCCCTTGGGCTCCCGGAAAATCCAAGCATTGCTGAGTGGGAGCTCCCCAGAGTCAGAGATTCCACTTTGAGCTGGAGCAGGTTTCTGTAAGAAAAGATGAAGAGAAACCACTGAGAAGATGATTAGAGATGGTGACTGGAAGGGAATGGCAGCACCAAGGAACAAAGACCACCAAGAACTTGGGGTTTTTAGAAACCCCAATGTCCTTTATAAGCCTGGGTGAGGTTGTGGAACCCTGACCTAAAATACCGTGGCAGTTCCTTGCCTGACAGCTTGCTCACTGGTAGTAAAGTGGTGGGACATTTCATACCATCCCAGGGATTCTGGTGAGACCAGACAGCACCAGGGATCGAGGACACATGGACAGATCCAGGTGAGAGTGCTAAACACACGTATAAAGGTCAAGATCCCTCCATGGGAAAGAGAAAGCTTTGTAGCAGGGCCATAGTGAGCTCCAGCCTGGCCTATGCTCACTAGCTGGGGTGAGGGTTTCACCATCTCTGACTCTTAGCTTCTCCATCTTTGAAGTGTAGATTTTCCCATCTTACCCAGAGGGTCACAGTGACTGTATGTAAGCAAACTATGTGGCACACTCTGGGACACAGTAGACGCTCAGATGGCTTGTGTTGCCCTCACCCTCTCCCCCCAAACTCTCTGCCTGCGTCTGTCACCTTCGGGTAGTTTTCCTATAATATTCTCTACACAGAATCATTCACTACTGAGGGCTCATAAGGAGGGGTAAAATATGTAATGAGGAATTTCCAGAGACATAAAAATTACATCATTTTATGTGTAGCCATCAATCAATTTTAGAGAAAGCTGGCCTGCATGGCCGAGTGACACCGCCAGCCTCGCGCTTCTGCAGGCTGCGTTTCATTTTATTAAGAGCAGAACAATGAGTTCAATTTCCCTCCCTGGATGCTAAAAAAGACAAATTAGCCAAAGCAAATTCTGCTGAGGCTGTGTTTCAGACTTGAGAGTCTATGCTCCGAGATGGAGCCTTCCCTTGACCTTGAGAAGCCACAGACACGCTGGCGGCTGGATCCCAGCCTGGTGTAGTGACAGCTGGGTCAGCTGCCCAGGGGCTCCAAAGCCAATCCAGGACCTGGACCAGCAGAGCAGCATGCATAACATTAGAAAAACCCTGGGCTGTCCCACGGGGCATAACACCCTCCAGAGCAGGGCATGTTACTTGAGGAATCACTGCCGCACTGGCTGCGAGGACTGTCATCCGTGAGGACCCAGTTCATCTCAACAAACTGTGGGGAAGGGTTAGAGGTGGGGACACTGTTTACATATGTACAAAAGAAAACAATACAAAGACAGCCCTTAAGTAGAAGTGTCTGTGAGTGCTCCCCCCCCCAGGGGGTGAGGGGGAGTGTTGCTAACATAGAGATTTGGGCAGGTCATAAATGGTGATGAGATATCTGGAAACTGTGGAAGTCGATGACTCCTTCCCCCCAGCCCCCATCCTCCATAGATGGGGAAGGTGTTTTCCCCTTTTCTTTCTCTTAGATTTATGTAATCTTATGTGTATGAATATTTTGCATTCACATATGCACATATAACATATCTGTCCCAGGTGCCCTCAGAGTTCAGAGGAGGGCAATGGTTGAAGTTACACAGATGGTTGTGAGCCACCATGTGGGAACAGAGCCCAGGTTCTCTGCAAGGGCAACAGGTGCTCTTAACCACTGAACCATCTCTCCGGCCCCAAAGCCTTTCCTGAAGAGGGAGCGGTTGGAGGAGTTAAAGGCAGGGAATAACTACCAGAGGGAGGCTGGGGTTTGGTGGGAAGCACTGAGCTACACTGCCTGTAGCTGGGGTTCCACTTTCACTCTCTAAGAGTCCTAGGTAGTGACAAATGTGGACAGAGATGACAGTGAACTGACTGCCATCTGAATCGGGCATGGCTATAAGATGGCAATGGGGATCCAAGCAGCAAAGACTTCAGGAAGGTCAAGGAAG
This sequence comes from Mus musculus, assembly GCF_000001635.26. Lineage (NCBI taxonomy): Eukaryota > Metazoa > Chordata > Mammalia > Rodentia > Muridae > Mus > Mus musculus. The sequence goes on along the minus strand of NC_000069.6, from coordinate 104,389,351 downwards.
TGGGTAGGAAGAGAGGAGGCAAGAGCGACTCCAGGAAGAGGGCACCTCCCAGCAACCTCAAGCTGCCCCAGGTCAGTGTGCTGGGATTTCAGCACAGAGGGAAAAGCAGCTATGCAGCAGCCTGCACATCCCTTGGAAGATGCCCTTTTATTTGCCATCCATCCGTTATTCTGTTGGAACAAGTCTCTGGCAGGATTGTCGGCAGGGAAAATTAATACTAAGAGGAATCCTAAGGGATCGCTCATATTCCAGACATGGTCTTCCTTACCACCACAGAGCCTGGTAGACCAATTTCCCCTTGGAAATCCACAGATCAGTTGTTAAGCAGGGAAAATTTTAATTCAACCTTGATTCCATTAGCACGGCATCTGGGGTTGTATTTACCCTAGGCAGTATCCCTAGAACAAGCTTGTGCCTAACTTAGAGCCATCCTAGAATCTAGATAAGCCCAGAATGACCGTAGGTCTCACGGTGATGTGGGAAAGTGTGCCCCAAAGGTAAGAAGGAGTCCAGTGTGCCAGTGTGGTGGAGACACAATGACCAGGAAGGGTGAATCCGACGGCTTCTATTGATGATGTCAGAGCTGTGCTGAGGCTGGCAGCCATAGCAGTGTGAGCAACGGTGCACACTCATGGAACACTTGCCACACACTGCACTAAGCACTCATAGTTTTGATCATTGAATCCATGATGCTGCCAGATGTGGACTTCAACTCTCAGAGAAGGAGGTAGGCATTGAGATGTCAAATTGCCTGTGCAGAGCCAGGCAGGGCTGGGTCACTTCCAAAGACTCCTTCTCCACATCCCAGACATGAGTGTGGGAGCATGAGCCACTAGTGCTACTGACACATGTTGCAGAGGGGTCAGGAGGGAAAGGAAGTCAAAACTCCAGCCTCGGCCCAGGCCAAAGATGGCCACCCTGGACTCTCAGCCTTGGGAGCAGTAATGGTGTGGTCCCCATGGTGCATCTGGACCTGGAATATGGTTATGTCCCAGCAGTGGATAGCACTCATCTGTGGTTTGAAGGCCACTTGGGATGCCAGCAGGGCACTTCCAGGACATGCTTGATGCTGTGCAAGTTCCCCCTCTAAGAGGAGATAGCTACATTTGGGTTGCAGGGGTGTGGGAAGTCAAGAATGTGTGCTGCACTCAGCAGGGTGTGACTCTCTGCTGATCACCTCATCTTCTGTCCCCTAGACAGTGGGTGTGAGACTGCCGATGTCACCTGCTGGCCACAAAGATTAAATGGGATGACGTAAAGTCATCCAGTTCATTGCTTGACAACCATAGGTGCCCAATAAATATACATTTTCCTCCTTTCTCCTTCAAAAGAATTTTTGGAGGCTGTGCAATTTCCTTTTGAACCTTTATGTAAATTCATGTGAAGTGACATTCAATGAAATCACTCATCTGAATGATCCCTTTAATTCTACCCGCAGCTTCGGTAAAATTGAAATTTAAATCATACATTTTATTTAATGGAAAAACTTAGATGTCAGGAGAAAGGAGAGAGGTGTCGAGGCGACACCTGTATTAAGACGGAAAGACCTTGGAATCAAAAATGAGTGTCTAGGGGGTGAAAGAGCTTCTGCTAAACGGGCGGTTATCCTTGGAGAAGTGTGTTTTTTAAAAGACAAGTTTAATCCAGAGATACAGATTGGGATCAGGTTTTGCAGAACAAATTCTTCATTCCGTGCTTGTGTCCCACGATCTCCCCACCATTCCCCATGCATTTTGCTTGTCTGGATTATGATGTGGATTATGGAAGGCCATTAACGATTTATAGTAGAGGCTGGAATCGTAAGATGATTCTGCAAATGCATTTTAGTCCTCAGGTCTAGCTACTAAAAATGTCCATCTATGTTTAATTGCTTTAATTAACAGTAGGTTTAACATTAAAAATTCTTAATGTGCATTGCAGGGCCCTGGGCCCTGGTTTGTCCCCTCCCCCAAATAAACCTTACTGTAAGAAAATCAAATGATGAACAGAGAGACGTGAAGGATTCCATCCCTCACGATAGTTAATATTTCTGATTTATTAAAGTTTTATGTATATTGAGGATACTAAGTTTAGTGTACAGAGGTATGTGTGTGTGTGTTTAGGTAAATTAAGAATTTATCCTCTGTCATTCAAAATGTTAAATAGTACATTTCTTTCCATTTTTATATAGCAAAAGCTACTATAACTTTCTGTTTGAATTTTTTATGTTTTTACTTTTAAAGGTCTCTCTCTGTCCCAAAATTATTAAAAACTTAACTTATTTTTATTATTTTTATGATTACATTTTGTATGTGACCTTTGGCGATATTACTGGGTTTTATTCTGCTATAAAAATAAGGTTTGGATCCAGGCTTAGTCTTTCAAGTGGCTGTCCGGTATTTTCACCACCACCATCTCTTTATTGATTTGAAGTGTTACTATTGTAATGTGTTTAATTCCATATAATCCCTTATGTGCTTAAAATTATCCCTTATGTATAATTTTATAGTATTGTCTATGCTCTGAATAATCTCATAGATTTGGCGAGTGGAATGTTGAAAGATATTTTAATATTTGGTAAGTTAGTTTTGTATAGAAATTTGCAGGGGGTAGAATTAACATCTTTTATGAATAGAGTTTATTTATAAAACCATATTTAAAAATCAAATGCTGGAAAGATGGCTTGGTGGCTAAGTACCTTTGCTGTTTCATAGGGCCTGAGTTTGGTTCCTGGCAACTGGACAGCAGCTCACTACCATCTGTAACTCCAGTTCCAGGGGATGCTATACCCTCTCTTGCCTTTGTGGGCAATAGACACGCATACATTACACATACATACATGGGAGCAAAACACTCATGCACATAAAGTAAAAGTGTAAATTCTAACAAGAAATCCTGGGCATAGTGGTGCAGGCCTGGAATTCCAGCACTCAGGAGACTGAGGCAGGGGACTGCTGAACTGTGTGCACAACTGTACCACACAGAACAGGGACAAAATGAAGCACCCGAGAAGGAAGAGAGAGAAGAAGTAGGAGAGAGAGAGAGAGAGAGAGAGAGGGAGAAGAGAAGGAAGCTCAAGGGGTATGTGGTGGGAAGAGAGGGGGAGGAGGAAGAGGGAGGGGGGAAACAGGGAGAGAAAGACTATTTCCCTTTTTATGATTAAGGCAATGAATGTTCAAAGAACCCAATTACACCATTCTGTATCAGAATTACCTTCTGAAACTAGCTTAAAGGAAAATCAAAGCTGAAGGGAATATGATGAATGTCCTTCAAGTGGAGACGTATTGTTGAAGAGTTGGCACAAATTTTCTCTGAAGAAAATTGTACCCTCTGAAATGACGGAGCCAAGGGTATATAAGACTGGATAATGAATAAGTAAAAAAAAAAATTAGATTACACCATAACAGAGCCATCTGGGAGGCTGGTCATCCTGAGGATTGTGCGCCCGCCAGAGAATCACTGGATGGATAAGAATTGCATGGATCCTTGCCCAGCCTTGATCGTGTGGACAGACATGTTCTGTATATAGCTGCATCCACGAGGAGCCTTGCTACACCACTGGGCTCTCATCCAGAGCCTCACTTCCAGGTGATACCACAGAGCCCCCAGTCTGCTGAATAAACTGTATAGCTCTGAGCCCAGAGCTGTGGGAGCCAGCCAAGAGTGGAGAGGCCCACACTTCTGTCTCCATGGCAGCCAAGTAGAACCGCCCTTCATGACCGAGTCATTTACTCAACACGATGCTTCGCAAGTCAGTCCCTGAACACTGCTGTGCTCCAAAATCATGAATTGTAATCTTTTCCCCTGCAAGTCCTCTACTCAAAAATGTCAAACGGAATGTGACTTCTCCCATTAGTGTGGAGTGGGGAGGCTCCTCCATCGGATGTTTTGGATACTGGCAGGATGTCTGGTTGGGAACATGGTCATGGCTTCCCAAGGGTTACCAACAGGAAGATGTTCTTGGACGACAGAGTTTCCATTTGATCTCAAAAGACTGTGGTGGAGTTTCTCTTAGACACAGGGCAGTCTGGAAGGAAAAACAGATACTAAATAGCAACCAGAGGAGAGAGGGGAGGGTCATTTCTTTGGAAAGTACACCGGTGCTACCAGGTATACAGATTTACATATGTCACAGCTATGCAAATTGTGAAAAGTCTGTAAGCACATGCAACAAACTTGTAACAGCTACCCCTGTAGCAGCGGGGTAACAAAGGCCTTTAGCTTTCTAAGGTATATAGGTATTCCTTAAATGTTTTATAACCAGCTAACAGTACTTTTGTACTTATGAAAATGCAGATCTTAAAAATTAAATTCATTTCCAAAAAGTATTGAATATATTTTTAACAAAAAAATTTTTTTACGTGTATGAGTGTTCTGCTTGCATGTATGGCTCGGCATCATATACTTACCTATTGTCTGTGGAGGCCAGAAAAGGACATTGAATTCCCTGAAACTGGAGTTACCAGCAGTTTTTAGCTGAAACATGGGTGCTGAAAATTGAACATCAGTTCTCTGGAATAGCAGCTGGTACTTTTAACCGCTGAGCCAAAAGTATTGAGTATTCTTAAGACTATGACACCGCTTGGCTTTAATATTTGCCATGCTGGCCTGAGAAAGGTAGAGATAAAAGTTTTCTTCAGGACCCTGAGTCTGTCCCTAGTGGAGGACCTGTTTATTTGCAGCAGTGAAAGTGAGTAGTGCTCCCTCTATTCATCTATTGAAGTGACTATTAGTGCTCCCTCTTCTTGCCAACAGCAGTGAATTTCAGTCCTCCTCCTGCTTGTATCTACAGAAATGAATATGCATGGTCCCTCCATTCATCTACTTAGTGAATTGTGAGTGCTCCCTCTGATTGTATACAGCAGCAAATGTGAGTGCTCATCACAACACTGAACACAGTGCTCCCTCGCGTCCATTGCCTGTCTATAGGAACAAAAGTGAGTGCTTCCTTGGTGGCAAGGCTACTCAATAAGAGAATGAGGTAGCCTCTAGAAAACCTAAAAGCCTTTCTGACATAGTCCGGGCCTGAGACTGGCAAGTCTAACATGGCAGGAATGACAAGCAGTTAATGATGACCAGGAGAGGGTGTGGTCTGGAGGAAATAGGCAGCTGGCCACAAACCATGTATGTTCTGTGGAACACTGGCTCGATTCCTTCTTCAGGCAGAGTCTTTTCTTTGTTGGCTGCAAGGCCATTGTGCTCAATGAGACCTCCCCGATCCTAGGTCCCCAGTGACAGGTGAGGGCAGTGGTCAGCTTCCTTTTGAGGAGTGGGAGTTGACAGACGACGGCTCTTTGAATTAAGATGAGAAGCCAGGGTTTTCTCCTCCCTCATTTTCTTTTTCTGGCTCGGAATAGGTCTGTGCGTACACAGCAGATGGCTTTCTGACGAAGCCCAAATTCATCCAGTCTTTGGGGGAAAAAACTACAGCAAAAAGGACTGTTATTCCAATCTGATAAGGCTTTCTATTTTCAGCTAGAAAAATGAGTGTCTGTAAGTAGAAAAGAGAGGGGAAAAAAATCACTCCAACACCAGGAAAGTGAAAGTAATGAGAGTTGATACTCGCCTTGGGTGGATCTGGGAGCTTTGTGTGAGCCCAGGCACTCCTCTGGCTCAGCAGCCACAGAAGGCAGTTCCAGATAGCAAGCCAGACAGGCAAAGGCGGGAAGGGGACACACCAGCTCCAGGCAATATCTGTGAGGGAAGCTGCAGAGAGCAGAAATGGGAAAGGATAAAGGGGGCCTCATATGGGTTTTTGTTTGTTTGTTTGTTTTTGTTTGTTTGTTTTTTAACAGCTTTTTTGTTTCTTTAAAAAATTCTATTTTGCTTAGAAAATAAGCGAACATCAGAGACTGGGCACTCTTGCTAAGCACTCTGGAGGAAGAGTGCTGGGGCGAGGCTGCATGATCCTTCACCTACAAATTGGCCTGCTGCTACAAGCACTCAACTGTCCTGTGCCTCTATTTTCTCATCTTTAAAATGGGGTTGATGACTGAAACCATGGTGGAGATTAAACAGCTCCACTCAATGACTTGTGACTGCCTATTGTGGACTAACCCTGCAGTACCCAGGCACTGCTCTGAGGAGCAGGGTTACAATGATCACAGCACCGGAAGAGAGAACAACCTGAAACTAAGTAATGAGAAATACAGTCTATTAGAGATGTATAAGAGACAAAATCTGATGGTTCATTTTCAAAATGGAGGTGTCTTGGGTCTTCATTGGTCCAGCTGCAGATGAACAGGAAACATTGGGGTCTTGCTGAACTACCCTAACACCTAAAAGTCTAGAAAACAAAGTGACCTTGAGCTATGACAAGGTTAAGTTTTAAAATAAACAGGATGTAAAATGTAGAGATGAACACATGTGATCTTTGTTGCAACAACGAAATAAAAGATGGCCCTAAGAGGCAGAAGGAAACACTTAGATGGTTTGTAAGACTGTCACACTGGGCCACAAAGGTAAGGAGGAGGGGCTTGCTGTGTTAGTTATAAAATCTATTCTCTGCTGACAGCCCACCTGCCCTGGGCTGATGCCTCACTGTGTAATGTTGCAAAACAAACTGCCTCATTTGGCTGCTCCTAGTCTTCAGTGCTTGTTTTTATTAAGCTAAGATCTTTGTTTCTCTCAATATGGATAAGGAAAGACAGAGTAGGGTGGTGGTGAGGAGGGTCAGGGGTAGGGATGTAGGGGTGGGGGTGGGGCGGCAGAGATGGGTGCGTGGGAGGGTAGGGAGGATGGGAGGTGGGGGGATGTGGTCTGGTGTAGTGTGGTACATATGTATAAATCCCAGCACTCTGAGGAAGGGGTGTACCTACAGTTTGAGATTAGCTTGGGCTACTAGTGAGTCCATTCCTCACAGCAAACAGAAAACAGAATGGAGGGTTAAGAAGGTTGCTGCTCAGCCAGGTGACTGATCGTCAGTTGTGAGAGGAATCCTGGCTGGTATTTTCATCATCTATATTTGAAATCTGTCTTATTTCCAATACTACTAATAACACTTTTTAAGTGACCAAGAAGAACGGTACGTGGATGCATTGAAATCGTGGATGCATTGGAATGGGTATCTAATGGAGGCTGGAGAGATGGCTTAGCAAGGTTCCACTACTAGAGGAGCCAGATTCAATTCCCAGACCTACATGGTGACTCGCAACTGCCTGTAACTCCAGTTCCAGGGGGTCTAACACATTCTTCTGGTCTTCGTGGACACCAGACATGCACACGGTACATGGACTTATATACAGGGAAACATGAAAATAAGAAAACATAAAAATATACATATAAAAGTGAGAAAGCAACGGGTAGAAGTTGCCATCAGGGTCTTGAAAGCACTTTAGAGGAGCTGGCAATGAGTGCGTTTGCACGTGAAGAAGCCCTGCCACAGATGTACTGACCATGGAGGACAGAAGCTGAGCCATGAAACAAGTGATTCAAAAGTAATTTCTACTAAAAAAAAAAAAAGAAGGAAACAAAGCCAACCGAAACCTAGTAACCTCTAGAATTGGAAACAGAAAATAGTTGAATGCATCAAACCGAGCAGCAGAGGATGGGTATTCAGTGGTTGAAATATTACCTAATCAGTGCTATTAGAAGTGGTAAAGAAAGAACAAAGAGAAACGTGAAAATAAAAAAGAAGAAAAAGGGGGAGAGAACAATAGAAACAGACACACTGGCACAGGGCCAAAGATAAAATTAATCTCAGCACTTGGGAGGGAGAGGCAGGCAGATTTCTGAGTTCAAGGCCAGCCTGGTCTACAGAGTGAGTTACAGGACAGCCAGGGCTACACAGAGAAACCCCGTCTCAACAAACAAACAAACAAACAAACAAACAAATAATCAAACAAAACAAAACAAAAACGATGAAACAGAGCAGATACAGCAAGGACAAGGAATAGAGCAAAGGTCAAGGAGACTATCACCCCATCTTCTTCCCTTTGTCATGTCATGGAAACTAAAACTCCTGCAGGGTTTGGTAGACCCTGGCCCTGGGCGGGCAGTGCTGGGGGTGCTTCTTTATTGGCAGAGATGCTATGTTCATTACTTTACTTGTTGCCATGACAAAAATTTGACAGAACAACTTGGGGAGGGAAGGGGAAGAGAGGGGAGGAGAGGAGAGGGAAGTGTTTGTTTTGACTCTTGGCTTAAGAGGTGATAGAGTCCATCATGGCAGGAAGACAGGGCAATATGGAGACATCATGACGCAAGCTGGAGCCCTGAGGTAGCTGATCACACTGCTTCCAAGGTCAGGAAGCAGAGAAAGACAAATGCTAATGTTTCGCTCATTCTTCATTTTTATTCAGTCCAACTATGGGACAAGTCACCTGTAGCTGGATAGGCCTTTCGTCCTTAGTAATTTCTCTAGACTTAGCTTCCCAGACAGCTCCAGAAGTGTGTTTCCTCAGTGATTAGAACCCAGTCAAGTTAGCAATGAAAAGAAAGAAGTGAAATTAGGAGCCAAGGGGTTCTGAACCCCGTGGGATACTCTCAGACCTTTATTTTTGGTTAGTGATTAGGAATATTCTAAGATTCTTCCCTTGGACCTAAAAGAAGGCAGTCAAAGGGGGATGTGCTCTGGCTCAGGACCTCTCCCCTGGTCCCAAACACATTCAAGCCAGTACATTGAGACAGTGAAAATTGAGCCTGTTACACATAGGAGCATTTTACCTACAAAACTAGCTAATACTTGACTCATTCTTTAATTTGTCAAGTTCTCTCCCTACTCAGAGTAGACCAACAAAATCACAGTTGGATTTAATCACACAGTTGCTTCAGAGATTCTAAGATACAGACGAATAAGGCTAAGGCACAAATCTTCGTTCAATTGAAAAAGCTGACGAATAGAGAAAATACCATGGCTTAGGAACTTTAAAGTTAACTAGGCTCAACCACAAAGCCTAGCATCTTGGGCTAAATGGCTCAGTGGCTAAGAGCACTGGCTGCTCCTCCAGAAGACCCAGGTTCAATTCCTAGCACCCACACCCATCTGTAGCTCCAGTCCAGAGAATTCAACACCATCTTCTGGCCTCTGTTTAGGTACTTGGTATACAAACATACATACAGGCAGAGCACTAGACACAAAAATAGAATTAAAATCTTAGGAGAAAAAAAAAAAGCCCCATATTCTGAAGGTTCCCACACGGAAGATCCAAAATGGAAATTTAGGCAAAATGCAAACTAGGATTGGAAAAGAGCCCCGAATGATGATGTTTCTAGTACATTCTAATGCTTCTGATCCCGGTTAGGTGAGCGAGGAGCTAGCTGAGCACAGAGCAAGCACATGATTCCCCAAGGACCAGAGGAACTGTGTAGAGAGCAAAAGCCAGAGAGAAGAGTCAAACAGGATGGAAGCCCATTTCTCAAGGAAGAACAGTCTTAGACAGTGGAGCACAGAATGATAGGGAGGGGCACTCCTCTAACCCCAGGACACAGAAACAGACATCCTTCCAATATGTAGATGTACCTGCCAAGAATCTATAACTTGCCCACATTTTTAAGACCAAGTCTATTTTAAGTATTTTATCTTTGCAATATAAATAATATAGACAGAAACATACCTGTTAAGTGAGATCAAATAAACCATGGCCAACTTAACCTGCAACAAAGACTATGTAGTCATTAAAATACTGTTAACTATTTCAAGCCATTTGTGGGCAACTCCTAGTTAAAGATGCCAAGTTGAACACACACACCTTTATCCACTTGGGAAATCCTGTAAGAGTCTATCTATGAATAGGAATCAAAACAAGCAAGATTTCCCCAGGCTAACAGAATAGGAGAGCAGACAACAGCCAAATTTGGGAAGCTTGGGGCTCAGGCTATCCAGTGCTTGTCCAGCTTTCAAGAGGCTCAGGCAGTCACGAGAAAGGCAGGAGGATCAGGAGTTCAAAACCACCCTGGACTTTAAGAAACTCAGTATCAAAAAACAAATTAAAAAAAATAATTTAGAAGCTAAAAGCAAACAGACCAGCATTAACACTGAATCTCAGGTAAAAAGATGGCCGTCAGGAATTTGGGGGTGGGGTGGGGTGTCGAGGAGGATTGCTTGAGAAGACATCAGGGCTCCTAGACCCCAAGATACCATTTCTCCAACTCAGGTACATTCCTTTTCTTGTCGCCATCCACGAGCCTGCAGCGTTCCTAGCTAGAGGGACTTGACACACTAGGTACATACTTGAACAATGAGAACGACAGTTAGCTTGTCACTGTTTTCTTTTCTATATATTAACAAATCGCATTTGCCAACAATGCAAACAAATACTCCTTGTAGTTAGAAAAATTATTTTAAGTTATATATAAAGAACTTTAGCATGATTTTAATTGGGCCGAAGGGGGTGAAGATAAAAGTCCCCTCCTGCCCATCCTGGCCTTCATGGAGGCAATCCCAATTTAGAGTTGCTTTACATATCCTTACAGAGAAAAGGACTTTAAAAAAAAAGAAGAAAAGAAAAATATGGGGAGAAAGCAAACTGAATACCAGGAAATCCCTGTTTTGTGATCTTTAGAAAAGGAGCCGAGAGGAACCCGCCTCAGCCCAAGATCCTCTGAGGCAGGGAGGGGAAGGCTGGGGAGGAAGGGGAGAGAGGGAATGAATTTTGTGTTATTGTGAAAAATATGCCAGGGTCTCTTAATTTAGACACATTATTCTATCCTCAAGGAGAGAACTTTTGGTACCAAAAGTAGATTTGAAAAAGCATGAACAGTTCCCTGTCCCTGTGAGTCACCGCACCAGTGCCCGGAGACTCTGACTTCTTGGGCTTTATAATAAAAATTAACAATTTAGCTATACAGAGTGGGGGTGTGGGGGGAGGAGAGGAACAAGGATTTCTAGGCCTCTGTTTGAGGTAACTGATTCTGGGAAGTGTTCTGCCATCGAAACAAACCCAGGCTCTCCTTGTCTTATGAAAACACAAAGATTTGCATTAAAAAAAAAAAGTTCACATCACATCTGTGCATGTGACATCTGTGCATGTGACTGTATTGTCCTTGGAGGCCAGAGAGAGGTTTCAGTCCCCTGGCGCTGCAGTTAAAGGCAATTGTGAGCTGCTGATTTGGTGTTGGAATTTGAACCCAGGTTCTTAGAGCAACATACTATTCCCATGGCTGCGTCCTAGCTCCAGACCCATGGTGAAAGAAATTGATTAAGCATTTGTGGGGTCTGTTATCCACTTAAAGAAACATACCGCATCTTGAAGGAAGGCTTTTCTGTGAGTTACTCAGACTCCTTCTTTAAATCAGATGAGCGAATTCAAAGCACTTTAGTTTGCCACAAGATTGTCTGAGATTTCTGCACTTAAACCGTGACATTTTGTTAAGAGGGACTACCGGATGGAAAAGAGGGAGGAGGTCCCATTATACGGTGAGCTGTACCATAGGAGATCATTTTTCTTATAATGTTCTTGGGGAGTGTTTTTAATATACTCAAGAACCTTGAAAGATTGTAGGAGACAGAAAATGATTTACCGGAAATGTCATCAATAACTTTGTCTTGAGCATTAGGCAAAGCCAGCCAAGGAACCAAGGGTGTGTATGGGGGTGGTGGTGGGGGGCGGGGAGCTGTTCAATACATTTTTGTTTTTACCAGGAGCAACATCCTGACGGGAAAAAAAAAAAAAGATTTGCAGCAGAAAACCCACCAATTGCTCCATGGTTAAAGATCTGGTGGATTTTACCTCAGAAATTCTGAGGCAAATGGACTCCTTTCCACCTGATACGGCTTTTCTAGTTATTAGTATTTGTTACAAAGACTCAAGCTTCGAGAGTCCACCCAGCTCCTCTGAGTCTGAAAGGAGTAGTATCTGGCTGCCACTGCGTGGTTGTGGCGCTGGCGGAAGGAGTGGGGAAGCGTGTATGTGTGCATATGTTGGGGGTGGGAGGTGGGGGGGGTATCACTCTTCTGGGGCCAAAGGGGACACATAGGAGTCATGCCCCCTTCTGAGAGAAACTGGAGTACGCCAGGACCTGTCCCTTCTGAAGATTCAACTCACCCTGTTGCTTCTACTCTTTTTTTTTAGTTAGATATTTTCTTTATTTACATTTCAAATGTTATCCCCTTTGTTTCCCCTCTGAAAAAAACCCCCATCCCATTGCCTCTCCCCCTGCTCACCAACCCACCCACACCCGCTTCCTGGCCCTGGCATTCCCCTACACTAGGGCATAGAACCTTCACAGGACCGGGCCTCTCCTCCCATTGATGTCCCACAAGGTCATCCTCTGCTACATAAGCAGCTGGAGCCATGGGTCCCTCCTGTGTACTCTTTGGTTGGTGATTTGGTCCCTGGGAGCTCTGTTTGGTTTATACTGTTGTTCCTCCTATGGGGCTGCAGACCCTTTCAGCTCCTTGGGTCCTTTCTCTAGCTCCTTGGGGCCTTTCTCTAGCTCCTTGGGTCCTTTCTCTAGCTCCTCCCTTAGGGACCCATCGCTTCTTCTTTTAAACATGTCTTCTCCCTCCCCTTTACCCTGTTTTGAGGAGTTTTTTTCCGTCGCCCTTTCTAGTGCCCTGGAGAAGGTCACCGTAAAGTAGTTCCTGTCTGTGAAGGAGATAAGAGACTCCTTGATCTAAAGAGATGTGAGAGAATCCAGACAAGGTTAAATTTAGTGATGAAACGGAGTGGCTTGTCCGTTAAATAGTGGTTCTGGGACCAGACCACTGCTGTGGTCTCTGTTCTGCCGCCTGTCAGCTTTGGACTCAGAAGGTCCCTAGTCCCCTTTCCCCACGAGAATCTGGAGGCCAGCCCTGCCCTGCTGCAAAAGGGATGGTAAAGATTAAGTTACAGAGGCTGAGGACCGAGCTCATGGAGCTCAACACAGGCAAAGCTCTGGGTTAGATCCCTAAGCAAAACAAACACCCACACAGGCCCCTTCTCACAAGCACACTTAGGGTGAAAGGGGTCACTGTTGGGTCTCCGGGTAGCACCCCAGAGACAGTGCCAGTTGGAGATCAGAGACCCAGCCACACGTGTTCAAGCTACGAGAAGAAGAATCTTCTGGAATCTCAGTGCCCTGTAAACAGCCCCCCTAAGCCCCCGTAAGATTTTGTTACATACAGTTGGTTACCAGAGTCTTTCAGACATGGATGTTTCCAGAAGGAACCCAGATAGCTGCAAGTCAGATTGGTACTAGACTGAGGGCAGTTCCAGGAGAGATGCCACTAATTAAAAATCTAATGTGATTACCTGCATCGAAGGGGGCTTAGAGTTCTGACATTGTACGGGAGGAATTAATAATAGGTAAATTGCAAAGCAAATTAAATGATGCAGTTTTTATATCTAAGGGGAACAATGTTAGCCAAAGATGGAAATGCTAGCCTATCATACTGTTTGACTCGGCTGTGTACTATATTTTGATTTCATAAGTAAAAACAATTTTTGAAATGAGTGTAGATTTTACACGTTTCTTATTTTGAAGTTTATTTTGAAATGAGTTTAGATTCACAGGAAGTTGCAAAGAGGATGCAAGAAATGCGATGGTTCTATGTCTCCTGACCCCTCCCCCGTGGCTATATTGCACAGTGACAACGCAGAATGGAGTAGAAAACTGACATCTTACAAGATGGGCACACGCTTTTCTCCCTTATGGCATGTGCAGGGTCCTGCGCCCACCATGGCAAGGAAGTTTCCAAGTTATTTCAAAGACAGCTTGTCCTCTCTGCTACCATCTAAAGCCATACGTTTCCCTCCCATCATTCCTAATGTTGCCCTGGCAACCACTAATCTGGGCTTCATCTCTAATTTTGTCATTTTAAGAACGTTATATAAATGAATTTAAATATGCAGTGGACCTTTGCTCCGACGTGACATCTTAGCTAAAATGTTGAGGAGTGACTGATGTGGCTCTCGGAGGCTGACTTTCTTCACTGAAATGTACGGCCATTTAGTTCTGTCTAGCTAGTGCCTGCTCCTTTTTATTGTCGGGTAATATTCCAAAGAAATACTGTGCCAAACAAAAATCGTGATACCTACGACCAGAACCAAATTAGTAGCTATAATAAAGCAACAGTGAACAATGAATGAGTCCTTAAAATGCATTGTATATGGCACCCAGTGCTTTTTCCAGCTCGTCTCATTTGATCCTCATTAGCAACAGCTATTTGTTTGCTTGTTTATTTGCTCCTGAGTGCTGGGATTACAGGCATGGGTCTACATGGTTCCTTTTGACTTTCACTTTACAGTGGAGGAAAGGAAGGCTTGGATATGTGAAGCCACCTTCTCACGACTGTGCAGCCACTAGGTTCCCTTGCCCCACAGTTTGAGCATTTGATCTGAGTGCAGAGAGGAGATGGTACCCCATTTCATCCCTAGGTCTTACAGGGGAAGAAGAAGCCCCTGGCTGTGTCCCATATGAGAACTGTCTGCTCCCTACAGGCCACACTACGCCATCATGTGGAGTCCCTCTTTTGAATTAAGTGCTTCCCATCAAAGACTCCTGACAATCTTGGAAACTCAGCTTCTAGTGTGGAGCTACTAAAATGAGATTTACCTTTGTGCAGATTGACACTGACTTACAAATGGCCTCTTGCTTTTACCAACCAAAGCTTTAAGGATCCTCTGTGAAGCAGAGACCATTACAAGGATGTAAAAGACAATATAAAGATTTAATATGTACAGAAATCCAGAAGTCAAACTCAGAGCCAATTTTGAGAAAGATGCCTTTAGGCTCTAAATCTGCAAGTAGTTTTTAAAAGCTTTCCACTATTCTCATGGTTATAAAGGAACAACTGACTGTTCTGACAATAGGTTAAATTAATTTACAGACTCACCCAAACCAGACAAAGAGTAAAGTGAGCAGATTCTTAATAAAAGTCTAATAAGAGTTTCCAGATGAAGAACGTTTTGTCTGTGGTGTGTGCGGCTGTGTGTCTGTGTACGCATGCGTGTATGCATGTACGTTCATAAAGCTGGGAATCAAACCCAGAGGCCCCTCCCCCCACTTTTTTTTTCAGAGTTATTCAGGCTGGCCTTGGCCTCACCGTGCACCCCAGGCTAATCCTCCTGCCTCAGCCTTCTGTTAGGATTATAGGTATGCACTACCACGTATGCCTGAGAAAGGACGTTTGGGACTACATGTGCACTTAAAGAGGACTTCTAAGCCCCGTCTTCCTCCTGGTGTTGTTTGGGGACTGTCTTAGTTACAGATGACCGTGGTGTTGCCTTGCTTGGATCCCATGCATCTTCTGTGCTGAGCAGATTGTAGGTAATTGTAGCAAGCACGAAGAAACTGTGCTGTGTGGTGCCAGGGCTCGCCTTGGAAACAGCTCCACCAATAACTGCCTTGAGCCTCTTGTCAAACAAGTGATGACAGCCTAGTCCCGCCCACGATCCTCCAGGCAAGCCTACTGGGTGCCTTTTAGGAAATAAGTGAAGATAAGGACCGCCATTCAGCCTACAGAGTGCTTGCATGCTGTGCAGGATCTCCTTTAACCTTTCCACGGCTGCTGTGGAAGTGGGATGAGCTTAACCCTGGGGACATGGAGAAGGAGCTCCGATGACAAGCACCTGGGCCTCAGCACCCCAGCCCCTACCTACCCTCCCACCCCCCACCCCCCCACCCCCACCCCCCCACCCCGCCAGGACTGGTGCTGGGCAAGCTGGGCAAGTTGATTTTTTTTGTGAACTGGACTTCAGTGTCACAAAATGGCTACTGAAAGAAGGTCCCCTTTGGAGAAGCTTTACAGATCATCCATGGGTGGGGGAATGAGACAAATGACGTCATGTTCCCACTGAAGAACCACCAGGCATCCAGCATCAGCGGCTTGTGATGTTATGGGAGACTCAACCACACCTTAGGTACTTCCAACCCCACCAACAAAAGTAGACCGTGTTTATTTGAACCTGATGGAGGTGCTAGACCTTACTACCACAAACAGGGACATGGCAAGTCACTGAAGCGTAGACGTGATGAGCACAGTCCAGATTGGGGGATTTCACAGGGCAATCTAATTTATATACAGAAAAAAAAATTCAAGGAAAAGAAGATTTCAAAAGAAGATTTGAAAGAGGGGTGTTTAAATTAGAAGACAATGGAAAGAGATGCTAACCAACAGCAATTGGTGAATTTGATTTGGCTGCGGATGCAAACAAGCAAACCACTTTTTTTTATTGATTCTTTGTGAATTTCACACCATGCACCCTAATCCCACTAATCTCCCCATCCCTCCATATCCACCCTCTGTCCTTGCAACTCCTCCCCAAAAGAAAACAAATAAATAAATCTTGTCTGGGAGGCTGTAGTGTGTCATACAGTATACCATTTGCCCGGCTTTTCTTGCAGATGCCTCTAACCAAACCAATGACTCACTGTAAAGAACATTTGCAAACCTCATTTTAAAGGCTCCTGTAATGTGCCATCTTCTCAAACTGCCACCATCCTAATTGTATCAGCTGTGAAACAACCACCCAACTTGTGAACTGTTGGCACCTCCTCTTAGAAGATGGGGGTGGGAAGAGTCATTGCCCCTCACCTGAGTATCCAGCTACTCAACGCATTTGCACACAATTCTGTCCTAACTGCAGCTGACCTTAAGAGTCTCGAGGAAGACTATGAAGGGAGGTGATAACTCCACGCATGTGCAGTGAGGAAGCCATCATCCATACTAGGTGAAGGCCTTCAGGTGTCACTGTTTTGGAGTCATCCATACTCTGTAAATAAGCCCAATAAACTCATTGGCTCCCCAGGAAGCCTAAGGGTGAAATCATACTTTGGTTTGTCCTTATGTCCTTGGGGGGGAAGAGGGTAAATATTATTCCTATCTCCTTCAGGCAAGGAATTTTGAGAGCACTCTTTACCAGGCATCTGGGGAATGTGAGAGGTGATGAAGTGTCTGAAGTGCCTGAGTGGCTTTCTGGGCAGTGACCGACATGATCAAGGTTACAATTTTGCAAAGAGTCCTTTGAGATCCATGCTGAAATTCAAATAGTGGGCATGCCAACTAGGGTTTACTTCAGAGTGGCCCATGGGATCAGGAAAGTGTGCATGGGTCCAAGGTAAACGGGATGGAGCATTAATTGGCCATCATTGAAGTCTGATAGATACAAGGAATGTGTGTGTGTGTGTGTGTGTGTGTGTGTGAGAGAGAGAGAGAGAGAGAGAGAGAGAGAAAGAGAGAGAGAGAGAGAGATCCATGCATGTGAGTGTGTGGGTTCATACACACAAGCACATGCACATGTTGGAGGTCAAATTTTACTCTTGCCTATTTGCCTTGAGACAGGCTCTCTCACTGAATCTGAAGCTTGCCCTTGACGGATCAAGCATCTTCCAGGATCCACCTCTCTCTGCTTTACTGTGCTGGGGTTACAGAAATGCACAGCAAGCCTGCCTTTTTTATGTGTATGTTGTAGATTTAAATTCAGATTTTCATGTTTGCACGTTACGTGCTCTTACTGAATCATCTCTCTAGCCCTGTTTTCTCTTAGACATGTTGGAAATATTCCATTAGAAGGAAAAAAAGCTGGCTGTGGTGGCATATGCCTGTAGTGCAGGTAGTTTACACTCAGGAGTATGAGACCTGGGCAATGCAGTAAGATGCCCTTATCTCAACCAACCAATCTCAGAATGAGCAGTCATGACTTTACAAGAAATAAGAGAAGTCCCCAGGAAAATGCATTGTCCAGGCTTCAAAGAGGCAGTTCACCCAACAGGGTTAGGTGGTGCTGATGGGTAGAATAGCCCAGTACTGAGGATGCTGCCATGAGTCTCTTCAGAAGGGCCCACTTCTACCCCCACCGTTCTTCAGCATGTGTTGCTGGCCACCCAGGACTGTCCCAGGAATTCCCGAGTCCCTTTACTTCTTGGCTCATTTCTGTGCTACCCTAGAACTTTTAATAGCTCCTCTAAAAGAGACCTTTCAAAGTCCCTGTGACAGATAGGCAGGTGGGTTACACTGTGTACTGTGGTTTTGTGTGTCAACTTGATACTAGCTGGAGTTATCACAGAGAAAGGAGCCTTTGTTAAGGAAATGTCTCCATGAGATCCAGCTGTAAAGTATTTTCTCAATTAGTGATCCGGGGGGTGTTGGGGAAGATCCAGCCCATTGTTAGTGGTGCCATTACTGGGCTGGTGGTCCTGGGTTCTATAAGAAAGCAAGCTGAGCAAGGGAGGGGAAGCAATCCAGTAAGCAGTACTCGTCCATGGCCTCTGCACCAGCTACTGCCTACAGGTTCCTACCCTGTGTGAGTTCCAGTCCTGACTTCCTTTGGTGATGAACAGCAATGTGGAAGTGTAAGCTGAATAAACCCTTTCCTCTTCAACTTGCCTCTTGGTTGTGGTGTTTCACTGCAGCAATAGAAACCCTGACTAAGACAAATTGGTACCAGGGTAGGGTATTCGTATAACAGCCTGATCAAGTCTTTTGGAAGACTGTGGAAGAACTTTGGAACTTTAGGCTAGAAGAGCCACTGGGTATAAGGAGCTCTGTGGGATGTTCTGTATGAACTTGGAAGATAGTGTTGAGAACACCGCAGAAGATGGAGGCCTGGATTGTGAAATTTCAGAGGGAAGAAGACTAAAGACTCTTATCAGGGCTATTGCTATTTTGAATGTAAAGATTCTGTGGTTTTGGTTAGCTAGGGCTGAAGAATCATCTGTGATTAACAAGATACCAGACTACTAAAAGTGAAACCTTTATGTTACTGGGACAATTGAAGCTGGTTAGCTGCAACTAAGGAATTAGCAATGATTAAGAAGAGACCAGCATCACTATGGTGAACTCTTTTGGGAAGTGTTTCCTGAGAGCACAGAGAAGCTGTGTTCCAGAGGCAGCCAGATTTGGTAATGTGTAAGAGTCACCCAGGTGGTACTGGTTTTGAAATATGAAGGTGTAGCAGCTGATGCTTGACACTGTGAGAGGCCAGAAGAAGCCATTGGTGAAGCTGCAGCCTCAGTGGCAGTTGAAGGCCCAGGACTGAAGGGGTCATGCAGAGAAGTTGAGGCTTGACACCATGAAGAGAGCCTATTGGTGAAAGTGCAGCTCAGTTGCAACAGAAGACCCCAGCATTTTGGTCTTCTGTTTGACCCCAGTACCACAGGATAATCACTAAGAACAGCAGCAGCCACAGTGGAGTAGAGGCAGCTGGAGCCTAGAAGACAAGTTGTATGCTACAGAGGGCAGGGTAGAAGTAACCCAAGCCCTTTGGAGGAGTTCAGAAGATTGTGAATGGATCCCAGACACTGAATGGTTAAAGTTTGATTTTGCTTTTATTTGATTGTGACTGTGTCCTGATATTTTTCCATCTTGATATAAGAAAGTATTTTTGTGGAATCCACAATTAAGCCACTTTGAATTGTAAAAGACTCTGAATTTCAAAAAGATTGGATATTTTAAACAGATTGAAGTTTTATTATGTTTGAATTTGTAAAGACTGTGGGACTTCTAAAGTTATTTAGATCTTGGGAATGAATAAGAAAGTAAGGGTTGAGGCTTAATAGTGATGTGTTTGTGTGTCAAGTTGACAAGGGGTCAATTGTACTGGCTGGTTTTGTGTCAAGTTGACACAAGATGGAGTTATCACAGAGAAAGGAGCCTCAGTTGAGGAAATGCTTCTATGAGATCCAGCTGTAAAACACTTTTTCAATTAGTGAACAAGGAGGAAGGGCCCAGCCCATTGTGAGTGGTGCCATCCCTGGGCTGGTGGTCCTGAGTTCTATAAGAAGGCATACTGAGCAAGGCAGGGGAAGCAAGCCAGTAAGCAGCACCCCTCCTTGGCCTCTGTTTCAGCTCCTGCCTCCAGGCTCCTACCCCGTGTGAGCTCCTGTCCTGACTTCCTTTGATGACAAACATCAATGTGGAAGTGTAAGCTGAATACACCCTCTCCTCCCCAACTTGCCTCTTGGACATGGTGTTTCATTGCAGCAATAGAAACCCTGACTAAGACACATTGCCTTCCTTTCTGCCATATGTCTCCACACATACCATGTTCAGTTTTACAAACTCTGGTTTCCAAGGGGAGACTTAGCAAACCTACAGTGGCCTATGCAAATTAGGTTCTAGCATCTAGATGACCAGTCAGTGACTTGTTAATTATCATCTCATGAAACCTCTTATTTGCTTCATGTGGGTTACGTCAATCTTACTATTATTATTATTATTATTTAATTAAAGGTTTTGTTAGTGACAGGGAAGGGGGTAAGTCAATTAGGTTGGTGCGAGCATATATTCCCAGGCCTTGAGAGACTGAGGTAGGAGGACCGCTGTGTTTGAGGCCAGCCAGGGTTGCATAGTAAGATTCTCTCTTTAATGGGATGACATTAACTACTCAGAGCGTATGACAATCTCGAACTGCACTCTTCACTGATTTCTCTCCGTCCCCTCTGCTCCTTGCTTATCTTTGCTCTCCGTCCCTTTAAAATCTGGCTGATTGGTCGATTGTATATGAATGGACGTGCATAATGGTGGAAGCTGGTTTTCTCCTACCATGTGGGTCCCAGGGATCAAACTCGGGTCATCAGGCTTGGCAACGAGTGCCTTTACCTGCTGAGCCCTCTCTCTCCCTTTCCCACTTTTTTCTCTTAGCTATTTTTCTCCCCTGAAATAGGGCTCCTCTGTGTAGACCTGGCTGTCCTGGAACTCACTCTGTAGAAGAGGCTGGCCTCAAACTCAGAGAGATCTGCCTGCCTCTGTCTCCCGAGTGCTGGGATTAAAGGCATGTGCCGCTACTGCCTGGCTTCGTTTAGATACATATTAAAGGCAGAATATATAGCTATTTATTGCATTGTCTGGACATAACTAGCTTTCAGCTCACCCCGCCCTGGGATCCTGTAGGTGAGCAGTCAGGGTAGCCTTCAGGATAGCCAGGTCGTTTGTTTCGCTCTCACCCCTCTCCTATACATCAGTCTTGCTACTCAGTTTTGTTTGTCATCTTGCCCAGCCAATCTTTCTTTGTGCCAGTGAGGACCCTGACTGCCTTTCAGCCTTTCATCAGCCTCTGTCTCAGCACCTGTTTGAAGGCTATGGCATGAAAGGCTGCTTCAGAGTCCCAGGAGGCCAGAGGCTTCCAGCAATGTGTGGCACACCAGTTCCTGGCTTAGGCTGGCTTCCTGGTAGTGTGAGACCTTGTTCTGAAGACCCCCATTGGGTGTCTTGAGAAGGTCTCACAGCATCCCCTGAGCCACATCCTCCACACAGCAAGTGTTAAGGAATGAATCTTAGCCCCTTGGTTGGCTTATTTATGTAACAGTTTCCCTCTGATCTGTTTTCTTCCCTATTTGACTCCCGTGGGAGCACCTGTCTAGGTGAGGCTCTTTGCACAGGCTGCTGTAGGACCTCCCGGGAATAGTCATGCTCCCATATAAGATCACATGGGGCAGGGGGGAGGGGAGAGGGAGCCAGGTGTTGTATACAAGTTGTAATTGCTTAATTAGAAAAGAACCTTCACAGGACTCAGGAGCTTTCTTCTGATTGTTTTCACATTTTCATCATGTAGGACTCTTCATCTTTGCTTCTGGTTCTGGTTGCTTTGATGGATTGATTATTGCAGCTGTAACCGGCTGCTGGCCGGTGTCAGGCATAGTTATGAGCTGTAGTCTTCTTTATAAGCACATCTTTTGCGTTAATGCTGGTTTTAGATGTCTCCCAGTTTGAACTCTCTTGTTACAGCTTGCCTTTTGCTTATACAGGATTCCAGGAAATATAAGAATTTAATTTATTAGTTGTTGTTTTAGATGGGAAATATAAACTCACTCGGCCTCAAGGACAATGGAGTTGGTTGGAAAGACACACACCCACAATGTCACACACTCTCCCTGCCTCGGCCCCACTGATCTTCCTCCCATGGCTTCTGCCTTTGTTCACCTGGCTGCTTAGAGTTTTTGCTGTTTCATAACATCATATGGCCTGTGACATACTGTGACCTCAGGGGATACACATCTACCCCTAATGTGCTATTTCAAATATCACACTAAGCATTCTGCCTTGTTTCTGGATTCACAGCCCCTAGTCTAGGATTGGCTAAACACACCTTATCTTTTTAGCAGGGTGATTGGCCAGTCTGTGGTCTGGTTGGCCTGGGGTCAGGGGCCCCCTATCAGCAAATCATATGTAGCATGTGTGATGGATTTGTAAATTGTGGTTTACTCCCACAAAACACACCCACCTTTGAAGCAAAGGGTGTGTTAGCCAGACAATGTTGCTTGAAAGGAACTTCAAATGGGCAGGTACCAATAGATGTTTCCAGAACGTTAATTAGATAACGGCCTCATCAATTATTGGCCCAGAGAATCAGAAAGCTAAAAGAAATGTTATAAATTCATGTTCCCTACTTTTCAGAAACCCCCCCTCAACCATAAGAATGGATACTTATTGACTTACTGCTCTGACAAAATGTACCTATGAATTAGAGCTTCATACTCTGAAAGTGGCTAATCTAAGATGAGAAAGAAAGACAAATGCAGGCAGATTCTAATAGCATCGGGAGTCAGTAACCAAGAGGCTGACAGTGTGGCAGAAAAATCTATGAAAAGCAGACACATGAACTCAAATAGCACAGTAGCCTGGGACCACTTACAATGTAGGTTAAAAACAGCCCTATGCACTTCAACAGCCCTCGAGGGCATTGCTGTCTTACAGGCTCGTTAACTCTAGCTAATGTTCACGTTGGTGAGCCTTGAGTATATAAGGTAGGGCTAAAGGCTAAATTATGTTTAGAATATCCAGCTGAAGGAGACAGAAATTATATAATATACCCAAGAAAAAATTCCATGCACATTTAAAAATGAATGTGTCAGTGGGCAACCCTCAGGTTTCCAAATCAAGTTGCATGCTGAGAACTCAGGAATAGGCACCCTCAAACCCGTGTGTTCTGTACTTCATGCTGGCTACCAGGAACCAGGTGGCGAAATGCCCTTGTTCCTTATGGCTGCCCACAAAACTCACCTTAATTCTCTTGAGGTCAAGATGGATAACAGCAGCCAAGATCCATGGTAAGCAAGAGTGTTGGCTTTTTATATGGATACTGGGGATCTTTTCATGCTTGTTTGACCAGCATTTTAGCAACCAAGTTATCTTCCTAGCCCCTGGAATTTAAAAACTTATATATTATCTTCTAAATGAGTAAAACACCTAAATCTATTTGCTTTTTAAATGGAAGGTTTTTTAAAAAATTCATTATACATGTATGAGTGTCTTGCCTGCATGTATGTATGTATGTATGTATGTGCCCTGGGTTCCCTAGAACTAAATCTACAGACCGATTATTTTAGGCTGTCTTGTGGGATGCTGGGAATTGAACTTGGGTCCTCTGCCAGAGCCACTCTCTAGTCTGCAAATATGTTTTCTTGTGATTTATTTGACTCTCAGGTATAATCTTTCCTCCTCTGGGGCACTAACTGTTAATAGGAAAAGATCTTGAACTAGTTTATCAGCTAATGAAGGGAGTCACAGTTTTCTCAAAGAACGGAGTGGACAATGAGGAATCTGGAAGGCGTTGTGGAGGGAAATCATAGCCCACGTCTATGAACATGAGACAAGGCTTGTTGGTATGTCGGGGAAAGACTGGTGGAACAACAAGGGGATCTGACAGGGAGAAGGGGACACAGAAGGGCAGTCAGAGATGTACAGAAAGCAACTCTCAGCTGACAATATTCTCAGAGTTATTGCCTTGATTAAGTAATGTTTTAAAGAGAAATTCTCCAAAGGCCAGTTTGAGAAAGCCAACACCGCAGCTCTCCTCCTCTCTGCCTTGTCTCCCTCCATTCTACAGGAGACTTGATTCAAAGTTTGAAAAAAAAAAAAAAGTTACCATGAAAAGAGCCAGTGATGGAGTTGTCACCAGAATCTTTGAAATCTTCGGTTAAATTGTGCCTCAGTCGAGTCGTGCGGCCTGCCTGCCTACCTGGGATTTCAGTCACCTCAGTCATTTTCTTCAAATAACCGTTATTACATTCCTTTTCAAAATAAACAACTTCAGGCTGCCCAGCATCCCTGGTAGATGAGAGAGAGAGCCTTTAGCTGTCAGTTCGAGGTTGAAGACATCAAATTCACAAACAGAAAATTGAAAAAGAGAGGGCATATTCACTCTGTCAGACTCGTAATAATGTGCACCGCACAAACATCAAAACTCACTCACTCGAGCATGCTCGTGGCCCCTCCCCACAGCGTGTGCCTCATCAAGATAGCACTAAAGACCATACTTCTGCAACCCGGCCGCAGCATTGACCGACCTCCAATCACTGGGAGGAACTTAAGGTTCCATCTCGTTGTGTGATTTTGCTTAGTTGTTTGGAGACTTTTCCAAAATTTTATAGGGGTTAGACATTTTTCTGACATTCCAGGGATTTGAGATTGTTTTGCAATAATAGATTTTTAAATAAAAGTAGCTCTTGACATCAACAGATTGCTATTACTTTATGGTCAAATTCTCGAAACCCATGATAAGAGGACACTACCGGTTTTCTGCTAAGCTGATATAACAAGTTTTGCAATCAACACTGTGAAACACACATCTGGTGTGTGCACCTGATTAAATAATAGTTAAATCCTCCTGTCTGGGGAGAAATCTACAAAAACCAGTTTCAGCGTTCACAAAGAATTCTGAGCACGGCTAAGAGATTTCAAACTGTCAGCCCCAATCTCTTGTTTGTTGTGCCGAGAGCTTTCTTGAGAATCGTTTTTTAAGGCCAGATCTCTGTTCCTCCAGAAAGAGTTCTGGGATTAACTAGTGATGTCTGCCTTAGGTATAGGATAGAAGTCTAATAATAGCATGTTTCCTATTTACCCTTTTGTTAGCTCTGTGGCATTGAAAAATGAAGAATTTGTATTTTTGACTACTTAGCAGTTTTTTCGGGAAGTCCCCAGTATGCAGTGATCTAGAACTTTCATCTAAGTTACATCTAAATCTATCTGAGGGAGAGTTATTAGTCCATGCTTATCTTGTTACATGCCAATTATTTCCAAAACTTTGTGGCTTAAAACAGTTTTATTATGCTTACAGAACCTATTTAGGCCCTTGGAGAGCCCACGTATAAATAGTTGCCCACACCCGTTCTAAGCTTGGAAAGATTTAGAGATGATGAGCAACTCTGTGGTAGAGGGAAGAAGCCACCAGCCTTGCTCACTCGAGTGTCTGCTGATTAATGCTGGTTGCCATAATGCCTTTACTGGGGCTGCTGACTAGAGCACCCACACACGTGGTTGCCTGTGTATCCTCCCACCTTGACGAGGATCTGAGACAACCACAGGAAGCTACCTTCCTAGTATGGCCCAGCTCGTGGTCTAACTTTAGTCATAAACTCCTAGATGCCATCACAGGGAAGAGGCTGCCCACCTCTACAGGGAAGCAACGCCAGGCTTGCACGGTAAGAAGAGCATTAGGTAGGGTAGGAGATACGGGTGGAGCCATTTGTAGAAAACACAGTCTGCCGCAACCAGTTGGCAAGTGAGCCAGCCACTTCATCTAACACACTTTGGAGCATCTTCTGCTCCCTCACTGTTACTTACCTAAGAGTAATAAAAGCTCGATTCATTTGTGAATATTAAAAAAAATGGTTAACAGCGAGAGATCACACTTTAAGGAAAAATAAAAAATTTTTAAATGATGGTATGAAAACTTATATTAGAAGACAGCCTGCATCAGAAAAGTCCTTTGCCCTGAAAGATAGTTCAGTTTGCAATATACAACACTTGCTAATAGTTGCTGAGAGCTTGCTTTCCCAGGCAATAGCATAATAAGACAGACTAAATATCCACTCAACTTAGAGGACTTTACTCTCAGCACTGTAATGGTTTGTTGTAGGGGCCCTGTGTATCGTAGGTGGGTTAGCATCAGCTCTGGTTGGTGTCCCTCCCTTCCCAAGTTGTCCTTAACCTGAAAATTGCTAATCTACTCTAATATATGAGGCTGCAAAACAGTCTTCAGAATTTGTTTCCTAGGCTACTTTTTAAAAGGTTTACATAATGGATTAAAAGGAAAAAAAGAGATTGCATAGACCGTTGCTATTGGAACCCCAGCAGTTAAGATTTTGCATGTTTATTCATGGAGACACTGTCTCTAATTAACTGACTGTCTCTTGCACTGACAACACTCACTCTGAAGGCCAGGAGCCCCTCTCCTGATAAGAGCAGAGGAAAGTTAGACAGGATAACTTGAGGAAGGAAGAAAGCCACGCTTGGCTGGCCCACATAAGGGCATGTGAGCATGTATGTGCATGCATGTGTTGGTATGTATGTGTGTGTGTGCATGCATGTTTGTGTGTATGTATGTGCATGCATGTGTTGGTGCATGTGTGTATGTGCTCATGTATGTTATAGTGTTCATGTGTACGTATGTGTGTATATGTGTGCATGTGTGTGTTGGAGTGTCTATGAACATGGTTACTCACACTCTTGCCCAACACTGCCTTCACAACAGGTACCTCCCACACTCTAGGAAGAAAGTGTGAGTTGAAAATGGGTGTCTCCGAAGAGTAGTGCGATGATCCCTTCATCTTTTGTGTTCACAATTAACTTGGGGCTGAGAGTGTACCTTGAGGAGTGTGAGAACAAGGAATGGTTTCTGCCCTGGGGTGACACAACATCTAAGGATCGTGCTGCAGGAGAGACTGCACTGTTGGTGGATGGGGAGGGTGGAAAAGGGAAGCAGAAACCTTTCCCGTCACTCATCTGCACAAGACCAGGAATCAGGTGCCAATGGGGATGGCCTGGACAGGAGGCTCTCGACTTATAAAGAAGTAGATTCTTTAAGATCAGTAACATTTCCCAAAGGGAAATAAAGTTGCAAGTGCCAGTAATTTTGCGGATCAACTGGAAAAAGCCAATGTGACTCCTTAGGTGCTGGCAGCAGTGACCGACAGCCTTGCCACTGTGTATAACAGTGTCTCGGGGGTACGTTCATATTTGCCACTTGACTGGTGTGTGTGTGTGTGTGTGTGTGCTGAAACAATCTCTCATGGGCTATCTCAGTAGGTGCTCCCTAACTCCTCTCGCAGAGGTAATCCTGTAGCATCTTTCACGTCTGAGATCCCAAAAAAACACTCATATTTATTGAAAGCTGTTAAGCATTAATAAAAGAGAAAAACCCACAGGCCCAGCATGCATTGTGTTAGTTTAAGGTTCATGACTCCATTACCCAGGACCTGTAGACAGTAAGAAAGCAGAATCTAAGACACAGAAGAGTGACACTGTAAATCCCAATGCCAGGTCGTTGGGCTTATGGAGTGTAGCAAAATACCTTGTAAATGGTATCATCAAGTATGCTACTAGGCAAGCCACCCAAGAGGTCACAGGAGAGGAAGACTCCCAGGTCAGCTGAGCTGCTTCAGTTAATATGCTCTACTCCGTTCACTTAACACCTAGAGCAAGAGGAAAGAAAGGAGAAGGCAGCTGTGAGCCTCTCGCATGGCTCCCTTAGGCGGGGTTTTAAGTGCGGAAGAAAGCCTACGTCCTCATTCCTGGTTTGTGCAATGCCCTCCCCCGTTCCCCAGCCTGTCTCACTGATGAGGAGCATTACGGACGGCCAGCTCTGGGGCAGGTAATTGTATGTGTCAACTTACTTAGGTCACAATATGCAGCTGTGTGATTTTTTTTATTCTAGATATTTCTGCAAGGGCATACTAGGGGCAAGATTAGAGTTAAAATCAGTGGGGCTCTGCAAAAAGCAGCTTTCTCTCTGTAATGGGAGTGTAAATCATCCAAGTAGAATTGAGTCCAAGGATAGTCAATGGCCATAATCACCCTTTCTTAAGGAGGTCTGCCAGAACACCAAGCTCTTCCCAAGATGCCCCCTCGCCTTGCAGGTTTTGGATTTGCCAGTCTTTACAACCATACAACCCCCACCTGCACCCCACCTACACCCCTCCTACATCCCACCACCCACTACTTATACCCCACCTACACCCCACCTATACCCCACCTACACTCCACCTATACCCCACCACCTTTCTCCATGCTTTTCTCATTTTGTGAGACATGCCTAGAACTCACTGTTATAACCCAGGCTGCTCGTGAGCTCACAACAATCCTACTGTCTCAACCTCCGGAGCGCTAACATTGGGTGTGAGCCACCATGCCTCGTTTCCTTTGATGTCCATTCCCCTTTACGTCTCCCTAAGGATCAAGACTACTCTGACCCACGCACCCTTTCAGCAGCCAAGGTGTTCAAGAGTGGGGTATTAAATTCAGACAGAAAGGGTGGGCAGGCACCCAGCTTTTCACTGACACGTGACAGCAATGGGGAGCTCCTATCCAAGGGCTCTTCCCTGGAGAGCTAGGCACAGATGTTAGCCAAAATGAAACCAAAAGAGTTACCTGTCAGGTGGCTGATCCAGATGAACATCCCTGGCAAATATGACAAATGTAATTTTTTTGTTTTTATTTTTTACCTTATTTTACATGTGTGAGTGTTTTGCCTGCCTGCATGAGTGTGTACCATGTGTGAGCCTGTTTTCTGCAAAGGTCCAAAGGGAGTGTTGGATCTCCTGGAACTGGAGTTACAGATGTTTGTGAGCCATCATGTGGGAGCTGGGATCCAAACCTGGGTCCTCTACAAGAGCAACAAGTACTCTTAGCCATAGAATCACCTCCCATCTCCTGTGTTTCAAACTCACTCTTTCCTCTTTAGGTTAGCTCTTTTCTCTTTGTTATGTGTCCTAGAACTTAAGATGAAAGGAAAAAGACACTCGCAGCAGAGAGTGGTTGGTCCTCAGTTCTATAGATGCCTGATGTAAGACTCATCTCCATGGCTGAGAAAGACTCAAAGAGGCCAGGAGGCATCTGGGTCTACTTTGGCTGCTTCCCCTCCACTGGCGCAGTGTATGGGCTGCCCTCCTGCCCCCACACTGATGCTCTCAGCCACACTCTGCCATCGCCTGACACTCCATCTCTGTCCCTTGCTGCCTGTGGTTTATTTGAGGTCAAGGCTGGGCTTGACTCACACACTGGCACAGTAGTCGGCATTCAAGAAAATATTTGTGGAATGAGTAAATCGATGACCAGCACCCAGCCAACCTGGAATGAGAGGTTGAACCGAGAGCTGAGAGCCTCAGGCAGAGTCAAAGCCAGCTGTGGGGCAGTCAGCAAAGGAGGCTGTGCAGCTAGTGGGTACTTTCCTGAACTCTCAGACTTCTGTACGAACTCAGGGCCTGCCTCTATTAGAAGTAAGCATTTCTAACTCCTCCACAGAGAGGCAGACAATCTTATTAAACACCCACATGTCAGATTTCAAATATTTACACATTATCTTGCCATGGAACATGTTTTCCACCAGCAACACTAGTGAGACTCCATTCTAGTATGTACACCGTTGCCAGAGCAGTGTTCTCCAAAACCTGCTCACAAGCTGTTTGCTAGCACCAAGTCTGTCTACTCGGCTTCCCGAGGCCACCACATTTTGGAGATTCTGATGGAAGTCCACGGTCTTCTTAGTAAGTTTGCATGTGATTATAGGGCAAGGGATTGTAGGCCACCCTCCCTCTAGTGGTTCCTCTGTACCTCAGGTAAACTATTCCCCTCTCCCCCCTCCCTCTCTGCTCTTTCCTTCCTGGCTCTGGGCAAGCATCTTCCCCCTCTTTTCCTGACTCCGCTCTTTTTCCCACACCCCAAACACACCTTGTATATTCCCACCTTTGAACTTGATTGTTGAGGTACTGAAGTTCCTTTAAAGTGCCCTGGGGACAGGAGCTGGGCTCTGGCAGCCCACGCACAGCCAGGGCAATAAAAGTTGAGGGAACAGCCACAACACGTTCTGCCACACAGAGGCAGCCCCACCCACCAGGCACTCGGCATCAGCTGAGGCTTCTGACTTAACACCACGTCTTCACCTTACTCCCTAGGTCCTTCATGGTTCACACTTCCACAAACATTTGGCCCTAGGAGAATGTTCATTCTTTCTACCTGTTTGCTTAATTAAAACAACAACAACAACAACAACAACAACAACAACAACAACAACCCCCTACCAAGGACTGGGTGTGTGGTGCAGTATAGAGTGCATGCCTAGCATGCCCTAAACTCTGGGTTCTTTCCCAGCATGGGGGAGGGGCTAGGAGTGGGGCAAGGAGGGTGTGTGCCACTTGGGTAGGCAGTGGGAGTATAGTCAGAGTACTTACTGCCTAGGAATTTATCTTACTGTGCAGCAGACAGTAGAAGAGTCTCTGTAGGAGAGCCCTACACACACACACACACACACACACACACACACCTGGTGTCAACAGGTAGGAAGAAACTGCTGGGAGATGGGGGACTGAAAGATAAAGGTGATACTCTAAGAAGGGAAAAGAATTCACAAATTGGTGGGGGCAGAATAAAAGAGGCCTGTGATGGCAACTAGATCCCAGAGTCCCCGAGGAGGTCCAGCTCAGAAAGCTCCAGAGGTAGGACTTGAAGCACACTGGGGTTGGGTCAAGGACACCCACCCCTGCCCCGAGGCAGTGTTGAGAGGGTTGATCACCCTTGCTGCCACTCCCTGAACTAGCTCTTTGGGCTTCCCGGAAGCCCATGGCTCATACACGTGCATGGAACACCAGATGAGACCTTTGCAACTTGTCCAGGGCTGAGCTCAGCCCCACTCTGACCTCCCAGCCCCTCACCCACTGCCCTGTTCCCTCAGCTCTGATACTGAGTCATGTCTCCTCTGCTGTGGCCTGCTGCATGGTTTCAGGGACGGCTGGATTTGTTTGGTTATCTTTTGTGTAGGCAGGTGTGTATTCCGATGTGGGTACACAGCTGTGCAGGTGCTTGTATGTCTGTGTGTGTCTGTGTGTATCCGTGTGTGTGCATGTGTGGAAGCCAGGGGCAGCCTCATGGGGTTATTTCTCAGGAGCCATCTCAGGAGCCTTGTTTTTAGAAACGGGGTCTTCCCATCGGCTTGGAGCTCTACAACTATGGGAGGTTAGCTCCCAGTGAACCCCAGAGCATCTACTTGTCTCTCCCTCCCCAGCACTGGCATTACAGATGTGAGGCACATCCCAGCTCTCTCTGTCAGCACGGGGGACCACACTCATGGCAAGCGTTTTGCTACTGAAGCCCCTCTCTATCCCCCCACCCCACCTGCCTTTTTTTTTCTTTTCATTTTTAGAGATAAGGTCTTGCTATGTAATTCTGGCAGTGTGGAACTCTCTATATACCAAGCTGGACTCAAACAATCAGAAACCTTCTTGCCTCTGCCTTCTCAATGCTAGGATTATAAGTATATGGCACCATGTCTAACTTTTCCCTATTTATTTCCTTAATTGCTAACTCTTAAGTTGGGGCAGAAAAAGGAGACCCTTGAGACACAATCTTTCATTAAACTTAAGCTGACTCTTTGGGCTAGGTTAGTGGGTCAAAGGCCTAGCCTTCTTCCCTTCTCCACATCCCATAGTGTTGAGGTTACAGGTACAAATGTAGCCAAACACAGTTTCTTTTGTCCTTTGTCATAGTATATTACATTGATTTCAATATCTACTTTGGGCTACCTGTACTTTGAAATGCTGCTCAGCACAAAGATGCAGAGACCTCGCTAATAAACTGCAGGGCTCCTGCTCTCCAAGCTAGGCAAACCAGATAGGCCAAGGTACCTTAACCTACAGGTTACTTTGAGTTTCAACTCCTTCCTGCACCTCAGTTGGCCTACAAATGTTCCCCTGTGGCTAGTGCATCAGATAATATGGACTCTGGGTGTCTTCCCACCAATGGTTTAAAGGTGTGTCATGGTGCATGAAAAGGGAAGCAAGTCTTGCCAATACCTGCTAATGAGAACAACATTACAGGAATAGTAATAACTATAAACACTAATCCTGCTGGCTTAGCCTCACCCAAGCCTCTCTACAGTCTGAGTTCAGTAGTATCCCATTTCACAGAGTATAAAAGGGAGGCACAGAGGACTTGCCAACAAGGCTGTTTCAGGATTTCTACTGCTGGGATGTAAATGACCAAAAGCATCGTGGGGATGGAAAGCATTTATTTGGCTTACATTTCCACAGCATGGTTCATCAAAGGAAGTCAGGGCAGGAACCTGGAGGCAAGAGCTGATGAAGAGGCCATGGCTTACTGCTTACTGGCTTGCTCCTCATGGCTTGCTCAGCCTACTGGGAGCATCTTCTCAGTTGAGTTTTCCTTCTTCATAAATGACTTGAATCAGGTTGATGAAAGCTAGCTATCACAGAGGCCATGCTACTAGAGGAACTCCATAGGCTATTGTGGTCATCCTAGGCCAAGATGAACCAGGAACTACTGATGTCAGAGCCTGGGACTCAACAAACCTGAGAATTGTGGGTGTCTTCCCAGACTCTCCATTCAAGAAAAGGTATAACAGAGCTATAATCTATAAAACCTGCGTGTAGAGCATGTGTGTTCTACACTACCTTGTGTCAGGGTTTCCTCATAGGGTCCATAAGACTCTGGGATGAACTGCTTCTGCCTAACTTCTCAAAGAGGCCCTTGATGGACTAAAACCCAAGAATTTCAGAACTTGGTTTAATTTGTTTGGTAATCATGAACTCAAGCATGTGGCTGCAGAGAGTAGAGACACACAGAACAATAGGAAAGACTGTCTGCATGTGGACCCTGTAGAACAGGAAATTCACGTGGGAAAGACTTGCGTGCCATTGGCACTGCTGTGCACTACAGAAGATCTCCCCAGAAAAGGAGGCGTGGAGGCCCAAAGCAGCTTCCTGGTCTATCAATGAGGGATTGTTCTGAAACTGGGCTTCTTAGACCCAATACCTCCCCCACAGAGATGCCTATGGGTTCTTCTTGCATTGCCTCAGACTTAACAGGGCTGGTCCAGCCGTTGGGGCAAGGAAGCCAATCTCTAACATTTGAAAACAGAAGGAAGAGGAGATCAGATAAATTCCAGCTGAAGAATGTTCCTGACCAACATTCTTCTGAACTGTTGAGGCTGAAAGCAAGGAAGGTCTGATGTGATATCTAAAGGTATGGGTATTAATTAGGAATGGTGTATCAGTTCTGGCTCACGAACTGTGACAAATACGTTGATGTAATATGTTAGTGATGGGAGAAGGTAGATAGGTGAGGGGTTAGCAGAGCATCACACTGTCTCCAACTCCGGTGTAAGTCCAGGTCAGTTTTTAAATCCAGTTTGTTCAGGAAGAAGCGGTGCTGCTGACCAGCATAATTCTAGGTCACTCTCCAGTGACAACCCCAGAGCCATCTGTGCAGTTGGCCAGAGCAGGCATCTCCTTGAGAGATAGCAGTTTCAGGGAACTAGGCTTGGTGTCCAGGAGTGCGGGCAACCCTATGCACCAAGATGTTGCAGTATTTGTCTTCATCCTGGGGTCCTGCCCCTGCTATCAGATCAGAAAGAAGGCAATCTTCAAGAGCTAAGTCTGAATGTTACAGATTATAATATTAACATTATAATATTAACATTTCATGGCTTTCCTCTTAAACAGACCTTCGTGTCTATATGTGGTAGATGTGGGTGCCATATGTATGAAGGGTCCATGCACTCATGTACCTGCATACAGAGGATGTCAGGTGTCCTATTGTATCATCCTCCACTTTATTCTCTTGAGACAGAATAGAATCTTGCTTGAACATGAAACTTCAGCTAGTCTAAGTGGCCATTGAGTTCCCATGATCCATCTGTCTCCACCTGCATGCTGGGATTAAGCCATGAGAGGCCATGCCTGGCTTTCATGTCAGTTCTGAGGAGTTGAACTCAGATCCGTATGCTTGAGCAGTAAGGGCTCTTACCCACTGAGCCATCTTCTCAGGTCATTTCCTCTGTCTTTTCTGTGCCTTGAACATCAACCAACACTTTAGAAACAACTTGTTAAAACTGAGCCAGGCTCTTCAGGCCCCGACCCTGAAGCCTGCTCCTTTACCCTGTGACTTCATCAGTCACCGTGCAGTGCAGGGGGAGTTGCCCAGGGTTCCTTCCCCTTCCTTTCTCATGTCCCACCTAGTCAGCCCAAGGATTGCCTGTTAACGTTCTGTCTAAACTCCACCCCACAGTTACCTGACAACAGCCAGGTATGCTCGTCCCCACAGTTACCTGGCAACAGTCAGGTAGGCCTGGCCCACTGTAAAAGGGGCTGCTTGCCCCCTCCTCACTCTGCTTGCTTCTCTCTTGCCCTCTTGGACTCTTCCCTTCCCCCTCTCTCCATGTGGTCATCGCCAGCCTCTAGTTCTCTACTTTCTCCCTCTCTCTGCCTTTCTCTGCCTCTACTATCCTCTTAACTCCCCTCCCCATGCCCTGAATAAACTCTATTCTATAATATACCCTCATGTGGTTGTTCCCTCAGGGGGGAGGGATGCCTTGGCATGGGCCTGCCGAGGCACCCCCTTTCCCCACACCTCACTACACCCCCATAGAACACCCCTTATATCCCTTTATCTTTTTATAAACACATCATTCCCTCTCTTTTCATGGCTCTTGTATTCTCTCAGTCTTGCCTTGCTGCTCAGCCCCTCTACCCCCACCCCATCCCACCCCCAACCTGCTGGCCACAGCTCCCAACCCTTCTAGTGCTCAATAAAAAAACAGAAACAAGTCACAGTGAAATATTTCAGGCAACCTAAACCACAACAGGTATAGGGAACACAATGAACCTACAGCTATGCAGAAGATATCACTTTACTGATGACATTAAAAGTGCTATGGTCTGACTTGTTCCCTAACCTGTAACCTCTTTCCTTCTCTCTTAGTCCTTAATTTTATTGATTCAATGTTACACTGAATGATGCTAGCATCAAAGTTGTCATCCCCCTGCCTTAACTTTCTGAATGGTGGGATTGAGTTATTTCACTTTTTCATTACCCACTACCCCGCACACCTTAGTGCATTTAGGGGTCCAGAGATGGGGCTCAGTGGTTAAGAACTCTCCTAGGTTCAGTATCCAGCACACACCAGGTAGCTCACAACCTCCTATAACTCAAGTTCCAGAGGATCTGACATCCTCTTCTGACCTCTGAGGGCACCCATAGACACATGGTAATACATATATATGTGTGTGTGTGTATATATATATATATATATATATATATATATATGTTTGTATGTATGTATGTATGTATATATCATATATATAGAACACATACACTTAAAATAATAATGAAAAATGCATTTGCTTGCTTTTATCAAGCTAAGGAAATTCTCTTCTGTTTCTGGTTTCCACTGTGAACAAGGGTTGGGTTTTATCAAGTGCTGTCAGTACATGTGGCTGCTGGAAAGTTCGTGCAGACACTGTTTTCCTCCATCAATCTGCTTCTGTGGGGTTTTACAGAAAGACACCCTTTGCTCCTAGTCTAACATGGCAGGGTTGTAATCAGGCAATTAACATGAGCTGATTTACATTCTGTAAAGTTCACGCTGGCCACTGTGTGGAGAATCCATTGTGGAGAGCAAGGGTGAGCAGGGTGAGAGTCGCCAGAGGCTGTAGTAGCCCTCCCAGGGACAGGGTAGAGAGTAGAGATGGAGGGAGGGATGGAGGGAGAGAGAGAGAGACAGAGAGAGACAGAGAAAGAGGGAGGGAGGAGAGGAGAGGGGGAAGAGAGGGGGGGTCTGTAGCTATAGCACCATTTTATGAGTTTCTGAAAACTTTGCACTACAGTTTTACAGGAGGAAGTAAGTCACTGAGGTGGAGGGCTTTGGGAAGTTCTATCAGGTTCCTGTCCCATTCCCGCTCCCTGTTCCTGTTGACCATGTGGTGGACAGACTGTCACTACATGCCCCAGTCACCATGAGGTTCTGAACATGAGGCCCAGAGACTGGGATCAAATCCTCTGAAACCAGAGCTGAAGCAAACCAGAGTCTTTCTGCCTAAGCTCTTACTGTCAGGGATCTGCTGGTGGGCAGTGGTGAGACAGCTGACCACCACTGAGGACTTGCATAAGGAGGGGAGGAGTCAAGGCTCCCTTCAGATGAGTTAGGGTTCAGATGGCAAGGGTGGGTGCCAAGCTTCAGTGAGAAGCTCAAGAATAACCCTGGGCAGTTGATCTGGATCTGAGCACGGGAAGTCGTGGGCAGGGGTATGAATGCCAAAGGAGAGAGGGAGATGGAGAAGACAGGAGAAAGACAGTGGTGTGAGAGCCGCCGATACATACAGGGTGGAGAAGTACAGCAGGTTCCGGTGGGATTTCCTAAGGAAGTCTTCCCAAATTTTTGTCACGTGTGTGCACAGATATTTGAGGGAAAAACCAAGGACCATTTGCATAATCACACTGAATAAGTCAAATATATCCCCAGCTTTCAGGATTCTGTGGAGGAGCGAAGGGCAGCTTTTCTACATGCCTCCTCCTGGGACAAGCATCTCTGGACCCAGTCTCGGACCTCTTCCCGTTTCTCTCCATGCTTCCTGTATACCGTGAGAGAAAGAACCCTTTCTGTGGCATGCCCCTGTCTCCGTGATTTTCTGCCCAACGTGCATGGCAGCAAAGCATCATGGTCTGAATACTGTATGCCTTGACACACCAGGTTTTGTCTCAGTTTGCTATCTCCTTAGCAGGACTCCCAAAGCTATAAATACTCCCTCTCCCACGCATATTGGACTCATGAGTAACACACCCTCAAGGTCTGTAGAGTTCACGAGGAGAGCACTCTCCTTCACCCCTGCCCGAAGGCCTATTTAAAACTAGAGCTGAATTTCAATTACCTTTGCTCAGACAGTTTCTCCACACACCCTCGGAGATAACATTTACAAATGACATTGAGAGTCCTGGCCAAGAGACCTGAAGACAAAAGTTGGCACGAATGTCAGACGTTAGAGGCTTACCATGGTCTGGGGAATTCCCACCTGGCTTTCCCTGGGCAGCACTGCTAACTTGAAATTTCCTACTTGGGATTTATGGTTGGTGGGGGAAGAGGTAAGATCCTCTCAGTTGTGTGCAATCAGTTGTTCCAATTCAACAAGCCCTCCCCTTCTTTAACAACCATGATGATTCTCAACAAAGGTAATTTTCTGCTTCTCTGACTCAATTCAATTTATCTTTTTAAAAGCAATTAGCGCCCCTTTAAACTTCCTTTATGCTCAGACTAATTGTGCTTAGTTTAGGAGCTAAACCACCCCTTCCCAACTCCAGTAATATCTAGTTGAAGTACAGGCCAGACCCCAAGTACACATTTTGGTTAACTGTCTCCTTAGCTTTATAATTATTTAAATTTCCACCAATGGGACAAAGAGGTGGGATCCATTTTTATTTTAAGGCTTTCCAGAGTATAAGGTGCGTTTCCAATTAGCTGAACATCAGAGGAACTGGAAACTGCACACCAGGGGACTTAAATATGCATTAGGAAAAAATTCCACTGCACACTTGAAGCTAGTTGGTAGGCGCACACATATCAGACAGGCCAGGGAACTTGTATTTTTCCTCTGTAAACCAACACTACATATTTACTTAAGCTGGGTAAGGCAATCTGAACTCACCAACATGCTGACCCGATTAGATAGATCTTCTTAGGTGGCAGCCAGCTTTCAAGAAGACCTAGGTGTGATGGGAAAGTAGCTGGCCCCTGGGATGCACCTTGCTTCCAGCGGAGAGAGTTGAAAGAGAATCATAGAATTTTGAGCTCCAGTCATCGCAGTATAGAGATAACCCTGACTTTGCAGACTAGCAATGTGGAAAGGGAATGCTAATGTGTTCTTTCCATTGCAGAGACGGATGGTGCTTGACACATGCATTACCTTGGAACAAGCTGAAGAACCGAAGCAACAGAATGCCCCCTACCCCACCAAGAGAGATGTCACTGGTGTGGAGAAGGGCCTAGAGACTGATACTTTTTTTTTTAAAGATCACATTTATTTATCTGTGTGTATGTGAATAAATGTATGTGGGTATGTGTATGCTATGTCATGTTAGGACATTAGAGGGCAACATGCAGGAATTGGTTCTCTCTTTCCACCATGTAGATCCAGGGGATAAAACTCAGGTCATATTGGGTTTGGTGGCAAGTGCCTTTACTTGCTGAGTCATCCCTCTTACCCTACCACTGGGATCTACCTACCTACCTGTCTGTCTGTCTGTCTGTCTGTCTGTCTATCTATCTATCCATCCATCCAAGTAAGCATCTATCTATCATCATCTATTTATCATCTATCAATCTATCTCTATTTTAAGATTTATGTTTAGCCAGATGTAGTGGTGTGGTAGTGTGGTGGTAATTCCAACGCTCAAGAGGCAGAGGGGTGAATCTCTGTGATTTTTGAGGCCAGGCTAGACTATGTAATGAGTTTCAGGCCAGCTAAAGCTATGTGTATATAGCAAGTTCTTCTCTCAAACAACAAAACCAACAAAAATTTATTTTTATTTTAATTATGTATCTGTGTGTCTATGTTCATATGTAGGTGAAAGCCAGAAAAGGATGTTGGACCCCCTGGAACCAGAGTTACAGGTGGTTGTGAGCTGCCCTGGATGGGTGCTGAGACTTGAATTCAGGTCTTTGAAAGAGCTGCAAGCACTCTTAAGCACTAAGTCACCTCTCTACTACTGACACTAGGTTTTTAAACATTCCTTTTCCCTAATTTGAGTAGCAGGAGGGCGTAGCAAAGAGGCAACTGAGACATAAGGCACACTGGACAAATTAACAAGACACTTATTGTAATTCACTTGACCTCACCCACTACCAGCACCAACTCTCCAGTTTAAAGAGACTTATTGAAACTCAACCCCCAGACTTTCCTGTTGATTTATAACTTATAGCATTCTTTTCTTCTTTAGCAGAGAGGCCTGGAACTGATTTCAACTTGGCTCCTGGGGCCAGTGTATTCATTTGGTAAACAGAGAATGGCCTTGCTGAAATGTTGTAGAGGTTGTTGGAGCCAAAAGAATCATCTCATCTCCTAGGAACCAATTAGAATTCCTGCATGGCAAAATTCCCAATTAAAAAAAAAAAAAGACAAAACAATCCAAAGAAAAACACTCTCTGAATTATTCTGGAACTTTCCACCAGGCTGAGCAGAGTAGAAGGCTCTAGGATAGTTTGTCAGAAAGCTGGGCAGTAGTTTGGCATTGAGTAGTCAAGAGAGAAGTCAGAGTGACCACCCAAACCCAGTCCCATAATGCAACTGGAGGCAGGCAAGCATACAAACACGCATGATGTATTGATGTTGGCAATGGTCTCCACTATGTTTAATGTCAGCAGCCAGCCAACTTAAAAAGCCATCAGCAGCTAAACTCTAAAGTTGCATTGCGAGCTGGTGGGCCCAGTAGGCCTCCTGCTTATTTCTGTGGCCTTGCATCTGTTTGGGGGGGGGGGGTCTATCACCTACCGAAAAGATGATAGATAGAGCTGTGAAATCTAACCCCCCAACTTGCTGACCTTTCTCACCACTTCCAAGTAAACCATTCACCTGATGAAGTTAAAAGTTCCCTCTGTTCAGATGGGTGGTGAGAAAAAGAAAGAAACTTCCTCAACCTGCCCGACTGGTTCTGAGACTTGAACCAGGTCCAACACCTTTATATAATGCATAACCCAGGACATTGGTCCCCAGTTGCACTGACTTCCACAGCAGCACCCCAAATCCTACAATACACACCATCCCCCCACCCTCCGCACACATTTGCCTCACTTCCACAAACCCTAAATGTCTGAGGGCCCAACCAGTATCTTGGGGAGCCACATGTAAGCAAATTATTTTAAGAGAAGCATTTTGTATTTACAAAGACTGGGAAGAGGACCTAAGTGAATGACAATCCTGGGAACAGCCAATTAACTGGTAAATCCCTGTTGTCTGCAAGCTGAACCAGGAGCGAGGGAGGGAGGAGAGAAAGCAGCTGCCGCCCAATTAAACTCAGTGGCTGAGCCGCCCCTGGAGGATTCTCACTTCTGGTTTACCTAAACATATCTGCTTTCTCAGACATCTTAGGGGACTGCTCACAGCAGTAAGCGCTCCACTGATTCCCTTCTTTATTGCTGCTGGCAATTGAGCTAAAATATGCACGCAGAAGAATTGAAAGGATGGACGGGTTATAAGCCCCCAAATTATACCATTTTTGGAGTTTGGGTAGAACGGAGGGAGGCTGCAGGATCTTGTAATACACCAGACTAAAGAACTAGCCACACACCTACAGCCAGCAGCGGGGGAAGGAGGGCACCCACTTAGCAAGTCTCTGAGAATCCAGCCTACCCTTCAGTTAGTGAGTTTGGAGGACCCAGAATGCCTTGCTCTGGAAATGACAGAAAGATTTTGTTATACAATCCTAGGAGTTGAGCATCCTGGACAGCATGTCTTCTTTGTCTGGATGCTACAAATTTTCCAACTCCAATTACTGATCAGAACAGAATCTTCATCTTCAATCCATAAATACCTTTAAGACAGTAGTTCTCACCCTGTGGATTGAATTATGATTTATAACAGTAGCAGAATTGCAGAGTAGAAATGAAACAATTTTAAGTTGGTAGGGGGGAGGGTCACCACAACATGAGGAACGGTATTAAAGGCCTGAAGCATTGGAAGGCTGAGAAGCCAGAAAGGCTTGGTTCCAACCCATACAGCAAGGTCAACTGCAGCTGTCTCTCCGCTGCTCCTGGGTCACCTCAGCCAGCATCTTCTGCTTGTCTTAAAAGAACCCCAATATGCAGTCAAAACCTCCTTGGTGCTCACAATCCTGGGACAATTGTTGAAAAAAATTATTTAATTATTTTACTGTTTATTGCAGATCTGTTGAAACACGTGTGACCTTAGGAAAAAAATCGCCTAGCAGACCTAATGTGCCCATTATTAAGGTCCAGTAACTGAGAGAATTCTCATCCTTCACTTTAATTCTACCCAACTTGAGTTTTTCTGGTGTGTGTAGGAAGGATTATAATATTTTAAAGGGATCCAAATGCAGTCTCCTCTCACCCATCTCTCCTTCTATATTCCTTTAGCATATAGCCTTTTAGTTGTTGTAATATAAGCCCAGTGCCATCATTACCCATAACATTACCTATATTTTCTTTATCTTCTTTATTATATTTATCATGAAATCCAGCCTCGTTCCAAACTCACTGTGTGGCAGAGGATGGCCTTGAACTCCAGACTCTCTTTCTTCCACCTCACAGCTGCTGAGATTAGGGGGACGTGCCATCACATCCGACTCTATGAATTTATAGGATCAAATTTCCAGGTGTCTGCAGCATCTCTGAAATGTCTTTGGTGTGTTTGACTCGCTCAAATTGGAATGTCTGAAAGGATCCATGTCTTGTGTTTGGTTGGGTCACTGATTTCTTACTGTTATGACAAAATGCTGGACAGAAGGCTATAGTCAGTCTTTTATGGTAGGGAAGACATGGACACAGGAGATGAGACAGTTATAGTAACATCGTGCCAGTAGCCAAGAAGCAAAGACAGAAAACCTCCTCTACACAGAATGGTGGTGCCTGTGTTCAGGGTAGGTCTCCCCAAGTCAGTTAAACCGCTCTGGAAACCCCCTTCCGGTTACACCCAAAGCTATGCCTCCTAGATGGTTCTATGTCCTGTCAAGTCCACCATCAAACTTACCCACCACATTTGGTATGTCTCTGTTAATTAACAATGGTTCTCTTTGTTCTTTTAGGACCATTATTTATTGAATAAACTGTATCGCTTCTGCTGCAGAATTTCCCACACTCCGGCTTTGACTCACGGTGTCCTCCTGGTGCCGTGTTCAACATGCTCCCCCAAGCTCATTTCCTGTAAGCTGAGGTTAGAGGCTTGATTACATTCAATATTTCTTCTTGGCAAGAATATTCCACAGGTGGAAGAACATTATGTCCAGCCGTTCCACTTTTAGTGAAATTCGTCAGTGGGTTCAAGTGCTGTGAGCCTGACCTGTCACGCCAAACTCTCCCCCAACTTTTTACCTAATGGTTTGAGCAGCCGACTTGATCGTTGACTGGCTCTGAGTCAGGTGGCTTTTAGTTCCTACGTTCTCCACGAGCTTACTGTGGTTCTACAGAGAAGATATTTTCTTATAAACTACGTAGTTACTGAAAAATACACTCGGTCCAGGAAGAGGTATAGTAACTTTATTGTTTCCTTTTCTTTTCACTTTACAAATTTTTCTTTGTTTTATGTGTGTGAGTTTTAGTCTGCATAAATGTGTACATACTACAGCATGCATAGTGCACCCAGGGATGCTGGAGAAGGGCACTGGATACCCTGGGATTAGAATTACAGTTGTGCAGGTGCTAGGAAGTTAACTTGGGTCCCTTGGAAGAGCCAGTGCTCTTAACCAATGAACCATTTCTCTCTAATCCCTACTTTTCTTTCCCTTTTTCCTTCTTTCTTTCCTTCCTTCCTTCCTTCCCTCTCTCCCTTCCTCTTCCTTCCTTCCTTTCTCCCTCCTTCCTTCCCTCCCTCCCTCCTTCCTTCATCTTCTCTTTCTCTTTCTCTTTCTCTTTCTCTTTCTCTTTCTCTTTCTCTTTCTCTTTCTCTTTCTCTTTCTCTTTCTCTTTCTCTTTCTCTTTCTCTTTCTCTTTCTCCTCCTCTTCTCCTTCTCCTTCTTCTTTTCTTCTCTCTCTCTCTCTCTCTCTCTCTCTCATCAGAATCTCATTATTGTAGCCCTAGCTGGCTTAGACTTCACTATGTAGACCAGGCTAGCCACAAGTTCAAAAGCGATTCTTCTGCCTCCCAAATACTGGGATTAAAGGCATGTGCCACCCACAACAACTGGCTAAATTTTCATTTTATCTCAACAATTGATGCTTTAAGATTCCCCAAAGGACAAAAGATGACGTTTTCTTTCTTGTAGAGGAAGGATAGTATGGTCTCATAAATCTTTACAGTTTGGTGTTGCTGAATCTAGTCAAGTTACTTTTTCTCATGCTCAGGGCTCTGTCCTCTGGGGCCCATCAAAGTCACTGTCCATTGGTTCTTCTGTGCTGTGTTGTATTTGTTTGACATGATGTAATAGTCTCAGTAAGTTCCTTGAGTTCAGAGGAAACAGGAGATAATCCCCTCTTGGGCCTCAGATTTACAATTAGCCACATCTCCAAGGGGACCTGACTCTCTTTAATGGAAAACAGTAGATGTTACAATCTTGTCTCTAGGGTCTCTTGTTGCTCATCTATCCTGGGCATTTTCAGTGGACAGAACTCAGAAATGCACATTATTTAGAGAATGAAAACATGAGTTATGAACTTATCTAAGTAAAGATTCTTTTAAAGAATGTTTTATGTGTGTGGGTGTTTTGCCTGCCTGTATGTATGTGTACCATATGCATGTCTGGTGCCCATGGAGATCAGAATAGGGCCTTGGATTCCCTGGAAATGGAGTTAAAGATAGTTGGAACCACCATGTGGGCTCTATAAACTGAGCCCAGGATTTCTGCAAGAACAGCTAATGTCTTAACTACTGAGCCATCTTTCCAGTCCAAATTTAAGTAAAAATTTACATTAAAAATACACTTTATTTATTTATTTGTAGGGGGAATGCTTGCTTGTGAGATCAGAAGACAACCCATACATGTGTCCTAGGACCGAACTCAGGTTATCAGGATTGGTGGCAAGTGACCCCACTCATTGAGCCAACTTGCCAGCCTGATTATGGTTTTGTTTGCTTTTATTTTGTATCCAGTTTCTCTTGTGTGTTTGTCTCTCTCTCCACATCAGCAAATTGGTGTAAAAAACTTTGACCAGCACTAATGGTACTGAAGAGATCTAAGGATTCTTTGTGTCTACGTTTGTTTTCAGGATACAGTGATTCAAAGTCATTTTAAAATTCTGCTCTTTCATCTATAGAATCAACTTGATAAACCGCTCAGTCAGTTTTCAACTTAAAAAAAATTTTACTTCCAATTTTTAATCACATCTTAGATTGTCTTATGCCAGGCTGTGTGTCTGCCTCACTGCTGGGGTGTCTGAGCACCACCGGCAAGCTGCTCAGGGGAGGTACAACACAGTCCTTAATAGGAGTCCCAGTCCATGTTTTCCTGGGTGAGAAATATCGGAGTCTGAGACAGATGCTATGGTTCCTGCTCTCCTGTGTACCCAGACTCCCTCAGGGCATCTATCTGCCAGAAAGGAAGGGGCTAACTGAGCCCTGGATAGGGGTGGAATCCAATTTGGTCCTGTGTGGAGAGTAGGGAGGGGCTGGAAGAGAGAAGGCCTCCTCAGGGTGATTTGGGAGCAGATCTTTAACGATGAAGGCCTCCTCCTATACTCACCATGCAACCCCCCTCCCCCATCCTTGATGAAGGAGATAGCCCTTGCTTGTCCAAACTGTTTTATTAGATGGTGGATGTATGTACCTTACTCAGGGTGCACCAGGGATTTTTTGCAGGAAGGATGCCCAGGAAGGGAAGCTCATTGATTAAACACTCGGGGCCTACCTAGATCCCTCAGTATCATGGAGAACGCCAGGTTTTCATGTTACATGACTAATTGTCATGGTCCTCTCAGTGGGGTGTCATGGTTACATGTTCCAGATCAGGTAGTTTGACAGGGAGCTGGTTCCATACCTGCCGTTCTCAATTCTAAAATTCCCCAGGGGTTGAGCCTGCTCAACCTCACAGTTCTTCTGTCTGGCGACACAGTCCACTTGCCCCACAGTCTTAGTTGGGGTTTCCA
The DNA here is from genome assembly GCF_000001635.26 of Mus musculus. Lineage (NCBI taxonomy): Eukaryota > Metazoa > Chordata > Mammalia > Rodentia > Muridae > Mus > Mus musculus. Next base: position 104,344,982 of record NC_000069.6, on the reverse strand, counting down.
TTGCTGTGAAGAGACACCATGACCATGGTGACTCTTATAAAGTAAAATGTTTAATTGGGACTGGCTTACAGTTTCAGAGGTTCAGTCCATTATCATCATGACGGGAGGCATGGCAGTTTGCAGACAGACTTGGTGCTGGAGGAACTGGGAGTTCTACATTTTGATCTGAAGGCAGTCAAGAGAGAGTGTCTCTTCCACTTGAGCAGTAGAGCTTGAGCACTAGGAGCCTTCAAAATCTGTCTACACAGTGACACACTTCCTCCATCAAGGGCATGCCTCCTAATAGTGCTGCTTCCCATAGGCCAAGCATACTCAAACCACTACATAGATATACAAAAAATGGTGAAGGTACCACTGAGTTACCCTACCTCAGCCCCAGGCCATTACTTGTAAATCATCGTATGGGTGCTGGGGATTGAACTCAGGACCTTACCCTTGTATGGCAGACACTTTACCAATGGATCCTTTCTCTACCTTCTAAGCCCTGGGATTATGTCATACATTATAGGCAAGCGCTCTACCAACTGAGCTACATCCACACCCTAAACTCTTGAATAACATTTTTAGTGAGTCTGGAGCTCTGTGTCTTGGGAAAGAAGACCAGGATTAAAGTGCCACTTTCTTCAAGTTCTATCAAGGGTCCATACTATTAATGTGACCTACTGCTATTGATTTTTTAAAAATAAAATTTGAAGTTGGCCTACAAAATAACATGTCTTGTTTCTGTAAAACAGTGAGTTTTGTTATAGCATCTGTGTGTGTGTGTGTGTGTGTGTGTGTGTGTGTGTGTGTGTGTGTATGTGTGTGTACTTTGTTTAATTTCATTCCTTTACCTCCAGGGCTCCTCTCCCCAGCTGGTTCCCTTCCTTTCTACACATTGTCACCCCTTGAACTTTCATATCACATGTATTCAAATTCCCTAACACCCTCTTTTCTCACCTCTGATGCTAACATCAACCCCCTCACTGAGTAGCGCTTGTCAGATTTCGCTGCTCATTTTCCTTCCTCAGGGCATCCATGGGAAGATGAGGTCACTATGTAGAGTCCTCAGCTAAGGGGTTCATCTCTTCAGGGCTGGAGACTCACACAGATTGCTTAGAATGGGAAACCCTTTCCTTTATGTTTATTTATTTATTAAAATTGTATGTCTGTGTGGCAAGATGGTTCAGTGGGTAAGGGTGTTTTCTGTCAAACCTGGTGACCTGAGTTTGATCCAAGAATCCATGAGGTGGAGAAAGCCAAGTCCTGCAAGTTGTTCTCTGATCATGCTCATAACACATGCATGCACACATACACATACACACACACCCAAATAAACAAAAAAAACAGTTTAATTGTTTTTTTTTCAACATATACTCTAATGTATTAATTGAAGCTTGCAGTTACTATGCAGGTTTGACCTCTGGGAGCTTTTCAGTTTGTCTCTTGTCCCTTAGATATATCTCCATAATGTCTTTTAAAAATAGCACTTTCTTACTCTCTGTCACTGTCAGATGTGCTGGGACTGTCTTCTGCATTTCTTGTCCCATTAGAACCTCTGAGAAGCCCTGGTTCCTTTGATTGGAGAATGGTATTAGACACTGTGATCTGAATGGTCTGTTGCTTGTTGCTATGGGGCCCAACATAACACGGAAAGAGAGGTCTGTGCAGCAACCTGTGTGCAGACCCAGTGGTGGATATTTCTATGCATGCCCATCCCTGTCTATATTAAGCTAAGCTTGAGTTCACAGGAGCAGCTCTAGCTCCAGGCTGTCTCCACATGAATCCTTCTGGCCTCCTCTAGCTCTAGCAGGGAGGCCTCTCCACGCTGCTTACAGAACTGTTCAAGCTTTGCCATTTATGTTTGCTTGTTTGTTTGTTTTTAATGTTTTCTTTCATGTTTTAAAAGCTACATTTATTTATTCTCTCTGTGTGTGTATGTGTGTGGGTGTGTGCATGCCACAGCACACATGTGGACAACAGAGCAAAATGGGTGATACTTGGTTCTCTTTGTCCACCATGTAGGTCCTGGGGATTGAAATCAGGTCATCAAGGCTTGGTGGCAAGGGCCCTTACACACTGAGCCATCTTACTGGTCCCTTAATTTTATTTTGAACTGGATAAGATAATTGATTCTAATAAAATAATTATAAAAAATAAGTTAGGACTATAAACTATAAAAGGATGTATTGGGGCAGATCTCACCACCCCTCCCCCACCTTTCCCTTCATACATAACACTTTTCATTATTTTACAGTTTAATCTTCCATTATTTCCTTTTGAAAATATAAGCGAATAGGTAATTACATCCACTCGATTCTTGCACAAATGATGTCTGCCGTTTGCGTTTTCCTTCACTTTGCTTTGTCCACTCAGCAACAGATCCTGAAGAGCGTTCAGGACAGCCAGGAGTAATCGCCCCTCATTCCTGTCAGGAGTGATCGCCCCTCATTCCTGCCCAGGCCCCTTTGATATGGCTGCTCTGCAGTGATCTAACCAGGCCTCTATTGATTGACACTGGGTTTCTTCAGACTTGCTTTCATAAATAGCACAGCGAGAATAGCTTTGAACATGCAGCACTTGGGATTCTTGCCAGTGCATCTTCAGGATGGATTCCCAAAAGTGAGATTACTGGGCCAAAAAGAATGTATGTGTAATACCGTTAGATGCTGCCAAATTTTTCTCTGTAAGGGCTGCATCATTTACATCCCCATCGGCAGCATGAGAAAGGTTCCTTCCCATACAGCTTTGTCCAAATGTGGCCCTGTGTTTGGATGTTTGCTTATCTGACAGGTAACAAATAGTAACACAAAGAGATTCTATTAGTCAGTCTGTCTGTCTGTCTATCTACCTATCTATATCAATCTCTGTTTCTACATACTTATCACTTATCTTCTTATCTATCATTTATCAGTTATCTATCTACTTGTATCTTCTACCTTTTATTTGTCTATCATCAATTTAATAATAGAATTAATCTGTCATTTGTAATTGATCTTTTCTCTATATGCTTACAATATATCTTCTATTAATCTGTCACCTATCTATCTATCTATCTATCTATCTATCTATCTATCTATCTACCTATCTATCTTCCCATACCTCTTATGACAGTGAGGTCAAACACCTTCTCTATTATTTAAGTGCCATGTATGTGTTTCTTAGTTTGTGAGCCCCCCCGCCCCCCCCCCCCGCCCCCGCTTTCTGGCTTGAGAGCCACTGCCGTGACAAATGCAAGAAAGTATGGAAAGCCAGTCTCTCTCTGGAAGGAATGCTTGGAGCTCTCACAAGACAACAGAAATGCACAGCACGCACTCAAGTTTTAAAGTTCTGGGACAAATGAAATGTTTAGGCAGCTCAGAGAAAAAAAGACAACTGTAAAGTAATTAGGGAAAACTCCGCGGAGGAGGGGTTTGAGTTGGGATTTGGAAGATATCTGGGGTAGCAGAATCAGGGAGACAGGGAAGGCTGGAGTAGCAAGTCCTAGTAAGGTGCAAGGGAAGGAACTACTTCCCTTTAGGCTTCCTGGGCTCCATCGCAGCCTCCTTGGTCAGCTGGTTTCATCGTTTTCAGCTGTGCAGCCAGGGAGGTAATAATAACATCTATCTCAGAAGGCTTTTGTGAGAACTGATACAGCCTCCTCCTGTATCTGCAGAGGATTGACCCCATGACTGCTGATGCTGAAGTCCCTGGGAGGGGATGGTGGTGGAGTTGCCATTGTGTGCTCCATGCCACCCTACCCATCAGATTAAAACCACCTCAAGATGACTTGTACTGCAGAATACAAGTAAACGCTGCACAAACAGTTGCTGGACTCTCTTGTTTAGGGAATCAGGACAGTGGAGAGAGGCCGTGAGTGCTCAGTGCAGATGAGATTTTTTTTTTTCCACGTATCCAATTCTCAGTTGGTTGAAGCCACAGATGTGGAACTCATGAATACAGAGGGTTGACTGTATAATGTTGGCTGAATCGTTGTTGTTATTACAAAGCACAGGGGACTGCCTGATGGAAGTCAGATATTCTGTTGGAACTGAGAAAGATTCTAATGAAAATAGAGATGAGCTTGAGTAAGGGACAGCATCAAACTCTGTACTTAGGGGTGTGGGCAATCTCAAGGGCATGGCAGAGGCCTGGAGGGAAGTACATAAAGGGGACAACTTAAGGAGGCTTTTTAAATCTGTTGCTCCCAGAAAGCTGCACAAGGGGACTCCTGAATTGGTATCAAGAAGAGACTTTATTTTAAACTTTTACCATCCTTTTAAAATGGGGAAAGTCTCTTTCTGCTCAGTAATTAATTAATTCAGTAATTAATATTGTTCAAGACCAGCGTAAAATGGTCAGAATTAAAATGTCAGAGCCTAATCTCGTCCTGTCTAGTGTTTTCTCAGGATGGGGGCTGGGCATGGAGAAGGTGCTTGTGGCTTCTCTCTTACTGTGGCCTCCTCTTCCTCTTTTCTTCCCTCCACCAGACTGTGAGTTTTGACTTTTCTGTGACCAAGGGTGGCAGCTAAAGGGAGCAGGAAGTGCTTATTTGATGAATGCTGTTCTAAGAGGGTATCACAATTTGGTGACCTGTTTTAAAGCTAACTTAGTTCTGGGCTCTTTGGTGGTTTTTTGAGAGGCTCAATAGCATTTTGTTTTCTAATTATCTATTTGTTTTTGAGACAGGGTCTCACTGTGTAACACTGGCTGATCTGGAACTTGCTCTGTAGACCAGGCTGGCCTCATTCACAGAGATCTGCCCAGCTCGTGCTGGGATTAAAGGCGTGCTATCCCATCCAGCCAACAACACTGTGTATGTGTAGTTGAGGCAACTTCCTCTGCAAGACCCCAGCCCCAGCCCTGGTTTTCCAAAAGCTTTTTCTACAAAGACCTCCTGGTAGTCTTTTTAGGAAGGCCTCAAAATGGATCCAGGCCACCCTTGTCCTTACACAATTTAGTTCAGCTGTATGGGAATAAGAGTCTTTGTAGTACAAAAAGCAAGCACAGGCTGCCCAGTGCAATCACTGCCCCTTTAGACTTCAGACTTAGTCTTCAGAATATCCTGACAGCTCATCATTACCTTTTAGATTCCCCAAGCAGTGAGACACCAGTCTGTGGTATCTTCCAGACAGTCCATTTTTCAATTGCTATAATAAAAGCATCACAGGCTGGGTACTCTTTAAAGAAAAGAGGTTAACTCAGCTCACGGTTTCGGAGGTTGGTGTCATCCATCACAGGCTCCTTCCCACCAGAGGCCAAACTGAAGGGAATCAGTGATTGGGGTTCTACGAGAACTGTGCTGATTCCTTCCCAAGGGCTACCAAGGGCCGGACTCCCAGTGACCTACCTACCTCACCCTAGACACCCTGCGTTCCGGTGTGAGCATCAAACTTCTCAAGTGTTGCCCTGGAAGCTCGTGTGTCTTGAGGTGAGAGCAGAGGTATAATGTTCACCTTCTTTGGGCCAGGGTCCCTCGTTAGCCTGAAGGTAGCCGAGTAGGCTAGGGTCACCTTGAGGATTTTTCTGTCTCTGCCTTTCCAGCACTAGGTTTACAAAGCCACCACACATGGAATTTCTACATGGGTTCTGGGTATCACACTCAGACTCTTATGTTTCCAGGCAAGTACTTTGCCAGCTAACTATATCATCTCCCCAGGCCCCTGATTCTTTAACATTATACATGTGGGATCCTCTTGGAAACTTAAGAATATTTTGGCTACTTAAAATACTTGCAAAGTAGTGTTTTTAAAAAGTATTCCCCTGTTATCTGCCTTAGAAAACTGAGACCAAAGAGTCTTAACTTTAGTGTCCTATTAGATAAAGCACAGAGCCTTGCCCTCTGTCATTAATGAGGAGAGCATTAGGAAGATGGATCTGGCTGTTTGTAATGATAGGCTGGTATGAGGCGGAAGGAAAACCAGTTTAAATCTGCCATGATCCAGAAATAACAACAACAACAATAACAAAAAAGAGTAAATTAATCACAGGAGAGAACATCCAGAAGAACGTAAGTCTCCCTTGTAAGGGATAGAGGAGGGCTTTGGAGTAAGTGGTCAAATTTTCAGAGAAGCAGTTTAGGACTCATTATAAGACCTTTCTGATCTCAGTAGACTGGTAGGTTGTCCTTGTAAGGAGAACCCATCATTAAGGGTGTGTAGAAGAATACTCTCTAAACACTAGGCTTTCCCACCCCAGGCTTCCCCATCTCAGGAGATTACATCTCTAGCTAATCACCACTTGAGCCACAACCTAGGAGTCATTCTCGATTCCTCCTCTTTCCTTTATGCCCATATCCAATCCATTCTCAAACACTATCGTGTCGGCCTCATAGGTAATCACACATATGACTGTCCACTTGTCTCCCTCTATACTACCCTCACGCACTCCAGGCCGCCGTTAGCTCTCAGCTGGACTCCTAATTGCTCTTCTTATGTCTTCTCAAGAGCCACACGATCCATTCTCACACATTAAGCAGTGAGAGTGAGCTTATGAAAGTGCAAAACACAGCATATCCACTTCCTTCAACCTGGCCTGTGGCTTCTGCCTGATGCAGAGAGTAAAGCTCCGGCACAGTCTTGCTGGAGAAGCCCACGTGGTCTGGCCTAGCAAGCCCTCCACACCCATCTTCTATAGCTCTTTTAGCTCACTGGTTCACACATCAGCCTTTGTCATTGTTATTGTTGTTGTTGATTATCAAATAAAGCCAGGTTTATTCCCACATGAGGACCTTCACACTGGTTGTCCGTGTGGCGGGAGGGGGGTGCGGGGGAGGGGGGAGGGGGAGGGGGGGAGGGGGAGGGGGAGGGGGAGGGAGCTGGAGATCCACACAATTGTTCTCTTCTGTTCATTCAAATCCAGACTCACTTTCTCAGAAAGGATTTCCACAGCACTCATCTGATAGAACGTCACTGCGGCCCCTCCACCGTCACCTCCTATCTGTCACCACAAGTCATGTCTGCCAGTTGTCACTATTCAGTGTGATTTCACTTATTTACATATTGACTGTGTGAGAGCCAGAGCTTTGCCATCATTGTCTAATACCCTATCCCCACTATATGCAATAATTCCTCAGCAAATATTTGTTGGAAGATTCTAGCTGAGGGTATTAGAATTCCAGTCATCGGAGGAAGGTCACTCAAAGTCTGTGTCTGGAGTAGATGAATTACTAGGACTGAAGCTCCGGATCTAACTTGTCCATGGAGGACAAGAGTAATAGGTCAATGTGTGGAGGATGAGGGCAGGAGACATCAAAGCTTAGCTCTCCAGTTAGACATGTGGTAGATTCAAAAGTGCTGACATTGATGGGAAAGGGATTTTTGCAAGAAAACATTTTGCTTCATTCGGAGCATGGTGATAGGTTGCAAGTATGACAAGAGTCGAGACACAGGAGTTTGGGAAACAGATGGGATTTAGACGTTACAAGCCAACAGCTAGCCGTTAAGCTGGTAGGTCGTGTTCAGTTGAGGGTTATCTGGTGGTCAGACCTGTAAGTTCACTGAGGACGGAGCCAAGCAATGAGCAGGAGCTGAGTTTCAGGTGGTATGATTGACAGGTGACTAAGGGAAGGAGAAAGAACTGTGCAGAGGAGACAAGTGTACGGTGATCAGAGAGAGAAGGGAATTAGAGAGGGAAGGGAAGAGAGCTGTGGGGGCCCATGTCCAGCAAATTCAGAACAAGGGTTTTAAATGAGAGGCTAGAGCAAAGCAAGGAAGGAACTTTTATAAGCCCCCCCACGCCCCCCCCCTCTCTCACACACACACACACACACACACACACACACACACCAGTGTCTATGACAACAAGAATAGAGTAGAAATCATGGATGACTTTTAAGGGAAATTTCACTAACGTAATAAAAACCATATAGCAAGAGACTAGGGAGGAAGCGAGTGATGAGAATACTAATGAGCCGATGAAGCAAGTGCCAATCATTCAGAGATGCCTGGGAGAGAAGAGACATCTGCAAAGGGCTGCACCACGGGGCATTTGGTGGTTAAAATCTGGGCTGAGATTCGTAAGGGGAGCAGGAAGGAGAGTGGATTCAAGATGGGAAGGGAAGGGTAAAGAGTGGGTTCTGCAGTCTAGGGGAGGGTCTCCCCCCTCTACTCCCAGCAGGGTACCCTCAGGCAATTCCTCCTTGATTCCATAGAAGTTGTTCCAAATCCCCGCTCAGCCACACCTTGTTCTTCTGCTTCTCAATCCACTGAGGAGAAGGAAGGGCTAGCCTCACGGCTCTGCCTCCCCAACTCCAGACCTAGTCGAGGAGGACTCTCCTCATCTTTCCCACCTCTTCCCTTCTCAAGGTTTGCGGGCTCAAGCCAGTCACTGTGTTCATCCAGGGTCTCACAAGATGGGAAATGCACCAGTCATTACAGCAATAAGCTAGCAATGCAACTCACTGTCTCTGAAACAGCCTTTCAAACATCAATCAGATGGAAGCGTTTCCCTGCCTGGAGAGCCCTCCCACAGCTTCCATGTAGCCTGGAAGCTAGCATCCTTCCAGCAACAGCCACCTGAGCAGACCCTGGAGGCTCCAGTTTTGCTCCTGCCGCCCACCATTGGCTGGCAGCTCTCCAGGAGCCAGCCGCCCTGTTTTTCCTGAGACCTGTCAAGCTTGTTCCAGCCTGCAGGCCTGAGCACTTGCCTCTCCTCTGCGGAGGATGCCATAATTGTTTTTTTTTTTTTTTTTTTTTTTTTTTTTTTTTGTGCATGTGTGATGTTCAATATATTTCAAATGTTCCTGAATCTTTCTCCACCACTCAGGCTGACTGGCTTATCCCCTCCTCTGATGGCCAGGGACAGCTACATTGTCTGCAACACCAAGTGCAAAGCCTGACTTCTGTTCAACAAACAGGATGAAAACCTTCCTCTTTTCTCTATCGCCTCTCTCGCTATCTTAGTCATGGTGTGTTTTATTTGCCAATTGACAACATGTTCCTTTGGGTACAGGGGTTCTCCTGGGTTCAGTGTAAGCCTCCAGAGGTGTTCCTACCTTAACCTTCCTGTGCCAGTGCCCATGGCTAGACCCAGGAGGCTAAAGGCATTAGTACTGCTTCAGAGATGAGGGAGGCTGACAGGACGGCTCAGAAGGTAAAGGTGCCGGCCAGCAAGCCTGATGATCCAAGTTCTAACCCAGGGGTCCACTGGATGAAAGGAAAGAACCAATTCCTGCATATTTATCCTCTAACACCACACATGTACTATAGCACATACATGAACACACACACACACACACACACACACACACGACACAAAACAAGAGTTTGAAGGAGTGAGACGAATGTCACCTGAAGCTTTAGGCTTCATACCTGCTCCATCATCACACGGCTGGGCATGTGGCTCGGTTGGTAGAGTGTTTTCCTGGTGTGCAGAAGGCCCTGGGTTTGATGCTCGGTGCTTCATAAACTGGGCATGGAGGTGTGCAGCTGTAATCCTAGCTCTCAAGACACATGAGGATGGTGACAGCAGATCAGGCCACCCTCTGGAAATGATGATGCCTGTATTTGACTCCTCACAGGGGACTTTCTTGGCCACTATATTCTATTAGCTTCTCCTCATCCCTGCCTTTCTCCACTTCCTGTGTCTACCTTATTTTCCATGTAGCCCTTGTCACTACCTAAAGCTGTATTGGTTCCTCTTCTCTGCCTCCCACTGGACTGCAAACTCCCTGTGGACCAGAACGCTTGCTGCTGGATGCTAAGCGTGTACTATCAATGCCCAGTAAACAGCTGTTGACTGATTGCATGAGACACATCCAGTCACCTGTTCGACCTGCTTTCAGTTACACTTCATAAAACCATCGTGCTTTTTGTTCTTTTGTTTTTTTTTTGTTTGTTTGTTTTGTAATGTTCATTGTGGCATATTTTGCTATATTTGAGCTAAAAAGATTTTTTTGGAGAAAAAAAATGTAGATTTCTTTTGCATCTTTGCCAAGTCCTCATTTTCATTTTTCGAAAGAGATTAAAAACTAAAGTACTTATGCAAGAGACGGAATAATGGCAAAGATGTCAAACTATGTTGTGTTCATTGGACATTGCTGGCCCGAGGCCAGGCACGCCAAGGAGACTCATTTCTCTGTGCTCGTGGCCTAGCCTTGTTTGCTTATGCTGTGCTCTGCAGGCAGGGTTAGCTCAGAAGGACATCCTCCTGCCACTGGCCATTCTACAGCTCTCTGCTTTCCTGCTAGAGCACGCTGGCCACCAGTCAGGGTTCAGAACAGCTCATGCTCCGTTCCAGCTCCCAGCCCTCTTAGGAGCTTTGGGACAGTAGACGATGGCTATCCTTCACCTCTCTGTGTACCCCTTCTTCACTTAAGCTAGCTCCTACTGATGCTCTCTCACTCGAGAGACGTCTTCCTCAGGTGAGCAGACCAGACTCCCGTCATACTTGCTCACAGCACCCGCTGGGTCCCAGAATCTTGGTGAATTTCTTCACTGTGGGGTTGTTTGTTCACTGACCATCTCCCTTACCAGGCTGTACACTCTATGGAGCAAGTGAGTCTTAACCACAAGTACTGAGCCCACTTCCCACAGACACCCAGGAAATATCTGATGGGTGCTCGCACATCCCTAAAGCCTAGTAATAGTGTTCCACAGAAGTTTGTCGGGCGTTTGTTGAATTATATTGGGAAAATATTTTTTTTATATTCCAACTATTATGACGTGGGTAGAATGAGTTGTTTTTTCCTTGTTATCAAAATAAAAGACAGCTTGAATAATTAAGCTATTTCCTAAACACTGGTCTTTCTTAACTGGAAGACATCCGGATGTAATAAATGAACAACTCCTGGAACACACATGAGGCTCAAGGGGCCTTTGCCTCCTCTTACCCATCCCTCCATAGACCCTCCTTCCTCTGTTTCCAAGCATAACCAGTGGAATATACTCTTCAAGACGGTCACCTGTGGCTAAGTTTCATATCCCTTAAAATCATTATGTTCTGGCTTTTGGAGCCATTTGATACTAAAAGTAATTATAGGCAGGCTTCCGAGACAAAAACCTAATTCCTTTATAGTTTCTTCTATCAGACTAAAGACTCTGGAGGTAAGGATCCAAATGAGGTCCAAGCTGCAAATTGCATTGAGAGACAGGCTAAATCAGTCTTGGTCAAGGCAAAGTAGCTCTCCCTTTTCTCATAGGCAGAATCAATATGGACAAATGGCGAGGCCGGAAACGGATGCGCTGCTCCACTGGCCAGGCATCATCTCAGCAGAAGATCTACCTTCCTCTGGTGATTGTTATTTCTGCAGGTCTTCTGTGTTTTAATCTATCGATTCTCTATTTAGCAATAATGGGACGCAGCAGTGATAAATTATGCATGTCAACAGCAATATCCAGAACAGCGGCTAATGCTTCCTCGAGGGTTGGGTGGCCTCTTGGTTTTGTTTTCTTAAAATGAGTAAATCAAGCAGTGTTCTGTAGTCACAAAGGCTGAAAGTTCTCTAAGACCAACTGCTGTGGGCGCTGCTGTCACCGGTGTCCCTGTGTCCTCTGTCATGCCTCCCTGGTGTGACGTTAATCAAGCAGGTCTTGCCAAGTGGCTTTGTGGAGAAACCACATCCTGCGAGATGCAATTTATGGCCTTAATACTACTAACCACGTGGCATCCTTTACATTATTACAACTGATTAGGCGGTAGCCATAAAACAAATTTATATATACATCTATAGGACTACGTGCATCCATATACCTATGTATGCATGGAACCGCTTGTTCACCTCAGATCAGTGATCTCACTAAGTTAGAAGACAAAGAGACTTTCCTTCCTTCTAAAGGGCTCATTTAACAATTTCCCTCTGAATCAGTATCTGAATAATGGAGGCAAAGCTACAAGGCTGCAGGACCTTGGAAGGGGTGGCAGTTGGTGATGGGCAGATTGAATCTGAGCTCATATCACCCTGTCTCGTGAGCTGGAAGACTTCAGTATAGATCATTAGCCCCGTGTCCCTGAAGGTGACAGCAGAGCCAGCTCACAAGACCGTAATACAATTTGAGCTCGAACAAGATCCAAAATGAAAAGTACTGATGTGAAAAGAGGTGACATTCAGCTCTGTTGGGGCCTCTAGTTCAGGTTTAAGGGCCTCTCCCCTGCAGGCTGGAGCTGCAGAATGCCCTTTGACAACTCCTCAGGGCACTGTTCTAAGGGTGCAGAGCACAGGCAGCTCCTCCAGGGCTGCTCCATCCTTCTAGCACTTCCCAGCTCCACCCACACTTACCCATCCTTACAGTTTCTCTGTTCCCGCCAGCCTTTGATTGCTGCATAGCAGTAAAGCTCTCTGCGTCCCATCCTTAAAGCCCAGTGTAGTGCCTGGTGCATGGGAATTGAGATACAAGCCTCATGCTTTATTGATGAGCAGATAAATATTTTGGCAGGGTTTCCGTGGAGACTCGGCCTTCTCTTTAAATTTTCTCTTATTAAAATAAACCAAAATTTTTATTATGGAAAAATTTGAAAACATACAAAAAATAGATGTGAAATAATCACCTCACCCATCTGCTCACGGCTAAACCTAACAGGTCACAGCTTGCCCTATACCTGCTCACTTGGCTTTGAAGCACATGTGGTCGTTAGATGATTTTTATCTTCAAATATTTTGGTATGAAGTTTGAATCCCTAAAGTTTAAGACTTCATTTCTTTTTTCAGTCATAATAGCATTATGGAATGAAAAATAATTATAATTTCTTATTTATCAGTGTGTGTGTGTGTGTGTGCTCACGCGCGCATGTGTGTGTAGGTCAAAGAACAACTTGTACGAGTCAGTCTTCTCCTTCCTCCATGTGGGTTCGACCTCAGATCATCAAGCTTGGTGGCAGATGTTTTTACCCACTGAGCCTCCTTGCCACTCCTGTATAACCACTTAACAGCATCAACTATTGAACCAATGTCCAACTTCATAGCATTACAAATGTCATATGCTTCTTGAAACATTTTATATTTATATTTCATACTTGCATACACTGTATCTTGACCATATCCACCTTCAACTATCTCTTCCCAGCTTCCAACATGTCCCCTTCTTGCCTTCATCTCTTCTTTTTTAATTTAGTTTTAATAATATTTTAAAATATCATGTGCATACATCCATGTGTGGCTATGTGGCCCGGCATGCAGGTATCTGCACAGTCTAGGAGAGGGTATTGAAACTTCTGGAGCTTGAGTTATAGATCAGTGTGAGCTGCCCAATGTGGGTGCTGGGAACTGAACTTAGCAATTCTACAAGAGCAGTAATGCTTTTAACCACTGGGCTCCCTTCTTTTTCTGTATAACCTACTGAGTAGCCCAATAGTGCTGCCTATCTGCACATGGGTATGGGGCCATCCACTGAAATGTGGGCAACCTACCAGTGGTCACTATTCTGAAGAAAAACAATTTTCAGTTGCAACCATCAACTGCCAATAGCTCCTCAACCAGGGTAGAACCTTGGGAGCCTCCCTCATCCATGCTGTTACAGACAGGCTTAATCTTGGGCAGATAACTTTAGCTACTATGCTTTAATGAGTGCAGTGCATGTCAGACCCAGGAAACAGCATGTCACAGGGCTCCTTCCATTCTCTGGCTCTTATGGCTTGTCCACTTCTCTTTCAGATGTCCCCTGAGCCTTGGGGATATTGATGTAGATGTACCACTTAGGGCTGGGATTCGACAGTCACTTATTTTCAATGCTTTAACCAGTTTTGAGTCATTCCATTGATTGCTATCCACTGTAAAAAGAAACTTCTGTGACCAAGGTTGAGAACATCACAAATCTATGGGTAGAAACATAAATATTTAGAAGCTAGTTTGACAACATCTCACTTAGCAAAACAACAGTGGTTGTTCCATTCTAGGACCATATATCTATATCTATCTATACATATATATACATATATATGTGTATATATGTATGTATATATGTGTATATATATATTCAAATGATAGATTTCTGCCAATTTAACTTTTATAAATTAGTGCTAGAGATTAAATCCAAGGCCTTGGCACCTCAACCTGTGGTTTATTGAGACAAGGTCTTGCTGTGTAGCCTCACTATGTGCACACTTGTTCTATACCCACTGTGTAACTCAAGCTGGCTTCAAGTGCATGATTCTCTTGCTCCCGAGTGCTGGGGTTTTCTAACTTGCTCGGGAGATAACTGTATATCCACATGTAGCCACTATGCCCTTTGCCTAGTCTCTCTGAATGTCAATGACATGCACAATTGCAGTACAGTAACAGCACGAGGAAAGTGACCTTGACACACTCTGCCAGCCTTACTCAGATCTCAACAGTCCTGCACACTGCTCTGTATGTGTGTGCATTTATACTCACGCACTCTACTTAGGTGTGCAGAATTACGTGACACACCACTGTCACAGTACAAATCGGTTTCAGCACAAATCCTTTGTGCTATCATTAATAGGCATATCTCCCTAACACATTTTTCTGGTTCCCCCCCTCATATATATGTGTGTGTGTGTGTGTGTGTGTGTGTGTGTGTGTGTGTGTATGTTTATTCTTTGACCATTTCACATATGTGCACATATATAGTATATATACAATGTATCTTGATCATACCCATCTGTGATTTCCACTTCCATTCTCCCCACTTGATATTTTGTTGCTGTTGCAAAGCTAAGGGTCAGACCTAGAGTCTCCTGTGTGCTAGGCTACAAGCTACAGCTACAGTCCCATCTCCGAAATTCTGTCACTTCAGAGGTATCATGTGTCTGCAGTCTTACAATTGCTATTGCTTTGAGGTTGGCCTATTTCCTTTTGCTTTTCCAACTTGATATTTTTCTTGATTATTCACACCCACTTCCAGTCCTCCCAGGTCTGCCCTACACCCCTCATGGCCTATTTCCTTTCCCACCGCATTTCAGGGTCCATGAGAGCTATGTATGTACTAGCACTTGGCTTCCTTCAGTCACTGAGTGCTGCTGTCCCGTGGAACAGATACTCCAGTTTGTTTGTGCCTCCATTGACTAAAGGATACCTGGGTCATTTCTAGCTTGGGCTACACAAATAAAACCCTGCGAACACTCATGAATAGATTTTGTATACACATAAGCAATTATGTTTCTAGGAAATACATTCCAGAGTGCAGCTGAAGGGTCATTTGATTGGCATGGGGTTAGTGAGAAACTGCCATCTCTTTTCTGAGTGGATGTACCATCCATCCGCCTGTCAGGAGTGTAGGAGTGCATTTTTCCAACTTTCTGAAGCCTCACTGTTATGATTTGTATATGCCCGGCCCAAGAAGTGGCATTATTAGAAGGTGTGGCCCTGTTGGAGTAGGTGTGGTCTTGTTGGAGCAGGTGTGTCACTGTGGATGTGGGCTTTAAGACCCTCATTCTAGTTACCTGGAAGCCAATATTCTTCTAGCAGCCTTCAGATGAAGATTTAGAACTCTCAGCTCCTCCTACACCATGCCTGCCTGGATGTTGCCATGCCTTGACAATAATGGATTGATCCTTGGAACCTGTAAGCCAGCCCCAATTAAATGTTGTCCTTATAAGAGCTGCCTTGGTCATGGTGTCTGTTCACAGCAGTAAAGCTATAACTAAGATACTCACCAACATTGGTGCAATTTTTTTTAACTTTAGCAACTTTGATAGGTGTGGAATAATATCTCATTATAATTCTTTAACATTTTTAACTGTAAATATAGCTCATTTTTGTTCTAGTATGAAAGCTGAATGTGGAAAACAAGACACAGCCAATGTGTTTGGTATTTTAACATATCCTTTAGTATTTTTTTCTTCAGACATATCTGTATATTTTATAAAACTAGAGATATGTTATAATTTGGCATCATGTACTGCTCAATAATATAATGAATAATAATAATATATTAAGAAATACCATGAAATATTATTTGAAAGCCTGTTTTTGTTTGTTTGGGGTAAAGGGGATTGGAACGAGAACCTCTGCATACTAAATGAGTGCTTTACCCACCGGGTTGCATTCCCAACCCTGAAACATAGTTTAAAAAAATGCTTTGTGTGTGAAGCTAGACAGTGGTGGTACAGACCTTTAATCCCAGCCCTCAGAAGGCAGAGGCAGGTGGATCTCTGTGATTTCAAGGCATAGAGCAGACAGCCAAGGCTACCCAGAGAAATCCTGTCTCAAAAAATAACAAACAATTTGGATGTGTGAATGTGTGTGTGAGAGCACAGGCCAGCACGTCAGAGGCCTGAGGACAGCTCGTGGAAGTCAGCGTTTACCTTCCAGGCTTGCTAAGGTAGGGTCTCTTGTTTCTGCTGTCTCACTCCAGGCTATCTGGCTCTCAAAGTTCATCCTCTTGTCTCCATCTCGGTGGCACTGTGGGAATGCAGGGATTACAGACGCTTGCTACCACATCGGGTGCTGTGTGAGGGTTCCGGGGTCAAAGGCAGATCACAGGCTTGCGTGGCACGTGCTTTTACCCACTCAGCCAGCCCCTACTCACCAGAGCACATCCTCAATGGGGATCTATTGGTAGTGGGCAGCTGCTGGAGGAGGGGCAGTCATTCTTTTTGGAAATTGTGGTTACAGGTAGACTTCCCATGCTCCAGTGGATAGCTTCATACTCAAGCACATATAGGTTTTGATGAATACCTTACTCATCAAAAGCACAGGAAGCTGGGAGGGGGAACCTGCTAGAGAGGACATTGGGGGAGCAATAGGGGAAAATGGGAGGTTTATATAATCATATTTCATTGTATGTTTGAATGAAAGTCTCAAGAATAAGGAAAATTTTAAAATAAAATAGAATATATCACCCCCCCATAAAAATTAACTATATGGTGTCCTATCATTTAGAGCTAAGCTTTAGACTATTCTTTTCTGGAGGGACACTTATGTTATTTTTAATTTTTGATATGATAGACAGTATTTGAATTGACATACACATTTTTTCTTTTTTTACATTTCTTGTTATTTCTTGGTAATCCATTGTAGAACAGGAATTGCTAGGTCAAGACACAGTGCACCTTAGGGCTTTTGGTATCTATATACCACAGATCCTAAGAATCTTCAGAACAATTTTATCTGTACGCACAGGACAGTGAATGTTATGCTTTTATATTGGCCAAGTTGATAAAAGGAAAGCCCTCTTTTAAAATCTGCATCTCTTTGATAAGTAAGATTGAAGCATATTCATAAGTTGTATTAGCTATTTGTGAGCCTTCCTTAACTTTTGGTGTTTTCTACTGGTTCATTCATGATGTTATTTGAACAATATGTGGGGTGGGAAGTGTTGCTTTGTTTTGCAGTGTTGGTGAACTCCATCTTCATGTAAAGCTTTGGGCACAGACTAGCCGCTGAGAGATAGAGAAGGGACAGACACTAACCATTGATTTCTAGTGGTCCTGCTCTGCCTTGACACATGCCTGCTGCTAACTTGGGTTGCTGATAGTCACAGAAGCAATGTGCAGGTGCTTTCTCTGGCAACAGCTGAGAACTCAGAGAGCTAAGCTGTCTCAATCCTTCCAAGATCAAGACTACTAGAGAAAGGCGGGGCATCTGAGGAGGGCGGGGCACCTGAGGAGGGCGGAGCATCTGAGGGGGCGGGGCACCTGAGGGAGGAGGCACTGAAGAAAGACCACTGTTTTCTCACGGTCTCCTTCCTGCTTCCAGGTGCCTCGTTCTTTTAGAACTAATTCCGTTATCGATCAAGCTGCAGCTAGTTCACAATTAATTAGGACCACAACCAGAAACAGATAAAACTCCAGGACAAACAACCACCCCATCCCCACAACATCAACAAAACCAACCCAAACTTGTGTGGCTGTACACCCAGGGTGTGGCAGTGTAAGATATGCACAGTATCAGCCTTGGCTCTTTGCAGGTGTTTGTCCTCCCCAGTCAAAGATACCAGCGATGGCAGTATTCGGGGTGTTAAGTGAAGAACCAGCAGGAGCAAGTCACATAACCAGGACGAGAAGCCACAATCCTTCCCTGACACATTTGCGCCAGCCACTGTCCCCAATCTGAAATTTTATTCACTTAAAGTTGCTAATTTTTTTAATGCTTTTCAGACATTCAGATAGCTGTAACTTCGTGTGTGTGTGTGTGTGTGTGTGTGTGTGTGTGTGTGTGTGTGTGATCACACAGTGCTAGATTAGCCGGTGCCTGGATCGCAAGCTGAGTGAGATTCACCACCTGCCAGGTGCTGCTGACCTATTCTGCACGTCCATCTGTAGGGAGTCTGTACTCAATGTTTCTACCAGCGAAAGAGAGGACATGGGACAACCTCCTACCCTCTCATCTCCTCATCAATGCTAACCTTCCTAGAGGTCTGTGACTTCCAATGAACACTTTCTGTTAGAATTTTAGGGAAGAGACTACTAACACACACACTCCCTAGGATGCCTGATTATGTTCCTTCATATCACAGGAAAGACACATGAAGGGCAAACACATATAAAATAAACACACATAAAAGAAAAACAATTACATCTTTAAAAAATAATCTAAGACCTTTGTTTTTGTTTTGTTTTGTTTTTAAACTGAGTTTCCCCATGAGGCAATCTTGGGTAAAAAGAAAAAAAAAAAAAAAAAAAAAGATTTCCTCCCCTGGAACACTACCTTACAGTGGATATCAGTATTTTTGGTTTTCGGAGAAAATACAGACAGTAAATAAGATGATCCCAAAAATTCTGAATTGCAAGCAGTAGCTCAGCGTGTTGGTATGTCAGAGGTTTAAGAGGAACAAAATCTGGGTTTTGGGAAGAGGAGAAAGGAACGGATTTTATAGTAAGAGGTAAGGGCAGGCATAGTCCAGTGACTTCACACCCATTATTTCACAGCGTCCCTCACAAGCCTAGAGATGGGGTGATTCTCATTTTAGAGGTTCTAAGAGGTGACACAACCTCAACAGGGATCAGATTCGTGGACCAGCTCTGACCAGCTCCGACAAGCTCTGACCAGCTCTGACCAGCTCTGACCAGCTCTGACCAGCTCCAACCAGCTCTGACCAGCTCCGACCAGCTCCGACCAGCTCTGACCATCTCTATAGTCTCTTTTCCTATTCTCCTATGGTACCAGCACACAGAACTGTAAGCCTGGGAGAGGGTTTCACATATTCTCATTTTCTCTGTATTCTTTCCTGTCTCCTTCCTTTCATTTTAAGCCAGATGATCCTGGGTCGGGGAAGGGCTACTCTGAACACTCGAGTGTGATATTTCCTTGTTTTCCTCTTCAACAACAATTTAAAAATCTCGAAAAGAGCTAAAACGACATCACCCGCAGCACCTGAGTGCTGTCAGGGAATGTTTCCTGTCAGATCTAAATCACCTTCATTTGCCCTATGCTATTTTGGGGACAATATGATTTGCTAAATCTTAACTTTAACCTATATTTCTTGAGAGGACTTTTAACTTGGGATATTTATAATCTTCTTTGCATCTTCAAAGCACTTTGCCGTATTAACTAATTAAACCTCAGCAACACCTTTGATTAACTCCTTTTTATAGATGTGGGAAAGAGCAGGGGAGAAATGCCCTTGGCCACGATAGAATCAGCATCCCAAGGTACAACGGGAGCCTGAAATTTTCTGTCGCCACCTCTTGTAAACCACACATCAGTCTCCTGCCGTGATGTCTTGGTGAAAGGACAGGCTTGGGCCATCTTGTTCCTTATGTCAACAAAGCTGTCTTAGAAGTACCTGTCATCTCTCCCATGGTCTTCACTATTCATCCTGTATACCCCTATGACATAACTTTATTCACTCCAGAAATCGAGAGTTGCTGGGAGGGGTGAACAAAGTACCCAGGTCTTATGGTTCCATTTAGCTCCCTCTCGACTCCCCTCGGAGTCTATTCTTAGACACACTGTCCGTTCAGGAATCCAAGGTAAGCCAGATTTATCTGGCAACATCCCCAAAGATTTCTCCTTTCCATATGTCCAGACAGAAAGTTAAGCAGTAATTCTAAGATAGAAAGGAGCCAGCAATAACCAGCTTCACAGCTCCCAGGCAAAAACCCACCACCAAGGTTGTCTCCAACACAATTTCCCAATCATTCTTAATGTGGGAGGAATCGCTTGAAATGTATGATTTATGGGCAGCTGTCCCAGCAAGGTGAGATTCTTGCCGACAGATATCAGACTGTTATTAGCATCCTCTGTTCTAAATTAGAGGAGAAACCTTATCTTGAAGTGTATCTTGGAGCCTTAGAGGATGCTGGGGACTGGGTGGAGCACCAGGGTGCTCCACTATAACTATAACTATAAACAACAGGGGAGGAACAACATCATCTTTAAAGACCTCCTTTTCTAAGAATGTATTCTTCTTTGATGAGCTTGATAGCTTTGGTGTATTTGAAGGGAGGGTTGTCATTGAGACCAGTAAGGACCTGATGTCAAAGCCTATCCTCAGGGCGTGGTGGTGTTCATAGTTTGCATAAGTGATTCTTCTTTGACCCCAAATCCAAACCAGACTCAGTAGATTTAGTAGCATAGGAGATTTGGCCTAGAAAAATCTCAATTTGTGTTACTCCTGTTTATCTGACCAATTAACCTTGCTTAGCTATGCTTCCTCAGTGGGAAATAAAGTGATAATATTTGCCTGATATAATTGTT
The DNA here is from genome assembly GCF_000001635.26 of Mus musculus. Classification (NCBI taxonomy): domain Eukaryota; kingdom Metazoa; phylum Chordata; class Mammalia; order Rodentia; family Muridae; genus Mus; species Mus musculus. Next base: position 104,324,485 of record NC_000069.6, on the reverse strand, counting down.
GGGAAAATAAAATAAAAATATTTTCTGCACTCTAGAAAAATATTTGTCTTAACCAATTTTGATTCTTAATGGCTATAGCCAATATTTATTGTGTCATTACCGTATGCCCAACTCTGTGTGAGGATTCCTTTATTCACATGCTCTCATTTCACACCGCCAAACCCTATAAATGCAATTATGTCCTTCTTTTAAGTGAGGAAACTAAAGTCTAAAATCATCAATTAAATAGCTGATTCAGCCATACTGTATTGCTCCCTCCCTTCAAATCTTTATTGTTTTAAAATTATACAGGTCTTTCACAACACAGCATTTTGTTATTTAAATGACCTCTAAGTGTTAATGTACAATGAGTATTTTTTTTCCTGAAACTCAATCATGAATGACAAGTTCATCAATGTGGTTATCTCAGACAGTCCTGAGATGCTGGGGACGTTTTCGTCCCACACCACAGCACTATCTTCAACCTTCAGTTGTCCTCTGGACATTTCTATTCTGCTGTTGTAGTTCTCCCAACTGTTACGACTCTCAAGTAAAATTCATTCTCTCCTCTAACAGTACCATCCTTTCATTAACTTTCCTATTTGTTCAAATTGCCATTTTTCTCCCTGGCTTGAAACTTTTAAGTTATCTATCTCGTTTCCGTTCTGGCTGAAGAGTCCCCCTGGCTGTCCAACTCCATCCTCAGGCTCTTCGCATCTTCCCTTCTAATTCCTTTGTCAATACTGTGGATAAGACTCCATCTCCTCAAGCATGGATTGTTCAATAGCTTCCTAATTTGTTTTTCTACCTTTGATCCATTTCAATACCATCTAATTAATCCTGAAATACCATTTCTACAGTTCTTCCTGTATCAAAAATGTTCAGTTGTTTGTGGGGCCATGCCCATGTTCTGACTCTTGGTCCCATGCTTCTGCCCAGCCCTGTCTCAGCCTTGCATGTATCGTAGGTTTTCTGCCTTTGGACTTCAGCTATATAGTAAGCCTCTCTTTTTCCTTCACGTCCTTCTTCTATTCCCCTTAGTGAATGACAACTCTCCAAGATCAAGGCCAATTCCTCCTCCTTGATTCTCTAAACCAGAGCATTTGTCCTTTTAAGTCAGCGAGACTGGAACATCAGCAGCCTCTGGCTAATATCCCACTTATCTTGCTAATTATTCACAAATAATATGCTATCTTATCTCACCTTTCTGGCAGGAGCGGTGAATAGAAAATTGGCCTTATATTTCTTTCTCTCCAACACACCACCTCATATCTACTGTAACACTGAGATGATCAAGGTATGTGAATGAGCCCACAGACTAATGGTATAGGTCACTATGCAAACAAATCATCACAATTGGATATTAAACAATCTATGCTTGTCCAGAACAAGGAAGGCCTTCTTAGAAGACATGTTAAAAATAGCTCTCTGGACAGAGAAGGTGGTCAGTACTGAGAATGCCATGTCCAAAGGCCGAAAGGCACATGTGCTATGTGTGAGGTGTGTGGATGAGCAACACATGTGACTAAGAACCAGAATAGGCTGGAAAGACAGGCAGAGTTAAGGTTCTAAAGACCTGGTCATGCAGAAGAGATGGGAATTGATCCTATAAGACAGGTAGGAATCCACAAGTGTGGGGGTGGGAAGGGGAGCTGTAAGAGGTCATGACCTAGGTTTAGATTTTAGAAATTTAACCAGGGGACTGGAGAGATGACTCAGCAATTAAGAAAGCATGCTGTTCTTGCCAACGACTGACATTTACATCCCAGCACACAAGTCAGGTGGTCTACGGCTGCCTATAATTCTAACTCTAGAGGGTCAGATGTCCTCTTCTGGCCTCTGTGGACACCTGCATGCACACAGAGACCCATGATGGGGGGAGGAGGAGGAGGAGGAGGAGGAGGAGGAGGGGAGAGGGATATGGGGAAGAGGAGGGGGAGGAGAGGGAGGGGGAGGACAGAGGGAGGAGGAGAGCTCTGACAGTAGCATGTAAGTAAATTGTATTTGGAGGCAGAAGGAGACTTGCCGAGAGATGTTGAGGGTGTGGACAAAAGTTAGGATAATGGGGACAGAAAGGGCTGTTGTTTTTGATATGTTAAGAAGGGGAATAAACACTTGGATATGGTACATATCTGGATATGGTGAATGAGGACAAGGATAGAGGATCAGTTTCATTATAGTTACTATTATTTGCAGTTTGGGGGATGGAGCTCAGGGCATGCTGCACAGGTATTCCACCAGTGAGCCACACCCAAACCTTAGGACTAGTCTATGTTGAGAGACCTCCTCTTCACCAAGGTTGAGAACGAGTGTGAAAGCCATTGCCACTGCTGTAGTCATTCTCTTTGAGTGGAGGGAGGAATGAGAAGAGTCACAGAGGTGATAATCCAGAAGCACTAACAAGGAGATGTTGCAAAGCAAGCAAGTACTTCTCTTGGGCATGTCTTGGTGCCCAGCACATGGTAGGTACTTAACAAATATTTGTGGAGGAAGAAGCCGATCATTCTGGCTAAGCGTGTAAATAAGACATTAAATATGTACACTCATGTGAAAAGCCATTTCCCAGTTTTTGTAATGAATACAATATACACTGGGGCTTCTAGTGATATGAGACTGTACAAAAGGCACGCTGAGATCTGCAGGTGTGGTGGTGCTAGGACTGGCTGGCAGATGCTCTACCTTCCCCGGAAGTCATCATCCAAGGAGCAGGATGAATAGGGAGCTTAAAACTGAGCCCTGCGGTGTGACCTTGATGTACGGTTTCGTAAACTGTGCACACAGCTGCTGGGTTTCTCTCAAAGATGCTGAAGACAATGGATTTCAAGGTCCTGTAAGTGTTGACTCCACATGACTATTTTTAATGAGGTGTATAGCTTTTTTATTCATTTGGATTTCTTTTTACCTATATGATAAATCATAGCCTAGGTTGTGTAATCCTTTCCCAACGTCTTATAAACAACTTTCCCATTAATCCCATGGGTAAAGGGTACAGGCAGGAGAAGAAAGAGAAGGGAGAAAAAGAAACTCAATAGGAGACTTTAAAAAGTGATGATTCACCCAGCAGATTCCTGGTCTTTCAGCTTTCCTCAGCAGAAATGAGTGATGTCCTGGGACATGGAATTTTAAACATTAGTGGACATGTTTCAGTAGTCCAGTACAAAGCCATTAATTTCTTTGGCACTTTCAGTACTGCCTTGCTGTTAAGTGTTCCCAGTATGTTCAAGTTAATAGAAAATTTGCAAGCCAAGGATATTTTATGCCTGCATAACTCTAGTTAAAAGCAGTATTGGTCAATATTTAGAAAAGGTATGGACTATGTTTACACAGGTCCGATGCTTCAAAGATGATAATGTTCTTTTCCAACTATAATTGCTTTTTCTGTTCCTAGATTCCAATCTCTATGGTGATATCACACTCAAGGGTCCATTTCTACATGTAAATGGCATGTGATGAAATTGTATACATTTGCCTTTTATGCAGAAAAGAAAGAAAATAATGTGAGCACTCAATGCATTTCACTGCATTGACGATGACCAGGACAAACCATTTGTCTGGTAGAATATTATAACCTCACTCTCTTAAAATCAGAACTACAGGCTGAAGATAGATGCTCTCTTCTAGTAATGTCTCCCATTTTTACAGATGAGAAATCCATTAAGAGATGACCCCCACTGCTCTCCTGATAGCAAGTGACAGAAAGCAATTGACTTAAGCAACAATGGAATGTGTTGGTCTATGGAAACAAAACATCTGAGGGGTAAGCATGGTTTCAGATGAGGCTGATTTCATAGCTCAAATTCCACCTTACGTGGCCATCTTCCACCACTGTCTTGGCTTCCATCCCAGAATCTAAGTGCACAGAGCCCAACATGATGGCGCCAGCCCCAGCCTCCTACAGACCCACGTTTAACAGCATTCCATTGGTTCTAGTAGGGTCCTGTGACCCTCGTTAGTGAATGTCAGTGGCTCACAGTGGCTTAATGATGGTCACATGCCAACCACAGGACCCAGTTTCCATCCAAGCATCAGGGTGTGAAGAGAGGAGGGTTGTTGCCATAAGAAGAAAGAATAAATCTTAAAAACCAACAGTGGCCTTGCTACTTTAGGTGGTATTTAAGATTTTTAAATATTCTTATTCATGATGGGGAGTCTTCCTGTATCTCAGGAATTCCCCCATGGAGGGGGGGGGTTAGTTTGTGATTGTTTGAGGAAGCAGAATGAAGCCAAAGTGTTCCCCCATTTCTCTCTCTCTCTCTCTCTCTCTCTCTCTCTCTCTCTCTCGTCCATTATCCTCTTTGTCATCCCCAGCATTAGTTCAAATCTCTGCGGTGTCTCTCCTCTAGAACAAAATATTTAACAAATAGTTCTTCTAGATCTCTGTGAGGAGTGTTTAATGGAATGTGGGTTTCCCAATTGGATCCTGAACATTTCAGTTTATCTCTCTACATCCCTCGTATATTACACTGGCAATTTTGGTGACCTTAATTTGAGAACCTGACCTCCTTCCAAGGAGTTTGCATTGTTTGTTTATTTAGTGAAGTTGACTATTCATAGTTATTTGTTACCTGCCTGGTGGGCCAGAACCACAGAGAAATCGGAGTCTCTCTGCTTTGAGTGTGTCTATTCCTCTTGTTTCTCATTATTTTTTTAAGCTTCTCCAGAGTCTTTCAAAGTCCATTCCCCACCCACTTCCTTGTTATAGGTTAGCAGCCATTTCCCTTAACTGCATCTCTAGAATCTATTCAGCCACTTAGCGACATCCATTCACCAGGTGAAAATCGGCATTCTTCAATAACTACTGAGTATGCCTGTGTGACTGTGCATGCTAAGTATCAAGACGAGGGATTGGCACTGTGATATGCAGAGTGGTGTCAGGAAGTTATTCCCAGGAGTGGAGCACATTCCTGCTGCCAGCTAATCTCTCTCTTGCTATTCAGAGACTCTCACTTTGTTTAGCTGACGGTTCTGCTACACTTCTCAAAAATTTCACAGGCAGAGCTTCTATTCTGGATTATCCAAAATCAACTAAAAGGAAAAGGGGGAGGGCCACAGGCGTGGGTCTCTCTGGACTTTCCACAAACAGATCTCCATGTCTTATCATGCGACAAAAGCTTCTTCTAGAAGCATAAACAGGAGGGCAGAAATAACTGCTACTGTATCTATAAAATTTAAGTTTATCTGTTATCTGCTTTGACAAACCCCTCCAGCACTTGGTAGCTAAGAACAACAGCCGTTTTATCAGTTCATTATTCTGCAGGTCAGCAGCGAGGGCTAGATGCAGCTGGACATTCGGGGGCTGGTTTCATCAGAGCCATTCATGCGGCTGCAGGCAGCTGGCAACTCAGACGGGGCTGGAAGCCTACAATGCCTTTGCTCGTGTGGATGGGGGTTGGGGTGAGGGGGTTCTGGCTGGTGTCTAGGTTGTTCTCTCCAGCAGGCTGGCTTGTGTTTCTTCACCTACTGCCAGAAAGTTCTCAACAACAAGAACGAGTCAAGCTCAATTGGCAAGTCCGTGTCCAGCCCCTGCTTCTGTCAAATTTGATAATGATCCCATAGGCCAACTCAAGTGGCCAAGTCCAGAGCCAAGGTGGGAGGGAACAGCTCAAATATGTGAGGGTGGGAGACAGGATCTATTTGGGACTGTTACTGTTTTTTAAAAATCCATCATATATATTAAACACCAATATCCTTTCTTTTCTGAAAACAAGATCTACCAGGGAAGATTTAAGGGCAAACCTATTACCAGGAAGAAGACCTGTCAGAGAATTGTAGACACAGAGCAGAGACGTAACCTTTTTATAGACTTATTAGTGCCAAGAGAGCACTGTCTATGTGTTGAGGTATTACCCCAATTATAAAATCAAACCCACTGTAAAAATAGGAGTGTAGAGTTAGACAGGAGCAAGCCGCTCTGGTGTGCACAGTAGGGTGACTGTGCACAGTAGGGTGACTGCAGATAACAGCAATGCATAGTGTATTTCAAAGAGCTGGCAGAGAGAGTTTTGAATGTTTTCACCATAAATGTTAGGTGAGTAGACTGAAGTGTTTGCCCTCATTTAAACACTACACAACTCATATGTCTCAAAATGTTGTGTGGTACTCCATACATATATAAAGCTTACGTTTTTATGTGTCAGTTAAAATACTTGTGCATTAAAAAAAATAGAAGCCAATATGTACATAGACCTACCTAGATATTTAATATACAACTTCAATTAGGACTCTTCTGAAGGACTTAGGATACGAAGGGAGCAAGACGTATTGGCTTCAGTTAGTTCAATGGGTCATCCCAGCCCTAGAGTAGAGAGAATGCTAACAAGATGGTTCTCGTAAGTAACATTTCTAAATCACAGTTTTCAGCTCCTGGCTTAAGATTTGGACCACTCTGTGAGGTGGGTAGTAAATCTTATCTCCATCTTACAAACATGGACATTGAGGTTTAAAACACTTAGCTGGCTAGAGTTCACGTTGCTAATACAGAGGGCTGGGGTCTTGAACTCTGTCTACAGAGCCCCAGAGATTGTCTCCATCTTGAAATTTTTTTTCAACTGCTTTGGACAAAACAGTGATGCCCATGCTTTGCTGTTTCTGTCTAGCCAAGCACTCTCTGAGTGCACTAGAGTACTAATTCTCTCAGAAGGTTTTCTTCTGGAAGCCTCCTTAACATGGAGTCCTGAAAAGGCAGCTTCCATTGTTGTGACAGCGTGAGAGTTGATAATGAGGTTCATTACTTCCTCAGGGAGCTCTGGGACCCTTTCCCAGGAGTAACTCTGGCAAATCCTTTGCATGTACATTGCTGCTGCCGTTGTGTGAGAAAAGTCACACGTCTTTCTGTCTTTACCCAGCACTAAGGCGTTCCTTATGCTTCTCAGTGAAGCAGCTGCTGAACTCAGCCTATCTGAGTTTGATGATGTAAGCAATCCTTCATGCAGCACCTACCCATCAAACAGTAGATCTGAAGATCAGAGCTTTAGAAGGACTGACTACCTTCCCACAGGACGTATAACTGAATTAGACCCCAGTTAGTGGTAACTTGAATGTGATCGAGAATGAGAAATGCTATCCTGAAATGAGTCTGTTTTTCCTAAAAGCTAAAGGTAAATGGAGCACTTGTACTTTGGTGTGGTCCTGCCTTTCAGGACACTTGCCCTCTGACATACATAAACCCCTCTGAGACAGGGTCCAGTTCTGTAGCTCAGGCTGCTCTCCTGCCTCAGCCCTAAAGGCACTGGTATTATTTGCATGAGCTACCCTGCCCAGCTTTGCTCTCCACCCCAATGCCCTCAACCCTGGCTCATCTGGGTGGGGGTGAGGTGAGGAGTGGTCTTCCCTCCCACCTTATCTGGGCCTGGCAGCTGATGGACCTCAGTCTTCATTCTTTAATCTTCACTCCTCACACTCTGGACATCATCCAGATTTTAAATTTATTTTTTTGTGAAATGTAGCCCTACAGATTGTAGCTTTTTGGGTTTTTGTTTGTTTGTTTGTTTGTTTTCCTTTGTTTTCTTTTCTTTTACTTGCTCTCTTTCCCTCCCTTCAGGTGGCTTTAAACTCAATGTGTAGCCAAGAATGGCCTTGACCTTCTGACCTTCCTACCTCCGGAGTGCCGGTATCACTGTGTTCCTCCATGCCTGTTTCCTGTTGAGAACTGAACCCAGAGCTTTTCCTGTGCTTGGCAAGCACTCTACTAAATGAGTTACACCCTCCCTCATACCCATATATATTTTAAAAGCTATTGTCCAGCCATATACATTTTGGCAATAATAATAAACCATAGCACACGTCAGACGATTGTCCTTATACCTGTCTTTGTAGGGAGATGAATTTAGCAGGAAAAAAGTTGGTGTTTAGCTAATTTTGAAGAAGAATAAATGCATTAGATGGTATTCAGAAAAGCTCAATTTGCATAACATATAAACTGCATAGAATTGTAATGCAGAAAACCCAGAGCTTTCCAATGGTGAATGGGTCTAATTTATAGCTATTTCTGGGGACTGAAACATTCTGAAGCAATAACTGGAAGATTTGGTTTCTATCTGACAATTTGTACAAAGAGAAATTAGATTATGGAGTGTGTTTTTTAGTAACCCCCTTGACTAATAAATTGTAATTTAAAGAACAGAATGCACGCTTTCCTCTAGCTCTGCACTGAAATTGTACACACATCATCTGCCTTAATTTCTAAGCTCTGAGCTCATATTTATGTACTTGGGAAATTTGCTGTTCTCAGAGTGGAAGGAATCCTAGAAAAATTAATTATTTAATGAGTTTCAATATTCAAATTTGTGGCTCTTCGCCTAGAATGTAAATTTGGAGGCACATTTAAAATTTAACCAGAGTTCAGTGCAAATTAATATCCACATGGGCTGTGTGCAGCCAGATGAAAAGGAGAAGGAAAGAAAGTCTTCAAAGAAAATAGGACAGAGGCCTAGTCCACTGTGAAGCTTGTTGTTCTGATGCCTTGATGAGGTGCCCAGCAGGAAGGGCGCTCAGAGGCTGATCCAGGATGAGCCTTTCAAGTGCGGCTCAGAAAAGAAACTGGGGAAGGAGGTATGTGGAACGCCATCCAAGTCAGATTCACTGAGCATCTTAGGAATGTTTTTAAGAGTGTGAAGATGAAATGGACGCCCATGTTGGCATCAAGAAACTGTCCAGTCGATAAGTACCTTCCAAGATGAGAAAGTGCTTTGAGTTTGGCAATTGATAGAGATGATGGCTTTGCAGCAGGGTGAATATTTTGAATGCCAATGAACTGTACCTTTTGAAATGGCTTTGGATATGTTATGTGAGTGTCACTTCACTATTGAAAAAAATGTGCAAAGGCATAAAAGGAGGAAGAAAGGATCCTGTCTGTTATGGGCTGTTTCCCTGTCTGAAGGAAAGATGCTGACAGCGAAGAACCCTTAGGGATGGAAGTGCTCGAGACTCAGCTTTTTGTCTTGTGGACATTTGTCATTCTGAAGACTATGTTGTTCTTTGAGCTAGGACAAGGGTCCTATGAAAGTTGGGAATGGTGACACCTGCCCGTAACCCCATCCTAAAACCACATTTCAACCCTGTCTTGAAAATAAAAATAGAAGTAAAGCAAAATATGGAAGTACCATGAAGACTAAGTTCATCAGAATGTATGTATATATATATATATATATATATATATATATATACACACACACACACACACACACACACACACACACACATAACTTGGAGACTACAGCAGAATACCAGTGTACTAGCTAAGGAGAAGAATGTTAGTTTTAAAATTTTAACTCTGTCCCTGATGGGACAAAGTTGGTTAATTAACCTTCTGAAATTCTTTTTTCTTGCTAGCAAATTGGAGGTCATAAAAAAAAGACCTTACGTGATTCTGGGAAAGATCAATACCATATGCACAGTGTCTTATGCAGAGAAGACACTCAGAAATGTTAATAGCACCCTTCTTTCTCATCTCCGAGTCTCCCTCACTCCACTCCCTACTTGAAGGTTGTCATTCTCATCATTGATGATGTCATTTCCTATGATCCAACAACTCTCATTATTGATGTCATTTCCTATGATACAGCAACTACTCTTAAAATGCTGGCCTAAAAGTTACCCTCATTATGATCATAGTAGAACTACTTTCTCCTAATTTCATACTTCCTTGTAGAAGGGCTTTTTACTAAATCATTGCTCTCCAGATCCAGTGCAACCACTGTCCACTTTCATACAAGTCACAGGCTAAGAAGTTTTTATTTGTTATTGTTAATGTTTGTTTGTTGAGGTAGGATCTCATATAACTAGGAATGTTCTAGAACTCACTGGGTAGCTGAGGTTGGCTTTGAACTCAAGAGCCTCCTGCCTCTACCTCCATAGTAGGTTATTATGACCCACCATGCTCAGGTTTGGTTTCTAATTTTTAAAGAACAGCGAAAATGAATCAACAGACTTTGCTGGGGCACCTGAAAATGCAGGTTTTGTTGTTCAGAAATGACACTGTAGTAGAACATGGTCATGTGACTGCCAAGGGCTGCTTTTGCACCGCAGTGGGAAAACTGAGAAGTCACCAGAAAAGACCCAGTGGTACAAAAATCATACATTTTCTGGGTTGTTCCAGGAAATGCACTGGAGCATCCTTCCTGGGCTCCCCCTGCTTGGTTTTCTCTCTCTTGATAAAGACTTCCTTGACTGGATTGGCCACTTCCAGACCAGGTTCATTGTGTTTCTTTTTCTTTTTCTTTTTTCTCTTTCTTTCTTTCTTTCTTTCTTTCTTTCTTTCTTTCTTTCTTTCTTTCTTTCTTTCTTTCTTTCTTTCTTTCTTTCTTCTTGACATAGGCCAATGGAAAACAGATCCTGAGGGTCAGGACCTACTCTGCAGGGCTGTGCAAGACCTGGTTGGCAGACAGGTAATTAAAGTGTCCAGAGTGGGTGAGAAAGCTCTTCTGACTGCTATAAAGCCACATTATCTGAACAAGCCATCTCTTCTCAACCCAGATGGCTTGATTGGTTATGACCCCAGGAGGGGAGAAGGCATGATTTACTGAGTCCTTAGAAATCCCTTTTCTACTCAGGTGCAGACCCTGCTTGAACCCTCACCATCTCTTATCTAGATCATTAAAACATCCTGTGACCTGGCCTTCCAGGGTGAACATCACCTCCCTCCAACGCACCAATATGACCAATATGACCTTCCTAAATAGCACCAAGTTGACCTTCTTTCTTCTCTCCTGTGAAGAAAGACTACACTAATGGCCCACTCTTTCACACGTGTCTGTCTGTACTCATACCCCTGGGTAGCACCTCTCCATACTTACTCTCATCTCTGCTTTGGCCAAGGGGATAATAACAAACATTGACACAGCGTCCACTCCAAACACACCAGAGCTTCAACAACAACAACAACAAACAAAAACCCAACCCACTTGCATGTTGCTTCTCTTGAACTCTAAGTTCTCACACTAGCCGGCTGGAGGTTGTGTTGAGGAAATGTGTTGAGGAGAGCTGAGTTATAGCCAAGGCCATCATAAATATCCCAGACCCAGGCAACCTGCTGGCTGACTTCAAATACAGAATGAGTCCAACCCAGGGAGCAGACCAGCTCCACCAACAAACAGACTTGTGAAAAAACAAGCAGAGGTTGTCCAGAGTCTCTCTTTTGGAACCGTTTGTTATTCAGTGCCTGAAACTAACTCTTCAAGCGAAACAGGGTGAAGCATCTTAACAACTGGTGAGGCTTGTTATCTTCCTGAGCTCTGTACCTTTGAGCTGGCCAGCTCACCCCTTGTAAAACAGGTTTCCCAGAGCCTGGTCTGGTGGATCAATTGTATCCCAAGCTTTGTGTCTGGCTTTTTCTTTTTCTCTTTTCTTTTTCTGATCAGTTCCCGGTTTCCTCTGCTCTGATTACCCCTCACATGGAAGTGACTCTCTCCTTAAACTTTATCTTTGCCGTTTAGACCAGATAGAAATTTTGAATCATGACTCATTGGGCCACAAGATAAGCTTAGATACACATAACTAGCACCCTTCCCACCCCACCCCACCCACCCCCCAAGTTGGGTTTGAAACCTAAGGCTTATGCCAGATGGCTAGCATTTAAAAACGACAGAATAGTGCCAGGGATGGAGGCACCTGCCTGCAATCCCAGCACGCGGGGAGGCTAAAGCAGGAGTGTATCGAGTTCGAGGACAGCCTGGGCTTTATGATGAGACCGTCTCAGAAGAAACACACCAAAAATGGTGAAAGAAAGAAATGGGTGAGCATAAAGTAGCAAATATCACTACAGGCTGTGCATAGCAAGAGTAAGCTTGCAGTGTGCGTGTATTAGTTTACACAGCATCATTACCTGGGAGCTGAAGGCAAAACCCTTTGGAAACATACTGGTTTTATACCATGTCTTCCTACTCCAAGGAAATACCATTCCAAATCCACATGGGCCCCACATCTATTCCCTTCTTCGTGGTCCCATCCAGGCTGCTCTTACTCAATGTCTGCCCATTCTCACGTGCCTCATAGCCCATTGCTAAACAGGCCAAGGATCCCTGAAGCAGCAGCTTCCCTGAACAATCCATATCTCTCATGCCTCTCTCTCTCTCCACACACACACACACACACACACACACACACACACACACACACACACACACATATATGTATATTTGGCAGGGGAAAATGTTATTAGGTCTAGTCTATATGCATCCTCCTTATTTGAGCTTCAAGTCAGTTCCAATATTACTCATCTCTGTGCTGGAGAGATGTCTCAGCAGTGAAGAGCACTAACTGCTCTTCTAGAGGCCCTGAGTTCAATTCCCAACAAACACATGGCATCTGTAATGGTAACTGACGTCCTCTTCTGGTGTGTCTGAAGACAGCTATAGTGTACTCATATACATGAAATAAATAAATAAACCTTTAAAAAATACATATATTGCTCATCTCCCGTCTTCTCCCTTTTCATCCTGTTTTCTTCTCACATCCACCTCAAAATCTATGTTCCATCAAATCCTTACGAACACTATTCTAAGGTTCTTTTTCCCATGTTTCTATCGGAGACTCACTGGTGTTCCTGTGTGCTCCCAGAGTTTCATGCATGCAGTGGTCATAACTCTTATCAATGACAGAGGTCAAATCCAGCAAGGGAGCTGGGAGCTGGAGAGATGCCTCAGCAGTTAAGAGCATGAGTTGTATAGTCAGGCATGATGGTGTTCCAGCACTTTGGAGACAAGTGGATCTCTGAATTGCAACCCATCCTGGTCTACAAAGCATGTTCCAAGACAGAGAGAACTCTGCAGAGAAACCTCATCTTGAAAATCAACAAACAAACAAACATTAGCTGCTCCTCCAGAGAACTTGGGTTTGATTCACAGCATCCACGGAGGCTCACAAGCATCTGTAACACCAGTATTAGGGTGTCAACCCCCTTTTCTGGTCTCTGTAAGTACTGCATGGATGTGGTGTACATGCAGGAAGAGAAGAGCCTTATACATGTAACAATAAAGTTTGGGGGGGGGGGAGTTTAGTATATCTGTGTATGTTTTATACCCAAAGACTTGAGGCTCTTACAGATGAAAGACTGAGTCTTGTTTGTCTTCATGTCACCAGTACCTATTGAGCCTGGCATCAATAGAGCTGACATTCAGCTGGAGTTGGAATTGTCCCTTTGTATATTTTCCGAAGCATGGGTGGTCCGTAGAGATGGACACAGGGTCACCAGTGGTGAAAGGATGATGACCCAAGGAAACAGATAGGAGAGTGGCTGCTTCAGGGCCTGGGGCCCTTCAGAGGCACAGTGAAGTCCACACACCTCTTCAGCAATCCCACAAGCTCCTTTCTGGGTGCTTGAAGAACAATGGCCTGAGCTCACACAACAGGGAACTACTCCACAGCCTCTTCTAGTGGGTTTTGTGTGCTGCACCTCAGGAGATGACTAAAGGGGCATGCGAAGTAGTTGAGATAAGAGAACCGTGAAAGGGACAAAACCCTCAGAGCTGGGGAGAAGGGTGCCGTTTACCGAGTGGGAGAAGAGAACCAGCAAGAGCCAGGCTTCTGATGCAGAGACAGGCACGCAAAGAGATCCAACTGGTAGGAAGAACAGAAGTGAGCAGGGAATAGGACAGCTTTGGAGAGAGAGAGAGACCAAGAGAAGCATTTAGTTACATGGAAGTACACTCCCATGATGCTCGCATGGGTCTCTGCCTTGAGATGTGTCCACAGGTGCTACTGTGGATTTTTTTTCCCACGGAATGCTTGTCCCAGTTATTAGGTTTCCATAAAGCCTCTACTGTGGCCGCTGTTAATTAATTACATGTTCAGTGAATGGCTGCTCAGTACCACAGGGGAAAAGTCAGTACTGAAATTCCACATCGTAAGTCCCATAGGCATGGGGGAGTGGGTACACTCTTGGATGTTTATAAACAACTGAGTATCTAGCACAGAAGCTGGCACACATGTAGGAAGGAACAGCTCAAGGGACGTCAATGAATCTTTTCCTTTCTTTAGCTCTTTCACCCTTTCTCAGGCAATCAAACCATTCTGGTTTGTAAGAATAGAAGATCCCAAAATAGCCTGCGCGTCTATAGAAAACTGTACCAGCCAGTAATGAGGGGCAGAGAATGGGGAAGGGGGAGAGAGGAGGGAGGGAGAGAGAGGAGGAGAAATGTCCACTTCTTTTGTGTTGGATGAGCCAGTTTCAAGGAACAGATTTCCCATGTGAATGCGTAAGAAAACCAACTCATCCATAGCAAAGAGAAGTAAAGGAATCAGCCAAGACCCAAAGCCTTCAAGAACTGGAGTAGATTTTAGCATCCACGACAAGGCCCAAACCACAAAGTTCCTGTTAATTTTTTGAGGCAAAGGCTTGCTTCTTTCTCAGTCACTTTTGTCATCGACTCAGAGAAACATGGGGATTCGAACCAGGTGATAAGTCAGTGGCCTCAGTGGGATAACATGCCTAAGCTCTATGACTGCACAGGGAAACAGCAGCGACCAGCGGGCAGTCCGGTGTCTTCCACAGAGCAGGGTGAGTGATTTCTCAGGCACAGGTCAGGGGTTACAGCTGGGAAGGTATCCTACTGTCCTGCAGAAAAAAACTAGGGGGTGAGATGGTGGGGAGAGCTGGAGGAACGGAAAAGGATCAACTAAACAATAGCACTTAGAAGGAAGAAATGGAGTTGATTATGATAAATCAAGTGCAGCCAACTGAGGCTGCCCGCTCGACAGACTGTAGGAGAGAAGCCATCTTGATGCAATCACTTGCTGAGTACTGCCCTTCACAGTGGTCTGTGTGTCCCCAGCCTGGGAAGATTCTTAAGAGAGTCAAGTAGCTGGAGAAAGGACACCAGCGCTGAGGGACAATTTTAGAATCAGAAAGACTTATGGAAAAATAAGGTCTCATTAGATGCTGAGTCAGAACTTTTATACCTTTAAAATAGTTTGATACATAAAAATAACCCATTTCTATATAAGTTACTTGCTATACTTTATATGGTGTGCATGTGCGCGTGTGCTTGCGTACACACACATTCACACATTCTGACCTATACAAGTCGTTCAGTAGTCTGTGTCTATGTCTAATGTCAGTTTTTACCCAAATATCTAGGCCATTTGGATCTGTACCCATAAACTAAGTTCTCTTGATATAATTTTTATGACTTGTCTGGACTACCAATGGTAAGAATTTCTGAAACTTCAACCAAGACCTCTGGAGCAATGCATCGGATCACCTCACAGTGAGTCCAGCCCTGTTCTGTGCTCCTGTTTGGATAAGTAGCTTTCTGTATCATTAAACACCCATCATCTCAGTCTATGCTAGGATTGCCAGTGGGTTTCTACCTTGGGAACCTTCTCTGCCTAAGACCTAGTTTAGATAGTTTGTCTACTCCAACTTTTTTGTAGGGCTGGAATCTAACAAACTTCCAATCAAACACTCTGTCCCAATCACAAACAGGTACCTGGTGCTAGGTCTTATGGTCCTTAGTCACAGCGACATAATCCAAGGAGAGGAAGAGTTAGGCAATGGCCACTGGACACTCCCCCATCAAGGAAGGAGCTAGGACAGAAAGAGCCAGGGATGAGGGTAAGGAGGGGCTGGTGTAGGATGACCAAATCAGCATCACTGGTCTCGCATAAGAAATCATAGGGACCTGGGGGAGACAACCTGAGCATGTGCCCAGCAAGGTGGTTATTCCTGGGAGGTTTGTACACATGTGCCAGTGCCCCCAGCAACAGGCAGGAATCTCAGGGACAGGATCTAAGCAGAAGGAATCTTGTCTCAGACAACCTAGATGAGGACTGAGGAGACCTGCCACCAGGGAGAGACTCCTGACAGGTCTGGGCAGACAGGAAAGGCGCCTTTGTCTCCAAAGCTTTTCCCAGCTTCCTCTCTGACCCTTATTCTGTTTGCCCTGTCATTTACATTCAGGTCTTGTTTCCTAAGATACAGCTTTTCTTCCATTACTCCCTGCTTGGGATCTTTACCAAACGCTTGCATTGTGTGTGTGGCTTCAGCTGTCCAGGCAGGTAGTTGTTACAAATCTCCCAGGACAAGATAGCTTGGTACAGTCAAAGCCAATGATGGGGCATGCTGCAGACAGATTTAGAAGACCAAGATAGCTGAACAAGCTGGGTGTAGTGGCACGGGTCTTCAATCCCAGCATTTGGGAGGCAGAGGAGGGTGGATCTCGGTGAGTTCGAGGTCAGCCTGGTCGACATAGTGAGTTCCAGGACAGCCAGAGCTACACAGTGAGTTCCTGTCTCAAAACAAGACAAGACAAAACAAAACAAAACAAAACAAAGCAAACAACAACAAAACAGCAAAAGAAGAAGAAGAAGAAGAAGAAGAAGAAGAAGAAGAAGAAGAAGAAGAAGAAGAAGAAGAAGAAGAAGAAGAAGAAGAAGAAGACATGCTTATAATCCCAGCACTGGGGAGGCTAAGGTAGGAAGTACAAGACCAGCCTGAGCTAATAGAATTCTACTTAAGAAAAAGAGAGAGAGAGGGAAAGGGAGGGGGAGGGAGAGGGACACACACACACTCGGAGAGAGCAAGCTGGATTCTATGTCTGAGAAGCTGCTGGATTACCTTGGGCATTTGGGGCGTTGCTTTAAGGATGAATGAGTGTCTCTGATGTACCATGGATAGAAGACTGCAGGTTTGTTTGTTAGGACACTGAGTATTGAACCAGGGATTTATGCTTACTGGGCAAGCGCTCTACTAGCAGCTGAGGATTAGGTTTTTGATTTGCATTGTCAAGCGAAAGATCAATGATGCTTAGTGACTGATGGAGCGAGGTCATGTGACCAGGACATCCTCTCCATGTTCTCATTGTCCAGTGTTTACTTGTTGATTCCACATGTAGAAAGCTTTCTGTGTCCCAGGTTCTCTGCGAGGCACAGGGATACAGATGTGGGGAGGATGTGTAGGGCTCTGCCTCTGAGCAATTACATAGCCATGATGATGTGTCACCAGGGCACCTATGCATGGTTAGGGATCTGCTAACTGCCGGCCACCCTTGTTTGATTGCCTGTTCCTTGTGTGTGTCAGATGTGGTCCTGACTTGACTCTGAAAACAGACTTTCCCCAGCCTACTTGGAGCACACACACACACACACACACACACACACACACACACACACACACCAGTTCTTTAAGGCCTATCCTGGATTTCTCAGACTCCTCCTGAAGAGATATCTAGTGAAGGTGCTATGTGAATTTACACTTTATGTCCACACACTCTTCCTGGGCTCAAAACATAATAATGGCAGATTAAAACATTTGAAAGGACACCAAGACACAAATGGCAGTACTCAAAAACTAAATACCACAAGAAAGGCTGAAGCCACAGGCTGCCAGGTGGGTAGACTGAGCACAGACTGTGACTCGCTGGCATCTGGTGTAAGAACAGGGACAAATGTGCTCTAGCATACAGGGCAGGGCACTGAGTGAAGCTTGGACTCTCACTGGATTCCCCCAGCCCTGAGAGGAGGATGAGAGAGGTTTCAGAGGCCCTCTTCCCAGAGTCCAGAGAGTATGCTAGTGAGTATCTAGAATGGCAGGAGATATCAAACTTTACCCTGGAGTCAGGACTGGGTCAGTGATGAGATCTTTCCAGTGTCAATGGGATGGATCTTTCCAACTGTGGATAAGAAAAGCTACTGTCTATACACTGGGACCTGAGAGGCCAGGGTAGCACAGCCATAAAATTGTTGAATCTAGAAAGAGAAAGAATACAATAAAATCTATTCACAGAGGGCCTCCGACCCTCCAAAACACACGAAAATAGAAATAATTATAGAATCACTAGGAGATGCATTTACTCAAAGTAAAATGAAAATAATAGATTAATTTAAAAAAATTCCTTAAGACTTTTTTTTTTTGTCCAAGACAGACCCGAAAAATAAAAGAAGGGCTAGCACTTATTTAAAAAGAGAGAAGAAGTTGAAACCTGAGCATCCGACAAAACAAGAACAGGTGGATATGAAACATGAGGAGTAGGGCATGCTGGGAAGAAGATGGAGCAATCACTGAAGTTAAAAATCACCACTGATAAGGCCGCCTCCAGACGGGACAGATTTAAACAGGTGGTTGAAGACTTGGAAAACATACCGAGAAACTCCGGGAATGAATGCCGCAGAGGATAATAGGGAGATTAAAGCTAAGATACCGTCAGCATGGCAACAAGGTTGAGCAACTCCAGCTGGAGCAGGAATTCCTGAAGAGAGCAGAGAGCGACAGATAAGAGCTGTTTGTGCAGAGATGGTGCCTGAGAAGGTTCTGGACCTTCAGGATAGAAGTGCGTAAGTTGTACTGAGGGTGGACGATGATTCAGCCTGAGTGCCTTTGGGATGGGGCCCCCTTTAATTTCCTCACCCTGGGCTTTGCTTTAGCCCTCCTGGCCTCTCCACTAATCCCAGGACAATGCACACCTCCTCCTACTCAGAAGCATTCAACTCGCTCTTCCTCCGTGGGAATGCTTCTTGTCAGGCAAAACCAACAGCTCTCATCTTAAAGGGAACGGGAGGTAGTTTACTCTGAAGCATGTTAGGAGGGACTCTGGCCCAGACACTGGATTTATGCTCTCCCACATTACATGTTCTGATGTGGAAGCAGTTTCATGAAGTTTTTATAGCTGTTCAGAAGGAAGAAAGCCATAGATCATAGGCAAGTGTAAAATACGTTGGTGGGTACATCCAAGAGATGGGTACATCTGAGAGATGGGTACATCCGAGAGATGGGTACATCTGAGAGGTGGGTATATCTGAGAGATGGCTACAGCTGAGAGGTGGCTACATCTGAGAGGTGGCTACATCTGAGAGATGGGTACATCCGAGAGATGGGTACATCTGAGAGATGGGTACATCTGAGAGGTGGGTACATCTGAGAGGTGGGTACATCTGAGAGATGGGTACATCTGAGAGGTGGGTACATCTGAGAGATGGGTACGTTTGAGAGGTGGGTACATCCCAGAGTTGGGTACAGTGGATTGGGGGAAGCTTCTCTCTAGGCCCCAAAGCCTATCTGATGTCATTTTAGCTTCTGGATTGGTGGAAGTTAGTGGTCTGCTCAGTTATGGATTCTAAAAAGCTTCTTTCTGTTAGTCACAAGTTGGACTGGAGAGCCAGAACTAGCCCAAGGTAAGGTAATTCTGCCTCTTGACCCGCAACATTCTGACCTCTCCATAGTACTGAAATTCTAATCAGCCCATTACTCTGCAGTTGCAGCTCTTTTTCAGTTTTCATTCACATTTTCCACAGATGACCCATCTGGCTTGTCCTTCCTCCTCCTCCCTCTACTCCTCCCCCCACCACACCCCCCACCCCAGAGCTTTCTGGCATTGGTTCTTTTCATCTACCACGTGGGGTAGTTCAGTCTTGGGGATTGAACTCAGGTACCTGGGTAAGCGCCTTTCTAGTTGAGCCCTTCTCATTTAGTGTTGTTAAATTCCATGAAAAGTCCTGTCTGTGTCCTTAAAGCTGCCATTATTACATGTGCTTATGAATTAATAACATGCATTCAATCTCTTTTCCCAAAAGGTTTATCGTTCTTTATAATAGAATAACGAAACCAAGGAGTTACTTGTGAAGTAATGAACCCAAGAAAGGTGAAGTGGACATGTGGCCAAGTAGCTGAACAATGTCACGATTAGATATCAGCTTTTGATTCTGAGTCCCAAATTCATTTTACAGTGCTATACATCTTTATCCTAATGGTATTCCCAGGAAAACTGGATCATAGATCATTCTGTTCTGCAAGCAGCACCCTCCTAACCTCTATGTGCACACACAGTGTTTCCAGGTAACAATAGATCACCCCCTTGCTTGGAAAAGTCCAGGCTTCCAGGTGCCACTTCATTAAGAATGTCATTTTAATGTGTTTTTATTTCTATGGCTTCTTGTCATTAAGAGCCTATCATTAAAGTAATTAGAAGAATCTTGCCTGTTAATCAGTCTACATTTCAATAAAACATTTTAAAATTCACAGTCCAAAGCTGTTACCTTATTATTTAAGCATGAGTTCTATTATATAAATTGTCACCACAGCACTGCCAAGCAGTTATTTATAGAAAAAATCTGTTAGCTTTTCCTTGGTAAACCAGTATCACACTTTGCTGAAGTTATGAAGAAATTACAGGAGACAGGAGATGGGTGGATTTGGTCCCCATCTTGGCCTCCAACCCCAGCAGTGCCACCAGTCTCTGGAAGGTTCCCAAAGCCTCTTTTAGATGCTGCGTATGTCAAGATGGTTGAGCAGGAACACAGTTCTGCTGCGACAGTGAGAACTCATGGTGCTAAATTTTGGGTATCGTGCATTCATATATATACATAGAGAGACATATGTATGTGGTGATAGGGAAGGAAGGGCTTCCTTCCTTCCTTCCTTCCTTCCTTCCTTCCTTCCTTCCTTCCTTCCTTCCTTCCTTCCTTCCTTCCTTCCTCTCTCTCTCTCTCTCTCTCTCTCTCTCTCTCTCTCTCTCTCTCTCTCTCTCTCTCTTTCTTTCTTTCTTTCTTTCTATGCTATAATTCAGGCAGACTGCATTCCACTAGTAGAGTGAGGCTTAAGGCACTAAAAAGCAATTAAAATGATCATCTCAGAACCAGTTTCTTCCAGGGAATGTGCTGTTCTGTTTCCTGCAAGCCTATGTCTCCAGAAGCCATCACGTTTCTGCGGGGCTTCTCAGCTTGCTCCCTCTGGGGAGCCTATGCTTGACCCAGGAGAGTCTGGGCTGGAAGTCCTCCAGAGATCATGCGCAGCCTTTGGAACCAATCCAGTAGGTTCTCATGAACTTACTGCCTCATTAGCTGCTCATTTTCCCCGTGCTCTCCATGCACTGAGCTTATTTCCAGACGTAGGGCACCAATGCGACTAAGAAAGCCCAAGGAATCAAAGACAATAAATATTTTTAAATCCCAGTTGGTATTTTTTTTCTGGTTGGTTGGTTGGTTTTTATGATACGTATTTCTATATCCTACATTTGTCTTGAGTTTAATATGTAGCTAAAGATGTCCTTGTGTTTCTGATACTCTTGAGGCTGCCTCCCAAGGGCTGTCATTGCAGGCATATACCACCATGCCTTGTTCGTAGGACTCCAACCCAGAGCATCACGCTTGCTAGACAAGTACAAGACCAACTAACCTACATCTTCATCCCTTGCAGGGAACCTTTAGAGTAATTATAAACTTATTGTTGTCATTGGTGTTCCACACAAGGGACTTCATGACAAGTGCATGAGTTGGTAGAAACAGAAAGGGACATGACAACATTTGGCATAATTCCCATGTTCCATGTTCAAATCCCTTTAAGTCTGGGCAGACTTGTGACTTGTGCAGGAACAAAAGAACACAGAGAAGGTGTGTGTGTGTGTGTGTGTGTGTGTGTGTGTGTGTGTGTGTGTGTGTGACTACTGTCATGGTTATTTTGTATAAGACTGTAAATTTCATCTTGACAGCAGACTCTTTCTTTGCATTCACTCCCTTGATGTCCTTGATGAAACACGTTTCCGTATACCCACAGCAGTGAGCACAGGGCAGTCTGCGGGTCACAGAGAGAAGAAGCGAAGAGTTTTATCCCAACAGCTTGCAAGAAACTTGGAGTTAGACCTTTCTTGAGTTGAGCTTCTGATGAAATCCTGACCCTAGCTGACATTCAGCACAGCCTTGGGAAGGAGCCAGAGCAGAACACCCAATTACATTGTACCTTGAATTCCTGACTTACAGATAGGTGTGATATTCAAGCTACTGTCTATGTGGTGGCTTGTTAGGGAGCAAAAGCTAAATAATGTTCTCCTCAATGATACAAATGGGATCACATCCCAAAGAAAGGAACAGAGACCTGAACAGTTAAATGTAGTGGTGCATACTTGTAATGCCAAGGCTCAAGATTCAGAGGCAGAGGGATCTGAAGTTCAGGATCAACCTGAGCCAAATACCAAGTCCTTGTTTGGCCTGGGAATGCAGCTCAGCATATACAACGTCCAGGGCTCAACTCCTAGCAGCACAAAAAAAAAAAAAAAAAAAAAAGGAGAAGATGAAGGAGGAGAAAGAGAACAATACAAAAGGAGACAGAAGAGAGCATCAGTTTGGATAACTGTGGGCTCTAGGCTTTAAGTCCTTAGCATCTGTGAAATGTCACTTAGCATCTGTGGAGTCACTTAGCATCTGTGGAGACGGAGAATTAGTTCTATCTTTTTGAACCTCTGTTTCTGTGGTTCTAATTTGAAGATAGTATTCCTTCTAATTTGAAGATAGCATGGTACTATGTGCAGAAGTAAATCAGATAGCATATTCGCCAGTATGCCTGGTACATATGAAGTGTGAAATATTTAAGTGGCATTCACTGCCTCTTGTATTGCATAGCCTTCACCTATTGGGACAATTTGGACCCTTACTTGAGATCTCTTTGCTATGCAATAGCCAGCCAACCTGTCTTTGCTAGCTATTTTGTTTCTTCTATTCAGGACTTTCTGGTTCTGGGAGACTGAGTGACCTTCTCTCTAGTCCTGGAAAGATTTTTAACTCTCTGGGGTATTTTAAATGTTCTCCTCTTACTTTGTGACAGAATTATATGATTATTTTTATCTGGATAAAAAATAGGGGAATATGGGAGTGATGAGTTATTAAAGATCCCTTTTCAACTAAAGAAACATGAGGTTTCCTCAGTGACATGATTCTATGACATACACAAGGTAACTCTGCATTCAGGACAGACTTTGTTATCTAGTCGAGGGCACTGAGCTGTCAGTCACGTACATGTCAGCTGCTTTTGCTGTCTTCATCAGCAGGAACACACTGGGAAGTGTGAGGCTTTTAAGCTGATCTTTGAATGGGGGGGGGGGGTGAGGCAGCAGTACAAACTTCATGGTCTACACTGTAAAGATTTCTTAGACTCAGGTCAGAACAAGTTAAAAGAAACTAATTTCTATCTAAGTGACCTTCCTTAGTTACTCAAAGGAATCAATGAGGCTTTCTATTTCAAAGCAGTCTAGTTTGGGAGCCCCAGAAAAAAAAAAGGAGCCCTGTTTTGAAGCTATAGGATGGGTATCTGTATGGCCAGAGGACTGAGTTGGCTCTTTCAGGAAACTGTCCTTTTACAGATGACTGCAGGAGGGAAGGGTCCTTTACCTCTCTCCTCTCAAGGCCTCCTTTCCATTCCCCTTACATTTCCCTCTCCTCTCTTTCCCTTACCCTCCCTCAAAAAAAAAATCTTGCTCTATAACCATGATTAATATACAGTTCACTTTATAGACTAGGCTGGTCTTGAACTCACAGAGATCTCTGTCTCTGCCTCCTGAGTGCTGAGACTAGGAGGTGCCTCCTGGGTGTGCACTAGGGCATGTGCTCATGCCTACCCTGCCTTTGCTTTTCTTCAACAAGAGAGCAAATCCCAAGCACACTCCTTCAGTGGAAGGAGCACATGCAGGGTAGTTGACCTGGATACGAATCCTGACTCCTCACTCATCTATGTAATTCTGTTCTGAGATGCGGTGGGAGTCAAGGATTTGGTAATGGTTTCTTTAGGTGGAGGAGATACCTGCTACATATTCGAGCACTTGCTGTTGGCCAGAGAGCCACATGTGTCAGTTCTTTTGATTCTTGTTATAATTCCACGAGGCAACTTGATAAAGGCCACACAGCTCATGGAATCCAACTCTGCGTTCTGAGTTAGTAATCCAGACCACAGCTGCTTCTGTGACTCCAGCAGCCTTCAGCAAGCGTCTCTATTGCAGGTGTTTGAGCTCATAACCAGTAGAGTCAAAGAAGCTGCAAGAAAAGCGTTTGCGAGCCAGCCAAGATGCGGCTACAGTTGGTACTGCAGACCCTCTTAGCCCTGATTTTGGCTTTGAAACAAAAAGAGGTCCTGGTAATGGTGTCCCTATTAGCCTGACGCCATGGCTGTTTCGGGCAAAGAATGCCGAACTCTTTGATTTTGCAGCTTAACGGAAAGAACCCTTCAAAGGCAAATGGGTCGTTACTGGAAAGTGAACGCGTGAACTTTTTCTTCTATCAATATATGCTTATGAAAAATAATCAATGAGACAAGGAAGTGCAGCAATGGTATTGCCTATGGGAAGTTTTACTTCTGACAAGCCGCACAGTCCTTTAGTGCAGCATGATGAATAAGTAGCTCTGTGCAGTTTTATTTTCTTATTTTCCTTTCCAATCACTGTGATCCATGAGCCTCCCAACGCCTATCCCATCCAAAGCATCAGTAATAAATCATAAATATTTATAACATTTAATCATGAAGCAGCCAAAGAACTAAAGAAGTGTTACATTATTCAGCAACTCATTAGGCACCTTGAATGCTGATAACCCAGGGCTGAGACCTGTGAATGGTTCCTTCCATCACCCATTGTTTCTTCCTTCCATAGGAAAAAACATTTCTTAATGTTCACACATGTTCCTCCTCCCTTACAGCAAGTGTGGACTAAAGCAATTAGACACTGTCGTCCTAGAAATGGATAATTTAACAGTAAACAATAACAAAGTGCATCTTCCGTGCCATCCCATGATAGAAAGAGAAGGGGAAAACCAGAGTGGGAGTGGAGGTAGAAGAGAGGACAACAATTACAGAGCCCTCCTGAGAGCCAAGCAATAATGGCTGGAACATCACATTTCCATTATTAATGACTCCACTGCATTTCTAGTCCCATATTCCCTTTGTTGTATTACTTCTGGAGGGAAAATATTATATCTGCTATTCAGTCTCCTGGAAACACTAACAACAAGAACCGCACAAACATGGAAGAGTGGTTCCTTTAAGAGATCAGGAGCCTCATGCTGGGTGTGTTCAAGCAGGGTGTTTCCTGTACAGAGAGAGAGAGAGAGAGAGAGAGAGAGAGAGAGAGAGAGAGAGAGAGAAACAAAGACAGAGGTACAGAGAGAGAGAGACAGAGAGACAGAGAGGCACAGAGAGAGACAGAGACACAGAGAGAGGCACAGAGAGAGACAGAGACAAAGACAGAGGCACAGAGAGAAAGGAGATAGAGACAGACAAAGTGACAGAGAGTGAGACAGAGAGACAGATTCGTTTTACTGGATGAGTTTCAACAATTATTTTACTTTGTATTTAAAGATTAGAGGTTTTTAATTAATTGTTTAGCATATAAAGTAAAGGCTTTCACTGTAACATTGCGTGTATCTATCACACCATTCCTCCTGATTCTTGCTGGTGTCCTTCCTCTCTGCAAAACAGTCCTCCCTTCTGCCGTCCTGTCCCCTTTGTTCTGTTGTTCTCCCTTGTCCTCTCCCCTATGACCTCTTCACTCACCACTGTCTCCTTCCTACTGTCACGTCCTCCATACTTGTGTGTGTTGTCTTTCTGAGGTTTCCATCACCTATGACCCTGCTCAGTCCCATCTGCCTTCCAGCAAGTGTCACGATCTCATTCCTCTTCACAGCTGATTAAAATTCCATTGTGTACGCATCACATTTCCTCCATCCATTCATTTGCTGATGAGCATCTAATGATGGCTATTATGAGTAATGCAGCAATAAACATGGCCATGCCTAGATCTCTGTGGTATGCTGAATCAGTGGTTCAGGTGGACGCCTGGCAGGGTACATCTGAGTCATATGGTAGCTCTATTTTTAGTTCATCAAAGAACCAACATACTAATTTCCATAGTGATAAGCCAGAACACATCCCCATTAGCTTTGGTTGTTTTTGTTTTTTTTTTTGTTTTGTTTTTTTCCATGTTTCAGATAAGGTCTCACTGCGTTGCTCAGGTTGGACTCTCCAGAAATCTTCTAGTCTCAGCTTCCAGAGCCAATTGGACGACAGTGTATCTGCCACTCCATGTAATATGAATTTGAGGAGGAGTCTTCCATCAGAAAAGATGCTATTCCCTCAGGAGACAAAAGCCAAACCTCATTTTCCTTCTACACCAGACATTTAAACTTGGCCTATTCACTTTCCCAAACTCGCTTGGTGTTACAGAGGCCATGTGACCCAGATCTGGCCAGTGAGATGAGAGAAGGCTCTAGAGGCATGGGGGAAGCTTTTGAGAAAATATTGTTGAACCAAAAAATAGGCTCATGGGAGCCTCATCCACTGCTGGTGGGATTAAGACATGATGTAGCTTCTTTGTTTTGTTTTGTTTGCTTGTTTCTTTCTTTCTTTCTTTTGTTTCTCTCTTTCCTTTTTAAAATTACATTTATGCATTTAATTGTTACTTTTTTACACTTTAATATGTGTACCCTTTGTATACTGATTCCTTCCCTACTACCCTGTCCACAAATATCCTCCCTGTGAATCTTTCTTGGACATTTCATGTCTATTTTATTTTGTGACCCGCCAATATTAACCTGGGTCATCTATGTGATTGTGGCTTTGAAGGTATCTGTAGGAGCCTGGTGGAATCAGCAGTTAGCATGCAACTAAAAACAGTGATTTCCCTTCTCCCATAATTTATTGATAGACAATAGTTAGGAGGTGAAGAGTAGGCCCATGAGGACCATCCACTTTTCTAGAAGGCTGTTGATGGGGCTGCTCTTGTGTTGGCGCAGGACCAGTCACAACAACTGATGTGAGTTCATGATTATAGTAGAAAGTCTAGAGAGTGATAATGCATACAGCACTTCAAACTATCTTACATTCTTCCGATTCCCTCACATACATGTATTTGTTTACTTATTTTATTTGTTTGTTTGGTGGTGGTGGTGTGTGTAGAAGTCAGAGAACACCTTGCAATCAGCTCTCTTTCCACCATATGGAACCTGGGGATCAAACCCAAGTTGTCAGTGTTCCTGTCAAACACCCTTGCTGAGCCATCTCACCAGCCCATGGTATAGCTTCTTTGTACAAGTTTGTCAATTCCTCAAAAAAACAAAAAACAAAACAAAACAAAAAAGTCACTATACAGCTGGGCAAGTCCTAGCTATACCCAAGTAACTGGAAAACATATTTCTATATAAAAGCTCAAACCCAAACACAGCAGCAGTATCCTTAATAGCCAACGAATGGAGATAGTCCCAAATGTCCACATACTCTAATAGATAGATTTTACTTGAGCACAATGGAATTAGACAATAGTGATGATTCACTGAAAACCCCTGGAAGATGTGTTTTAAATGAATGGATTGTTATGGTATGCAAATTATATCTATTTAAAAAATAGAGACTCAGTGGACATAACAGCCACACTAGGATCAAGAGAACAAAAGCCATTTGCCAAGGAGGATGAGCAGTTTGCAGGCCCCAAAGCTGCTTCCTGTTTAAGATTATGCAGGTCGTCTGAGTCTGGCTGTTTCCTGTTTAAGTTGTAGCAGGTCGTCTGAGTAAAGCTTTAAATCAGAAAAGGTCATTTACGGAGGATTCCCCATGTATAAGGTTATTTAGTGATTGCGCTGGAGCAAGGAGTGGCTTATGTCTAAGTTCACTCTGCTGCATTATGACGCTATGATGAAATATGAAATCTATTCCGGCTATCTTTAAGAAAAATACAATAAATATGAGTAAGTTCCACAATTACTATTTTGTTAAGCCATTCTCTGCAATCAAAGGTGAAAAGTCTAATTTTGGGTTGTTTCCAAAAGTGCTTGAAAGAAAAACTCATAATGGTAGATCTTCATTAGTGCTCTTGGTAAGACCAAAGACATTTAAATACTAGTTTGTTGTGTAATAAATAGCCATAGTCTGAGTGGAAGGGAAGCCATTATGAATGAAGAAAGCATGAGATATGTTGACATTTATAGTCTCCACTGAGATATCAGCAGGTCTCACTGCCCCATTAAAACAAGCTTTCTGAAATTTGTAGCTAAAATTTTCCATCTAGTTTCATATGTTTTTACTGTCACACACACACACACATCAAAAGAAGGATAATTGGCTTGGTGGCTAAAGGTAGTTGCTGCTCAAAGCTGGCCCAAGTTCAATCCCCAGAACCTACAAGAAGATGGAAGGAGAAAACCAACTCCACAAAGTTGTCCTCTAATCTCTAGACAATGGGTCATGGCATGCCCCCCACACCCACACAAAATCTCCCCCTCACACTAAATTTTAAAAATGAGTATTCTTCAGTTACTGATTTTTTTTTCACTGTTGTGATGTCCTAATTCTGGGATTCTGAATTTTAATGTTGTTAGGTGAATGTATAGTGGTTACATTTACTTAAGTCAGCTCTAGAAAATGAAATATAGTTTGATTTTTCACGCATGATCATTCTTGGATGGACTTTACTCATGTGGAAGGGAGGGTGGTCTGATGTCTTCCACTCATTAGGCATTTAAATTACCAAAAAGTTTGTTCAAAGACTGAAAAATCAAATTAACCACATAATTGTCTGAGCAAATAAAGGACGATTATGTGATGAATTAAAAAAAATGGAAGTGTGCTCAATAATAATATGAATTCAAGAATGCATACAGGCTAAGGCATTTATTCTTCATAAGAATTTAGGGACGAGAAGGGGACAGACTCACTGGGCTTCTGTCGGTTTCTGTTTCCATGGCAGTGAGGATGACTCACTATTAAAAGCTGGACTGTTCCTTACAGGCCACGTCTTGAGCAATATGCTTCCAGCTCTGCTCATTTGACTTCAGATTCAATTGGTGTATCATTCTCAGTTGTGCAAAGAACGTGTGCGTGTGTGTGCATGCGTGTGCGTGTGCATGACGTGTAGGGAATCAGAAGTTTAAAGATTTGTTCTTGTTTGATAGTTAGTATTGTTTGATCTAACACATTCATCTTTCAGCTTCCTAACTGTGGGAACAGGACCCTGGCTCTCTTCTGTACCTTTTCTGCTCAGTATTCATTAAAGAGAGCATGTTTAATATAAACCTCTAAAACTATGGCCAATAATTTTACAGGGAACAAAACTCTAACTTTAAAGACTTACACTTTCTATACTTACTACTTTTCCCCCCTATCAAAATACTGTGAGTGCTCATTAGATTAAATTCTAACATTTGGCAACCAGCTCTATGTAGTTATGTGACAGGGAGCCCAGAAGGTCAGCTGAGGATATTAGCAAGGCAGAGGCTGGGTGTTTTCATTAAGCTTGGCTTGGCTCTATCAAGCTGATACTGGAAGAGAGGAACACTGTCTCAGAAGGAACAAGGGAAGCAAGGTAGCTCAGCATTTGTGACAACATCTGAGAGCACACTTCCTAAGTATAGGGAGGAGACATATGGAATTTCTCTAAAGCTTGAAATATTATACTTTTCAAGGAGGAAAAAAAAAGAAAATAAATATGTTTAGCTCTACCGGTGTCTTTGCTGATGAAAATAATCACAATAATTAGTCACTGCATCAAAAACGCATTGTGGAGAGTCGCTCAGCTGGAACAGTTACTTTCCCCCACCCCCCTGCCCTTTTAAATCCCACAGTCACATTCCACAGTCGTCCCCCACACAGAAACCTCTGCTACTTCAAGAGATCAGTTGTGACGCATGCTTCTATGCTAAGTTTATAAATATACGCAGATGTGATCACAGGAGAGTCTTGAGGTTCACAACCAAATGCTATGGCTACCTAAAATAGCCGTGTTTCTATTCCATGCTCCTTAATGATGTGCCGTGTTTTGATGTCTTTATTCTTGTGTGTTTGTTTGTAACTCCTCAGAGCTGTGATGATGCTGTGAAGAAGGCCCCTCCAGGCACTGGATATGTGTGCCTCTTTCTGAAACCTAGAAAGCCAGCGACTTCCAGGCTGCAGTAGGCATCAAATCTGATGCCCCAGGGCAGAGTGCAGCTTCCCTGGTCCCCTCTGCAGCCTCCAGGTCTTATACAGCCTAGATCCTGAGTCAAACCTGAGAGATCCTAATAAGAAGCAAAGACCAATTTCTCCACACTCCTTAGACTGAAAGGTCGATAAAGTAATATTAATGGCATCAAGGATGATAATGGCCACTTTAATGGCAAGTCGAACTTTAATATTTTAAAGAAATTACCCTTACATTGAGATTATTAAGATGTAGGGCTACATTAAGGAATAGAACTGTTATGAGCATGTGAAAGGAATCAACTCCCCAGAAGGGGGGAAAATCACCCTTGGCAAGTACCATCTGCTTCCATATTTTTTTCTTATTGGTTATTGGGCATTATCACGAGCATCAGTTTTTATGAGATGATCTAGATATATAGGCTAGAATGACTTTGAACTTCTGACCTTCCTATGTGAAACTATAGTGCTGGGATTACAAGTGTGCACCACCGTGGCCAGTTTATGCAGTGCTGGGGACTGAACCCACGACCTCATGAATGCTAGGCAAGCATTCCACTGAGCTTCCTCCCCAGTCCTGGGATGCATGGTGGTTATTGTGCCCATCATAAAGAACATTATTTTTCTTTTCCTTCCTGGTTAAAATTTAAAGAATTAGTCAGCTCTTCTTCCACTCAGCCATTAGGAAACATCTAGAATTGGTGGTGATCTGACTTGGAAAGTGATTTCTTAATGCTCTAACTTCAAAGGACCTTTGAAATCTCAGCACATAGGGCCCAGCCCAGGGTTAATCCAGCAAAGTGGCACTTAGTGGCCTGTTCACGGTTTGTTTTGATGGGTCGTTAATGAGTAGTCATGCATCACACTTGCATTCTAAAAAGCACAGCTTTCTGTGCGGTTGCTGGCATCCTTTTCTCTGTGTAGTTGCCATGTTTTTTTTTTTTTTTTGATACCAAGAGCCAGTGGACCAGATGGAAACAGTTGGGTTTTTTCTACCTACATCCTACATGACAAGCATGTAC
Organism: Mus musculus; assembly: GCF_000001635.26. Lineage (NCBI taxonomy): Eukaryota > Metazoa > Chordata > Mammalia > Rodentia > Muridae > Mus > Mus musculus. The sequence goes on along the minus strand of NC_000069.6, from coordinate 104,293,855 downwards.
CATCTCTAGTTCATGTGTTGGCTTTCTTAGGGTCACAATACTGGTCTTTTTCTTCAAGCTAGGAAGGACATTTGCCACAGAGATGGTGTAAGAGTGTGTCTCCCCTACTTAGGATCCTCTTGGCTCTCCGTTCCTCCTCAAGAGAAGAAATTGAGTGGTTCTAAGTCTGGGGTTCAAGAGGACACTAAGCAGATTGCCCTGCAGCATGCAGAGAGGGGGCGGGGGCTCTGGAGAAAGGTCTGGCTCTCCCAGGTGGAGTGGAGATCCCGTTTTATAGGTCCCAAAGGAAGAGGGAGATTTTACTCCACATAGCTGAGATAGTCTACAGCACAGGCCATCAGCCAGGCCGTCTCTGATTCCTGGAGAGAGGTAGGAGGGGCCCTGAATTTCAGGAAGGATGTAAGGGGTATGAGAAGAGGGCACCTGTAGTTGAAGTGTACCTGCCTGTCCTGGGGTCTGGCAGACTACGTAAACTTCCTTGGGAAAATGCAATAGTGCCTCCTGTTTTCCTGGAATCCAGGCACCTGCAGAGTTCCTTAGGGGTTTAGAGTCTCACAGACAGTCTTTCCACAGAGGCTCACAAAAGCCGCTGTGGACCACCTATAGCCCTGAACCTGAGAGAAAGAATGGTAGAAACGGGAAACAAAATGAAATGGTCACGGAGGGAGTTCACCTCTTACATTGCTGGAACGACATGAGTAATGGCATCGTTGCTGTGGCTTCTCTCTGGTCACAGTTCCGTACCCACATACCTTTCGAAGGTATGTATGTGCGGACAAAGATGTAGGTATGAGTATGTGTAAGAAAGAAAGATTCCACCTTTCCTATCCCGCATGGAGGAGCGTTTCTAACAACTTAGCTCTCATACATATGTAAACTCTCTTAGCTGGAAAATATCATCTATTAAATTGCTCAAGGTCCTTTTTTAAAAACCTCTGTGATAAATTATTTTCAGAGCTCCGTGTCAGGAAACGTTTGTCTCTCTTGACTAAGGGGCCTGGTTTTTGTTGTTGTTGTTTGCTTGTCTGTTTGTTTTTGTTTTGTTTTGTTTTTTGCTACTGATAGAAGAAAAGTAAGGGACCGCTTTGCGTTTCCCTTTTTGCGTTGGTTACTGGAAAGCTAAAGTTTGAGTATGGGCACGGTCACTTTTTCTTCCTTAGTTTTGCTAACAAAAATTTCACCCTCCTTCCCTTTTGCATTTTTACCTATACTTCATCTGATAAAACGATCATATTCAAAACCAAAACTTGCAAGGTTTATAGCAAATTAAGAATAACGGTTAGGTCTTTTACCCACTGGTTATCTTGAAGTTCGCACATGTAGTTTGTGGTGCGGACTGCTTGCTTTCTCAGTTTCTGCCCAGGTCAATCTCCACCTCCCACAGCTAACTTTTTGTAAAAGAAAGGGAACGTTTGTCTCTCCTGAATATAGGCCTGGGTTTGTTTGTTGTTTGTTTTTGGTTTAGTTTGATTTTTTTTTTTTTTTTTTTTTTTGCTACTGCTAGAAGAAAAGTTGTTGAGAAGAAGAGAAAATTCCAGTGGGTCTCAGGATTCAGAGCGTTCCTGTGAAGGAAAAGCTGAGACACACTTGTTGAAACAGGATGCTTGCTCTTAAGTTTTCCTTTCTGTTTTTAATTTATGGGATTAAAAAAAAAAACCATTTGCTTAATTAGCATCTGCATTTTGTCAGTAATAACCAAGTTACATATTACTTTTCTGTGTTTGAAGTTGGACCCTATTTCTTCAGTTGGGTGTGTTCAGAAGCTGTCATAGGTCCATAAGCCTTGATTTTTTTTCTGAGAATTTTTAGACTCCAAATATTTTGTTCCTATCCAGATGGGAGAAAAATGCACCAGAAATTTTAGTGATTCAGTGTCCTTAGTACATTTTATGGAAAGATGAGAACAGAAGTCTCAGGTCAAGCTATCTTATTTAGAACTTAGAAACTGTGTTCATCTCCTGCTCAACAAGAGGGAAACCGCGCCTGGTACCGAAAGCCTAGCCAACTGCTCAGTGTCAGTGAAGTCGTGGGTACTGGAGAAGAATCTACAGCCACTAATTTATTAAACGGGAATAATTCCTAACAACCATTTAAACATTTGTCCTTATACCCACAGAGAAGTGTGGTCTTAGCTCCTCAGAAGAAAACTTCCCTTTACAACAGACAGATGCTACAATCAATCAATATGCAGAGTTATGGACCCCCATCCCTAATGGATACTCCAACAAAATGTAAGGCCCAGGGAACACTGATGAAGAGCAGGCAGAAAGACTGTAAGAGCCTGAAGTCCAGAATGTGTTGTGAGATTGATTATGTCAAAAGTTACACCCACGAAGTCTCACCAACGTGACTGCCCAAACAAGCTGAACAAGGATAACACCTATGGACATGTTAAAGGAGACAGGGAAAGCCCATGAGGCCTGGACACCATGCAAAGAACCATAGGCAACTGGGGGCAGGGGTGGGGTGGGGGGTGGGGTGTGTCCCCAGGGAAGAACACAGCAATTGATTCTACAGTATTAAATAGTCAGCCCTGAGCTGAGACAAAAGGATGGACCATCTAGAGACTGCCATGTCCAGGGATCCATCCCATAATTAGCCTCTAAATGATGACACCATTGCATACACTAGCAAGTGTTTGATGCAAGGACCATGATATAGCTGTCTCTTGTGAGACTAGGCCGGGGCCTAGCAAACACATAAGTGGATGCTCACAGTCAACTATTGGATGGATCACAGGGCCCCCAATGGAAGAGCTAGAGAAAGTATCCAAGGAGCTAAAGAGATCTGCAACCCTGTAGGTGCAACATTATGAACTAACCAGTACCCCGGAGCTCTTGACTCTAGCTGCATATGTATCAAAAGATGGCCTAGTTGGCCATCACTGGAAAGAGAGGCCCATTGGACAGGCAAATTTTATATGCCCCAGTACAGGGGAACACCAGGGCCAAAAAATGGGAATGGGTGGGTAGGGGAGTGGGGAGGGGAGGGTGTGGGGGACTTTTGGGATAGCATTGGAAATGTAATTGAGGAAAATACGTAATAAAAAATATATTAAAAAAATAGCCAGCCCTGAAAACATACATACTAACATACTAGTAACATTATACAGATGGAGCAGGCTAGATTTAGAAATGTATACATATATATGTATATGTGTGTATACACACACACACACACACACACACATACATATATATTCACACATTTCAAAATATATGTATATATTCTAAATATATGTATGTATATATATGTAATAATAATTAAGAAAGGAAGACATGAGTTTGAAGGAGTGAGGAGGGGTACATGGAAAGGGGAAGGGAGAAATGTTGAAATTATTTTATAATCTCAAAATTTGCCCATCAGAACCTTGCATTTTATGAGGGAATTGGAGAATATAAACTATTACAAGAAAATAGCTATAACCTGCTATGGCTTATTAGTCTAGTTTCATTTTTGTTGCTATGATAATACATAACGAAAGGCGACTTGCAAGGAGAAGGGTTTATTTGGTTTACAGTTCCAGGTTATAGTCTCACTGTGGGGAAGTCAAGGCAGGAACTTGAGGCTGCTGGCTAGTCACAAAGCATGCACCATCAGAGAAAAATGAACACTGAACGTATTTGTGCTCACCTGCTTGCTTGTGCTCAGTCCAATTTCTCTTCTCTTACACAGCTCAGGAGCCTGTGCTCACAGTGGGTTGAGTCTCCCCACATCCATTAAGACAAGCCTCCACAAGCATGCCCACAGGTCATCACACACAATACAGTCAATCCCTTACTGAGACTCTTCCTGGATGATTCTAGGTTGTGTCAAGTTGACAAAACCATCAAAGATACGCTAAGTTAGTATTAGAATCTTGGTATTTATAACTTGATTCCCAAGATTTTCTTATCAAGACCCTTATTGAGCAATGGCTACATTTTCTTTGAATATAGAATTTGTTCCAAAGAACTTTGCAATCCACTAGAAGGCAAGACAAGTTGATTTATAGTGCTAATCACCTTCTATGTGCGATCCATTTGTAATATACCCATCCTAATCATGATCTTACGATAATTTGGTCTAGTAAGCATGCACACACACACACACACACACACACACACACACACACACACACCCCGAGAGAGAGAGAGAGAGAGAGAGAGAGAGAGAGAGGGGGGGGGGGAGGGAGAGGGAGAGGGAGAGGGAGAGAGAGAGAGAGAGAGACTTGTATTTTATAGATGGGAAAATCCAAGTATCTGGAGTTGCTTGGTAAAGTTTTGTAACTCCTACCCCAGCACCCTGTCTCTCCTAGGTTAAAAAGCACACAGTGGTGTTTGTATTAAGGCTTGCTGTGCGGCCCAGAATGGTTACATAGATTAATCGGTCTTAAGTGATTCAGAAGCACTGAGTAAACAGGGGTGTGTATGCACGAATGAACAATCACATACCAAACAGCTTCCAGCCCTAGACATATTTGAAGAAGGGTGCTCTAGGAAGAATTCTAAAAGCTAAGCTCCAGAAGTATGAGTTTATGCAACAGTCTTATTAATATTCTACAAGACTATTTAAAATTGATGGGGATACTACATTGTATCACTAAAAATCCAGAGGACAATAAGAACTCTTTTTAGCTACCAGTGCTGCACGAAGGCTGGGTTCAGGCAGCTCCTAAAGCAAACACTGGACTGCTTTAGGATTTCTGTATAATCATTAATGTATTTGTAAAAAGAGCACAAATAGAGAGGAGTGAGACTGTAGCAGGCAGCCACACTGGTCGTTGTAGGAGAAAGGATCCAAATGAGGAATAGATTTGGGCATTCTTTTTTCCCTTGGAATAATCTGAACCATTGTCTCTGAACTTTCTTTTTTAAATATAAATAAGATGGTCACACAGATGCCAATACTTTAAAAAATTATAATACTGAAAAAAAAATCTAGCAGCTGGTTCATGGTGATGCATGGCTGAGGCCAGAAGACTGTGCTCCAGGCCAGTCTGGGTTGCACTGTAAGGCTCTGTCTCAAAAGAGCAAACAAAACGAAAGGAAACGGATTCCTCTGATGATCCAAAAGGTTTTCAAAATAATAGTTCAACTGATGCTTCTGTTGGTAGAGGCAGCAGGGAAAGACCAAAGTACAGAAAGCGCCATGACTTATACTGCTGCTCATTGTCCATTTTCCTGTTCTCTTTCATTTCTTTTGTCTGTCTGTCTGTCTTCCTGCCTGCCTACCTGCCTGCCTGCCTACCTACCTACCTGGCTACCTGCCTCCCTCCCTCCCTCCCAACCTCCCTCCCTCTCTATTTACATCCCAAATGTTGCCCCTCCCAGTCCCCCCTCACAGAGTTCCTTCTCCATGTCCCTCCTCTTCACATCTGAGAGGAACAGCTCCCCAATCACCACCTTATCCCCCCACCCTGGTGCATCAAGTCTCTGCAGGATTAGGTGCATCCTCTCCCACTGAGGCCAGACAAGACAGCCCTCCTCTATATAAGTGTTGGGGGTGGGGCTTGGACCAGCCTGTGTATGCTCTTTGATTGGTAGCTCAGTGTCTGGGAGCTCCCAGGGGTTCTCCTGCTTTTCTTAGGGAGTCTTGAACCCACTGCCCAAAAAGCACCATGACTTCTCTGAAAACTTTCTGCTTTTGTCAGCCCAAGTTTGCTTCAGCCTTTATGTAAGAAAACCCCAAGATTTATTTGCATTGCAAATTCCAGTGGTTTGCCTGGTAGAGAGGAAACCCAGCCTGCTTTTTGTTAGATAATTAAGAGTGGTTTGTATCTTGTACAAACATTCCTCTTGTTCACTAGGAGAAATGTAGTGGAATATACAGATGTAGAATTTCTACAGTTTCTGCTGCCTCTTCAGGAGAAACCCAGATGGGACAGGGCAAGAACCTGAGAATTCTAGGTCAGCATTTAACAAAGCTGTTTTGTAGTGAGCCCAAAAGTAAATATTTTATTGTTTGCAGGCTGTATGTATGGTCTTTGTTTTAATGATTCAACTCTCTCAAAGTGGTAGTGCCAAAGAAGCCACAAGAAAGTGTGGTTGTGTTTCAGTAAAACTTTACTGATTAAACCTAGCATGCCAGGTATGGCCAGTTTGGCCCATGTTCTAGAGCAGCGATTCTCAACCTTTCTCATGCTGAGGCTCTTTAATACAGTTCTTCATGTTGTGGTGACTCCAATCATAAAATTATCTTCATTGCTACTTTATAACTGTAAGTTTGCTACTGTTATAAACTGTGTTTCCCCATGATCTTCGGTGACCCTTGTGAAAGGGTCCTTCAATCCCATTTGAGGGGTCACGAACCACAATTTGAGAACCACTGTTCTAGAGTTTGGACCAAACTCTTTCCCTTCAGAAGGAGTCAGGTCGTCCTGTATCTGGACAGCTTTTCTTGTATGTCTACACAGTGATTTCTTGAAATTCTTATCTTGCTACCACCACCATTTTCAGCGTGGACCATGGCCGAAGCATCTCTCTGGTTCTGCCTTGCCCTTTCTACCAAATGGTTCCATGTGGCAGCCCACCCTCACCTCTTGAGTCTTTCTTATAAAGTATAAACCCAATCGTATCATTCTCCAATCGTATCTTTGCCTAACGTTCAGAATAAACCAAGTGGCTTACCTTGGCCTCTGTGCCACCAAACCCTGTTTAGTTTCTCTGACCTCAATTCCTGCTACTCTTTAGCCATGAAGACTTCTCAGTGCTTTCCAAACAAACAAAGGCCCACGTTAGGGCCCTTGCACTGGATTTTAGTTCTGCCCCCCAGGCATCTGCTCCTTCTCCTCATACAGGTTTCTGCTTATCTGTCACACTCCCACACTCCATGCACACACACACACACACACACACACACACACACACACACACATCTGATTTACTTTATTCCATATCATCCAGTACTATCGTTCCAAATGTATGTGTGTAATTCTTTTTACCATTTGCTCCCAAACGTGCCAGTTTTACAGCAAAAGGAATTTATGTGCCTTGTTCACTATTGTAATCCCCTATGCCTAGAGCAGTGGCTTGTGTATATCAGGCACTCTGTGTTTGTTGGATACATGATGAATGTGACTGTCCTTTGCAGCTTTTGAAACTGCACTCAGTCTTCCATGTAACAACCCTTCTGTGCATACAGGCAAGCTCTGCATTCCTCCCAAATCTTCCAATATGCAAGGACATGTCATATTCACACCCATGCCATTTTGCATTAGTCCCTTAGGCCCTAAGTTTTTACTTTACTCTGCCTGACCATCAGATTACACCTGCCCCTAACCACTCTGTTTCCCTTTAGGGACCTATATTCTCGGGGGTTTGCTCAGGTCCCTGTGCATATAGATAAAATACCACATATACGGGCATTAGCTATTCATTTAAGCTGTTAAGCATCTGAATCCCTCTTTGTGACTGAGGAGTCCCCACCTGGGGAGAGGGACCCCTGTATTCAGCATAGCATCTGAACAACTCCTGTGCTCCCCTTCCCAAACACCTGTGCAAGCAAGCATGCTGGCATGTGCTCTGAGGACCATCAACTGGATGCTCTGACTAAACATTACAGCACAAGCCACTATGGCTAAGAAGCAGCAACTGCCCCATACAGCAACGAGGGTAGTGTCTTAATTAGCTTCTCTGTTGCTATGGTAAAA